>NC_133536.1:6094735-6755841 GCF_048544455.1 Silene latifolia
TTCCTCCCTTAAAAAGAACTTCGTCCCGAAGTTCACACTCTACTATAAAACAAAGCACAACACTACGCCACAAGACTATACCAACCACATATAACAACACCATAGAACTATACAAGTCACCACAAAAATCATTATCCCGACTCAAAGCAAAACAACAACAAAACGAAACACGACCGCGAAGTTCCAACCCAACCTATACAACATGGACACTTAACACAAACTCCACAAACTACTCTTCCTTCCACAACATGGCTCACGATATCGTCTCAACTATATGCTAGGCTCTCAATACTGACTCCATAACATTACCCAATAACCACAATATAATGTTGCCAACCTTGTATTACTTCCATAACACTCAATAGCACTCAGTCCACAAAAGAAGATCAATCATCAAAACGGAATGTTACACAAATATTAATGGAGAGTACTTGATCATATTATTAAATTTAAATATAACTATTAGATATAATGAGTAACAATTGTCTGTATTCGGTATTCGAGATCTGGTTGGATGTCGAACTAAGTGCAAAAAAGATGGTGTAATTCTGAATATGTTATTTGTCCCACATTGAAAAACAATGCAGGTTTGATAAATATATATTACGTATAAATAGTAGAATTGTTCCACATCAGAAAAAAATCCAAGTTTTGTGAATATATTACTTATAAATAGCAGAATTGTCCCATATCGAAAGATTAGTATAAGGTGGGGTGATTATATGATTATAAATAAGAGTTAACCCACATATATAGTAATCTTTTATTTTTTTTGAAAGAGATATTTTAATAATATGTAAACAAGTCATAAGATATAGAATGTAAATATTAAACCCTTATAAAGTTTTTTTTTTTTTGCATTATAAATATGTTAATTACCCCGTTGCAACGCACGGGCATTCAAACTAGTTCTTATGAAATTAAAGTTCCTAGGAAAATTAAAAGTTCTTTGATCAACCAAAGGACTCATTGGTATCTTACTAGAAAAAAATGCAAAAAGTAAACGATAGTATAGCAAAGTCGCTATATGGGTCGGGCGATACCAAAGTTGAATCAAAAGCTTGGGCATGGGCCAACATCAACGGTGATCAACCCACATATAACCCCGACCTTTTCCGATCGGTTTATTGGCCATTAGGGCATAACGAAGCGGCCCAAACTCGAAACCCTTTAAAATTGGGTCCTGCTATACGTCGTCGACAATTTACTAATTATCGTCGACAATTAATGTAAATTTCCAAGTTTGCCCTCCATAACATAACTCCATTTCCGTCTCACTAAAATGCAATTTCCGTCTCACTAAAACACAAGTCAATTTCCGTCTCACTAACGTCTCACTAAAATCTTTCAAACAAAAAGAAAAGACGGTTTTTCAAAAAAAAAAAGCGGGATTTGTAATTAACAACATGAACGAGAACTTAGCGATTATCGATTACCGCACCAAAAATTAATCTAAGTCAGAAAATGATTTTTTTTTCAAAAAAAAAAAAAAAAAAAAAAATTCCAGACGAAAAACATTTTCGTTCAGACCAAGGTCCGGACAAAGAAAATTTTCATCCAGACCATGGTCCAGACAAAAATATTTTTCGTCCAGACCCAGGTCCAGACGGAAATATTTTCGTCCAGACCCAGGTCCAGACGAAAAATATTTTCGTCCGGAATTTTTTTTTTTTTTAATTTTTTTTTTTCCGGCAAAATATTTTCCGTCGGACTGGTCCGGGCGAAAAATATTTTTGTCTGGACCATGGTCTGGACGAAAAATTTCTTTGTCCGGACCTTGGTCTGGACGAAAAATTTCTTCATCCAGGCCTTTTTTCAACAATTTCTTTTTTTTTAAAAAAAAATTATTAATTTCCGTCTTAAATTAGTTTTGGGTGCGTGGATTGATAATCGCTAATTAAAGTAAGTTTCAATAAATTAAAAAATTAAAATAAAACGAACTATCCCCGAACGGGGTTTATTAGTAGTAATTATTAATTATTTTTTTACGAAAACAAAACAAGACGGAAAAAATATAAGGGGGAGTGTGAGGGAGGGCTAGTTTTGGAAGTTCATTAAAATTGTCGGCGATAATTAGTAAATTGTCGACGACCTTTAGCAGGCAGGTTAAAATTTTGAGTTGATTCGAGTCCAACAAACATGATTGCCAATGGATTACCTCTATCTCTAGGCTGTGTTTGGCAGTACATTTCAGCTATCTTATTTGGTCAAAGTAGTTTATTTTACCAAAATTTCAGGTAGCTTATATTTTTATAGGTGTTTAAATAAGTTACCTGAAATGAAATGCTATATAGGGTAGCATTTGAGATTTCAGGTACCTGATCCTAATGAATATTCCTTTTTTACCCCCTTAAATCTATAATATTAAATAATTATTATATCTTTTTTACGTCATTTTACCACAATAAGCTACATTTTCCGTTAATTTGCCAAACAGTTTTTTGTATATTCAACTGCCTTATCCGCTTCTAATTTTCAGATAACTTTTCAGGTTTCAGTTAGCTTTTCAGATAACTTTTCAGGTTTCAGCTTACTTTTCAGCTAGCTTTACCAAACGGAGCCTAAATATTAAACGCATCTTCCCATACCAATTTACGTACAAGTCCAATACTTTATTTTAATACTCCGTATAAAAATACCCTTTTTTTTTTCCTCAATCGGCGATTCAGGGACGATATTTTTTTGTTTTGAAATATTAGAAACGGGTATTTTTTCTTTTTTTTCAAGCAAAGGGAGAATCCCTCTCCCAGCTACCAGCCCCAGCTTCATCGGCATTGCCCCACGAAGGCCGACCAGGCTGATCCAAGGAGCGAGCAAACCCACGGACACCCAGACACCGGCAAGCCCAGGGTCCACTTATTCAACGGGGTTTCCCCTCGAAGGCCGAAATAACCGCATGCGTTCCCCACAGTGGGATTAGAAACGGGTATTTTAATTAAAGGCAAATTAATGAATCGGACGCGGAAGCAAAATTTTAAAATAGAAATCAGTGTCTCAGTCTGTCCCCAGTTAGTACTCTCCTTCCCTCTAAATCAAACCGCCGCCACCGCCACCGCCATTACCGCCGCTGCTGCCGCATTGCGCTTCGATAGTTATGGTAATTTCGATTTCTTTAATTAAATTCCACTAATTTTGTTGCAAATTTTAGAATTCCATGTTTATGAACAAATTGAGTTCGTGAATCATTTGCTAAATTTTTAATTTTTTGTAGTTTTAGGATAGATACATAACTAGTTTAATCATGAAGCAAGTTTTAGATTCGATTATTCGATCGTTGTGTCAAATTATGGCGAAATGTAGTGAGGTTTTAGGTATTTCTCCTGATCGCCTGAAATTTGCCTTATTTTTTTGAATAATGATATGCAATTGACGATTAACTGATTAGAATATAGTATTACGCTGTCGCGGTATTGGTTGTCGCGGCCTAATCTCGCTAAATGCGATCAGTATTGCTTTCAAATGCGGTTGTGGTAAATTCCGAAGCTTTATAACTTGGGCGTGTATCTGTGTAGCGGCCGATATTTAGAACTATGGATTAGATTGGGGAAGTAAATATAGATTGAGAAACTTGTTAGGGAGTATCGGCTATTTTTTTTTTTGGTGTTGGCTAGGAGTATCCCCTACCGACAGCTAGGGCAATCTCCTTCGGGATACTGAAGGCAATTTAATGGGTTGACCCTTCCCAAATTTGGCTTTTTTCATTCGCAAGAGTCAGGAATCGAACCCTTGACCACTTGTTTAAGAGATGAGAGTCCTTACCACTCACACCAGCCAACTTTGGTAGGGAGTATCGGCTATGATAATAAGCAAATGGCAGAAATTTTCGAAAGGTATGGATCAGTTGTAGACTTGTAGTGTTTATTGGTCAACTCAAATAAAATTGAATTTTAGTTGATTGTAGATTTTATGCTAGCTAAGGGAAATCAATACTTACGTTTGGATTACAAACGATTTATCGATATATTTAATGCTTAAGGGGTCACATCATCACTAATGTTCGACGAGGTTCATGATAAAGAAGTTAGTCATGTAAGGGTTATTTACCATGTTATTTTATTTTAGTTTCTTGTATTCAATGTGATGTTTATGTATAATTACGATCCAGAGTTAGCTAAATTTGAGTGTTTGAGTGATATTTGGTAGACATTGTAAATGTTAAGAGCTCTTAATGTATGTTGAGCTTGTGGAAAAGATGTTATGTTGTATACTTCGGAGTATTTTTATGGAAACAGTCGTTTCCTTATATGACCTTGAATAAAATGGTAAAATTAATACAGAGTAGTCATGATATGAATTTCATTTATGTCTGTCAATGGTTAGATCATTATATGGTGGTCATGATGCCATGATGAGTTTGGTGTTTTCAAGAGTATATGATTTGTTATGAAATATAAAAACGAAAAAGGATCATTCTGAAGTTCACACCAATGGAAGTATTGGTAGGAATTAACCTTGTCACCAGAATGCTTATTATGCTCTGAGCATGATGTAAGTTACTGGTTTTGGTCTCAACTCAATAGTCAATGATCATTGTCGATGAAAGGTTAACGCTGAGTTCTAAAACAGCATGAAGTTGACTGAGGTTTAATTGCCGCTGTGACGTCCACTTTTTGAATTTCTTAGGTGGTTTTGTAACCTTTCGTTTATTACTTTTACATCACTTTTGAGTTGAGTTTTTTAGAGAGGCAGGTTATTCAGTCTTTTGTTTCGATCACTTCAGCACTTTGTTGATTACCTAGGACAAATGGTGAGCGATTATGGTGATTGGAAAATAAGAGATGTGTGTTCATGGTTTCATTCTCCACCCTCAAAATTTAGGGCGCACAACTGGAGACAAATAGTTTGTAGAAAGTTTGACATGGAAAATCACGTGTCAGATTGCCTGTGCCTCACTTATGGATACCGTTAATGTGCACTTGCATTTTTATTATGCGGCAGGTGACTCAGTAAGATTCTACTCAATATAGCTGCACTGTTGGCATCATTTGTGGTTGACTGCCAGAAATGTGTATTCTTCTGCTGCTTGTTTTGTTGAAGTAGATGTTTGCGTTATCACTGAGAAGTCGTAAATATCATCTGTTTTGAATCGTCAAACTTATAGCATGAAGACTCGGGGGATAATTGTGTGGAAGAGTGCTGACATAGATCTGAGTGATGATCCGACATTTTAAGAAAAAAAAAAATTATTTTTTATTTTCTGTAGGATGGTTCACAATTTTGTATGTTTCAATTCTTTCAGAGTAAAGGCCTTTGGATGTCTAAGGATGCTGTGAGCTTAACTAATGGGGAGATGACTTTTGATAATATTTCAAGGATGCAAGTTAAGCGGCCACCGCAGTGGTTTATTGATGGCAGTGAAGCAGAGCCGATACCTTATAAGAAGCAAGCTCTAGAAGATGCATGTGGCAGTTCCTTCACTGGACTGCTACCCTCTAGTGTTCCTACTTGGGGAAATTTGTTAGGCTTCAACTCCGTACCTACTCAGCTCAACGAAAGATATGTTGAACCTAACACTACCCGGAACATTAATTTTGACGAGACAATTGTTCCACCTGTTGTTACCGAACATTTGATTACGGGTAGAGATCCTTTTGGGAATATTTCCCCATTTGGGTTATCCAT
Source organism: Silene latifolia (assembly GCF_048544455.1). Classification (NCBI taxonomy): domain Eukaryota; kingdom Viridiplantae; phylum Streptophyta; class Magnoliopsida; order Caryophyllales; family Caryophyllaceae; genus Silene; species Silene latifolia. The sequence goes on from NC_133536.1 coordinate 6,100,358, forward strand.
GTCTCATTCACCCAAAAATTCCATGTTTGCCGTTGACTTTGGAGGAATCAGGAAGGTAAAAGTTAGTGAAGTAAGGGATTCAGAGAACCTCATGCCTAATAGTGAATTTGTGGTCGGGAGAATGGGTCATGGTTATAGCAAGGTGGACAATGCTAGTGTTTCCATGGCCCTGACATATGGACAAGAGGACGCCAACATTTTTACGTTAGGAGAGCCTTATAGTGGAAAAGATGACGATTTTTTATCAATAAGACGATCTTTCAATAAAGGAGATGGAACCGAACTTGCTATTGGGCATAAGAATGAGGCTGACAGTAGCATCATGCCAATATCAAGTTCATTTAGCAAAAGTAATATTGATGTCATGTCGACGCCTCAGAGCTTGTATAAGCAAGATAGCAGTAATTTTTCCTTGGAAAACCCTAGAAAAGCAGATGATAGTATGATCTCCGTGAGCCAGGAGGACAAAGGTGATAGTTTTGTCTCGGCAAGTAACAATTACAGTTACAAAATAGAAGTCAACACCATGGGAACAGCTCAATCTAGGAACAAATCTGAAAGCCGTGGTGTATCTGTCAGCTACCCTTTAGACACGAGCGAAAGTAGTATAATATCTTTTGGTGGTCATCACAATGAAGCCAGCACTTCAGGGCGACTGATATGCAATCACGGCTTGCCAGCTGGCCAGGCTGCAGAAATATTGGATTTTTCCAATCTGAAGGACTTTGCTGTTGCAAATAATCCAATCGTTTGTACTTCTCAGGCTCTCTCTGATGGAATAGAAAGTACCTCCAAAAGGAAAGGGGACCGTACATCATTGAAGAATGCATCTCTGAACAATTTTCCTGCAAATGTTAGAAGCTTGCTTTCAACCGGTATCTTGGATGAGGTTCCTGTGAAGTACACTGCTTGGTCACGGGAGGTATAACTTCTTAGCAGTAACTTCTTGTTCCGTTACTTCTTCTGACTTGTGGTAACAGTATTCAGTATCCATTTGCTTTTTGATTAGAAGATACTACATGGAATTATTAAAGGTTCTGGATATCTTTGTGGATGTCAGTCATGCAACTTCTCCAAGGTCAGTGGCCGTTGTTAATTTTTTAATGAAAATTCGTGCAAGGCGTTTGTTGTAATCATTAGATTTTCTGCCTTTCAGGTCATAAATGCTTTTGAATTTGAGCGCCACGCTGGTTGTAAAACTAAACACCCAAACAATCACATTTACTTTGAGAACGGTAAAACAATTTACGGGGTTGTGCAAGAGCTTAGAAGTACTCCACAGAATATGTTGTTTGATGTTATTCAAACAGTTACTGGTTCACCCATCAATCAGAAGTCTTTCCGATTATGGAAAGGTGACTTTTATTTTTGCTCTATACAGTATGATGTTCCGGTTGTTTTCATTTGATTCCATTTAGTAGTCTTTGTTGTCTCCCCCACTTGTTATTTTGCTTTCATTCCTAATAACCTGATTATTTTCTCGCTTCAGAATCTTTCCTTGCTGCAACTCGTGAACTTCAGCGCATTTATAGCAAGGACGAGAGAAAGCAATTGTTGTGAACCTGTCTATAAATTAAAGGAGTTGGTAAGAACATCTCTATTCAATACTTGAACATGTGATAGATTCATATTCGTTGACAAAAAAAAAAATCGTCTTTTAGCCCATGACTGTTGTGAGAACCCATAAACTGTAAATGAGGTATATTGACGTCTCAAAAATCTGTGAAGTTGGTACTGAACCATTTACAATGATCTGATTTTGAAAACCGAGTGTTATGTTAATACTAATGCTTACCTTGAATACAGTATGTGGATTATACATCTGATGTATTACAACCAATTTTATAGTTTCTGAGCATTGCAATAAAGTTTTTGAGTTTTGTTTTAAAAATTATGAGTTTTATTATAAAGTTTTTGAGTTTATTCACTTAAACATTAAACTCTAAAAAATTACAATAAAACTCAAAAACATTACATATAAATTTAGTAAAATTTGAGTTTTGTTGGGAAAAAAAATTAAAATCTAACTTATAATTTTAATAAGCTCAAAAACAAATAAAGTTTGTGGTAGTAAGCTCGAAAAATATACAATATATGCTCAAAAACAAAAAAGTTGGAGGTAGTACATCCGATGTATGTTCCTTTTTCTCCCTTGAATATATGTATATGTAAACATAAAACAATCAGTTCAGGTTGTGTTTCCAGACGTTTATTATGGATGCCAGTTATGTAAAATTAACGATATTCATTTCGCTTTCCTCAATTTGCAAGTAATCCCTGTGACTTTCTAAACTTAACAAGATAATGTTTGCAGTTTTGCCCACATGACCACACGGATGCCTGGTCTAGGTCGGGTTCATACAGTTGCCCAAGCCACAGACGCGCTTTTGCCGCCAACCTTGATGGATCAGGTTGATCTTTAATCAAATCCTTTAAAGAAAAAGGACATTAAGTGCTCTGAAAAAGTTCAATACCTTCTGTGATTAAAAACATCAAGGACGAAAACTCGCTAATTATATTAAGGACTAAGGATGCTGTCTAGGTCTGGAAAGTGCAGACTGCAGTCAGGTAAATCTTTCATCCATGATCCATAAATTCGAATACCACAGTTATTGCGTAATTATATTTCAACTCCCTGTATTTTGCTTTTCAAATGCCAAATTAAGCATCAATGACATTTCCCTTGAACTCGAGTAATCCTTCATATACCCGTTCACCTTACTGATTTCCATTGCATGGGTTTTTGAGCGAAAAATATTTGCTTCCCCAATTTATGGATACCTTTTTGTCTGGGATGAGATATGCTCATTCTTTGTTTTATTTTGTTTTGCAGACCTGGTGCGTACGAAGAAAGCATATGTCATGATAGTGGCGACTGGCGAGTGCATACTTCAGGCCTGACTAAGAGATTGGTAGCTTACAACTTGTAGTAACTGTTTCTCGAGTCTGGTTAGGAGTTAGCCTGCAAACCCGCAACTTGTACAGTTGTACTAACGCATCTTTTCGTTAATCGCAAGTTTGTATTCTGGCGATGTGTTTTTTTTTTCCTATAGTTCTATTAATGGCAAAAGGGCACTAGGAAAATGACACGAAGCCATCCCACAAACTCAAAGAGCGAGAATTAAAGAGCAACAACACCGCAAAAATCAAAAGCCCCGTCCTTCCAAGTCATTTTCAAACGGTTTAAAATTACTCACAATTTAAAGCAAACGTAAGAAAATGTCTTGAAAGAAAATGGTGTATTCCTTTATCCCTTATTCCAAAAGAAGGAAATCAAACAGTCCGGTGTAACAAACCGCAACAAAAATCAAATTGACAATTAGCGCGCAATTCAGCTAATTTTCATTTTGACTCGACTCCTAGTGATTCTACAGCTCTCATAGAATACACAACGATACAACCTTAATCGACAGGGTTGTCGAAGAATAGACAAGCGCCAATTTATAAACAAAGATCCCTAACATGTTACACTGTTTTTCCGCAACATTAGTACATCACCTTATGTACAGTTTAAATCTAAAGCAAGGGAGACTGACATCGTCTCCTTTAACAAGTAGGCAACCTCTTGCATTATTATTCTCTCGATTTTCTTCTTCAAGTAAACCTAGCAGCATGCTTCAAAATTGCGTTCTCTACACACAAAACACGGCACCCAATATATTTGCAATAGAGTGGTACACAGAGACGAGGTCATCTCTATAATTTACATAGGAAGTTTCTGTACTTTTTCAGTCAGTGATTTCCACTCGTCCTCTCCTAAGATCATCGATAGCTTGACTTGTGATCGGGTTGCATACTTGCAATCCTTTATGCACTCCAAACACGATTATCTACTGGAATGGCAACCACAAACAAGCTCTTCAGTAATAATTTGAACAATAGTATACGCCATTTCCACAAAATACGTGTTAATTATTATTTTTTCTGTTTCACACATTGAAAGTTGAAATACATGGAAGGCTGTATGACTTATAATTTTATAAATATTAATTAAAAAATTAAAAATGAAATTTCGTCATAATTTAGGATGTTAATTTGTTCTGTTAAGATCTTTTTTTTTGAATCAGGTCCATACTGATTATTCCAAGTTTTGAGTACTTTTTTTAGTACAAAAAAACTTTTAAAATTCCCAGTATAAAGAGATTTTGCTAACGAAAAAGCTTTTAACGCTGCCCAATACCCCTTCTTTTTCCAAAAATTTTTACGAATACGCTTTTTGGAAATAGAAGTGCGTTTTTTTGGAACTGCCATTTCAAATTTAATAATCAACTATGATAAAAGTTACGCAAAAGGGTCATATCTTAAGAGTGACCATTGTTATAAAGAGGGTTTGTTTTTTCGATTTTTACAAAATTGTAGTACTTCAATTTTGGTTTTCAGACGTCGATGATTTCTCACAAAAAAATAATGGAAGGAGGATTTTAGAGAATTTACCGGAGGTGTACGAGGCAAAATACGGTTGGCAAGATTCTGATCAATAGATACTGGAAGATCTTGCATCTGTCTCATTTTGCCCGAGAATTCTCTCATGCTACAATCATCCAGAGATCAGCAATCAGAGGCTTTTAGTGAAAAATCTAGTTTTAATTCTAAAAATGCAGATACGAGATGCATACTTGTTTAGAATGACATTGATGTTGTTAATGTTTTCTCTTGCACGACATAAGAGATTGATATTATCCTGCATCTGACCATTGCAACCAACCGTAACTAAGGAGGCGCCACTTGATTCCTGCAGAGAAATCAAATAGCAAGATATAGAAGTGTCGTCTTCCAACAATAGAAACAGTAAAATAACTATTTTCATATTCTCATTTTCAAAAAGTTGAAACTAGTTTATATTGTGAGGAAATGTCGGTCAAAGCTAACGTTGTTTAACTACCACAATAAATCCGGAATGGAAAAAGAAGTTTTTAGATCTTGTTCGGAGAGAATATTAGAAGGGAGGGGCAGGGAAGGAAAAGGAAGGGAGGTTGAGGGTAAGGATGTTGATTATTGAGGATTCCAAGAAACCAGAAAAGGTACCACAGGAAAATAACATAAAGTTGAACTTTCAGAAATCGATAAAAAATACGAGCAAGTCTTGTGGATCAATATAGTACTCCGTATTTAACTAAAGGTACTTACTCCTTATTAGTCACCTTCGCCCCCTCACCCAAAAAAAATCAAGAACTAGATATGAGTCTTAGATTTATCTGTTTCATTACATATTCAACTGCCTACGAGAAAAAAAAAAGAGGGAGATAACTAGACGAGGTCTTTCACTTAGTAGTACATGTATTAATCAAGTCCTTACAGATGCTCACCTTCAAACATGTTATGTTACCGTCAATTTGATTAAATGCGAGAAGATTTTGCTGCAAAAGCTCCTTTGCTTTGCTACCCAAGACTGTTACAAAAGAAAACACAAAAAATAAAGTCAGAATAAAAATAAATAAAATGGATGTATCATTTAAAAGTAGGAAAAAAAAAATGAGAAACAGGCCTTGACATTTTAGACGTTGATTCTGGTCCATTTGGTTCTGTTGGAAGGAGTATGGAGCCACGCTAGGTATTGAAGTTGACGGAAAAGTTGTCTTTGAAGATGATTCCACAAACTTATCCTGGTAAAAGCATGATGATTAGAAAGGGAGGGAGGGTGTGGAGGCGGATGGAGGGAAGGGAAAGGGAGGGAAGGGGGATTGAGCAATGTCATTTTCCTTCCGATATTGGATGGACTTTAATTGACCTTGTAGGAAGAAAATGGAGGAACCCTTTTTTCCTTTCCTTCCATTTCCCTCCGACTCAATTTTGCTAACCAAACAAAGAAAATTGTCTCCTCATTTTCCCTCCAAACCCTTCCATCCGAGCATATTAACAATATGCTTACCTTTCTGGAATTGGCCTTCCTTATCATGAATGACTCCTCTTGTTTTCTTCGCTTTCTCTGTGAACAAATTAACAATACTTCATTTTTAATTCATGAATCTACGAGCAAGCATATCACTAGATGGAAGAAAATTAAAAGAGGCAAAAGTAGTTCTCAAACTACGGGAAACCTCTATATGAGCTTCCAGCAGCTGGTACACGGAGCACAATTAGCACTTGATAGATTATCCAGAGGTACATCACGACTTATGTGATAATGTTGTACAAGGCATTGGCATAGCCAACAAGGCAACAAGTCATGCCCGTGAAGATCGACATATGCTAGATAGCAGTAGGCACTACTACAACAAAAAAATTACAGACCAGAAAAAATATCTGATCGTTCGTATCCAAAATATAATCAAATAGTCAGTGTATATAGTGTCACATTTAGCATGTTTTTTTGTATATGGGTCACATTTAAGGTGTTTTTTTGTATACAGGGCGTCACATTTAGCATGTTTTTTTGTATGAGTGTCACATTTAAGGTGCCTTTTTGTATACGGGGCGTCACATTTAGCATGTTTTTTTGTATATGGGTGTCACATTTAAGGTGTCTTTTTGTATACGGGGCGTCACTTCTAGGGTGTTCTTTTGTATATGGGTGTCACTTCTAGGTTCTCTTTTTGTAATAGTCGTCATCCTCATAGTGTCTTTTGTAGACACAAGTTATAACTATACAACAAAGTATCGTTGTAAGATCATATTGCCCTCATTATGGCTAAATTGGTCTACTTGCAACAGAGAGCAATTGGAAATACAGTTGGGGTGTACATAGAAGAAACCCAAGTGCTTGCATCCTCACCATACTTTCTATTGACAAATTATATACAGAAAATCTCCTATCAGATCACTACACTTGAAATATGTTGAATATTTCCTTATTGACGGAACATTCTAACAACTCACGGTGAAAATGGCCTAAATTTGTGTTATCCTAACAAGGAAAGACCTTCACTACCATTTAGCCGATCCTTTTGAAAGGGCTACAATTTGTACAAGAATTCATAACCAGAATGTAGGATCAAACTTCCGTCGCAAACTCCCAGCAAACACAACCAAGCAAAGATTTTCCATAACACGTAACACAAGGATTGGAGATTTTATTATGCTAAGGAATGAAGAACTCACCGCCATCCATCGGCATCTGAGAGCAACATCACGTACAGTTTTCTCCCGCAATATTGCAGCAATTTTAACGTACTTCATGATACTTGGCTCGTCCTTGAACCTACCAAGTGCATTTGGAAATTTTGATGTTAGTCACTTAACATGGAATGTCTTAACGATAACCTTTGAACTTTATGTTAGCATAGAAAAAGGGAAAAGGCGAAACATATTCAGAACAGGACTCTACAATGGCCACAAAGGTTCTTACTTTCTCAGCTTCTCTTTTTAACTAATGTCCCCTTCCCCTTCTCTTTGGTTATGTTATTCACTCGGTTTGGTCTAATTATACAATGACATTGTTCTCAACTCTCAAGGACACAAGACAACATGCCAGTAACAGATACTCCCTCCATCCCGCGGTCATAGCCATTAAACCATTTTTAAGGGCATGTTGTCAACATTAACTTGGTGGTAAAGAATGTCAACTTTGGCCGATATTTTCTCACAACAATAATAGTTGCAGCAACTTTTCAAAATGACAACAGGAAATGTTGGTTTTAGTAAGTCAAACATGATAAATTTACATTATAATGTTGTATCTTCACATAAATCTGATATCAGTTGAACACCAAAGTCAGTCAGATTTGGTAACATCTAATTTCGAGGCGAGAGCTGAACAACCAAGAGTAACCTTAAGAACAGATTACTTACTTGACAAGGCCATCCTCCAGCCTATACTGTTCCTCCTCGGTCCACTCAACAGCCAGTCCAGCATCATGCTTAAGCCCGGGCACCGAGTCCAAAAGAAGTGAACCCGAAGAGTTTCCAGGTGTGATGGCCGTAGGACTTCCACCACTCACGATGCTGGCACTGTCACAAAACATCAGGTTTCCACTACTACCATTCATCCCATAATAGCCACCCATTGGAAGCATCTCGGAAGTGCTGCTCACAGCCCCGGGCTGAAACGATATATCATGCCTGTGAAAACCCGATGCTAATGTATCCTCCTGATAAAAGCTAGAATTCGACTCGGAAGCCATCTCACCACCTTTCACAACCACAAATTTTTCTCACTCTCCACTGTAATTAAGGTACCTTCTTTACAATGTCACATTGCATACAGTACACACCTAGAATAATAAAACAACACATTAAACACGAAATTTCAGGCTCAAAGAACAATATAATTCGGAATAATAGACACTTAATCAAGTTAATCTCACCTCCAACCTCATATCAATTATTGTACCTTACATAGTACTCCCTCCGTTCAGTCCAATTCACTACATTTGACCAAATATGCGAGCGGAAATTTAACAAAATGTAGTGAATTAGACCGAACTGAGGGAATTTCAGGCTCAAAGAACAATCTAATTCAGAATAATAGAGACTTAATTTCACCTCAAACCTCATATCAACTATTATACCTTACATAGTACTCCCTCCATTCGATCCAATTCACTACATTTGACCAAATACGCAAGCGGGATTTTAACAAAATGTAGTGAATTAGACCGAACCGAGTGAATAGCATATAACATACCTATAATTGAAGAACAAACAAACATCATTCAACCACACAACCAAGATACCAAAATGTATAACCAACAAAACCTCAAAAAACCCAAAACTGAACCCAGACAAATAAGGAAACAAAAAAGGAAAACAAATCAAACCCAGATACCAAAATCAAATACCCACAAAAACCCAGAAACAATTTAAGCTAAAACCTAAATTTCACCAAGTAAATCAAACAAAAACCATCAAAAAATACAAAAAAACCCTAAAAAAATGAATGGTGAACAAGAGAAGAAGACAAAGAAGATACCTTTGGGGGAAAATTGAGGGGTTTGAATTGAACAGTCCTAATTTGAGAGAAATAATGGTGTTTTTTATTTATTTATTTTATTCTATGGAAAAATACAAACACACGAACAGAGAAAGAGAGCACCAAAGAACGCAACTTTAATATTCTTAGTAAGCTAGTAGTAGAGTAGTACTATATATTTCTGTCACTAACTTTGGTAAAAGAATGAAGAGAAGAAATTAAATGAGGGAATTTGTTTGAGAAAGAAGGTATCTACCAATGGGAGCTAAAGATGTTGTTGGGTGGGGGGTGATGAGAGATGCTACATGTTAGAGAGAGTGTCTTGGTAAACGCAAAATCTTGCTTGAGATCGTCTTAAATTTAAGAGTTTGTTATTGATATTATGTTGTTTATCAAATGTTAGTTATAATGATTTTATTGTAAGATTGTAAGTTTAAGATGATCTGTCATTCTTGGGTGTCTTATTTTGCTATATTTAGTTTGCAGGTTATTAAGTACACTGGAGGATTACTAATACGCATCAAAGATAAAGGTTACAGGTTTTCTCGACAACCGAAAAAAAAGATTGCCTTGAATTTTAAATGATCTTCTTACATTTTACATATATATTATTCATTTAATGCGAATTATGAAGATTTTGCAGTGAATTTAAGATTGTATTTAGTAAGATTAATTCATTGTGAGTTTATATTTTTCTAGTAAAAAAATAGGGAAGAATAGTTATTTGGTGGAATAGTTTTTGATAGGTACTAGGATCCGAAAATTAGTATAGAGAACATATTTTATTTGGAGTACTAAATAGTAAAGTAAAATCTAAGTGAAGTGTGAATAATATTTTTTATTAGGTGTAGTGTATGATGATGGTGTTAGTGTGTGGTGTTATAAAAGTAGTGATAAAATCTAAATAAAACATATTTAGGTATTTATTAAAAAATATGTTAGAAAAGTAGTGATAAAGTCTAAATAAAGTGTAAATAATAAAACCATTAAAAAAGTGTTATAAAATAATAAAATTAATGATTTTAAGAAGACAAATAAAAATTGTAAAAATATTATGATCCTTAACTCTTTAAGAGAATCGTTTTTCTTAATTTTGTGTAAAATTGTAAAAATGATTTTAAGAAGACAAATAAAAATTGTAAAAATAAAATTAATGATCATCTTAGCTAATAATTTTAATATAATTATTAATAGTTATTTTATCATTTATAATAATAATTCTAACCATTTGTTTTTCTAACCAAGTAACCATTTAACTACCATAACCAATTTTTTTTATCTTTAAACATCATCGATCAAACTTAATGTTAGATTAAACTGATACAAACTCAATAAAGTTCAACAAACATGTACAAGTAATTAACGTAAATAAAAGAATAAGACTATCTTGTGAAACGATCATTACATTGATTAAACACTCAAATTATATTATTTAAAAGGACCGGTTAACACCTTATAACTATCTTACATATAAGACTATCCCCAAGCAGAAGGTCGAGTTAATCGGGTCACCAATATTTTTCCTCATTATCACACCTTAATTATCTTGCACAAATTCTTGTTTGTGACGGCACATATCCGTCACTCTTGAGTGACGGATACCATTTTACCTCACAAAGTACCCACTTTTTCTCTCTCTGCAACACTATTCATGTGGTCCCCTTTCTTCACTAACCCATTTTGTTACCATTTTATCTCACAAAATATCCGCCACAAATGGTAACCCGTCACAAGGGAGACCAATTGATTATCTTGACCCACTTTCATCCTCCCCAAGGCGGTCACGACCTGCGCCACCAACCCAATTATTTTTCACTTTTTAACCAATGAGAGAGTCCACCTCTGGGTCATCATACTCAACCAAATGTCACATTCTCTTTATTTTGACGGTTGTCCTTTTTTTTGTTTCAAATGGGAGTGTGTACACTAATCTATTACACCAACTCATCTCAAGGTCACCAATCGACCCGAGTAGTTGAAGGTCACCAAAATTAACCCCTTAATCCTAATTTAAGGTGTCATTAAGGTGACCCAACAAAGTCACGACCCAGTCGGTGACCTTGCTTGAAGATGGTCTAATAATACACAAATTTATGTAAATGAAGGTCAAGTCATTATAAGATGGTCAGAAATAAAGACTCGACTTTTAGTTGGTGTTGGTAGATCTTGAAATTTAGCAACAGTGAGAATCTCCAGAAGAGCATTAGATACCAATTATTATTGTGGAGCCTCCTACTACTTACTTTGCTCAACTTTTTTGCATTGCTTAACAACATTATTGTGTGCAAATTCTATTTCACGAATTGTCGTTTGTAAAACGAGAAAAATGTAATTTTTGATAAATATTAACGATTTTTTACTTAAAAATGATCATTTTTGTCAAAGTGGTCACTATAAAACCATAAAATGATCATTTCGTAAAAAAATGAGAAAAAGACCGTCGGACAATAGAATTGCGGATTATTGTGTTATTTTGTTGTGCGCTATATTTATTGGGTAATGCTAAATACAACTCAGTGGGTTGTATTTAAGTATTAAATACCTTCTAATTTGGGTGTTTATTTATGAATTAAGAACTAAATTACACATTAACCAATATAATTAATAAATATATCAAGAAGTGGGTTGTATTTATCATCACCCATATTTATTTCACTTTAATTGATTTTGCTTCTCTATGTTTATTTCCCCATACCTTTCTCTGAAATTATCTGCCTTTCCATGTCAATTTGCTGCTCTCAACTCTGAAACATTTGCAATTTGCAGTAAGAAACAAACAAAAACCATAAAGATGAAATAAATAAAAGGATACCATACAAAATCAAGAAAAAGAGAGACATAATATAGTAATAGATATGCCCTACATGCTACAAGCCTACAACTATACCCATTTTTCTGTAATTGTTTTCTTTGATGTTGATAATGACTAATTTTAGTATATGAATGTGTGTAAAGTGGTTGATTGGTAATTATGAGCCATGAGTTACTCGACACGTATTAACCTAGCGTTATCGTGAGCTGATTTAATATGAGTTTAGTTTGATCTGATCAAGTTAATATAAGCTGTTTTAGAATATAAACGTGTGTAAAGCTGTTTTAGAATATAAACGTGTGTAAAGATGTAAAACGGTTGATTAATAATTATGATCTATTAGTTAAGCTCGACACGTATCCACCTAGCGTTATTGTGAGCTCATTTAACATGAGTTTAGTTTGATATATAGTAAGTTAGAGTAAGTTGTTTCAGAATATAGATGTGTGTACAGATGTGAAGTGGTTGATCAATAATTATGAGTTTAAGCTCAGCCCATGTCCAGGTCCAACTAACATTATTTTAAGCCGATTTAACATGATTTTAGTTTAATTTGATCGGTCAAGCTAATTTAAGTTATTTTATTAGGAATAAAATGACGATTTTTTTAGTTCATCTCATTACTAGCTACTATATTTCATTGCTAGAGTGGAATATATATTATATGCCATATCGACAATTTTTTTTAGATTCGCTTTGATAATTCAAAAAAAGTTGAAGGTTAAATGACTTTACTCAACATGATTAGTCTTTTCAGACCCACCAACTAATATAAATCATTGAAAACTAAATAAAAAGTTTTTTTTTTTTTTTTTTTTTTTTTTTTTTTTTTTTACAGCAATTATTTTTCTATGTTAAGTTAGGCACTTGTACATTCTTTGGTTAGACAAGTCAATGAGATTCAAATAAAGTACTTTATAGATTATACCATGCAAATTATGAAATTAAATACGTAAACATTTGGCATGGAAGATTAGAAGTTGATAGACTAATTATAGAAAGTGTAACTATTTCAGCAAATTTTATAACGTATGTCCAAAGACATACGATATAAGAAGTCATATAAAACACGTTGGGAAAACTGTTACTGCCTTATCTAACTTAATCCCTTGATTAAAAATTGCAATTTACGAGTAATATTTCAGCATAGCAGTTCAAGGTATTGAAACTTTGAAAATCATTTGATATTTAACTCTTTTTCCGTGTAGGTAATATTTATTTAGTTTAAATTCGAATCAAATATGATCAGAATTGCGATAAAACTCTCCCTCTTAAATTTTGACACCGCTTTAGTTAAATCTTACATGTGTCAAAGAAGTGAAGGGCAATAATGAAGGGCAAGTTAAATGCACAATACAAGTACGCAAATTAATAGGAGATGTTTGTTAGTAGGAAGCTAAGATTTACCTTGTTTTGTGCACTCAATTTGTGGCCAGTACGTGGTCGCACTCATATGGTCATATACCTTAATAATCGATGTCTTCTGCTAAAACGCTTTTTTTCGCATCATGATAAGGCACTCTCACATGGTGAGAAGCACATGGGTGGTGGAACACCTCCATGTGCTTTCCCACTCACACCCTAAATGAGTTTTTTGTGAGAGGAAATGCTATCCGTCTGAAATAAGAATATGGCGGTCTGAAAATAAGAATTTGTGCTTAATAATACGATTATTAGCACGTAAGTAGTAATTGATCCCCCAATAGATTTTGGGTAAGGAGTTGATTTTTACTTTGTATCTAAGTTAAAAGCCTAATTACTCCAATTGAAACTTGAAAAGCCCTCACAATAAGACAAAGTAAGGAGGGTCGATTACTACTTTCGCGTTTAGTGGTGAATTTAAAAATTTTATGGCGCCATCTCATTTTTCTTTATATAATTTAGTTTGTAGGATTTCAAGATTCTACGTTTTAATCACACGCACTCATTTGATACCGCTATGAATATGGTTTCATTACGTGGTTGTAAACTTGAGATATTTGATTTACTTATTAGGTCAATAAAAAAATCCAAGTAAAATTAGCCAAGAATACTCAAATGATTAAAGATAATGTTCAATCTTATGAACATAATTTTTTTTGATTCAAATTCTTATACAAGTCAATCTCTCAATAATATTTTTTTGGTAGAGGTAGTAGTTTACCTCACAACTTACATTATTAACGGTTTTTCTAACATGTGCCCTAATAAACTAATTAAAGAAAGTTTGTTAATAAGAATATCACAAATTGTTATATAAGACGGTCTCTTAGAAATAAGACCAGTCCAACTAAAGAAAAGCCCAAGACAATGCAAGTTAATCAAGTAACCGATACATCTTTCTCTTCCTTCTTACCCGTTTCTCTCCCTATTTCCCAAGTTTATTTTACTTCTCTATGCATTACTTCCATGTTTAAATATTTAAACTTAAATGTTATCCCATAACTCTTTCACATAAATTTTGGGAACAATAATGTAAAATTACGATTCTATGTTTGAATTTTCTTGATTTTAATTTGAAATTTTTTGATTGACTTACTTTTAAAATCTACTTTAATTTTAAAACTTGGATTTTAAGTTTGAAAACATGATGGTTTAAGTTATAAACTTTGAACTTAAAACTCAAAAGTTTTCAATGTAAAACCATGAGTTTAGAATTATAACCATTAATTAAAGCTTTGAAGTATTGAATTAATTTTAAAATCTGAAAATTTGAAGATCATTTCCAAACCTAGCGAGGTGGTGGTGGTTGCCATCGAGGGGTCGTCGTCGGAAATGATTGGCAGCTATCTTCATGCTTTTGCTTCAATTGATTGATGAGAGAGAGGGGGATGAAGGAAAGTGATGGGAACGATAGTTGTGACGATGGTGTAGTCACAGTATGAAGGCGGCGGTGGTGAAGGCAGTGATGAGAAGTAGAGAACTAGATGAGAACTAGGAGAATTCAGATTTGGTGGAAGGTGAAGCTTGCATCTGTACCGAAGGATAGGAGTTATCAGTGGTCTATTATTTAGTTTTGTATTTTGGGCTAATATCTCTATTGGGCCGTCCTATAGGAGAGTTTGTGTAAGAATATATATCAAGAAAAATAGCTTCATAAAATACTCAAATGATTAAAGAAGGTATTAAACTATCACAAATACAAAGTACTGTATGGCGGTCTTACACAGGTTTATTGTAAATTTTTTTTATTAACACGGCTATATTTTGACCCCTTTTACCATTATTTTTGTGTTTGTATAAAACGGTCTTACACAAGACTAACTGTTAAGCTATTTGATGAAACTAAACAACAAATCCTTCAAACTAACAACTCATGACAAAACTTCAATTTCTTATAAACATGCCCTCCTTCCTCCTCCTCCTCCTCATCATCATCCCTTCCATGTTTCGAAACGACGGAAACCACGTCCGTAATCTCAACATAAACATCCAACTGAAGCGAAAACGGTTGTTCGACTTCTGAACTAGAACACTCGAGTATATTATCAATAACATAAGCATGACAACCTTTGTCAACACCCATGTAACCAAGCCACCCTTCAATTTGTCTACATGCCCTTACGAAATCATCACCATTGTTCTTAGGGAAAAACTTCTTTGCTTTCTCTCTAAACGTCTTCGTCTTCTCCATGTTGGTTGCGCCTTCTCGTATGTCCCGGGAATGGATATTGACGATAATGTCTTCGCTTATCGTCCATGAAATCGTTACTCTGCATTTACACCCTACACCCCTGTTCTTCATTGTTGAACTGAACCAATTTTTTTTTTTTTTTTTTTTTTTTTTTGTTCGTTCTTCGTAATCTAGTTTTTATTAATAATTCGAGTTTGTGTTTTAATCACAATAGGAGACGACATATATTGTAATATCCTAATTTCCGCCAACGGTATATTAGCTGGTCTCATCGTACGCCAACCCCGAGGTGATTAAGTTTTTTTTCAGGACGATATGTTGGAGTAGGATTCATCTTCCATCATGTCAAAAAAAAAAAAGAAAAAAAAAATAAACGAACGGGTGAAACGGGTATATTTTTTAATTTTTAATCTTTTACAAAGAAAAAGAAAAAAAATAAAAATAAACAAATGAGTGAGACGAAGGGAATAGATAAGGTTATATTGGTCATGATATTCGTATGGACCAATTTTCCCCGACTTATTAAGTTACATAACAATTACATCTCATAGACTCGGAATATAAAAAGAAAACGGTCCATTCCGAGAGAAGAATGATTTATGTAGCAGTAATAATAATAATGTACAAACAGGCAGCAAAAACCCGGTAAAAGCTTCGCTGCAAAAATAAAGTAGGACTAAATAGAAATGGTACCGAAATTTGGTATCCTTAGGGTTTTACTCATGCTTCTTTCCCCAGTGCTTTCTGGTGGGAATTCTGCGGAGGACACCAGTGTCGATTTTTTTGTAATGGTGTTGCATTCTGCCAAGTAAATTGTCGACAAATCCGTCTACTTGATCATCGTATCTTTCATACAGCACTGGAAGTGTATGTGCGGCTACAAAACCTATGTCCACGGAGCATAGCAGCAAATAAAATTCTAAATGCTTAACAAACCGTCTCTAACTAATATATAACTATGGTTACGATAATTTCTCATTAACCATCAATTTCGAGAAGTATTCAAAGTAACTCGACAACTTAAGAGTGTATAACTACGACTCAGTTCAATGGAACGTGGAAAATCTCACCAATGTACAATACGGTAAGAAAATTGCACCAGCTACCAATCATAGCAGCAACAAACAAGCTGCCAGCAACCTGCGAGCGATGATTTGATAGTCAATTATCAAACTTCGGTTAAATGAATAGCTCGTGTCCGTTCCTATACGCTACAAATCAAGGACAGTACAGCACGGAGAAGTTAAATTAGCATTTCAAATCACTGTATCTAGAAAACACATATCGTCCATAGACAGAAAATTTTTAATCCGATATGCAGCAGTTTGATATTCTTCAACATTAATTGGATAATTTACAAAAAGTTCTATTACTAACGAGATCACGTGTTGGACGAAGGGTGTGGGGCATAGGTCCGGGCACAAGAATGAAATAAAGGATCTCAACTAATATGCTGGAAACAATTGAATGTTAGCGCAACAGCGTTAAAGGGTTGCAAAATGAATAATCATACGGTCCAGATCCTCCGTCACATTTGCAGGTTAGTTCTGCAGCATCTTGTGAATTTGCAACAGAAGCAAAGATCAGTAAGCAGTAAAGAGCAGTTATCATTCACAAGCACAACCAACAACTCGATAAGGAAAAATGAATAAAAAAATACTCCTTACGTACCAGAAGAAACTGCTTCAAAGTCCCATTACATGCAACATCTTGCATAATTCTTAATACGCGATTAATTTCCGCTCCAACTGACATTCCAATATTAACAAACCACTCTTCTGGTAGATGAATACGCGGGACATCAGAACGGTTCCTGCCCGATTCATAAAATTTCAAACTTCCGAAAAAAGAGTTATATAAATTGCTTTGGCAAAGAGCTTCTATCGTACATAGGACGTACCTGTTGAGGTATCCCGAGGCATTTGACCAAAGAAACTGAGCAAGCATACCAAAAGCCAAACCAAAACACACAAGTGATAGGAAATGGTAGTTCAGCCATTCGAACATCACCCATATGAAAGTGGCGATTGCTATTACACTGGCAGAGATCTTTTTGTTCCTCCATAGCAACACATCAGCAGCTGCACACAGACAATAGAATATCAGAACTGTCGAGAAGATTAAAGATTTCACGTACGAAGAGGAATAGAACGGAGAAAACAATTTATCAAATACAAAGCTGTCTCAGAGGGGTTTCTGTTAGATTCTCAGAAGAGGGCACCCAGATTTTGAGGACCTCAACTATCTCCGAGTTTTGTTATATTTAGTTTTTGCGTTGAGAATCAAGTATTTTTTTTATACCATATATAGTAATAAGCATTATCAAATTATCGTACATTTCAGGATTTCAGTGAGGAGAGGCATGGACTTAAATCCTCTACATATTTTCTCAGTGGACTTTTTGGAGGGCGCAACTTTTAACTTCCGTCCAGGACACCAGGGTCCGCAAATCATTGTGAAGGCGCTAATCAAATACATATGTGGTAAAGGACAAAAAAAACGAGAAACTCACACTTGCCACCTCCCAGAACTTTATGCACAGGCTTTTGACGTCCAAAAAGACGATTAAACTGAGTAGTGACTGATTCAGAATAATCAGAAATTTCTTCCTCAACAAAAGAACCAGATTTCTGCTTATGAACACCTTCAGAAATTGTTTCCATTATATTGTTGAGCAGATTCTCGGCAGATATCTTTTCAGGCATTATTTTTCTGCAGATAAATTAAACCAATATCTTAACATTCGATGCAACACAGCCGTAAGAGATTAAAAAATTCAACTCCGCAATAACTTGAAGAAAGTTCACAGATTTAGGATGCAATGATTCTCAGTTCACTATGCAGCAATCCCACAAGGCTCGGAATCTCAAAGACAGCTATATAATTGGGCTTTTTGCCCGTTATAGCTGTCGGATGTTAAGTTTAAGCGCAAAGTCACTTTTCCCTGATCATAATTGCAAGGAACGTATAAAACTAACACCACAAATTCAAACGGCTGGTATTGTATAAGCATCGCATTCCAAGTCAATTCTCCGTGTCAAACTGTCAACTTTACAATTTAAAGATTGCTTGATCTCAATCGTGATATTTGGTATTACTACAAGACTCAAACCTCAATAGCAAAAGAGTAAATCACAATACAGAAATAACACGATTAGATTCCTACGAGTCTTGCTAAAAAGACGGACACTAATAGAAGTTTCTAGACTCAAGTAAACACCAAAAATGGGTAACAAAATCAGGAAAGTGAGGGGAAAAGAAAAATCAAAAATCAATCACATTGATAAGGAAATAAATTAAACAAAAAGCTACCTAACTCAAAAAAGGTCGAATTTTCTCAGCTTCAACTCCTTAAAATCGTTTTTAGAAAATAAAAAATACAAGGATGCCATAATACAAATTCCAGTTTCGCCAATTTATAAATGTGAAAACCCAAAATAAAAAAACCCAGCTCAAGATTAAAACCTTGACAAACAATAAAAGATTTCGTATTCACAAAAGAACACGACTTTGCAACCCACAAATTCTCAATAACATAAATTTATTAGTTCATAATCAAGGAACGCGATTAAATTCTTACCAGTCTTGTTACAACGGCCGACACCTATAGCAAAGTTTAAGAAAGAAGTTCTCACACTCAAGTGAACACCAAAATTGGGTGACAAAAGATCGAATGCGAGGGCTTAAAGAAAAATCAATCACATTGATAAGGAAATAAATCATTTTAAATAAGAAACCTACCTAACTCAAAAAGGTTGAGATTTTTTCAGCTTCAATCAAAATTAACTTTTAACACCTTAAAATGATACAGAGAATTGATAA
Source organism: Silene latifolia (assembly GCF_048544455.1). Lineage (NCBI taxonomy): Eukaryota > Viridiplantae > Streptophyta > Magnoliopsida > Caryophyllales > Caryophyllaceae > Silene > Silene latifolia. The sequence continues at coordinate 6,119,453 of NC_133536.1, forward strand.
CAGGATTCTATGATATAAACTCCAATATCCAATATTTAATTCATAAATGCGAAAACCCAAAATCAAAAACCCGATAAAAGATCAATACTTTATCCTTCAAACTCACAAAGAACAAAACTTTATAACTCGTAGATACGAATATCTGCACCTTCCGAAAACCAATTGATCAGACTATTTCCAAAACCATTAAATTGAAAAGATCATGCTCAATTAACCTCATAAGTCATAAGTTCCAAAATCAAGACTTAATTCTATCAAACCCACAAAAGATCAACACTTTTTAAGTTAAAAAGGAAATCCAGACCATAAATTAACCAATTAAACATAATACAAACACCAAAATCAAATACCCAATTAACTAAAACTGCAAAATCAAGACTTAATTCTATCAAACCCACAAAAGATCAACACTTTTTAAGTTGAAAAGGAATCCAGACCATAAATTAAACAATTAAACATAATACAAACACCAAAATCAAATACCCAATTAACTACCACTACAAATACCAAAACCAACACAGTAGAATGCAATAATACAACATATATAAGCTCATGCAAGTATATTAGAATCCAATTATACTCCTGTAAAGTATTACTCGCTCCGTCCCAATCATTTATTTACAAGATTTAATATTAGAATCCAATTATACTCCTGTAAGGCGGTTTTACATGTACCCTCATGACCCATACTAGTAAAAACAAGTTATAAGTAAACCCGTTGGTAAGACTGTCTTATACAAGAATTTGCGATAAAAGATGCAAAAAAGAGCAGCAACTTACAATGATAGAGCAGATGGAAATGAGATAAACAGTTGTAAGAGAGAAAGAAGTGGAGTAGAATTGTATGGGGTTACACTTAGTCACATACACAGACAAGTGTAGTTGGATTATAAGTTAACAAAATTATTTTTTACTGCAAATGTTACGTCTTAAATTACACCAATTGCGTTGTGTTTGCATACTGTAACCGTCAGTTGCTTTGCAACTTGCAGCTTTTGCAATTTTCCACGTGGGGAACATATATTCCACCTTTTCAATTCACAATTTTTAAGAGAGACGGTCTCTCACTAATATCACTAAGGAACGGTCTCTCAGGAGACTTGCATTTTTCAATTATTTTTTAATAATGCCAAAAAAAAATTTAAAATGATTTTTTTTCTAAGTGCTTTTGTTCTTTTGAAATTAATTTCAGCTTATTTCAATTCAGTTCAGCTCTGTTCAGTTCAATTCAGTTCAGCTTTTCTCTTCACAAATTAACTCTTTATTTCAATTCAAATTATTAAGTTTAGTTCAGTTCAGTGCAGACAGTTTCAATCCAAAAGAATATGGCAGTCGTTTAATGAGTCCGTGGCCTTAAAATGATTTGTTTTGCGAGCCACTTAAAAGTAAATTTCTTGAATAAATCGACTGTTAATTTTTTTTTTAATGTTTATGTGATAATTAAGTTGCTAAAATGATTAGTTACATTTTTTAACGTTTAAGTGAACTTTAAGTTGCTGAACAATTAGATGCTAAGAGCAACTCCAATGGTTGTATTTAGGGGCTTGCTTGCAATTATTCTAAATATTTAAGCGATATGCTCACCATTGGAGTATCGAAATACGTCCATGCTTGTAAGCATGTGTAGCTTTGTCAAGCTACATGCTTAGAATGAATTAGTATTTAAGAAAAAAAATTAAATTAAATTATAATATTTATTTGTTATGTGGGCCCTTTTAAGCTAGATTTGTTGTAGTTTACCATTGGAGGACGTTCTAGCTTAAAAGCCGTGTTGCTTGAAAAATCGATGTGTCAAAGCAAGCTACAAGACCTCGTAGCTTGCCATTGGAGTTGCTCTAAGCAAGCGTAGTCTAATGTTGCGGATACACTCAGTCCAGGTAAATAGTTTTAAATCAACCATATTTTTCATATTTAATTTAATTTGTGCAATACTGAATTAATTATTAATTATTCTTTCTTATAACAGATACTTCCATCTTAAATAAGAATTTATGAAATTGAATTGATTCTGGCTGCATAGATTGTTTAGTACTCCGTATCTATCAATAAAGTAGCTTCATTTATAAAAGCACAATTAACTCCTTCACTTACAAATCAAAATTTTAACGCCGGCATGCAGCGTAACATGAAGGATTAACTCACTGATACATCTACAGCAAATTGTAAGAAAAACTGATAATGCAATAATAAAATGATGAAAATAGTAAAAAGAATGATAAGAAAAAGTAAACTATAAATTTAATCGCGGCCGTTGACTCTTGATCCGCTCTTGGCCATTCTTTTTTGCAAGTCTGCGTCGTAATGTGCAAAAGCAGCATCTAATGCCTGGATTATAAGTAATCAAAACTCACAATATCAGAAATCAGAAAGCATTCTGAAGATTAATTACACCACAGCCACCTCTTTTTTTTTTACGAAGGCCGAAACACACTCTCGTATGAGACGCCTCGGGATAATATTATCACGGGTTCATGACCGACCAATAGTTGCTAATAAATCTACTATAACATGATAAAAGCGGGTCTGGTCTCACTATAACACGAGACCTATTGAGAGACTAATTGATGATGTACTAGGAAGGGTAATCTGCAAACCAAAGTGACTTGAGTGTAGTGGAGCGCGGGAGTGCCTCAAAGCGTTGCAAATTGGCAACGAATTGAGAGGTCCCGGGTTCGACTCCCTACACGGGAGTGCTACGGTTACCTGTCATCCTAAGGGATGTCTTACCTGGCACACGTGGTTTCTAGGGTATTGCATGTGCCCGGGGGATTAAACCCCTCGTCATCAAAAAAAAAAAAAAAAAAAAAAAAAAAAAATCTGCAAACCATGGAAACGAAGAGTTTATTTATCCTTTCCTCCCTTTCCTTTGGCATTAATCCCATTGTTCGGAGGGGAGGGGATTTGGAGAGAAAGGAGCAATTGGATTTGTTCGGATGACATACTGGATTGTAGGGAAATGGAGGGTAGGGAAGTGGGCGGATTCTTTTTCCCTCATTCCTCCGAACATAGAAAGATTTGCAGAGGAAGCGCTATGTTTGAATAGCATTTTGGATCGCATGGAAACGGGTGATGAGGGAAATAGAGGACATTTGAAGGGAAATACCGATCCATCTCCATCCCCTTTCTTTCCCTCTGTATCCAAACAAACGGTTGATCTTGTACTACACTGCCTCACTATGAGATCAAGTCAATAATTATTGATATTTCTCACGTTAGTAATGGTTGGTCTCACAGTAGACGATCGTACACAAGAATAAGAGATCAATTTAACGATAATCTAACAAGGTGGAGCACTCCAAACAGAAGGGTTTCACCTGCACCATTGGTTGAACGAGCAGGGACACTTGATGTCTCAAATCTGACGGCACTGACTCTTTAATCTCCTGCACATAAGGCAAAATTATGTAAGCACAAATAGCATTTTCTACAAAAAAAAAAAAGGGCAGCCCGGTGCACGATGGCGTCCCCGCTAGGCGAGGGTCCGGGGAAGGGTCCCACCACAAGGGTGTAATTGGGGCAAGCCTTCCCTTGCCATTTTGGCAGAGGCCGCTCTAAGGACTTGAACCCGTGACCTCACGGTCACAAAGCAACACCTTAACCGGTGCGCCAAGGTTCCCCTTCTTAGCATTTTCTACAATAGCCCCCCAAAAAAAAGGATAATCATCCGCGCCCTCCTTTCCAACTTCCAAGTAGACAAAGCGAACAATAGACTTCTTATACAGATCCTAGGGGGATTTACATTGGAATGGCACACTTCTGGCATTTCTTCTAAGAAGAATAGCTTCAGTGAGAAAAATGGCTTTCATTTAATGGATCGTGATGGAAGGCAGCTTAGTAGTAAAGGCAGATAATGTATGCTCACCTGTAGCTTTGGATATATATATTGCATGGCATCTTTCAATTTGTTAACCTGAAAACTCAACAGAACCAACACCGAGAATCTCAGCTACTCGGTAAAGAGAAAACACTGAACAAATAGGGTGAAGATACAAGTAGAGATTGACCATTCACCGGAAACATCACATGTCTCTGGCTACAGACTAACAGACAGGAGCACATAGAAGTACTAGTTTTAAGCAACACAAGCATCATCCAATCAATGTTTAGTAGTTTATAGGTTAATCTAGGAAGATTTTCCACGTCAATTCTCCTATTTCAGTTACATTACCACAACGCTTCAAGGGCCCCCGCAAATCATGGGCTGGGTAACAAACACAAAGACAATGTTTCCCAAATTTCAGTTCGACCATTTTTAAAAATACAAGGACAATTTATGCCTAATTCAAGCTTCCCGATCTTATTGAAATGAGGATGATATTTTTTTGAGGCTGTATAATATAAGGAGAGGGGGATTTGAACATGTGACTTGGTACCTCGGTCTTAACTACTAAGCTAAGAAATCTTCGGTCTGAGCGGTTGATAATTATCATGATTGCAAGTGGTATTTTTCTTTTAACTTCAACTGAAGACCGAACAGCCAAAAATAGTGATACTTTCAAAGAAAAAGAATAAAAATATGACGAGTGAATCGCAAAGATTTAAAGCTGGAATCAGTCATTAAATCAATTTACTGCACCACAGTAATGTTTCATACCTTTGTTGCCAAATAATCCACTTTTATAGGATATGATGACCAAAAATGCTTCAGCAATTCCTGAATAGTTGCCCAATGCTGCAAAGAGAAGAACCACTACATTACAAAAATATTTAAATAGGTTGTACAAGTCAAATACACCACGTTACAAAATAAAGCAAACCTCCTCACCACCCCACAAAAAAAATTAAAAAAAGAAGAGAATAACGAACTTAGGAAACCATATTGCTCGTAGTCGAAGTGTGACTCTTAACCAATGTCAAATTAAAACCTAAATGGCAGGTGGTCAAGCCTTAAACTTCTGTGTGGAACAAGTAATGAAACAGTAGCACAATAAGACACAATGTTTAGACCAAAAAAAAAAAATAAGACACAATGTTGCAAAAAATGAATGAATCAAAATAGAAAGATGCTCACAGTTAACAGCTCATCTTTTGTCATACTGGGTAACTGATCCAGAACAGTTTCCCGGCTGTTTGTCCCAAGATTATATTTCGTACTTGATATATTCTGAGTCAGTCCATTCAGAACCTAGTAAAACAGTGAAACATAAAAAATCTGGATGTTAGCAAAAAACTCCCTAGAGTGTGACTGACAAAGACGAGTACAATTACAATTACAATGGAAAAGGCATTCAAACATACAGCCTATCACCCAGAGGACCTCAGTCTCAACCACTAGGCAAAGACCTCGTCGACTACTAGTGGGTAAATAAAGAGCAAGGATACATAGCAGTGAATACACAAACCTTCAAAGCAATTTCAGGCTTAATCATGGAATCATGGAGTCCTACAGACATAATGTCAGAAACCAAATCCCTCATACACGTATAAGCTTCCCGTGTTCTCATTCGTCGATTCACAGATTTGGTCCCACTTGCCATGTCTCCAGAACTCTTGAGTGCATTGGCTTGTTGAGAGAAGAAATAATCTCGAGGATCCTGGGTAGAAACATGCAAGGATCAGAACTGTTACGAGTGGACTACAAGCCATTTCCATGATAGAGATGCAGACCTTGATACTAAGTGGCGCTACAGGAGGCTCACGAGATGCTTGAAGATCCTCAATCTCAGTCATTCTAGACAATCTATTCAACCGCTCCTCGCTATTGTTTCCATCAGATGTTTCATTACCTATATCTGCTGCAAGGAAGGCCATCACTATTAGGCTGAAAGCAAGATACTATTACACTAACAAATTAGAAAAATATTGTTACAAAGTACTCCCTCCATTCATTTGGATTTAAAATACATGCCGTTTGGGATGTTCAAACTTCAAACTAATTCAATAGTGGGTAACAATAATCCACAAAAACAAACACATGTGAGTTTGGCCCCAATCTTCTCACATTATTTGTTCTCATACAAATTTGGCCGTGAAACAAAACTGGTGAATTCAAGTGGACGAAGAGATAGTACTAACCCTGTCTTGACCTTGCAAAGGCCTCCGCTAGACTCTTCGTGTCCTCAGGCTCAACATCTACAAAAATTCAAAATTCATCATTCCTCACTCTTATACGAAGTTCAAAATTGTTTCTGATTCACATTGAGATGGCCACAACTTCTAAGACACTAACCTATAGACCTGCCCTCGAGAACAACTTCTGCATGACGATTAAGATCTTGCAAAAAGTTCCTCTTGTACTGGTCATATTGTGTCACGGGCTCAGGAATCTCTTTGATACCATCACGAGATATACCATGATCCTACTTGGAAAAAGCAAAAATGTTCAGCATACTCATCAGCATAAATTTATATTGCCAGAAACAAAGGTAAGAGTTACGCTTTAAGGAAAAATAAATAATACGGAGTATACTAAAACTTTCTGTTTGTGACCATATAAAAGAAAAATTATCTAGAGTAGGATCATGCAAAATATACCGGAAGGTGCGTATAGTCATCCCCTAGATCAGCTTCCATGTCCAAAGTTGGATCAACCTTTCTAATCTGAACATTATATTCAGAAAACGATGAGAACTGTCACTTCTTGTGATACTAAAAATCAGCATCTTTATAAAAAAAATCCGCATCAAAACTTATGCGCCTATATACATATCATTAGTTTTTAGTATCACCTTTCTCCGGGATTCACTACTCAGTATATCATCCTGTTTTAAGAAAGTAGCAAGGTCTTCATCTTCAGCTGCTTCTGCAGCGGCCGCTACAGCGTTTCTAGTGCTGTGAAGATACTCCGCCCGACAGTACTTGTTCCAAAATTCAGTCTCTGTCATCTGAAACCCAGTGCCAAAAGAAATTGTATCAAAAAGCATAATGTCATCTTAAATTTGGTCGCTGTCAACTAAGTTCATATAGTAAACACAAATTTTAGACTGAAGGCAGGAACATACCTTCTTGGGAACTAATTTAAGGAACGCTTTATGAACCACAGGTTTCTCAGCAAAAATCTGAACAGGAAATGTAACCAGTTAAAATTAACATTGATAAAAATATACATAGACTAGCTTGCAGTAAAAGATACTCCGTATTCAATTGCAACAACCAAGATCATAAATTATAAAAAATAAAAAAATAAAAAATAAATAAATTGTAATTTGGCTATTTGAATGTCTTTTATCACAGGTACAACCAAACCCAAATGGACCAAACACTACTCCATAGCCTCAAAGGCTCCCTGGCCTATTGCAAGGTAGGGAGTCGGAAGCATATAGTCTTTTACTCCGTACCACTTGGTTAAATATACAGTAACCTGTGATTAACATTGGGTCGTGATTAGCATCATTTTGCTTCTTCCATAATTTTTTTTAAATGACTCATTGTCAAAGGGCAGCTCATACAGCACATATTTACAAGCGAGAAAATGTATAAAAAGGGCGGACAAATGTAATAGTTAGGGTCACATGAAGTTTGAATCGAAGCTATGTTAGGCTTGTAACTCATAGTCAGTATAGCAAGTCAATGTAAAACTTGATCACATAAAATGCCTCTTATGACAAAGAACCCAATATTTTTGTTCACCTGCCCTTCAGAAACCTAGATGCCTGACTTCGTAGATCTATGCCTTCCCAACGTAAACCCTAAATCTGAAAATTTTGTTCTTCACCGTTCCTTTCACAATTTAAAGAAAAAAACAAGGGTGCCCATTCTTGTGAAATGGGCCACATCCCACATATATACCAGCATCACAGGTACCCCCAAGCTAACTCATATTTTCAGATTTCTAAAGTTTAAAGCCCATTTAATAGTCTTTTGAGTAATCATCATTTGGACTATATTGACCAACCTATACCATGTTTCGGTGCAATCCACAATATGTTTCTAGTTTGTTTTATCTGTATTCTGAGAACTGTAGGTATTCGTTTGCAACCACCATTTCATTAGTAAAATTTAATAAAATCGAACAAGTAAATTAGCATACTCAAGTTTTACTAAAAGATGCATTTAGGTATAGCAAAAGACAATACCTGATGTATGATTTCTGGAGTCAAGTTAAACGTTACTTTGTTAGTCTGAAAGGCACAAAGATGAGTAAATGAGAACAATAATTCAAAAACAAAGAGCAAAATATAGAAAAAAAACCAGCGGGCAAGAAAATGAAGTAAGATTCACACATGAACTATCATGAATAAGAACCCCTTTAAATGATATTTGAGTTCCGAAAGGCAAAAAAGTTTTGCAGATTAGGATTTTTAAATGAACCATGATTCTTTTGCTAATTAGCAAGAAAAAATTGCCAAATATACGTACATAACATTATAAGCCTACAATAGAGACTTTAAAAACATATCAAAGTTTCTCAATTTTTTATTATAGAAAAACCAAATATATTTTCATTTCAGAGTTCAGACAGGTCGACTTGTGAGAGAATTGGAATATACTAATTTTACCCATAGATTACGGAAGGCTAATTACCAGTCTACAATGTAATCTTCATCATTTCACAATTCATCGTTCATTCCACCACAAAGCAGTAAACAATGCAGAAAAGAAAAATCAGCCACTGCGGGGAAGAAAAAAAGAAAAGAAAAGTGGAAGAGCATAGATTTCAAAGAATTCATTCTCACAAGATGTGGGCAGCCAAACTCAAAGGAAAGAACAAATAGTTTCTTCTTTTGATTAGCAACGGAGTTCCTCAGAAACCACAAGGGGTCCACTAATTACAAAAATAGAAAAGAAAAGCCACTAGCTTTACTGCGAAACTCTCTAAAGACTAAATTGCAATTCAGTTATTAGCTACCCTACAAAAATGCCAAGTTGTCAACAAAGTACTCGTAGAGAGACATGCAAGTAAATCAGCCTAAAAAAGCCTCATCTCGGTCCTCAAGATGACTAATTATTCGTGAAGGTTCAAGTTTATATCCATGCCTACTCGTAACAATGGGTAAGCAAAAAATTGCATTTATCAGACAATATGATTGCAGATTTGCAGTTCTGGAGCTCAGTTGCCCTCTTCCACAAAAATAGACACTGCCTCCAGGACATGATTAAAAAAAGCTGACAAAGCAATGGCAGAGGCACTACTCCACTACATTTACTCCCTTTTAGTTTCACTGTTTTTATTTCCTGTCTCTCAATGGGACTACAGCGATTCTAAGATGATTTATGGTAGAGTGATTCTACGATGATTTACAGTAGATTGATTCAAAAGGAAAGAGAGAGAGAGAGAGAGAGTTTCCATCTATACCCGGCCATCATTCTGTGGTGTTATAACTGAAAGCATAGCACTTTTCAAACCCGCACGTTGATGATTTGATCTATGTTCAACAGTCAATAATTTCTGCAAAGTAGCATCACTGAAAGACATAAATTTTTGCACTATATAAACTTATATAAGATAAAATTACTGCATCTCAGTGAAAATACAAACCTTTCTAGTAGCCCAGAATTCATTCTCTGTCAAGATACCAGGAATCACCAACTGCTGATGTAGTTTCGCCAGCTCACTGAAGAGAAATTATGATTTAGTACTCCATACTTCCAAAGATACTCAACATAAGTCGTTCTTACATATTGAAACACTCTCTTTGACCTTTAGTAGCATAATTTAGGCCCATTCTAACTTCATCAAACACTCACTGTACCATACCCATAAGGAAGAGAGAGCGCCCACTTAATAAGCCCAAAAATGTTTCCTCCTAAAACCAATCGGTGATATGAGTAACTCATTTTTTTATAAGGTAGTGAACCCTCCCCATTTTGTCAATGTGAAACACTCATATGTGGGTAAACCACATAATTGGAGCTTTTAACACAAGCTTAAACCCTAAGAGAAGCACGGCAAGGGCATATTGAACTACTGTGCAAGTAACATGCAATAGTCTAGGGTAAAAAAAAGTGGCAAAGGATGACGACAAATGTGGGACACAGCACTGCATCACGATTGATTGGTACGGGTTTTGAATTTAACGCGGCCGCATTTTGAGGCACCATAACAGTAAAGGCACATTTACGACAAAACAACCAAGATAAGGGCTGCAGCTACCAAGAGTACCAACTCCAGTGTTGAGGTTGATACCAAAGCCTGATACCATGGATATTGGTGGGCCTCTAGAGTACGGTATGACATAGATAAAACTTCATACTCCCTCTAATTCTCCGGAAATTTCCCATAAAGTTTTAACATAAGTATTAAGGAGTGTGAGTAGGTGGTGACTCTCACCAATACAGTACTGATATTTTACCCACACGACATACACGGGAAAGACCAAGAGGGCGTATATGAAAATGATGACTAAAAAGAAAGTAGATTTAACTTAAAATCTCCAAGCTCAACATACAATCTGAAAAGTCACTCTAAAATAATGAACTTTTACCTATTTTCCTGCAAAAGCTTTATCCGTTGGACCATTTCCTTTTCGCTTAGTTGCTTTTGTGTATTCTTATCAATAGGCTTATCAGTAGGTCCTTTATCTCCTTTAACAGCGCTCTGGGCCTTGACTGTTCAGAAGGCATCATGCTAAACATCATCAAGACCAAAAATTTAATCATACCCTACATAGCACAAAAAGGTGGGGTAGGAACCCATGTCATCGCAAGAAAAACTACACCACAGAATTACATCATTAGCTCAAAGAAATTTATTATCTTTCATGTATATGCTAAATTGCTGATACTTTGAGCGCCATGTAGTTCTGGCTCTAAAGTTACTGACGAAAATCAAAAGAGTGGGCGTTAAATTAGAAAGTATGTCATAACAAAAACACATATACGTAGTTTCCAATTTCAATTGGAAAAAACAAGTATCTAAAGTTTTAACCATACACTACTTAGCACAAAAAGGTAGGGTAGAACCCATGCCATAGCAAGAATATATACACACCGCAAGAATATATACACACCACGGTATGACAAGCAATGCATTTTCTTTCACATAATGAAAGTAGTTCGAACATCATGTAATTTTGGCTTTAAAGCTATTGATGAAAGTTAAAGAGTGCGGGTTAAATCTGGAAGATCTAAGGCAACAATAACACAATTTTTCTGCTAGTTCCTACCAGCAGTTTTCTGATTTCCATTGGAGCAACAAGTATCCTTTATCTGGCCTTGACGTGTAATAGAAGATATCAAAATCCCTCACCCACCTCTACCCACCCCTTAATCCCCTAGGCCGAAACTTCTTTGAAGTTCCCACTAGTACTCTAATAGTCTATCACGGATCAAGAAAAATTACCAGTTAAAACAATGTTAGATTTCCTGATTGTGTGAAGACTATATTGCTTTTCAAAGACCAATACCAGGATCCTAGTTTTTGTACAAACCACCGACTGAAAATACTTCTCCAGACTTATGGCTTTATGTGATGATTAATTTTCAAATATAATATCTACTCCTGTTCCACTTTATTTCATTCTCCTCTGGCTCCTTCTGCCTTCCCTAACTCTCCTCTGTCTCTCTATAATGCAATGCTCAATCTTTAGGAAACCCAACTTCTAACTTCCCTCTTCTCCTCCAAATTGTAGTGCACTGATATAACTAATTCATTAGAGCTAATTACAGAAGGTAAGGTACTGATGATTGTATGATAAAAAGAACGTCTCATCCGTGCTCATTCAGCTTTTCCAGGACGACCATTACATAATCAGAAACAAAAAAGTGTCTTATCTAGTTATCTTCCACCGCATTCCGATACAAGGAACAGACCGACCTCATGTAATAAAAATGTCCGAGTTTCGTTGAAAATAAACTTACGAATAACCATTATTTGGCAACATTATTACTGAACAGGCAAAGAATAGCAGAACAAAAAAAAATATTAGAAGATACAATTCAGACTTACCCACATGTTCACGGCAAAATTCCCTCTCTTTGAAATTCTCAAACTCAAAAATATATCCTTCGTTTCCTACACCCTAGATTAACAAGGACAACAAATGTATTAGAAATGCATTGGGAAGTCATTTCAACAATAGCAGCATAATTTTAATCGCAAAATGAGTTAGGGTTGGCTGACATGAATCGGTTAAGAAGTGAAAAATAATCATTTCCAAAGGTCAAAATTTTCAGCCGTAGACATAAATAAAGTGATAAAAGGGAAGTTTCATCAAAGCGTAAGCCTGTTAGTGATAGAAGACGTGGAATGAAGGTTGGAACTATGACATTAATGACCTGCGTTCATTTACACAAGAAAGAAAAAGAGTGTAGAAGAAGAAACCTTGGTCACATTAAGTAAAGCTTGTTTAGCACCTTCTTTTGTAACAAAGATCCCTGAATAGCAAAGAATGGGAGTTAGTAACCGAGAGCTAATCTGATACTCCCTCCGATTCTTTAGAAATGCCCCATTTCCTTTATTCACAAGGATTAAGGTTGTGAGTGGACTGGTGGGTCTCACCAATAAAGGAGGGTTTTATTAACAAAAACATGCTCTAAATGAAAATGGGGCAATTCTAATGAATAAGCCGAAAATGGAATATGGGGCATTTCTAAGGAATCGGAAGGAGTATAATTTTTTTGAAACCTCAAATATTAATCTGTTGCTAAAAATGGTATTTTATGGGATATGTCATTGGCAAATCCCTGCACACATACCCACCCCTCCATCCCAACCCACCCACAAAAAACTTTGCAACACATTGCACACAGGAAAACAAAACAGTAAGCCAGAAACAAGAACATATCAGTCATCCTAATTTTTCTAAAAAATATGACTGCAGGTGCAAGGGTTTTCACAGGCATGCAATTGAGAAGGACTCCTTTGACTCACCGGCTTGGAAATCTCAAACTCTTAATAACAACAAGCACATGCGTATCAAAATCTAAAACTTCAACATAGCCTAGCCAGAGTGACAATAACCTCAGTGCCACAAAGCCTCCTCGTCCATGACAAAGTAGGGATTAGATGTACCCAACCTTACCCCTATGAGGCTATTTCCGGATTACCCATTATGAAAATTACGTCACAACATAAGAGGCCCAAAAATTTTAGCGAGTCCCATTACTTTATTCCATCATATGATCATACTCAAAGACCCGTGAATGATCATACTCAAAAGACCAGTGAATAATGAGTTTATGTCTCCGTTAGAATGCAAAGACAAACCTAACTAATTTGACATACACCAAAAATATAATTAGCATCTTATATGGAGAACATTCTACTTGCTCCACCCAAGAAAACTTGAACATAAGCAATCATACCGACATTGTACAATGGTTCTTACTTGGTGAAAGCCACTAAGTCATATTCATCCTCATTAACTCAAATTCACTTCTAGATAGTGATGAATAAAATGCAACCCAAATATCCTCCAATATATAGTCCTTCCAATTTCCAAAGCTCAAGCAAGGTACTGGGAAGTCCAAACGCACGCAAAGTTCTAACTAGTCCGGAAACTAGAAAGGGAACTCGCTTCCAAACTAACATTCCGTCAGTTTCACAACTATTGACACGCTACATTTGGTCACCACATTTTCCTACATATTAAGATGATCAACTTAGGGAAGGCGAGCTTTTGGGCTCACTTGGACACAAAGTTATTGTCACAGCGGTAATGGAGATAGATATAAAGGATAAAGCAAGGGCACTATTTAAGGGCGAACTATTACCCCAAACCAAGAGAAAGTGAGTAATTATTCGCTTTTTATGGGGATACCTATCATCTGTTTTCCGTCTCCTTTCTCGATCCACCACTGCCATCAATGCTACTCATACCATTCTTTTTCCCTCCATAACCGCGATCCAAGCAAACCCTAAAACCCCAGTTTCTCAATCTCAAAAAATCAAACACCCACCTCAACCAAACCATCAAACAAGCAAAAAAACACAAAATTGAAGTGACAAACCTTTAGTTTTACTGAAAGGAACTTGAATACCAGCAGAAGTGCGATCATTTGGCGTAAAAGTAAACTCCTCCAATGTCTACAACATCATACAAAAAAACATACTTTCATCAAATACATTCAATCAAAATCTCAATTCCATCAAATAATTTACAAAACTACAAACTTTTCATAGAACAAATACATAATTTCATCAAATACATTCAATCAAAACCTAATTTCCATCAAATTACAAACTTTTCATCGAACAAAGGACATGATTTCATCAAATACATTCAATGAAAACCTAATTTCCACCAAGTAATTAAAAAATATACAAACTTTTCATGGAAACGATACGAATTAATCAAAAGAACACCATACCATGATCAAAACACCAGAAATTCCAGGAGCTTTAGGTTTAGTCTTATACTTGACATTCCTCATTACCAATTTCTCACCTCCTCCTCCTCCATAACCCGCCATTAATTAATTAAATTAATTTGAATCAATCGATCAAAGTTTTTGAGCTAGGTAGATATTATGGGGTAACAAAATTCAATAAAATCAAAGAAATTGAAGAAATGAATTGAATAATTAGGGTATAATTATATAAAATTGATGATTGATTTCAAAATTAGGGTTTCAAAAGGGTTTAATTGGCGACAAAAAGAGTGAAAGATAGAAAAAATTAAGTGTAAGTAGAAGAAATAGCGGTTTATGGGAACATATACGAGAATCTGGAAATCTTAGGAAGGAAGGTGACAATGTTGTTGCAAACTTGCTTATTTATTAGGAATCAATTCATAAAAAGTTAAAAACACCCTTTAACTTTGCAATTTTTAAAACTTAAAATCTTATGAAATGTTTTTTAAAATTTAATACTTTAATATGCATTTCATTCACATTTTGGTGGATTTAGGCCAAAAAAATCGAGTATTTCGGTCATTTTTTTTTTTTTTTTTGAAGAAAACATCCCTACGGGTATTAATTCATTAATGATAAATCATACTCTGCTGCAGAATTCGCAACAGAAGGTAAAACAGACGGCCAAACAGTTTTGCCATCCACCCTAGGTAAAACATGAGCTAAAGCATGAGCTACAGAGTTATTAATGCGACTAGTATGAGACCAAATAACAGAATCAAAAGAACTACATAAAGATAAAATGTCATCAATTAAAAGGGAAAACGAACAGCGCCCTTTGCGTTTCTCCAAAAGCGCATCGACCACTTGAAGACAGTCACTCTCCAAAACCACCCGCCTATGTCCACGTGCTTGAGCTTCTTGTAATCCGTCCAGCACCGCTATCGCTTCTGCAAAGCGTGGCTCCCACTCCACATCCCGCCTTATCGTGATACCCCACTTTACCCCTCCACGGTTGTCACGACACACCGCCCCCGTGCTAACCCCTTCCCCATCCTTTACTCCTGCATCCACATTGATCTTCACAGCCCCTTCCGGTGCCGATGTCCAACCCCCTGGCTCCCTCTCATCAGCGCACTCCCTTCTTCCTCTCCTTCCACCCCCGGCATGCCCCATCATTCCAACCCCTTCCTGCAAAATATCCATAACACGCCTAACCACCTTGTCCGGATCCACCCGCACCCCGTCAAAAGCCACCTTATTCATGTGCTCCCAGATAGCCCAGCACCCGATCATGAACTTCCCATTCCAGCCCAATAGCATCCCACACCCACTTTGCGACACTACAATCACGGAATAAATGTAAAGACGACTCAGAATTAGAATGACAAAAATAACAAAGAGAAGACTCGCCTCTAGTTCGAGCTGCTATATTATCCAAAGTTGCCAAGGCTCCGCTACACAGTTGCCAGAAAAATAGCTTAATGCGAGGCCAAACTCGAACCTTCCACAACCGGTTCCACAACCACCTCTCTCATTCCCAATTCGAAGGACCCCCCGCGTCATCACCATCCCCAACCAAGCTCGCATACGCTGTCTTGACAGAGTACTCACCATCACGCTCCAAGCTCCAGAACCATGCATCTCTTGGCCCATTAGAGCTGAGGCGTATATTACGGATACGTTGTGCTTCAAAAGGCAAAAAGAAGTGTGCAAGAGCGTCCTCGTTCCAATCCCTGCCATTCGGTGTGATCAAATCCGCCACCCTCAAATTTTCATTACCCGATCCGCAAGGTGAGATCACCAACCCATTACTGCTCCCCTCAACCCAGGCCTGCCCCCACACCCTCGTGCCACAACCGTCTCCTATTCTTCTCCTCAACCCACGCTCCAAAACATGCCGAGCTCTCACAATACTCCGCCAAGTATAACTCGGCCTATGACCCACCTCCGCATCCATAAACGAACCCGAATTATAATACCTGGCCTGCATTACCCGTGCCCAAAGACACTTAGGCTCGACAACAAGACGCCATGCTTGTTTCCCAAGGAGAGCATCATTGAAAACCTCAAAATCACGGAACCCAAGACCCCCATTGCACTTAGGCCGGCACAACTGTTTCCAAGCAACCCACGAAATGCCCCTCTTCCCTTCCTCGTGTCCCCACCAAAACCGTGAGACCATCGATCGGAGAACATTACAGAAATTCGCCGGAATTTTGAACACACTTTTCACATAGGTAGGGAGTGAATTGGCCACAGCCTTTATAAGAACCTCCTTACCAGCCCTCGACAATATTTTCCCGCGCCATCCCTGTAAACGTTTGCTTAGCTTATCACGAAGGATATCAGTAAGAACTTTTTTGGACCGACCCACAACCGTTGGCAAGCCTAAGTACTTCTCTTGTGTCTCAACCTCTCGCACACCAAGCCGGGCAAGCACCCTATCCCTCGACAATATTCCGGTCATTTTTTAAAAACATGGCAACGTATTTATGATGCACTTCGTTCACATTTTCAACCTCTTCTTTTTCCTCTTATAACTACAAGTCACGGTTGATTCAATTTCGGCGGTATTTCATAGTTTTTTTGGCCTAAATTCACTTAAGGTACAAAAATGTGAATAAAGTCAAAGGATACTATACCCTCTTATTAAACACTTTTAATTGTTGATCTAATTTACTCTTTAAAATAGATATTGATCTTATGCATGCATAACAAATTATAAATATAAAGGTAAGAAAAATGATCCTTACAATATTTAAAATCGGCTTTTAGGGCACAAGTAAGAACACCTTTCTTACTTGTTCTTGAACTCAAAATAATGGATGATTCCTTTTGTCCCAAAAGTATGAGAACCTCCTATCGATTGCACCAAGACTACCCCTTAAAACTACTAATTAATTGACTAGAATATATTAGTAGTTAACCTTAAAAATATGATCTAATATTATTTCTTATTACAACTATAGTAATCTAAAATTAGATCTTTGAACAATATTTTCTCAAACTTAATTTTAGAGAAAAAGGGAGAAGAGGTAAGAAGTGTCCAATATAAGAATGAATGATAAGAAAAATAAGAACAATTCTTATTCTCCTTATGGGAGGAGAAAACCAGTGGGGAGGGTGGCCAATTGGCCATAGAGCCAATGCACGCCCTTTACTTTTTCTTTTGTTCTTCTCAAAACAAAGTTAGGGTGTAGGCTAGTCTTTAAAGTGTAATAATTGTGTTTTCTCTAATTAAAAAAATTAACCATATAACCTTACACACCCATACAAACCGGTGCCCCATATGTAATATGGAGTTCATTTTATTTTTGTCAATTTGTAATTTTGTCATATAATGTGTGACTTGGGATATATAACATGTAATTAATAATATTAATGCATATTTAACAATTAAATATCATTACATATATTAATTTAATTATATACAACAATTGACTAGTAATTCACAATTACAAGTAAATAAAATGGTTCATTGCAATTATAATTAAGCGTTCATTCTTAATTTAATTGTTTCATAAACAAAATTTTAGTAATATAAATCTTAATTACTAAAACGAATCTCATTTAATCGAATTACAATAAGATTCATATTCTTACTCACATACGTGAATTGTTCAAATTTTAATGAATTAATTAATCTGTATCAATATACAATTAATTAATTTTATCTATTAAGGGGATCGTCCTTTAAGTGTGACCTTAAGGGATCAACTGATCACCACCGTATAAACGACAGTAATGTCAAACTCTAGTCAGCCAATCATTACCGATTAATGTTGACCAGTTGACTTATAAAATGAATCATCCATTTACGTATTCTTATTATGAGTTTCAATTATGTGATCACACTATTGTTGAGGACACATACTCCAACATAAAGTGCACATTAAGTTATTAAATTTTAAAAAACTTTTCATAAGGTGTTAAGTTTTAAAAAGTGCAACATTAAAGGGTATTTTTATCAATTGATCCTATTTATTATGACACAAAATCTCATTGAAGACGGCACGTATCCGTCACTTTGGAGTGACGGATACCATTTCCTCTCACAAATGACCCAAATAGAGGAGAGAGGGAAGCACATGGGGGTGCCCCCACCTTGTCCCCCATATCCGTTTTGTGAGTGGCATTATCCGTCACTTGCTCCGACCCGTCTTCAGCAAGACTAACGGTTATTATGATTGGTAAACAGATCACTCGGTTCGATTTAGTTTCAATGTGTCTTATACTTGGATTAGATTGGGTTTGGCTGGGTATTTGTTTTAGGTGGTTTAGGATTAGGTAATTTTCGGATATTTAGGAACGAATTTTCTTGGTGAAATTGATTAAAACAATTTTGGGAGCATATTTATAATTTAGACTTAAAAATTGATTTTTTATTTTAAAGTGAATAATATTTCGTGTAAATTACGATTTTAGAGTAGTTATTTTAAGCCAATTTGAGATGTTTTTAGGTCTGATGATTTCAAATTGGGACTTTTTGCGCTTATTCAGTTATGGTAAGCAAAGTTCATCACTTTTGGGTGTCGGTTAAGCCTCTCCAGGTCAAACTAATCAAGGCAAGTTGTGTGTTACCGGGTTTAGTGGAAGTTATCGAGGATTTTAAGGAGACGTGGTTAACCTTCACTCATCAAGCTTGAAATTATTTGGAGTTGGTCTTCTATAAAAACTATGACGTGTTGGTTTTAGTAATGTCGGTTTAAGAGAGACTGGATGTATTTTTCATGACTTAGATTTAGGGTTTTTCTAAGTTCCAACCACATTGATTTGGTGGCTCTTGTAAGGTGTGTGGTGCGGTACGCTGTGAGATTATGCTGGTGGGCAATGCTTGATGGTGTTTGATAGTGTTGGGCGGCCAATGGTGCTCAAAGGTGGTGGTGGAGGTTGTGTTGGGTGGTGGTTGGTATTTAGGTATGGTAGTTTTAGCGTGGGTCGGTTGAGTCGGTGGGATGATAACAATGTAACGATAAAGTCATCAAAGTGTATACAACAGCATGAGAGCCTTACTCGATAAAGAGTATATATAGGTAAAAAAAATCTTTCCTTGAAGACAAGTGGGAGTGTGGAACAAATGAAAATAGAGAATAAAAAGCGAAGTATTTTTAACTCAAAACTAAAACGACATTTTTGTAAGCGTTATTTCAAAAAAAAATTCTCATTTGGATGCTTTAAATTATTTGCTTAATCAAGATTGTCAATAATAATTGTAGTTTGTATAAGCATTCTAACAAAAGTTGTTCTCATATATAATCTGTAACAAAAACTGCGTCGAGAATTACATCCAATACTTTTGTTGATGTGTCAATGTAAAAAGTGAACAACATGATCCAATCATAGCAAACTTCCAATAGTTCATTTCATCTCACACATCCATCACATCAGAGGAGTAATGCCTATTTACCTTCCTGACACAATAGTTACACTCATAAAGTTACTGCAGTAAGATTCCGATTTACTAGAGACTGAATATTGTTCCCCTAGGTCTCTTCCAGTATAGAAACCAGGCTCATTTGGTTGAGGCAAATCACCATCACTGTCTAACATTACTACAACAGATGGCATACCGGGTCGCTCATCCGGACTTTGTTGCACACACAGCAATGCTATGTGAATAGCTCTTAGAATCTGTGATGCATTGCAGGAACTTCCTGTTGTTATATCCACCAGTTCCAGTGACCTGCCTTCCTTGAATAGCCTCCATGCCTATACGATTCAAAAGTCAGCTTACGTGTAAGGCCTTGTTCTTTTCGGCTGAAAGAAGCTGAACTGAATGGAACTCAGCTGAATTAAAATGAGCTGAATTTAAGCCAGAAAGGACAGGGCCTAAGACTGTCTTATTGAGAGGCCAACTCATATCGTCAACACAAGTATTTAGGTTGGTCTCACAGTAAAACCGTCTTATAATAAAAGGTGAACCTCTATACAAACTTACATGTCCAAGGAGGTTGTGCCAGTGATCAGGATGGGTGAATCCTCTATTCCTTTTCCCACTAACAATTTCTAGCACCAGTACTCCAAAGCTAAAGACATCAGATTTCAGCGAAAAAAGTCCGTCAATGGCATATTCAGGAGACATGTAACCACTGCAAAGATAACATTATACCATAGTGAGATAGGCAAGTATGAAGAGCAAATTACTAATTATCTCGGAAAGAAGGCAGGGATTTTACTAGGTTCCGACAACTCTACAGGTCTTGGCTTCACAGTCATTTCCATCAAAACTTCTAGCCATACCAAAATCTGAGATTTTTGGGTTCATTTCCGCGTCTAGAAGTATATTACTGGCCTTAAGATCTCTGTGGACGATTCTCAGCCTCGAATCTTGATGAAGATAAAGAATACCACGCGCTATTCCTTTAATAATTTGATACCGTACATTCCATCCCAATGACTCGCTTCTCATATCATCTAAAACCATATTGAAAACATTATAAGTGAAAAGAAATTCATAAACAAGAAGTAACTGTAGAGTCTCGAGTATATCTAACCGAAGATGAACAGATCCAAGCTTTTATTGCTCATGTATTCATAAATCAGCATGGATTCTTCTGCTCCAATGCAACATCCCAACAGTTTCACAAGGTTTCTATGTTGAAGCTTTGCTATGCATATAACTTCATTCTTGAACTCCTCGTGTCCTTGTCTCGATTCCTTGGAGAGCCTCTTCACTGCTATCTCTTGCCCATCTTCCAGCTTACCCTGATAACCAGCGTAAAACTGCAGATGTTAGCTAGCTTAACTGGTGAAGTCATTAAGGTACGAACTTATGGCCCTTTACACCAAAAAAAATAAATAAAAGAAATTCCATATTCTGAACTCGGAAACTTCATTGTTTAATTAAGGAGTACCTTATACACAGGCCCAAAGCCACCTTCACCGAGTTTATTGCAATTTGAGAAGTTATTTGTTGCCTGAGCTATAACACTGATGTCAAATAACGGCAATTCTAACTCATCGCTGTTATACGCTCCTCTTACTTTTCCTGACAGCAGAAAATGACATGCTGTTAATGAGAGCACCAGGAGACTGACAGCAGAACATTGACAGTGCAGAAAATGTAACTTAAGAGGCAAATGTAGAGAGCTACCTTTTCTGCTGAATCGTCTTTTCCAATACAAAATTACGCTTCCAACCAGAAGACTTGCTCCTAGTATAACTGAGCATGCTAAAATCCAGGTTCGCGTTTTGCCTTTCTCTGCAAGATAATATATCAGGAAATCAAAATTTCACAGTGCATTTTACAAGCCAAACAAAACGTAATAATATCAGTGCGTTAAATACTCCCGACTGTGGTGGGGTAAAAGAGGTCGGATCCAAAATGACAATTGTGTCGTGAATTGTATCGACTGACTATGACTTCATAATACTTACCTAACTCAGAAGCATCCACCCTCACAAACAAATCCTGTCCATTCTGAGCATAAATCTTTAAATCAATCAAAATGTCAATCCAAATCAAACAGCCGCTTCCACCCGCTCTCACATCCAAAGTAGCGTAAGCTACACACGAGCAATTCAACATACACTTGGCTTTACATTCAGCAAGAGTCATACTTGTGTTATACCAGGAATACTGAGTATCAGGTAACTTCACATTCGTATACTTGAGAAAACCGTCTCCTTTGTTACAACTCAACGCGGTTTTCCTCATACAACCGTCTGACCAATCCCCGGCATTCCAATCATTTGGTGACTTAGGCTCAAAACCCTTCAAACAGCTGCATTCAGGGGAATCGGCAATGTTACAGCTCCCAAATTTGCCACACAGCGCGTATGTATCACAATTATCCGATTGTGCAGTCAAGTACATGACCCATCCTTGAGCATACTCGCTCCAAACAAGCCTTTGCATCGTCCCATACGGGTTCAAGAGCCTATGAGAAAGGACCGATTTGTTGAGCAGCTCGTAAGTGTAGTATATCTCCTTAGCATTCATGACAAAATGAAAGGCGAAAATTGGGTTCGGCTTCAAATTAGGATTTCCACTGAAACCAACTCCATTCCACGGTCCATTCCTGTATTGTTCAACACGACTCTTCATCAAAACCGGCTGTGGGTACCCACGGTAATCAAGCCGGTATGTATAGCTTCCTGGAGAAGGATCATCACTACTTGTCCAGGAAGTAAGGTACCGGTCAAGGCCGGTACTGACATCCTTCCCAAGTTTCATCCCAGGCAGCTGAATATCACAGGGATGATCAAAACTCTGCCATAAAAAACTCGCAGGGGTAAAATCGTCATTTTCATCCTCGTTTTTGATGACTAGGTTACCCGAGTCTAAGAGCTTGGCAACAGGGTTCCTCACAGACCCTGACGAGTTAGCAGCCCAAACAACGCCACCTGTCCCATTTACGAGTTCTAGTACTGACAGGTCAGTAACTCTCAGACTGGCTACTGATGAGCTGACAAGTGGCGCGTTTCTATTGGCCACCCAAACGACGGTTTGGACAGGTATTTTCTTGTACCATATTCCAAGGTATCGTTTGTCCGAATTGCCAGGAGTAAAGAATCCTAGCTCAAAGTTTCCACCTTCTGAAACCAATGTTGATCCGTCCCTCATGGGATGGGATGCATTGATTGAGTCAGTCGTCGTGGCCGACATGAACATCTTAAAGCACATCAAGAATAAAAAAAACCATAATAACAAATAATACGATTTTTTTCTCGCCATTGTAACAGGCGCGCTTAATGAATCAGACTATCAGAGAACAATACTGTCTCCCTAGGTCGTTTTTTCACGTAAAATATCGGTTTTTGATGATTTAAAATGGAAAATGATGATAATAAATCAAGTTTGTAATCAAAATTTTGCTCTTTCACCATTTGATTGTTATCAAAAGATATTAGTAAGGTTTGTAAGAGTGATGTCCAAGAAACAGGACCAGCCAATATATCAGGAAGACTATAAAAGTCATGTAACTTTGTAAGTCCAATTATTATTACTACCACAAATTCTCGTTTCAGACGGTATTAACTTAAAACGAGAAAAATGTCATCATTCTATAATAAAAAGTGACCATATAATGATAAAAAGTTACAAGTAACATTGTCGCTTTCTAACAATAAGCTGACTGTAACCTTTTATCAGAAAATGTTCACATTTTATTGTAAAATGATCACATTTTATCCGTCTTAACTTAGGACAGATACCACCCATCTAAAATGAGACTTGTTTTCAATAAAAGTCATGTAACTTTGAAAGTCAAATTATTATTATTATTATTAGTATTAAAATGGCAAAAGTCAGGAAGACAAGCTTAGAATAATTTGGTAAAGTGGCACTTTGATTAATCATTGCACTAATCTAAACCATAGAAACAAAATTCCAAGTAAACAGTTGAACAATAGAAACGTTGTCAATAAAGCTACGTATGTTGACTGTATATATCAGTGAAATCTTGACTTTGATGACAACTTAGCAAAAACATAGCTTTCAGAGGAAATATCATAGCACCATCTACACTATAACTTGAAGACCGATGCTTTCTCGGAATGATAACGCCAAAGGTTTAAACACTTATGTCACTCGTTCTGTGAGGGTATTAATTATTTAGTTTATCTAAATCAAACTTAAAAAACGAGTGACACAATATATACTCGTATTTGAGTGGCATTATAGCAAGTCGAATTTTTTGAGTGAGCACAATTATTGGGATCACCTTCCAGAGAATTTTCTTGCTTGCCATACTAATATTTTAACACATATATTACGATATAGGGTGATTTTAAACAAAGGTAAACAATCGACTTTTACGGATTTGCCAGAAGCAGCCGTAGGAGCAGTAAACCATTGTTATGGAATTTTTACTTCAATATGAGCGAGAAAAGGCATCCTTATCTGTGATTAAAATACTCCTCATAAACCATAAAAGAAAGATAAATAAATGGGGCGGAGAGAGTAATATCCTAGTGTTATTACTACTTCTCGTTTGGTTTAACGCGAAACTTGCACTTCATACTTACAACACTGTACCTAAAGGAAGCTTACTTCATATCTGGACTTGCCTTCAGAGTGGTATTTATTCGGGAGACAGTCAAATGACCACTTGGAAATCAATCTCATTGAAAACCCCGGGTCTAAGCTTTCTTTAGGAACTCCATGACATGAACATTATAAGCAGAGCAAATAACTTGGACAGCTTGAAACCCGGCTTTGAATGCTAATGCCTCGTATTCTTGTTTGGACCTCTCTTTCCCTTCTTGCATACACATCATCATTGCATCCAAATGTAGGACTGAATTAGCAACTATATTTGTTGACGGTTCATGTGGATCAGGAAGAAGATATTCACATACGATAACTTTGCCATGATCCTCAGGTAAGGCAGCATAGCAATCCTTTAGGAGCTTAATGCATTGCTCATCAGTAAAACCATGACACATCCACTGTAATCAGACAATTAAACTCACCATTTTAGATGCGATTTTTCATTTAACTTTTTAATCCGCTAATTAATTACTCCCTATGTCCCGGTCATTTGTTGTCCATTTCCATATTGGGGTGTCTCAGTCAATTGTTGTCCTTTCTATTTTAAGAATGAACTTAATGAATAATTTGATCATTCACAATCAATTTGTTCCACTTGTCATTTAATAATTGGCTCATTCCTCTTTCCTTGATCTTTGTGCCAAAACGAAAGGACAACAATTGAGCGGGACGGAGGGAGTACTAAATACTTCTACATTCTTACCTTGAGGAACATTGCATCGCCTTTGGGAATACTGACAAAAATGCTCCCTCCTACATGTTCCACACCTATATACATGAATGATGTGCACTAATAAATTAGTCTCCAGAAACCAGAAAGACATTTGTATTTAAGAAGGTTCGTTCCTAAAATGGGTTCTAATTGTGCGCCCCTGGCACACATTAGAAAAACCGTAAATAATTTAATACATCAAAATTTACCGGGATAACATGGCGCATCTGCAATGACGTGAGGCTGATCAAAATTGATGCCTTTAATTTGTGGGTATTGGGAGCAAATCAAGGCAAGTGTAGCTCCAGTGCCACCACCCACATCAACCAGCGATGAGAGACCTTCGAAGCCTTTATAATTCTTGATAATTTCACACATAACAAGTGTTGAGTGATCTGACATTGCCTTACTAAAAGATTTCTGAACCTCAGGATGTTTGCCCATGTACTCGAAGAAAGGCATACCCAATGCTTTTGTGAACGGTACTGATCCTTCAAGTACTGCATATTTCAAGTACTGGCTGCAAAATTTTTAAAAAAAAAAAATTGGTTGGTGTCTTGGTGACGAAGAAATAGTATCTCTAGTTGGAATTACTATAGCTTAAAACCAGTATACTTTACTAATAATTAGAGACAACATATTCGAACAACTTTGATCAAGAGTAAGGCAAGACGATCATAACATAGTACTAATGCTGAAAATAGGAAGAATCTATTGTTCTTATCGAGTGTATAACTGCATATTTCAAGTAGTGGCCTGCAAAATTATCAAAGGTCATGTTTGTGTTTCACATGAGCGAAAAGTATAGTAAGTTGCTTACAAGCCCTGATTCAGACAACTACGGAGGTTTGTGTCCAGGAAAGGGATCAAAGAAACCCCATCTTCATTTGGCATGAAGAATTTACAAACAGGTCCGAGCCCATAACGCTTCTCAGCTGTGCCTCTAGAGAGGGTGAGGATAGAGTTGCTGACCAAGATGTCAAGCATGCGGCCGAGGGAAGACTGGGCAGCCTTTATGTTAGTGGTGGGCAGCTTGGCGGCAATCTCAGCTGCTGACAAACAAGCTCCAGGCCCACGTTCCTTAATGATCTCAAACACTTGCAGATCAATAACTACTTTTAGGACCTCCCACCTTGCAAAATCATTAACTAAAAACCAGGAGAATGACGCTGCTGACTCCTCCTCTTTCCCTACGTTCCAATATGACTCCATTTGTGTAGTCCTTTTATGTAGGGAAAAAATACACGATTTTCTTCTGCTTAGATTATATATTAAAGCTCATGAAAAATAATCCAAGCTTTTCAAGCTATATATAGAAGGCTCTTTCACTAAGAAAGTAAGAAACTAGTTGCACTAATTAAGTCTAATTCGCAAGAGTATTCACTCCTCAGTAAATTGTTTCACGTATTATACTTTTGGAATGCTCAGAAACAGCCTCCTTTTGTTGCTAGCACAAGGGTAAGGTTGCGTACACCCGACCCTTGAGGCACCGGGGTAACATTATATTTTGCAATGAGAAATTTTTACCTTTCATACGGCTCAAATAAAAAGTACACCACATAGTATATGCTAAAAGCATGTAGTAAACAACTTACACAAAATGATCCTTGTAACAGAGTATAATAGCCACCGTCCTTCAGTATGTAGATGTTGAAAAATGAAATTAAGAGCTTTGTAAGTATGCAGCCTACTAAATATGTGTGGATGTACTTAGGAATGGTTTTACATAACAGTTGTATATTACTGACTTACACCAACAATAAATGTGTGGATCATGAGTTCTTCTCGCCGGCTGTGGTTGAATTTTGTTTACAAATGTTCATTATTTATACCTAACCTTTGCATAAATGCATGTGATGAAAAAAAAAAAAAAAAAAAAAAAAATTCTGCCACAACAACAAGAGAGGCAAATCCTTACTTTCTCTTTAACTACTCCCTCCGGCGTGGTCAATAGTTATAATTGTTTGAAATTTCCCCTCATAAATTTCAGATTGATAATTACTGACCATACTTCAAGTCTGAATTTTAATTATCTAAGAGGTCACACACTGAGCGGTATAAAATTGACAACCCAATACATGACTAGGACTACTAAACGATCTTAGAGTTGGCAGATAATGATAATATAACCCAAGTAATTGACAACGTTAATAAAAGAATCGAAGGATCTAGGATTCAAAACCTAAATTATCGGGAATCTTAAAATCTCCGGCCCTAGGCATTAAGGCGACGAGGACCCATAACTATATGGTGCAGAGTGTGAGGCACACTATTTTTGCAGCATATTTGTATTTTCAACATCACTATGAAGAACAATACTAAATTTTCGATCTAATAAAGTAACAACTCTCAATGATGGAAAGGCATAGCCAAAAAAAAAAAAAAAAAAAAAAAAAAACGGAAAGAAAACGGTGCGGGAATTGCATAACAATGTGTTAATGTGTTTTGCTAGCCACTCGTTGCACACTTTCACATAAGGAACCCAAAGTAAGTACCTTGTTGAACAATGAAGACGCCAATCACGCTTCCACGGAATTCCTTCTTGTTGAACCATTCCACCACAGCAGCTGCAGCACGAGGATCCTCATATGTAATTGTAGCATAACCCTTTCGTTTCACGCCATATCTTTGGTCTCCCCTTTCGTTTCTTTCTCTAAAATGTATCATCACCCCTGATTAAAAAGCTCAAAGAAGCACAAACTCAAACCTATGGATAACCTACAACGAAACATACAGAGTACTTCATTTACACTTCATACCTTTATCAATCCAATGGTGCCGAATAACTCTGCCAACATGTCTTCATCATGCCTTCCTACAGGCAAATTACAAACATAGATAGCCCCCGGGCATCGAGTGACTTTTCCCAAATAGCTAGTCATTATGCTCCAACTTCATCAGCACACAGTAAAAGGCACCTGCGCAAAACCTGCTGAATATAACAAATTTACTTACACTGCTGAAACCACCGCTGTGATTAACACAACCCACACACAAGTCCTTAATTCATAGGGATTAGGGAAACAACGTTTCTCCAAAAAGATCTCACAATTTTCGTTCAGAGATAAAATATCCTAAATTCACATCCGTATACTTCTAATCATGCCAGAACAAAAACTCCGTGGAAATCATACAGTAACTTTTCGGGGGAAAATGCTACAGTGATTTAACACAGCCCGCACAGGCTTTGAAAGATAACTCGGCAATTTTAACAACTTTTTCATTATGCCAAAAGGGCTACGAAGAGCCAAAACCGCCACAATAACTTAGCACAACCCACTCAAAAATAAACGAACCATGGAACACAAACCGAAACATCTTTCCAACTTAAAAAAAAATGTCTAGCTTGTCATGTACCAACATTCTTCACAAATAGCCCATTAACTTTGTCAAAAGCTAATAAGTCGCCTCATTTCCAATATTGCGCTCACATAATGCAAATGGGATTTAAATTACGCCTAAAACAACAAATTTCGCGTAAATTCTATTTTACAACTCTGTAGGAAACTAAACTATACATCATTAATAACATTCTTATAAGGAGTACCATTTTAACCCTAAAGGCAAGCAGTGGCGGAGTTAAGGGGCAAGCAGGGGCGCTCCCCCTATGAAAATTTTATCAGTTTTTGATTAAAATTTCCGATTTATTTTCCCAGTTTACCGTATTGTATTACTCATTGACCCCCTTGAAATTTGTTCGCCCTCCGTAACTACAAATCCTGGCTACGCCACTAAAGCAAGTGAGGGAAGTTGTCGAATCACTGAATTAATCCATAAATTAAACAATTACAGGACTATTGAGTACTGACCAATTTAAAACCCTAAATAAGTAATAATTGAACAAATTCAATAAAAATTAAGCCAAAATGAAATCACTGTCAACAATTTTACAAAATTAACATAATGAAATGATTGAGAGGTAGAAAATGGAGAAGAGATGCATACTTTAGGGTAAATCATCAAAATTCTCTATGTGTGCGTTCGTGTTAACTCGGTAGTACGATCAACCCGTTTATTAAGCGAGCTGGATCGAGTTGAATTGAATTGAAATGAATCGAATGAAAATAAGCAGAGATGAATTGAAGTGGGCCGAGATTAAGCCGAAAAGAACAAGAGACAAGTCTTTCCTTTCGAATTTTTACAGTTTTCAAAAAGTTGTTTTCACCTGTGTGAGTTATAATTTTACGGAATTTCACATTTTACTCAATTCATTACTTTTTACCCAACTTTTCCATTTGCATACCCTTAACTAAAAATCAACTCATTTCTCTCCCTTACCAATTCTCTTAGTTACTAACCCTAACACCTCTCAATCAACAAATCTCTTCGATTATGGATACTAATTCGTATGTTCAACGAGTTTTTAATTCGTTACTTTTAGAACTACGAATCAAATTAATTATTTTTCTTTCATTGACTTTTATTTGAATTCGGGTGTTAAGACTAGGGTTTGTCTTAATTACATTTTTTTGTTCATAGGTCGATTGGTGGTGGTTGCCGTGGCGGGATGGCGGCGTGGGTGGTCGACGGTAAGGAAAATGTGGTGTAGGCGGAGGGCGCCGACGAGTTAAGGTGGCGTAGGTGTCGAGGCCGGAAAAGGAAGGTCGTGGGTTACGGGAAAGATGGTGGGAGGGGGTGAGATATGGAAGGGGTGGCCGCGCGCAAGGGAATGGGTTGTGGGGGTGGTCAACAGTATTGAAGACAGACGTATCCGTTTTAAGCTAAATACGGGTCAAGTATATTAGATAAGACAAAAGTAAAACACAAATTCTCATTTGTGACGGGCATATCTGTCGCAAGCTTGCAACGGGTCAATTACTATCCATGTGGGTAGATAAGACAAAAGTAGAGTGCATGGGGAGTAACAACTGTTTTGTCTTATATACCCACATGAGTAATACTTAACCTGTCAAAAACCTGTGTCGGATATACCCGTTAGAAGGAAAAGACTTGCTGAAAGTAAAATGTATCAAGGACTAAAATAAATATGGGTTTTTCTAAAATGTGCCCAATAAGCACATGTTAAGATGCTAAAAAATAAAAATTTACATCAATATATCATGAGAAATTGAAATCCAAACTCATTATTACCATACTTAGAAAATTATTGATGTAAATCTTTTTTTTTTTTTAGCATCTTAACATGTGCCTATTGGGCACATTTTAGAAAACCCAATAAATATTTATCTCATCTATATATATGACATACTAGTTGAGATCCCGTGCTAAAGCACGGTATTTGTGAGGGTTAAATTAATTGAGCTTTAATTTTACATAAATGGGTTGTAGTTATATAGTATGTACGTTATTTAAAAACACAAAATTTATTTATACATCATAAGATTTTGGAGATTTTATTTGTATTAATTATACTCTATAATCTATATTATACTTTATACAAACACTATAATGTTTGAAGCTAGTACTTTTCTGTGTATAGAAATATAGGATACTGAATATTTTATTTGTGGCAAAGATTGTGTATATAGTTATGGAAATTCTATTAGTATTAAATAAGATAATATTAATAGAAAATATCAATGTTTGGGGCCCACCGAGTTTCTTGTTTTACAGAAAAAATATACTGACACATTGAATTTTTTGTTGGCCCACTAATGTATTGAATGGTAGTGAATTAAGATGACAAATAAAAATAGGCCCACTTATAAGAGAATGCATTTAGGCGGGAAAAACATTGAGTTTTCTTATTCTTTTAGTTTAGTGGGGATTATTCGACCCG
Source organism: Silene latifolia (assembly GCF_048544455.1). NCBI lineage: Eukaryota > Viridiplantae > Streptophyta > Magnoliopsida > Caryophyllales > Caryophyllaceae > Silene > Silene latifolia. The sequence goes on from NC_133536.1 coordinate 6,150,074, forward strand.
TTTAATCTTAAAACAAATATATCCTCTTAAAAAACCAACTATTGTTATGAAATACACACAAAATCTCATTGAAGACGACGATATCCGTTTTCTCTCACAAAATACCCATAAGAGGTGAGTGGGGGAGCACATGGGGGTGCCCCACCTTATCCCCCTCCCTTTTTATGAGAGGTCTTTAATTTGTAGAATTAAAATTAGCCGTCACAAAGAAAGACGTTTTGTATGAAATATTAACCCACAAAGAAGAATATGTGAAACAAAGTGGGTCAAACATTACTATGTAAAAGAAATAGTTGGCCCAAAATCCAACACTAAAGCAGTCTTTTGAACGCCTCCACATATATTTAGTCACTCCTCTATAAACCATCTTTATTCTTTATATCCTCACATATATTCCGATTTCCGCCGCTCACTGTTAATTCCATGTTTCAATCACTTTTTATTCTCCCTTTCATTTTTGATGATACTCCGTATGATTTATCTATTTTTATTCTTAACAACTTCAAGTAAGTATATTCTTAATCTATTTTTATATCAATGTTTTTTTAAATTTGCATGTATCTTACCAAATTGATCTTGAACTCTTTGCATTCGTTTTGCATTTTAAAGAGTTCAATGCTATAGATCTGTAATTTCTGGTATAATTTTCATGTAAAAGTATAATTTTTTGTTTTCGCATATTATAAAAAACACTTCTCGAGTATTTTAAGCATTTTAAAGCACTCATAAATTTTGTCTCATAAATGATGAGTACTTGTTAAATTTATTTCTGTAATTTAAGCATTTTTTTTCATTTCTTTTTGCATATATTATGATACTCGAGTATCATAGACGACTTAGTTCAGCATCTAGCCATTATAATTTATTTCTGAAATTTTGTCCCATAAATGATACTCGATCATCATTTTTTTATCTTTATTTTTCATTTATTTGAAAAAATTACTCAAGTTTATTCTCTGGTCGTTGTTTCTACTTTATTGGCCCATTTCTTTAATTTTATTCAAATATTGTAATTTTTTTTCCGTAATTGTAAATTTGGTAGATCTGTAATTTTTGGTTTGATTTTCATGGAAAAATCATTTTTTTTTTTTTGCTTTAAAAAAGAATATAAATGTTGCGTAAGATGACTTTATAGAATTTGTGTCAATCTAGGTTGACTTTATATAAATGTTGCATATTCTGCACCGCTGACCAAGTCAACATATTGAACAAGGTCAAAGATATCCACAGCAAGTCAACAACCCAGACTGCTTAGCCGATGGAGCCCATCGGCCTGTTAGCCTGGGTCTCGGCGTGACAACCCGCCAGCCGGGACACATAACCGCGTACTCATATCCAAGACCCCTCGGCGGTGAGTCGACATGGCCCGCCGGCCTGCCATAGGTCCCTCGGCCGAGGGGTAGATCAGTCTTTCCACCTGCTAGCCACTTGGCCACTTGGCCACTACGTGACAAAAGGTGAAAGCCTATAAATACTCCTCAACCTTCATTGAGGAAAGGATCCCACAACTTAACCTAAATACACTATACATCTGGTAATAACTTCCTTATCTCTCTACAATACATATCTAGCCAAGTAACACGACTTAATCCTTTAAGTTCACTGACTTGAGCGTCGGAGTGAGTACGTTTGGCACAAAGCCAAGCCCTCAGTTCGTTCATTGTTGCAGGAGAGGCCGAGAGGAACGATAAGGGCAAGAAGGGTTCAACTCAAGACATTATTCTACAAGCCACGGGTGGTAACGATACTTGCTCTGGAATTACACCCGGAACAATTGGCGCCGTCTGTGGGGAAAGACACTAGAAGCTAGTCACATTCATTCCCAAACAAAAAAAAACAACAAAAACCCACCCAAAGAGCTAAGAAAATGTCGAAACAACAAGACGCAGTCGTGACCGACGAAACCGCATTCTACCAAGATGATACTTTCAACAATTCTGGAGTCGTGCAGCCCTCCACCGGCGGAGTAATCCAACCAGAGTTCGGGATGCCAATAATACCCGACACGCCGCTGCCAGCCAACCAGGTCACCATCATGGGACATGTGGTTGACGTAGCAAAATTGAAAATGCTCCTGGACCTAATCAGTAATACGCCGGCTCACACTGTCTCGCCGACAAGAGCGGCGGAAACCATCCAGGGGATCAGGGCCCAAAACGTGACTCCGAGAAATTTGAACGGAGCACTAGGAGAAGCTGACCCAGTCAAGACGCCGGGGGAGCCCAAAGTGGGCGCGGTAGACCTAAGTCCTTCCCGCACTCGTGGGAGGACAGCGTCCCCGCCGCACGAACGAGGCTTACCCCAAAGGAGCCAGAGGAGTCCGACTCAACAGAGTTGGAGGAGAAGTCCAAGCCGAAGAAGGAGTCCTTCCCGCTACGAGGAGAGGAGCCGGATTAGGAATGCGAGGAGCCGATCGCCGCGTGTCGTTCGACACGTGGTCAGACAGCCCCTCGGCGCCTACGTCCTAGAAGTTCAGGTGACAACTAAGCTCAAGTTGCCACCTCTATCATACAAGGGAGATAGCGATCCAGCCGACCACGCTGAGGCTTTCGAGTCTTACATGTCGGTATGGGAGCAGCCCGATGAGGTCTGGTGCCGAGTTTTCCCAACAACCCTGCATGGAATGGCTCAAAGTTGGTACAAGGGGCTTCCCGACGGCTCGGTATACTATTACGCCGACATAAGGGACGCCTTTCTAGCCCAGTACTCTTGCAACAAGAGAAGGGCCGTGGAGACATCGGACCTCCTAACTATCAAACAGGAGGGAGGCGAGTCTCTACGGGAGCTATGTGAAGAGGTTCGACGGAAAGGTCCAGGCAGATTCGGAAATCAATCCCGAATCGGCGCCTTCGACCGATGAAGGGCCTCCCAAGGGGAGATTTAAAAAATGAGCTCATCAAGTGCGGAGGCCTGGGCTTGGACGCCGCCAGAAAGTTGGCCGACCAAGCCATCAAAGTAGAAGACTATCACAAGACCTGGGTAGGCCCCAACGAGGTCGAGCACTCAGAAAAGAAGAGCCGCCGGGAGGACAACCCGGATGAAAGACGCCGTGACAACAACGGGTCACAGTCCGATGAAAGACGCCGTGAGAATAATAGGTCACGGTCGGACAGATCCACCCGGAAACAGGACTCGGCGGGCGCCGGGTGGAGTTCAGGAACGTACCACCAGAGGCGGTATAGCGATAAAACCCCTCTCGTCGTATCAGCCGCCGAGGTCTTCGCCCTGAGCAGGAACGAGGGCCAGAAATGGGAGAGACCCCCCAAGCCAAAAAGCGACGGTGACACGAGCCAGTACTGTGAGTACCACGGCCACACCGGCCATCTAACCAATGACTGCCGGCATCTAAAGAATGCCATTGAAGAGCTGATCCGTAAGGGGAGCCTCAGCAAGTACGTTGCCAAAAGCCAAAAGACTGACGCCGACAGTTCAGGTAAGAAATCCGTCTTCGAACGGATAGGAGTGATCCATGTTGTCATCGGGGGCAACGAGAACGGAGGGTCCGCTCATGGGCACAAACGGCACCTGAACGAGCTATATCAGGCCATCAACTTTGTGCCCAACACAGCGATCCCCGCTTCCAACATCCCCGACATAACCATTGGAAGGAAGGACTACGAAGGAGTCATCGCTCCTCACAGCGACCCACTTGTAGTCAATTTGGACATATCCAACCACCTGGTCAAAAGGTGCCTGATTGACACCGGCGCGTACACGAACATCATGTTCAGGGAGTGCTTCCTCAGTCTCGGCCTGAAAGTCAAGGACTTGAGCCCCTGCACCAACCCACTATACAGCTTCTCTGGGGCCGGCCTGATACCACTAGGATCAATCAGACTCCCGGTAACGTTCGGCGAGAAGAATGCGGCTAAAAACGTCCTAGCTGAGTTCGTGGTCATCGACGGTTCGTCCGCCTACAACGTTCTCATAGGCCGAATCACCCTGAGTGAGGCTGACGCGGTGATATCCATCCGGGCCCTAACACTGATGTATATCTCGGACCGGGGGGAAGCGCATAAGCTCGTCTCCAAAGACGAGAATGACGAAGTGGTCAACGTCCAGATAGCTGCCAGAGGATGCAACATGCAATCCCTCAAAGTAGCAAAGAAATCAGAGAAAGGGAAAAGTCTATCCTTACAACAGGAGGGCGACCTCATGGATGTAGCTAGCGGCTGACCGGGAGGGTGTGCCTTTGATAAATTGTTAGGACACTGGTAATCTCGAAGAAACTGTGTAACGGCGGAGGTGTCCAAAACAGCTGTGGGCACCCCGACGCATGTTTTTATCTAATGAAAAAATCGTCCGTCTTCCATCAGAACGTTCACTTTTCCCCATAGTCACTAGGAAGCAGCAGACGCCGGCTCACACTGTCATACCGACAAGAGCGGCAGTCTCCATCAAGAAATTAGCGCCGTCGCAGTCACCCCAAGTAGTAGACGCTACGGCAGTCACCCCAAGAGGTAGATGCCGCAGCAGTCACTCCAAGTGGTAGACGCCACGTTAGACGCTATCAAGAAACAGACGCCGTGTAATACTACGGATCTTCTTTGGAGCCTACTCGACCGAGTAGAGCCTACTCGGCCGAGTAGTGCTCTTAGTGCGTGTTATTTCGGTTCTGCCGAGGAATACTCGGCCGAGTATAGCGAATACTCGACCGAGTATTGGACACTCGGCCGAGTGTGGTTGCACTCGACCGAGTGTCCGGTTTGGCGAAGTTATATTTCGACGGTTTGATTAAGGAGTGATTAGGGTATTTTATATTTTCGCGTCAGTTTCTAATATCACTTTTCACAGCGTTATCATTTCTACGTTACCCTAATCATACCCAAATCATTCCCTAATCATTCCTTTGGGCATTTCGTAGCATCTTTGTGTGGATAATTGCTGTGATTCTTGCGTATAAGTTCTTGTTGCACTGTTGGTAAGTACATCTTTGTAATTATTGCATCGTTTCGGGTTGCTATACATTTATATGGAAGGGGATGTTGGGAATTGTACAAAGTGTAATTGTGTTGTATGATCTTTGTATAGGAGAAGACTTCGTAGAGGAGCCTTTTTGATTGTCCGTGTTGCTTACTGCTGTGATTACTAAGGTAGGGTTTCCCTACTCAGTTTACTGTGCTTTACATGACATGTTGTTGTAATTATCGTTGTCTGTTGATCATCGTAATATGGAGATTGTTGTGACAGTGTTGGTGAGAGGGGATTGAGATGACAGTAATGTCATGTGATTGTGATTATGGTGGAGTCACTTGCGGGAGTGGCTTCACACCCTAGTTCGCCCTCCGTGGAACCCGCCACGAGAGGGGATGTGCACATTAAGGGACAGGGATCGTTGTCGCTCGTGAGGAGCCGGACTAGGTGGGATCGGCCATGGTCACCCATCGGCGGCGAGGATTACCTGTTGCGATGGGTAATCTGGCAGGGCTACACACTTTAGTGTGTAGTCGGTTACTATGTGAGACAGGGTGATTGGGAGTTGATGATGATCAGACGAGTATTGTATTTGTTTGTCTTGTTTGTTGCATAATACTGACCCCGTTGTTGTTTGTGGAATCTGCGGTGATCCATTCGGGGATGGTGAGCAGGCTTGACAGGTTTTGCTAGTGAGAGCTTGGGGATTATCTTGGGAGAGTTGCCACCTCGAGTCATAGCATCACTGTCTGAGTTCTTAGCGAGTTTCTTTTATTATTAAGACTTTGAAGTTGTAATTCATTTAACAGTATTTGGTTTCGGATATTGTAAACTTCGCTTTTTACATTACTTTAATAAATGTGCTCAGTTCAGACGCTTTTGATATGTACTAACCTCGGGCAACCGAGATGGTAACGCACTCTCATGGTAGGGTGGTCCTGGTAAGACACCTTGGTATGAGGGGGTGTTACAAAGTGGTATCAGAGCCGAAGATTCCGGCACCTAAACAAATGAATTTAATGAACCTAGGGAGTCTAACTAAAATGAACCCGGGGAGAGTTGTTTGGAGCTACCGCAAAGACTCGGGAGACGTCCCGGAGTCGCACCTTGGCCCTTACTAACTCGAGCCGGTAACCTGGGGGAAAGTGTGATGAGGATTAGGCCTTGTATGTGCATGTATGTGAAGATACATGTTGGTAAAAGTCGATAGTTGTATATATGTGTGATGAAATTCTTAACTGTTGTGATGGGAGAAGTAATTGATGAAACGGGTTGTGATTTCAACGTTGGATCTAGCGTATGTGAAAATTGGATGTTGATATGGCTACAATATGGTGTTAAAGTTTTAATATATGCATTATGGTGCTAAAGTTTTAATATATGCATTACATGCTGACGTGATTATAACATGGTTTTAAAATCCTTAAGTATTTGCTGCGGAATAGTGAGCATGATAGGGGAATCGTAATCTGTAAATTTTTTTTTTATATAGCGTAACTCGGCCGAGTAGGGTAGACACTCGACCGAGTATGGTCTACTCGGCCGAGTGGACAAAACTCGACCGAGTGTTGTTTGATAAGGAGTAGCAGTTGCTACTGTTTGTGATTACTCGACCGAGTATGGGAGTGTACTCGACCGAGTATAGGCAACTCGGCCGAGTGTTGTTACACTCGACCGAGTGTTCTTTTTGATGTTTTGACGTTTGTCTCTGGAGTCGATACTCGACCGAGTATCTGCAAAGGTACTAGACCGAGTTATCAATACTCGACCGAGTATGAAGTACACTCGGCCGAGTGTTCTTATAGCGGAGGGATGTTAAATTTTGAGCATGTGTTTACGTTTCTTTCTTTCTTATCAGCTCAAAATGCCGCCCAAAAGAACTCCCGCACAGATCCAAGCTTCGGAGATGTCTATTGATGAGGTTGCTCGCATGATTGAGCAACAAGAGGCTCTCCTTGAAGCTCTCAAAAATGTGGGAAAAGGAAACGAGAAGACGATGGATGCAACCCAACTTAGCATCAACATTGCTCGTTTCCACCCTCCCACATATGACGGGGTAGGCGAACCAAAGCTGCTCGAGAAGTGGCACCGTGAGATTGAAGCTCTCATGGAAATGGTTAAGTGCCCCGAGGATATGATTGTTGAACAGGTTGTATACTACCTAAGAGGAGAAGCTGCAGTTTGGTGGCAGAACGTCAAGGATGATGCTAGAGCTTACTACCAGGAGGAAGGGGCTATTCCGTGGTCTGGATTGAAGAGTGCTATGAGAGAGCAGTTTGTGCCGGAGCATATCCGACACAAGATGAGATCCGACTTTGAATCTTTCACTATGTCGGAGGAGATGACAGTCACTGATTACTATCATCGATTTATGGAGCTATCTCGTTATGTGGAAGATTTACAGCTCGGATAGAGAGGTTTGGCTCTCCGTTTTGAGAGGGGTTTGTCTGCTAAGATCGTGAGTCGTATGCCGGCTGGGGTTGCTACTGACCTCAAGGAAGTGTATCTGAGAGCGGGTCAAGCCGAGAGAATGGTGGATCTCTCAAGGGAGATCGAGGAGAGGACTGCTACAGAAAAGAGGAAGGCTGATAGTGGGAACAACAATCAGCCAACCAACAAGAAAGGGAATTTCAACCATGCTAAAGCTTTCTCTAGTGGAGCTGGTTTCTCTGGAGGTTCTCGTGGCTGGGGAAAGAATGGAGGTCGAGCTGTAAGTGACAACACCAACCTTACGTGCTTCAACTGTGGTGGTATAGGCCACAAAAGGCGGGAATGCACGAGCTACAAGCCCGCAATGGTTCAGAGCTCGATCGGAAATTTCTCTCGGGGGCCGACTCGAGTTTTGCTAGTAGCCGACCGGGAGGTTCATGGGGCAACAGAGGTGGACAGGGGGTAACCGGGGTGGTTACAACCGCGGTGGTGGTGGATCTTACCGGCGCGAGAATAACGATGTCACCCGAGATTCGGCAGCTAAGCCTAGTACCTCCAATGCTTCATTCGGGGTGGAGGACAGAAGAATAGTGGAAAGCTCTTCATGATGGATAAGCAGGAAGCACAGGATGATGCTCATGTAGTTACCGGTACCTTTCTTGTTAATAATGTACCGTCCTTTGTTTTGTTTGATTCCGGGGCTACACATTCTTTTGTGTCTAAAAGTCATGCTGTGTCTATGGGTTTGGGCAATTTTGAGGTTGTAAAAGATGATGTGTTCATACCTTCGGGGGAGTCTGTGTCGTGTCTCAAGTTATATAAGGGTATATCTATGGTGATTGGAGGGGTAGATTTACCAGTAAACCTGTTAGAGTTTCCTAAGGATGGGTTTGAGGTGATTGTCGGGATGGATTGGCTAGGTAGGTATGATGCCAGGATAGATTGTAGACAGAAGAGAGTGTCTTTAAAGAGTCCCAAGGGTGTTAAGGTGTCCTATAGAGGGTTTGTGGTAAAGCCTAAGTGTAGGTTTATAGCGGTTATGACTTTAAAGTCATGTTTAAGGAAGAAGTGTCCCTTAATCCTTTGTCATGTGAGAGATCACCGAGTAGAGCCGCCGACAACTTCTGAGATTTCCGTGGTGAAAGAATTTGAAGATGTATTTCCTGAGGAAATACCGAGTTTGCCTCCCAAGAGGGATGTCGATTTCAGCGTGGAGCTTAAGCCTGGAACGGGTCCTATATCTAAAGCACCTTATCGTATGGCACCTAAAGAGTTGGCTGAGTTGAAGAAGCAGTTACATGAGTTGTTAGACAAGGGTTATATCAGGCCTAGCGTGTCACCGTGGGGAGCTCCAGTTCTTTTTGTAAAGAAGAAAGATGGGAGTATGAGATTGTGCATTGACTACAGAGAGCTCAATCGGGTTACAGTGAAGAACAAGTATCCGTTGCCGAGGATTGATGATTTGTTCGATCAATTAAGTGGAGCTGGTGTATTCTCTAAGATTGATCTGAGGTCGGGGTATCATCAGCTGAGGATAGCAGACGAAGATATTCCTAAAACAAATGTTCGATCTCGTTATGGTCACTACGAGTATGTAGTGATGCCTTTTGGGTTGACCAATGCGCCAGCTTTTTTTATGGATTTGATGAACCGGATATTCACACCGTTTTTGGATAAGTTTGTGGTTGTTTTCATCGACGATATCCTAGTTTATTCCAAGACCAAAGAAGAGCACGAAGAGCACTTGAGGATAGTTTTGCAGACTTTGAGAGAAAATCAGCTCTATGCCAAATTATCCAAGTGTGAGTTCTGGTTAGAGGAAGTGGCTTTTCTAGGCCATGTAATATCCAAGAAGGGGGTATCTGTGGATCCTAGTAAGATTGAGGCCGTTACCAAGTGGGAATCGCCGAAGAATGTTGCTGAGATTCGGAGTTTCTTAGGCCTTGCCGGCTACTACCGGAGATTTGTGAAGGATTTCTCTACCATCGCACGGCCTATGACATCCTTGATGAGGAAAGAAGTCAGATTTGTTTGGGATGACAGTTGTGAAACGGCGTTTCAGACCTTAAAAGAACGCTTGACCACAGCTCCTATCCTAGCCTTGCCAGAGGGTTGTGAGAACTTTGAGGTCTATACCGACGCTTCAAAGAACGGTTTGGGTTGTGTTTTGATGCAGGGAGGGAGAGTGATAGCTTATGCTTCGAGGCAGCTGAAGCAATATGAGGAGAACTGTAACACCCCCATACTCCAAGTGCCTTACCAGGACCACTCAGGTATAAGGATGTCACCATCTCGGTTACCCGAGGCAATGATATTCATAAGACAATAAAGAAACATATTTAAAAGTAAATAGTTTAAGTGATTACATGATCAAAACCAAAACTAATAAACTGAAATACAACATTCTCAAATGGTCTACTGCTAAAACTATCAAAGCTATAAGACACCGTCGACACAAATGAAGACTTCTAACGCCACGTGATGACTCATCCCAGCTATCCCATACGCGTCATATCATACCCTCAATAATCGCTCACCACCCCGAATGGATCACCACGCTTTTAAAACATTTAAACGGGGTCGGTACTAATCACACAATTCAACAAAGATAACAATAATAAGATAAACAGACAGCTGAATTGTCACACACACACACACACACACACACACACACACACACACCAACTCCCATCATCTCAATACTGACTGTCCCACTGGACCCCGCCAGCTGGGGACCGCAGCCGTTCCCACCTAAGCCCCGCTCATCGTACGAGCGATAACCCCGTCCATTAATGTGCACATCCCCTTTCGTGGCGGGTTCCACGAAGGGCGAAACTAGGGCGTGAGATCACTCCCGCAAGTGACCCCACTCATCCGAGAACGCATCTCGAGAGCCAAAGAAACCAAACACAATCACAATCACAAACACTATCATCATATCAAACAACTAACTACAAAGACATCACCAATATCCCATTATGGGACTAATACGAGTAGAAATCCTACCTGGAAAGCACAACACGCAGACGGTATCTACAGCTGTATCAAAACGGCTCCTCTACGAACTCTCCTCCTACCATACAACACATAGACGCTACCATTCAATTACTACTCATAAAAACCCCCAATTCCCAAATTAGGGTTTCATCAATCTTCACAAAACATAATATAAATTATATTAAAAGCTTACCCTCGACGCAAGGAATCCAACGACGCGAACTACGATACAAACTGACCGTCTGAACTCCGGGAATTGTCAAGAACGCGATTAGGAAGAAGACTAGTTGCTTTCTCTCTTAAACAGGTTTTAGGTTTTGTAAAAAGTGATTTAAAACAATTACGAATATGTTTAAATACCTTAATCGTGTAATTAACAAAACCCGAGAAAACTCCCCCGTAAAACCGGACACTCGATCGAGTACCCAAGGTACTCGATCGAGTACCCCCCTACTCGATCGAGTGCCCCAGCTACTCGATCGAGTACCCAACAGGTCAGAAACTGTTTTATTCCGCAACTTGCCCTTACTCGACAGAGTAAGGGCTACTCGATAGAGTACCCCAAGACATATAAATACGGAGTATTACAGTCTTCCCTCCTTAAAAAGAACTTCGTCCCCGAAGTTCAACCCATACACAAAAACAAACCTACTAACTCGATCAAGACTCAACAACGTGACTAAGAACTCAAAACGAAACTCCAACCCAAACATGAACTCGTAATGCCAACTCCACTAACTATTCCTACCTCCACAACATGGCTCACGATATCGTATCAACTCCATTATATCTCTCTCAACACTAACTCCATACACTACCAACTACCATCCTTTAACGCTGCTAGCTCCGTAATATATCATCCACTACCAAATCCCATATCGAGACACTCATAGACATCAAACGGAATGTTACATTCTACCACCCTTAAAAGGAACTTCGTCCTCGAAGTTTACTCAGGCTCATAACATCATCCTCCAACTGTCAACACTATGTAAAATATTCTCACACTCTGAAGCATCACACTACTACAAGCACGGCCATGACCTTTTATAAGTATCATCCACCAAACAAATCCCTCCTTTACGCTACGCTAACACTCTACTTCCTATTATATTACAACATGCACCACCATGAAACTCTCTTTTATCGCATCCTACTCCTCTTAAGACAAATGTTACGTCCTCGTAACTCACTAATACTAAATCCTAGCTATATCGGCTTATTATCCTCATCACCACCACATGTCAAAGATAACCACCTATAATCTAAACACTGCCATGCATATATCCAAGGCTCTCTTACTTAAACATTTCTCATAACTCAACTCATTTGGCATACCACCTAACCTATACCATAAAACTCGTAGCAAAATCACCATACTAACTCTCCATTATATCTGCAAAACAACATACCTCTCTTATGTAAGGCACTTATCTCCCAAAAGCATAACTCACGATCCACAATCGTTACGTACACGCACACTAGATCCTCAAGTTCTTTCTTCCATTACCGCAAAACTCATACACAACTTAACATGACACTAATTCCCAATACCCTACACTCACTGTCTCAACAAAAGATTATGAACCACCTGCATCTTTCGGGTCATTACCACACATGTTCTACGACTCACTTGCCATTACCATGTCTCTCTCAAACCTTAACTAGAACAAGATCATAATTATCAGAACAACCTCTCACAACCGTGTCCCATTAACAGAATGTCACTATACTATGACAACAACGAAAACATATACAACTCTATGTATATCATACTCTACCCTCATTCCCAACTTAACCAGGTAAAGAAAACATCAATAAACAAGACAACTGTCTATCTACACAAATCAAAACTCGCAGGAACAATATCAAACAAAACAACAATCTATGTATAATCACTATGTACTTTCGAAACTCGAATCATAATCATCCTGCCTACTCCACCACGACCGTGACGGCATCACAACACCGCCACCAACAATACACCGCAGCGTGCGAAAATACCCGCATCACAACACTAAATATCGTGCTCGGATCACCACCCGAGGCACCACAACCACATCGATAGTCATCACGACGCATACAACTCCCATAAACACCGACTCAAAGATAACTTTTCGACAAGAAAAACTTACTCAAATCCACTTATTAAATCACCACGCAACATATGATATGGATAAACAGATAAGCATCTCATGAACATCATCTCTACCATTTCACGGAATACACACGTGTTATTAATACACACAAAATTATAACTAGCCATGTTAAATTAATCAAATTATTACCCTTTTGGATATCATTCAATTAGTATACCGTACCCAACATAAATTACAAAACAATCATATAACAACTTTATAATTATCACACCATACCACTTCTTGTGAGGTCAGAACCTCACACAAACATTTATATATAACATAGACCCATAATCACATCCAACCAATCAATCCTGATCACGTAAGTTACCACTCAACCAAGGTTACCTGTCACCCGAGCTTAACTCGCATGCCCCTCATCACATTCTTCCATTCGCATGCCCAACACCTTCTGCCATACATAACCATATAGCTAACACTCACTATGAGAAACCGCCTCCCAAGACTATGTCTTATACTTCCTCACAACCATACTTATCAATTCAGTCTCTACAAAATCAGCCTCTTTAGAATTACCATCTCTCTAACATACCGTCACTCTTAACCATTAGTCAAAAACCATAACACTACCACTATCCGGACATTGAACCCTTTTCACTCATCTCTAAACATCACGATTTCTTTCCTATCTTAGGTTAACATCCCAAACAACGAACAACAAACCCATCAACAAAATTACCTCAACATTATTCCCAATACTATCTTATTTGTATTGTCATCTAACTCTCCACCAAAATCTCATATCATGCAGGTATTCTACCAACTTCTTGCTTTCCTTAATTCCTCAAAACTCAAAACTAATCATGTTGTTCTGGAACTTTTATATAACTGTAAACTCAAATCCTCATGATAGTATCATACATCTCGACGATTCCTTACTTTTATATCACATAACCTCGGTGGACATTTCCTTAGTTTTATTCCCCTCATTCTTTTCTTTTGCCCTTGACAAAATCCCTTATTAACTCAACTCTTCATTATTTCTATCTAACTCTCTAGTGCTCCGGTTACCTTCTCATTGTTCAAGAACTCACATCTCATTATTTTATATCGATATCATCTCCCTCTTCCTTACCATAGATATCCTCTTATTATGCTATCACTCACCCTTGCCACTAATTTATCCATAAAATCAACGTTCACTGTTCAAACAATTGCATCTCCTTTGTACCTCTCTAGAAATCCAAATTTATTTCATACCATTAATTGCCCAAGGAAGTCACACATTAGTTTCACCTCTTAATGAACCAAATCTCCCAATCTTACTTACTATCTGCAAATCTACGTCGCGACATGCCTCCATTAAGTTCGCTATATACCACTATTTCCAAACGACCTTTCATTACATATGTTCTTACTCAACACTATTTCTAACCATCTCCCTCCATAATTTATTATACATCTCAGGTTGCTACTATCCACATCCTTTCTTTCACTCTTTTCATTCTCACGTTCCTTAAACTTACATCATGCCTTGCTCACATTCACTTACATTTTCATTACTCAACATACAATCATGTCACTCATCTCGTCTCACACAACATGCTCTATGCCTCAATTAAGTCTTACCAATCCCAACACATATAAATCATGTCCTCCCCACCGAACTCATACTCATCATAGGTGCCACTCTTTACACCACAAAATTGGGTAACTTACGCGTCAAGACCAACATACATGTAAAACAATGCATAAAGAAGCAAAATGACGCCTTTGAATTAAACATAATATGCAACGAAGTCAAAAGATAAGCATATGACCCAAAACAGGGGTCACTAGATCGAGTACGGGCCACTCGATCGAGTAAGTGACTTACTCGGTCGAGTAGGTGAAGATCGAAAGCACGTAAACAAATTACCAGGGCTACTCGATCGAGTACCCAAGGCTACTCGATCGAGTACCCACCTACTCGATCGAGTATCCTAGTTACTCGATCGAGTACCCCAATTCTCAGCACTGTCCAGTTTTCGTAAAACAGTCATAACTCACTCATTTCTTGGTCAATTTGGGCGTGTGACCTATCGTTAGAATCGTAAAAGGACAAGCTATCACCTCCAATTGGAATCACATTAAAATCATTTATGAATCTCAAGTTATAACAGTTTAAAGACAACTTTGCTGTAATTAGACGACATAACTATTCGATTTTCTCTTTCAAACACTTAAACGATAACAATGGTAAACAAAACAACTCAATACTCACAAAACCAGTATCCCTAACCACATGTTACTATTTTCAAAACTTAAGCAACAAATAACCCGATGCACATATATCATTCAACTTACCAATCACATATTACCCACATGTTTTAATTTTATAACTTTTCGCAACACAAAATATATCATACCTTACGAATCATATTCCCATGTTACTAATACAACAACATTACAATTACACTTCGTCACCTAAACATATTCATAATCACAAAATTCATATTCTTATGCAATTGCTACTCCATCTTTTCCAATCAATTCATCTATTTCCAACACATTACTCATCATTCTCATACACTTTTCTAACAATTCCAACCAACATTGTAAATCAACTATCATGCAACATGCTTTCAATCAACAACATACGAAATCACATTATCACCATCTTTTCTACACATTCCCTATTCTCCACATACATACATCCACTGATTCATGCCACACATCACTCCATAGGTACACAAAGCACAAGGTAAACACATAGCGATCCCGACTCATATCCCATGTGACCGGTTCAAAATTATAGGGCGAGTTCGCGACTTTAGGACGTCTCCCAAGTCTTTGCATTAGCTCCTACAACCTTTACCCCGGATTCATTTTAATTGACTCCTTATGTTTATTGGGTTCATTGGTTACAGGTTTCAGGATCGTCGCTCTGATACCATTTGTAACACCCCCATACTCCAAGTGCCTTACCAGGACCACTCAGGTATAAGGATGTCACCATCTCGGTTACCCGAGGCAATGATATTCATAAGACAATAAAGAAACATATTTAAAAGTAAATAGTTTAAGTGATTACATGATCAAAACCAAAACTAATAAACTGAAATACAACATTCTCAAACGGTCTACTGCTAAAACTATCAAAGCTATAAGACACCGTCGACACAAATGGAAGACTTCTAATCGCCACGTGATGACTCATCCCGGCTATCCCATACGCGTCATATCATACCTGCTCAATAACTGCTCACCACCCCCGAATGGATCACCACAGTTTTTAAAACATTTAAACGGGGTCAGTACTAATCACACAATTCAACAAAGATAACAATAATAAGATAAACAGACAGCTGAACTGTCACACACACACACACACACACACACACACACACACCAACTCCCATCATCTCAATACTGACTGTCCACTGGACCAGCCCTGCCAGTGGGGGACCGCAGCCGTTCCCACCTAAGCCCCGCTCATCGTACGAGCGATAACCCTGTCCATTAATGTGCACATCCCCTTTCATGGCGGGTTCCACGAAGGGCGAAACTAGGGCGTGAGATCACTCCCGCAAGTGACCCCACTCAGCCGAGAACGCATCTCGAGAGCCAAAGAAACCAAACACAATCACAATCACAAACACTATCATCATATCAAACAACTAACTACAGCACATCACCAATATCCCATTATGGGACTAATACTGAGTAGGAAATCCTACCTGGAAAGCACAACACGCAGACGGTATCTACAGCTGTATCAAAACGGCTCCTCTACGAACTCTCCTCCTACCATACAACACATAGACGCTACCATTCAATTACTACTCATAAAAACCCCCAATTCCCAAATTAGGGTTTCATCAATCTTCACAAAACATAATATAAATTATATTAAAAGCTTACCCTCGACGCAAGGAATCCAACGACGCGAACTACGATACAAACTGACCGTCTGAACTCCGGGAATTGTCAAGAACGCGATTAGGAAGAAGACTAGTTGCTTTCTCTCTTAAACAGGTTTTAGGTTTTGTAAAAAGTGATTTAAAACAATTACGAATATGTTTAAATACCTTAATCGTGTAATTAACAAAACCCGAGAAAACTCCCCCGTAAAACCGGACACTCGATCGAGTACCCAAGGTACTCGATCGAGTACCCCCCTACTCGATCGAGTGCCCCAGCTACTCGATCGAGTACCCAACAGGTCAGAAACTGTTTTATTCCGCAACTTGCCCTTACTCGACAGAGTAAGGGCTACTCGATAGAGTACCCCAAGACATATAAATACGGAGTATTACAAGAACTACCCTACTCATGATTTGGAGCTGGGTGCAGTTGTGTTCGCACTTAAGATTTGGAGGCACTACCTTTACGGCGCAACTTTTAAGGTGTTCTCTGATCATAAGAGTCTAAAGTATATCTACACTCGAGAAGGAGCTTAACATGCGACAGAGGCGGTGGATGGAGCTGATTGGAGATTATGATATGGAGATCATCTATCACGAGGGTAAAGCTAATGTTGTCGCAGATGCTTTGAGTAGGAAGAGCGTTCATTCGCTATGTACAGCTATGTCCTTGCTGAAGTTGAGAGATGAGATGTCTGGATTGGGGATCTTTATGATTCGAGAGGGGAATACCATCGGGGATTTGACGATCGAGCCAGAGTTGTATGAGAACATCAAAAGTAAGCAAGAGCTTGATCCTAAGATCCAGGAGTGGAAGTCAAAGGTAGAGAGTGGAGCAGCTTCCAGGTTCTCTATACATCCAGATGGGAGTGTTCGTTTTGATGGGAGATGGTGTGTTCCTGACGATGCAGAGTTAAGGAGAATGATCTTGTCTGAGGCTCATTGCACTCCTTATTCAGTTCACTCGGGTGGTGACAAGCTTTACAGAGACCTTAAGAAGACTTTTTGGTGGCCGAACATGAAGAGAGACGTAGCTGAGTTTATGGCTAGATGTTTGACCTGTCAAAGGGTCAAAGGTAAGATTCAGTCTCTGTCAGTGCCTGAGTGGAAGTGGGAGTCGATCTCCATGGACTTTATTGTGGGGTTACCTAGGTCACAGCAAGGTAACAACATGATTTGGGTGATTGTGGATCGGCTAACCAAATCAGCCCATTTCGTCCCCATGAAGGATACTTGGTCTAAGATGCAGCTTGCATTGGGTTACCGAAAGCATGTGGTTCGGTTACATGGTATTCCGAAAGATATTGTTTCCGATCGTGATGCGAGGTTCATATCAAAGTTTTGGCAAGAACTGCAAGAGTTGATGGGTACAACATTGAAGATGAGTACAGCTTTTCATCCGGCAACCGATGGTCAGACAGAACGGACCATCAAGACCTTAGAAGACATGCTAAGGGCATGTGTTATGGACTTTGGAGGCAGTTGGGAAGACAGACTTGATTTGATCGAGTTTTCATACAATAATAGTTATCATACAAGCATTGGGATGGCACCTTTTGAAGCTTTGTATGGCCGGAAATGCCAAGTCCAGGTTTGTTGGGATGATAGTTCCGAGACAAAGGTCTTAGGGCCACAATTGGTTCAAGATATGGTTGAGCAAATCCAGTTGATTCGCCAAAAGATGAGAGCAGCTCAAGATCGTCAGAAGAGCTACGCCGACTTACACCGCAGGGACATTGAGTTCGCGGTAGGTGACAAGGTGCTTTTGAAAGTGTCACCTATGCGAGGTGTTATGAGGTTTGGGAAGAAGGGTAAGTTAAGCCAAAAGTTTATAGGTCCTTATGAAATTCTGGACCGTGTTGGCGAGGTAGCCTACAGGTTAGCTTTACCACCAGCTTTGGATAGAGTGCACAATGTTTTTCATGTGTCTCAACTCCGGAAATATGTGAGTGATCCGTCGCACATCCTCGAGATGGAGAACATCGAACTTGATGAATCCTTGTCCTATGCCGAGATTCCTAAGGAGATTCTTGACCGCAAGGTTCGTAAGACCCGGAATGGTGAGACGGTCTTACTCAAGGTCCTTTGGTCTAATCATAATGTGGAGGAAGCCACATAGGAACCCGAGGAAGCTATGCGAGACCGCTTTCCTAACCTTTTTGATCAGGTATGTTTGGTTACGGGGACGTAACCGTTGTCTTTTTAGGGGGGTAGGAGATGGTCGCGATAGTGTTTTGTGTTTTCTTTGCTTTGTTTGATTCGTGTCGGGAGATGCGTTTTGGGTAACTTGTTGTGATGCTTGTGTAGTTCCTTGGAGTTGTCTCATGTGATTGTTAGAGTCTTGTGTCGTGGTGTTGTGCTTGTGTGTAGTAGAGAGTGTGAACTTCGGGACGAAGTTCTTTTTAGGGGGAAAGATTGTAATACTACGGATCTTCTTTGGAGCCTACTCGACCGAGTAGAGCCTACTCGGCCGAGTAGTGCTCTTAGTGCGTGTTATTTCGGTTCTGCCAAGAAATACTCGGCCGAGTATAGCGAATACTCGACCGAGTATTGGACACTCGGCCGAGTGTGGTTGCACTCGACCGAGTGTCCGGTTTGGCGAAGTTATATTTCGACGGTTTGATTAAGGAGTGATTAGGGTATTTTATATTTTCGCGTCAGTTTCTAATATCACTTTTCACAGCGTTATCATTTCTACGTTACCCTAATCATACCCAAATCATTCCCTAATCATTCCTTTGGGCATTTCGTAGCATCTTTGTGTGGATAATTGCGGTGATTCTTGCGTATAAGTTCTTGTTGCACTGTTGGTAAGTACATCTTTGTAATTATTGCATCGTTTCGGGTTGCTATACATTTATATGGAAGGGGATGTTGGGAATTGTACAAAGTGTAATTGTGTTGTATGATCTTTGTATAGGAGAAGACTTCGTAGAGGAGCCTTTTTGATTGTCCGTGTTGCTTACTGCTGTGATTACTAAGGTAGGGTTTCCCTACTCAGTTTACTGTGCTTTACATGACATGTTGTTGTAATTATCGTTGTCTGTTGATCATCGTAATATGGAGATTGTTGTGACAGTGTTGGTGAGAGGGGATTGAGATGACAGTAATGTCATGTGATTGTGATTATGGTGGAGTCACTTGCGGGAGTGGCTTCACACCCTAGTTCGCCCTCCGTGGAACCCGCCACGAGAGGGGATGTGCACATTAAGGGACAGGGATCGTTGTCGCTCGTGAGGAGCCGGACTAGGTGGGATCGGCTGCGGTCACCCACTGGCGGCGAGGATTACCTGTTGCGATGGGTAATCTGGCAGGGCTACACACTTTAGTGTGTAGTCGGTTACTATGTGAGACAGGGTGATTGGGAGTTGATGATGATCAGACGAGTATTGTATTTGTTTGTCTTGTTTGTTGCATAATCGACCCCGTTGTTGTTTGTGGAATTTGCGGTGATCCATTCGGGATGGTGAGCGGGCTTGACGGTTTTGCTAGTGAGAGCTTGGGGATTATCTTGGGAGAGTTGCCACCTCGAGTCATAGCATCACTGTCTGAGTTCTTAGCGAGTTTCTTTTATTATTAAGACTTTGAAGTTGTAATTCATTTAACAGTATTTGGTTTCGGATATTGTAAACTTCGCTTTTTACATTACTTTAATAAATGTGCTCAGTTCAGACGCTTTTGATATGTACTAACCTCGGGCAACCGAGATGGTAACGCACTCTCATGGTAGGGTGGTCCTGGTAAGGCACCTTGGTATGAGGGGGTGTTACACGCCGGCTCACACTGTCATATCGACAAGAGCGGCAGTCTCCATCAAGAAATTAGCGCCGTCGCAGTCACCCCAAGTAGTAGACGCTACGGCAGTCACCCCAAGAGGTAGATGCCGCAGCAGTCACTCCAAGTGGTAGACGCCACGTTAGACGCTATCAAGAAATGTACGCTCGCTCACACCGTCATACCGACAAGAGCGACAGTCTCCATCAAGAAATTAGCGCCGTCGCAGTCACCCCAAGTAGTAGACGCTACGGCAGTCACCCCAAGAGGTAGATGCCGCAGCGCCACTCCAAGTGGTAGACGCCACGTTAGACGCTATCAAGAAACGACGCCGGCTCACACTGTCATACCGACAAGAGCGGCAGTCTCCATCAAGAAATTAGCGCCGTCGCAGTCACCCCAAGTAGTAGACGCTACGGCAGTCACCCCAAGAGGTAGATGCCGCAGCTAGCCACTCCAAGTGGTAGACGCCACGTTAGACGCTATCAAGAAACAGACGCAAGCTCACATCACTCATACCGACAAGAGCGGCGGTCTCCATCAAGAAATTAGCGCCGTCGCAGTCACCCCAAGTAGTAGACGCTACGGCGGTCACCCCAAGAGGTAGATGCCGCAGCAGTCACTCCAAGTGGTAGACGCCACGTTAGACGCTATCAAGAAATGACGCTCGCTCACACTTTGTCATACCGACAAGAGCGGTAGTCTCCATCAAGAAATTAGCGTCGTCGCAGTCACCCCAGTAGTAGACGCTACACGGCAGATCACCCCAAGAGGTAGATGCCGCAGCAGTCACTCCCAAGTGGTAGACGCCACGAGACGCTATCAAGAAATGACGCTCCACACCGTCATACCGACAAGAGCGGCAGTCTCCATCAAGAAATTAGCGTCGTCGTCAGATCACCCCAGTAGTAGACGCTCGGCAGCCACCCCAAGAGGTAGATGCCGCAGCCAGCCACCCAAGTGGTAGACGCCACGTTAGACGCTATCAAGAAATGTACGCGCTCACACTGTCACATCGACAAGAGCGGCGGTCTCCATCAAGAAATTAGCGCCGTCGCAGTCACCCCAAGTAGTAGACGTTACGGCAGGTCACCCCAAGAGGTAGATGCCGCAGCGAGCCACTCCAAGTGGTAGACGCCACGTTAGACGCTATCAAGAAATAGACGCCGCTCACACCGTCATACCGACAAGAGCGGCCTCTCCATCAAGAAATTAGCGCCCGTCGCAGTCACCCCAAGTAGTAGACGCTACGGCAGTCACCCCAAGAGGTAGATGCCGCATCAGTCACTCCAAGTGGTAGACGCCACGTTAGACGCTATCAAGAAACAGACGCCGGCTCACACTGTCATATCGACAAGAGCGGCAGTCTCCATCAAGAAATTAGCGCCGTCGCAGTCACCCCAAGTAGTAGACGCTACGGCAGTCACCCCAAGAGGTAGATGCCGCAGCAGTCACTCCAAGTGGTAGACGCCACGTTAGACGCTATCAAGAAATAGACGCCAGCTCACACTGTCACATCGACAAGAGCGACAGTCAGTAAAAAGGAGCACTTGCCGGCTGACACCGTCACACCGGCAAGAATGGCAATCACCCTCAGGAAATAAATAACTCGACGGTCACGACCAGCGCAGTTGATACTCGCAAAGTGATCAAAACGCCTTAGAAGCGTTGCACAGTTGAGGAACGCACTCTAAGACTGCCTCGGCCAAGCCAAGGCGAAAACAGAGGAGACGCCCAATTGATAAAAAAAAAAAAATCAGACAAGGATGAGAAAAGACCTCGGCCGAGCCAGAGACAAAGTGAAACGTTAAGTACAGACTGAGATGCTCAACTATTAGCACAAGGAAAAGGGAATGAGGTAAAAACCTCGGCCAAGCCGGAGGCAGAAGAAACGAGCTCTTATTAAATATGTTCAACAAAATTACAAGAAATACAAACGACGGCCGTCCCCATAAGGGTCAGCCAAAGGACAACCTGCCAAAGTTGTGCAAAATACAAAGACGAAAGGCAAAATGGTACAGACATCATCTCCCTATGTATGTTGCTGCTCGCCATCAGCAGCGGTAGTAGCGTCTCCTTCGGTGGGCAACCCAGCGGCCTTCCTGGCAGCCTCAGCCTTTGCCTCGGCAGCCTCAGCTTCCCTCATTCTCTTGGCCTCCTCATTGGCCGTCTTCGCCCGCTCAGCAAGGGCTGCTGCCTCTTCGGCCGCCTCCTGCTCTATCTTCACCCTCACCGCCTCCTTGACCCTCTCCTCCACGGCCTTCTCCTTAGCTTCGAGCTTGTCGTCAAACAGCTCGTCGAATTTGCTCCACGGAAAGGAACCTTCAAGAGGGAAGAGCTCCTCAATTACTTCCCTGGCAGCTGCTTCGGCCAGATCCCGGAATTCGGAACACATGTCAGGGAGCATTTTGGTTTGGAGCATCTCAATGTCGTCCTCCTTTTGCCTAATGATGGCCTCCTTGCTCCGAATCACCTTCCCCTGGATCTGAAACCGTTCCCTGAACTCATTCCTCTGCTGGAGATAGAGGTCGGCGTGCCTCTCGAACGAGGCCACACTTCGCCAGACGACTTTTCAACTTCGGCGCGAAGCCTCGGCCTTGGCCCTCTCAGCAAGGACCTCCTTTTCAGCGTCCTCCCTGAGCTTTCTCTCAGCCAAGAGCGCCTTCTCGGCCTCCCCCCGAAGCCTCTGCTCATTGAGAAGATCCAGCTTCGCCTTCGTGGCCACCTTCTTAGTGGCATTAAGCTCAAAAGCGGATTGAGCCGCGGCCTTCTCCTGCTCCATGATACGAGCGCCGGTCAGCTCGTTCCACCTCGCCAGTCTCTTAATCAACCTCGCGCCTTCCGCCACAAGCTGAGACGAAGAGCCAGTGGCGACGTTATGATCACCGGCCATGGGACGGAAAGGAAACCTTCGGGGATGAAGAGTCAGTAGCGACGTTATGATCACCAGCCTGCGCAGGGTTCTCCTCCGTTTGCTGCTCAACAAGAGCGGTGGCCGATAGCGGTGGATCTGCAAAATAAAAGAAAAAGGGGGAGGCATCAGTATCAACATACATAGGCATGCGGAAAAGCCTGTCATCGGCAGCGCCTGACAAACCGGCTAAATCTGAGCCACCGGATAGATCAATACCGTGCTTGGCCCTCTTGGCCGAGGGGTGCATTTCCTCGTCGCCCAGCGAAACAACGGCGCGGTAAAGGCTGTCTTTTCTTTTTACGGACAAGGGGAGACCCCTCCTCCTCACCGGAATCATCGCCATTGGAGACATAAACGATTTCCACCGTCTCCTTCTGAACAAGGGGGGTGGAAGGCGGAGCCGATGTCGACGCCATCAACGCCGAAGGATTTGTTTTTCGCGTATGGCGCGGCATCTTACTAACAACCTTCGCCTGGGCCTCCACCACATTCAAGCGTTTCAGCTGCTGATCCATAAGATCATTCGGCGACGTCCTGCGGTCGTGGGGCAGAGCCTTGGGATGCAAGTTAGCAACGGTTTTGTCTTTGTGCAGCCCCATTCTCCTGGAGGATATCCTCGGACAAATCCGGTCCAAAGTGGTCTGCGAAGGAAACAAAGCAAGAATTAAATAGAGGAATTAAATCGAAGTTCGAAGAACAGGGAGCATTGAACGGTGATGGGCCTCATACCGACCCTACTCACCCCGTGCTAAGGCCGTATGAGGCCGACATGGCGAGAGCGGCTCATCCCGAAAAATGATCTCGCGTTGGGGGAATCCATCTTTTCGGTACCCCACTCTTGTCCGCCTCAAAGAGCCTCATCGCCAGCCTCTCATCCTCCTTAAGAGGGACCCTGCTGGCATCCATCTTGAGTTTTTTTTCGGAGACCCATCCGTCATGTTCCGCCTTAGTCTCACACCGCAAGTTAACTTGGTCTTTGAAAGCAATGGGCGGCGGATAGTCGTCCGGCACCTTAACGTACACCCACCGATCTCTCCAGTCTTTGCAAGAAGTAAGTTTGTCAACAGAGACATAACTCTTCTCCATGTGCACGCTGTACCAACCAACGCGGCCAGAGATTGACAGCTGGAGATAATGCAGCCGGCGGAATAAATTCACCGTCGGGGCCTCCCCCTTGAAGAGACAAAGCCACACAAAGCCGACTATCGTCCTAATGGCCAACGGATGCAGTTGGGCCACAGCGACGTTCATAGCTTTGATGATAGCCATGACATACTCGTTCAGCGGAAACCGGAGCCCGTACTCCAAGTGTCGCATATATACACCGGTATGGCCCGGTGGAGGGCAACAGACGGCCTGACCCTCCTCAGGGATGACAATCTTGTATCCCCTGCCAAAGAAAAAGTGGCCCTCAAAAAACTTCTCACCAGAACAACTGGCCAACTCATGGGTCCAAGCTCGGTCAACGCTTGCCTTACAGACGTCACCGTGATCCATAACGTACCGCCGCCTCTCTTTGGGACGAGCACTTTCCGAAATCATCACCAAAATCACCATAAGAATCATCATCCTCCCATTCCTCCAGAATTTGAGGATCAACTTCAGGAGAAGGAGACCTAGGGCCCTCCGACGCAGGGTTTACTAGGTCCAAGATCGGCGAAGACATGGTCACAACAAAATACTAGCAAGATAAAAGAAAATTTGTTTGTTTACCTCGAAGAAAAACACTCGCCGGATCAAAGACTCTGAAGATTGGAAGAAAAGGAAGCTCTTGAAAGTTTAGAAAGACGAAGATTTTGGAGAAAAATTTGAGAAACTGAAATTGGTGGCCAAAATCGCGGAATAACTGCCCTATTTATAGGGAAAAGCCCATAAAGAAGGACCAATCAGCGAACGGCCCATGAAGCGTCATCCAATCAGCGTGCAGACACGTGTCGGACATGCAACCACGGGATGTCAATCGTTGCAACAGTTAGACGTCAATCAATGCAACAGTAACCAAGCGTCTTCAACACGCCCATTCATGTTTCTCCGCCTATTCACCTTCCTCAACAAATTCCCAAGCATCTGTTCTCCGCCGGCCACTCGATCAACCAAGCTAGGTAGCGCCGGCCGGGGGCAATCAAAAGCAACCGGCACTCTCAACCCTGGTCTCGGCCAAATACTTTCTTTTCCACATCGGATACCCTTTACGCATCCATGTGGAGGGGGGATATGGTACGGCCTAGGGTAGACCAGGCCGAGGAAAAAGAAGCCGCCGTAGAAGAAGCCGATGCAGAACATTTGTTACAAATCACTTGCGCAGAATATACGCTCAAACGTACATCGGAGCCCATACCACGGCATAGACTACGCTGGGGGCAAATTGATGGGGCATATTCTGCACCGCTGACCAAGTCAACATATTGAACAAGGTCAAAGATATCCACAGCAAGTCAACAACCCAGACTGCTTAGCCGATGGAGCCCATCGGCTGTTAGCCTGGGTCTCGGCGTGACAACCCGCCAATGACACATACCCGCGTACTCATATCCAAGACCCCTCGGCGGTGAGTCGACATGGCCCGCCGGCCTGCCATAGGTCCCTCGGCCGAGGGGTAGATCAGTCTTTCCACCTGCTAGCCACTTGGCCACTTGGCCACTACGTGACAAAAGGTGAAAGCCTATAAATACTCTTCAACCTTCATTGAGGAAAGGATCCCACAACTTAACCTAAATACACTATACATCTGGTAATATCTTCCTTATCTCTCTACAATACATATCTAGCCAAGTAACACGACTTAATCCTTTAAGTTCACTGACTTGAGCGTCGGAGTGAGTACGCTTGGCACAAAGCCAAGCCCTCAGTTCGTTCATTGTTGCAGGAGAGGCCGAGAGGAACGATAAGGGCAAGAAGGGTTCAACTCAAGACATTATTCTACAAGCCACGGGTGGTAACGATACTTGCTCTGGAATTACACCCGGAACAGTATTCATTTTGGATTTGTTGCGAGACGGATTTAAGCGCATGCTTTGAAAGACGGATATCTCAGTAATTAAATACGTTGCACGCACATGGGTCCCACCATAATGTCAATTTTCAAAAAAAAAAAAAATGTAATAATGACGTGGCGCGCTCTCTGATAAGTATTGTCTCTTGCTTTTATATAGATAAGATTGTGCATATTAGATGCAATTTTTTATTTAACTTTTAATCCGCCAAGTACTGAAACAATTTAAACCCATGACCCACGTGTTGACCCATTCGGGCCTTCCCACTTTTCTAAGTTTGGAAGAGTTTATAGGGCATTTGGTTTGTTACGTAAGTTTGGTGCGTGATATTTCGGCGACTTAAGGAAATTATTTACTTAATTTCCTATTAGTCTATCTTACTTATTAGTCTAGATATTTTATCTTGGGTGAAATAAATATATAAAGATTCAAGTTTTATTCTAGGTTAATTAAAAGAGATTTGAGAGCACACAATAAAGAGTGTCGATTTGTGAGGTTCATTCTGGAGAAGAAAACTCAGTTTATTCCGGGTTCTATTATTGTTGTTCGTCTGTCATTGAAGATCGGAGGAATTTGTTCAGATTTTGGTAGGCCTCAAGATTATTTGTCTTTCGTCTTATTGGAGTAGTCTCTTTTGTTCCTTTGAGACTACTGGAGTATATTTGTTGGTAGAATATGGTATATTTTTGGCTCATATTGAGCGCGTGTGTACCGATCTACTGCTTTGCTATTTTCTCCACTATAGTGAAATTTGATCTCCTCACAGGGTGGACGTAGCCACCAATGATGTCTTAGTCTAGTGGTTAAGACGGAGGTATTGTGGACAATAGGTCCCAGGTTCGAATCCCCCTCCCCCTTATTGTAATGCGACTATGTGCACGCTTCGTGAGACCAAAAAAAAAAAAAAACAGGGTGGACGTAGCCAGTTATTTTACTGGTGAACCACGTAAATCTTTGTGTCAACTTTATTTACATTCGTTATTTATTGTTATTATCGTCTTATCAATTAACTGTTTAGGCAACGGGACGCATCCGTTACAACAGTCCAACTGTCCAAGATACAGGAGATCCATTAGATCAGGAAGACTATAAAAGTCATGTACCTTTCTAAGTCAATTATCATTAGTTGGACAAATCCTTATTCCGGGCGATCTTAACTTAAAACGTAAAAAATATCGCCATTTTATAATAAAAAGTGGCTCTTAAACGATAAAAAATTATAACCAAAACTGTTACTTTCTAATAATAAACTGACAAAAACTTTTTATCATAAACTATTCGCATATTTATTGTAAAATGGTCATATTTTATATGTCTAAACCTAATAACAAAGATCAGTACTCGTCTAAAATGAGACTTGCTTATAAAAGTCAATGTAAGTCACTAAGTCCAATTATTATGAGTCCGTTTTTGAAATAATGCTCAAAAATAAAAGAATTGTCGTTTTGGGCCGGTTTTGAAAATAATTATCGAAATGGTGTCCACGTAGGCTCGTTTTTTACGAGCCTGTATGGGGTTTAAACACGCCATACGTATTGGCGTGTTTAATTGATAGAACACGCCATTACATATGGCGTGTTTAGGCAGTCCAAAAATTAAATCCCAAGTCAGTAGCAACATAAGGAAACAAAGGGAACACGCCATTACGTATGGCGTGTCTTTTGAACTGAACACGCCATTACGTATGGCGTGTTTTAGCAGCTCTATTTTTCAGCCCAAGTCCAGTGGCTGTGTTTTTGGAAAGAAAGAGAACCCGCCATTACGTATGGCGTGTGAATCGTAAGAGGCCGGAAGGGGTGACCACACTAATTGGGTATAGGGATGCTTTTGATTCAATGCGACATGATCAGTTTACATGGCAACCTTACACCCGACAGATTTTGTCTTTTTTGCCCGAGTTTTGTTATGATGACTCCGACGATTGGACAGTGATGGCACCAATGATTTGTTTCGACATTGTTGAGTGACATTTTCCTAATAGGGCAGCTCGTCAATTTGGGTGGAAACAATTTATCCCTTTAAACTCTAATACCGAACCAAACTTGCACAAAGTTGACAAAAGGGGTGCGTCTTCACGGAATTGGATAGAAAAACATCAACCCTACATATCAAATTGGGTTAGGAGGGGTGATTTTCGGCTCCGTGGTGTAGAGGATGATATTGAAATGAGCTACTACGACCCTTACATGGTTTGGTATCGGGATCGCACTATTCTTCGCTTAAACCCATTCCCCCCACAAGCTACTTATCAAGCACCATTTGGAGCCACACAATATCTTGTAAGTACACTTAATGTACTTGTCTTCTTAACCAATATATCATAAAATGTGATTTTCTTATACTACTTATTTTGTTTTAGGCGCATGGTTTCGTCAATGTCCATGATACATGTGATAAGGAGCTTCGACAAATGCCTCTTGAGGTGCCTCCTCATTTCCGCACAATGGTTTCACAACTACGGGACTACTCCTTTTAATCGCTTGAACATGTAGGCTATTCCCATCTCCTTCAACCAACCGTAGAACCAAGGGAAGAAAGTTCACCAATGGTTCAAGAGTCCCTCAACTCAATGAATGTGGATGACGATGCACCTTTGATTCACTACACTAGGAAGGCTAGACGCGCTAATTCTTCCATGCCGGCTAGACACTCTATGTCTTCCATGCCTTCCATGTCTTCATTGCCGGCCATGTCTTCAATGCCTTCCATGTCTTCAATGTCACCCGTCAATGAACAAGGTACCCCGGAGCCTAAGAAAGGATTTTGGAGTCGCATTCGAGGAAAAAGCAAGAAGAAAACTTGATGACTTGATGTAATAGTTAGAGGATTAATGGTTTGTTTGACATTTTAGATGGTTAATTTGTTTGACATTTTAGTTGTAAAACTTAGAATTTAATCCCCTTGTGCGAAGCTTATGTGGTGTGTAAACTCGGTTTTTATTTATAATAGACAATGGTTTGTGTTGTCCTTTGCATTGTTGAGCATTGTTGAGTTTGGTTTTCTTTTTTGGCAAAGGAAAGAAATGAGGACGAAGGAAATTTGTGCAGCAATGAAAAAAAAAAGGAAACTGGAAGAACACGCCATAGCTAATGGCGTGTTTCAAGAGGAAGACGCGCCATTACGTATGGCGTGTTTAATATTTCAGATTTTACCAGCTACTGGAAAGGGGCTAAAAATTGTGCTGCTTAAACACGCCACAGCTAATGACGTGTTTTATTCTTAAGACACGCCATACGTAATGGCGTGTTTCCTTTGCTTATATTGTTCAGCTACTGTCTTTGGTAAAATTTTAAACTGCCTAAACACGCCATATCTAATGGCGTGTTCTTTGAAGTAAACACGCCAATACGTATGCGTGTTTAAGCCCCATACAGGCTCGTCAAAACCGAGCCTACGTGGACACCATTTCGATAAATGTTTTCAAAACCGACCCAAAACGACAATTTTTTTATTTTTGAGCATTATTTCAAATAAATAAATAATCCCTCAATTATTATTAGTATACTCCCTCAATTCGCTATAATGTTCCCTATTTCCCAAAACGGATTATTCAAGTAATGTTCCCCTTTCCTTTTTTGGTAACTTTTTTCTCTTATTTTATTCATTTCTCTCTCCTATAATCAAACCCCACACAACTTTTTTACTCCTATTTTATTACTTTTCTTAATGTTTTGGCCCCACAACTCATTATTTAACTCCTATTAATTCATCTATCTCTCCTAACATCAACCCCACCAATGTCCTTTATTCATTTTTAATAGTATTTCTTAAGTATCGTGCCAAAAGCAAATGGGAACAATATAACGAATTGGAGGGAGTACTAAAATGGCAAAAGTCAGGACAAAAACTTCAGAATATTTTGGTTAAGTGGCACTTTGATTAATCATTCCACTAGTTTCAACCACAAAACGATGTTCCAAGTAAGCTGTTGAATAATACTCCGTCCGTTCCGTCAATTTTTGTCAATTGTTATCCTTTAATTTTGGCACAAAGATCAAGAAAAGAGTAGATAGTCAATTATAAGAAGATAAGTGGACAAAATTAAGTGTGAAAAATCAATTTTTTCATCAAATGCAATCCTAAAACAGAAAGGACAACAATTAACTGAGACACCTTAAAATGGAATAGAACAACAGATGACCGGGACGGAGGGGTTAGAAATGTTGTCAAGAAGCTACGTATGTGATAAAGATATTGTTACTACTTAATCTTGGTGTAATTATTTGCTTTCCATATTGTATCATTGTAATCTTTCTCTTTAGGTAATTGTATATAGCTTGCTTGTTAGCCAAGCTCTTACACGGCTGCTAGGTTAGGTTAAGTTCTCCTCATAGCTCTAGTATATATATCATTGTATCTTGTCCTTTCTAATTAAGCAATACAGTTAATACTTTCAAAGCCTTTCTATTCTTTACATGGTATCGAGCTTTTCGATCTCCCACATATAACCTCCCTGTTTTTTTTTTCCCGTCATCCATGGCACCCACAGACCAGCTAATCCCCAACACGGCTGATCCCACCACCCCCTTCGTGCTTGTCAATCTTGCAAGCTGCGATAAACTCACCCCGCTCACATACTTACCATGGATGATACAAATAGAATCCCTTCTCTATGGATATGATCTCTTAAAGTACCTCGATGGCTCGTTTCCCTGTCCCCCCGAAACCATAGAAAACACCACCACCAAGAAAACTGAACCCAACCCCAAGTATGTCACCTGGAAAAGGCAAGACAAACTGCTTTTTGGAGCTCTTGTCGGTACAATTTCGACTGACATTGCTTCTCTTATCATCCGTGCTTCCTCGTCTCGTGAAGCATGGACCATCCTAGCCTCGACCTACGCCAATCCTTCCCGTGGCCATATCCTTCAAATTAAAGACCGCCTTGACAATCTCTCTAAAGGCACCAATACCGTAACCGAATATATGCAAGCCGTAAAAGTCTGCACGGACAAATTATCTATCCTTGGCAAACCCATGGATAATGAAGATATTATAGCCAAAATTCTCAAAGGTCTTGACTACAAGACATTCCAACCCGTCATAGAAGCTGTCAAAGCCCGTGATACTCCTATATCCTTTGAATCTCTTCATGAAAAGTTGATCAATCATGAACTCTCCTTACCCAACCTTCCTTCCAACCCTGAATTCCCTGCCTCTGTCCATGCTTCCACCTATCGTCCCAACTACAACAACCGCAATCAGACTAAAACCTACACCCAACCACCTCTACTGCCTACCCCAAACTCGAACTCCACCACCAACACTCCCTTCAAAGGTAAGTGCCAATGGTGCCATATCATTGGTCACTTTCTCGAAAACTGCCCCACCTTCAAACGCCTGTATCCCAACATCGTTGTCCCACCTTATATCCCACCCAATCGCAACCAACGTCCACCACAAGCCCCCAAAGCTTACACGGCATCCACCTCCACCCAACAGTCCCCTACCACATACTTGCTTGACAGTGGAGCAACGCACCATGTGACGAATGACCTCAACACACTCGCTCTTCACTCTCCTTATGATGGGTCTGATGAGTTAGTGATAGGAGATGGATCCTTGCTTCCTATTGCCAATATTGGTTCTTTTTCTATTCTTTCCTCTTCCTTTAAATTTCAGTTTAACAATGTTCTTCATGTTCCCTCAATTTCGCGTAACATTCTTTTTATTTCGCAATTTTGTCGTGACAATGATGCTATCTTTGAACTTACCTCTGATTCTTTTTCTGTCAAGGCACGCTCGACGGGCACCATCCTTCTCCACGGACACAGTAGAGACGGCGTCTATGAATGGCGCCCTCAACCTCCTTCTCTCCATCACAGTTCCTCCACGTCCTTGGCTTGGCACCACCGCTTTGGACATCCCGCTTCTCCTATCATTCAACAAATTAGTCGTCTATTTCCTATTAATGCATCTTTACTTCCAAGTGAGCATTGTAATTCTTGCTTGATTAATAAAAGTCACAAATTGCCTTTTCATACTTCTACTCTTACTTCATCTTCTCCCCTTGAATTAATCTTCTCTGATGTATGGACATCTCCCGTTTTATCGTATGATGGTTACAAATACTATGTTATCTTTGTCGATCATTATACAAAATACACGTGGTTATATCCGTTAAAACGAAAATCTGACACCGCCCTTACCTTTCAACGTTTCAAAGCCCTTGTGGAGAAATTTTTCAATAAATCCATCCTCCAAATCTATTCCGATAATGGTGGTGAATATATTAAGTTTACACCCGAGCTTCTCAATAACGGTATTTCTCATCTTACATCGCCTCCGCATACTCCCGAACACAATGGATATGCGGAGCGTCGACACCGTCATATTGTTGAGACTGCCCTCTCCCTTCTGTCACACGCCTCTCTACCCCAAACTTTCTGGCCTCACGCTACTTCCACTGCCACATATCTCATCAATCGTATGCCTACTCCTACGCTTTCCAACATATCCCCGTTCCAAAAGCTATTCAATAAACCACCTAATTACTCTAAATTGCGGAGTTTTGGTTGCTTATGTTATCCATGGCTCCGACCTTATGTTGCGCACAAACTCATGCCCAAATCTGTCCCTTGTATATTCGTAGGATATTCCCCGACTCAAAGTGCCTTTCACTGTTTGGATCCTACCACCAATAAAATCTACACATCACGCCATGTCAAATTCGTCGAAAACGATTTCCCGTATCCTCGCTTTCACTCATCTGCTACTGTCTCTCCACTCACACCTTCTCAATGGTGTGAGTTCACTGTTCCCATTCTCACTGCTACACCGTCCCCACCACCAGTGGACAACCCACCTGACACTTCTTCCTCTTCCTCTCCTACGGCTCATACCCCTGTTAACCCCTCCCCTGTTTCTGAACCCGCGCCTACTTCCTCTGCTTCTCCCTCTACTGTTTCGACTCCAATCCCGTCCCCTTCATCCTCTCCCTCCCCTCCTCCTCCCCCTCCCCCGCCTCCACCCAACACTACCCGCACTGTTGTTACTCGGCTTACTAATGATATACGTAAGCCGAACCCCAAATACGCCAAAACCGCTACTCTTGCTTCCTCCTTTACTCCTTCCACCTTCAAACAAGCTCAAACGCATTCCCATTGGCAAGCTGCTATGGTTGATGAGTACACTGCCCTTGTCAACAATGGTACATGGCAACTTGTTCCTCCTTCTTCCACTTACAATGTTATTGGTTGTAAGTGGGTGTACCGTATCAAATATAATCCCGACAATTCCATTCAAAAGTATAAAGCTCGCCTTGTTGCGAAAGGCTTCCATCAGCGGCAAGGCATTGATTATTCCGACACCTTCAGTCCCGTCGTTAAACCCACTACAGTCCGCTTAATGCTCACTCTCGCCACATCTTTCTCCTGGCCCCTCCGTCAACTTGATATCAATAACGCTTTCCTCCAAGGCACGCTCACTGAAACCGTATATATGTCACAACCTCCAGGTTTTGTTGACCCGTCTTTTCCTTCTCATGTCTGTCAGCTTCGTAAGGCCATCTATGGACTCAAACAAGCTCCTCGAGCTTGGTATAATGAGCTCAAATCGTTCTTACTAGCGTATGGCTTCCGTCCTGCTATCTCTGATTCGTCCCTTTTTATCCTTGCACGTCATAACTCTACCCTTTATTTACTTGTCTACGTCGACGATATTATCGTCACTGGTTCCTCCTTATCGCTGCTCGACTCCTTTATTTCTTCTATTTCTTCACGGTTTTCCCTCAAGGATCTTGGTCCCCTCTCCTATTTCTTGGGTGTTGAGGTCACTCCCGTCTCCACCGCTTAATGTCCCATGATGGTGACCTGGTCGGCGGGCAGCGGTGTATCCGGCATATTTGGCATCCCGAATTCCGGTTGGATTACTCCGCCGGTGGAGGGCTGCGCAACTCCAGAATTTTGGAAGGTATCATCTTGGTGTAGTTCGGTTTCGTCAGTAACGAATACCTCTTGTTGTTTCGACATCTTAGCTTTTGGGGTGGGTTTTTTTTTGTGTTTATGTTTTTTTGTTTGGGAATGAATGTGACTAGCTTCTAGTGTCTTTTTCCCACAGACGGCGCCAATTGTTCCGGGTGTAATTCCAGAGCAAGTATTGTTACCACCCGTGGCTTGTAGAATGATGTCTTGAATTGAATCCCTCTTGTCTTTATCGTTCCACTCGGCCTCTCCTGCAACAATGAACGAAATGAGGGCTTGGCTTTATGCCAAGCGTACTCACTCCGACGCTCAAGTCAGTAAACTTAGAGGGGTAAGTTGTTGTTACTTGGCTAAGGATGTATTGTAGAGAGATAAGGAAGATATTACCAGATGAATAGTGATTCTTAGGTTAATTTATGGATCCTTTCCTCAATGAAAGGTTGAGGAGTATTTATAGACTTTCACCTTTTGTCGCGTAATGGCCAAGTGGCCAAGTGGCTAGCAGGTGGAAAGACCGTTCTACCCTCGGCCGATGGACCAATGGCAGGCCGGCCGAGGGTCTTGGATATGAGTACGCGGATATGTGACCCGGCTGGCTAGTTGCCAGGCCGAGACCCAGGTGACAGGCCGATGGGTTGCATCGGCTAGGCTGTCTAAGTCGTTGACTTTGCTGTGGATATCCTTGACCTTGCTCAATGTGTTGACTTGGTCAGCGGTGCAGAATATGCCCCATCAACAATAATGTGTCAGACCCGAACTGACTTGACCCGATTAACAACTGGTCAGTTCTACTCTGAACCATTTTATGATACTCACTCTATTTTATAAACCCAGTTTGTAAACATCGTCGACGTTTTAGTAACTATCGTCGACGTTTTCATTCCAAAAGACGATAATGCCCTTTGCACATTTACACTCATTTTTCTCTCTAAACAATTTTCTCTCAAATTCTACTAAAAACCAACTACATTTCGATCTCCCATCTGCATTAAACCAATTAAAAAATGTTAGAAATTAACGCAAATCGACTAGAAAACTTAAATAATTTTAAAAAATCGGCAAAAACGTATTAAACACGGTTTTAAAAAAAATTATATACGTCAAATAATTAAATTTAATTACGAAATAATTAAATGTACGTTGTTTTTATTACAGAGTAATATAAAGCGTTTCGATTACGTAAACAATTCATTGCTTTTTTTTTTTAATTCGAACCCCTAACCCGCCCGACCCGACCTGCCCCTTACTTGCCTTTGGACCCATCTGGACCGGTTACAGGTGTAACAATTCGAAAACTAAAGAAAGAGAAAGTACTAAATTAAAGGAAGTAATGAGAGTTGAACAAAGAACTTGGGATATTTGTGATAATTAAAAATAGCGTATACGGTTGAATGGTTGATAGACATGTGAGATGTGAGAGAGTGCATGAGAATCAATAATGAGACTTGAGGAAAGGAGAGAGTGGGGCGAACTTCGGGGACGAAGTTCATTTTAAGGGGGGAAGATTGAAATACCGGATAATTTGGGACCCACAAAGGACTTTATGGGACATGTGAGGGCACCCACGTGTACTCGAAAGTAAAGTATGACTGTACACTAAACCAAGTGCAGCTGGCACTAGACCAAGTGCAGCGGCATTCGACCAAGTAAAGGTGGCACTCGACCAAGTGGAGGTGACACTCGACCGAGTAGCACTTCATTCAACTGAGATAGTATTCCATACTCTCTCCTAGTCTGCCTAATATTCCCCTTTCTTTTTGACATAAAAACAAGGAAATGAATTTGGGTCACACAAAACAAACTACCCCACATGAAATTGAATTTGGACCATACAAGGGTTTTCAAAAAAAAAAAAACAGAACCCGACTAATATGAATAAAGAAAGAGGGAACATTAAGCAGACTAGGAGCGAGTATTAAATGTTAAAAGTCAAGTAATAAGAGATTGACAGCAATACCCATCAACTTAAGTAGTACGTAAATGAAGAAACATAAAAAAAGTAAAAAGATTTAAAGGAAACTTCAAAAAGTTTCTAGAAAATGAGTCAAAAAAGAGAAAAAAGATTGTATATCAAATGTATTACCTCATACTTAACGACTTTTTGAGTTTTTGTGTATTTTTTTTTTTTTGAGTTTTTTAGAGTTTATAAATTACATTTTAGTTTTGTAATGTCAAAAATCAATTTTTTTTGAGCTTATATGTAATTTTTTTTAAGCTTATATGTAATTAAGCATTTAACTATGTTGATTTTGTTGCCTATATCGGGGAAGTTGATTATGACTTGATTGGAATATTTAAGATTATAACATATAAACAAGGTATTTATTTTGTTCAAGCAGATAAATCATAAGGAGGTTATATATGTATGATGAGATGCAATCGATAAGATACATAATAAAGTTTAGGAGTTAATTGTCAGTCCAGTGAGTTTTGTTTTTAATCCAGTCGGGTGTAAAGTGAATCTCTAAAATAAAATTAGATTTTAAAAGTGTTGTTAAGAAACCTAAGGAAAGATTTGTGACAAAGGGTTATACTAAAAGAGAAGGTGTGAATTTCAATGAAACAGTTTCACTTATTACTTCAAAGGATTCTTAGGTATTTCACTGTTCATGATTTAAAGTTATACTAAAATGGATATTGTCATTGTTCTTTTTGAATGATTTTGTTGAGAAAGTTAAAGAACATATGGTATGTAAATTGAAGAAATCAATTTATATATGAATTGAAACAAGTTTCTTGTCAGTGGTATATGAAGTTTTATAAGTTTGTGAAGGTTAATGGACTTGTTGAAATGTTAATGATATTTGCATATATTACAAGATCAGTGGGAGGATATTGAATTGATATTCCTATTTGAAGAGTTAAGAACGATTAACACCTAAGAGGGGGAGGGGGTGAATTAGGTGTACCTTTTAAAAATTTTATTCTTAACTTAGTTAATTAACTACTTTAAGCTAAGAATAAAGAAGTACAAGACTTGAGAAACTTAATTGAAGGTAAGTTCACAAGAAGGTGCACAAGAGTTCTATGTCACGGTATAGGTGATCGTGACACGAACTTGATTAGGTACATGCGAGAAATAGCAAAGTGGAAGAACGTAAAAGTAAATGAACAAACAAACGACATTTTAAAAATTGGTTCAGCCTCTACTCCGAGGCCTACGTCCAACCGTTATTTTATTGCTTGTTTAGAAATTTACTCAAACTTACTAAACCCCTTACAATGAAAATAACTCGCCAACCTACTCCGGTTGCACTCAAACTTAAAGCTACTCCGCTTCAAGAGTTTATGGGTTCTATCTCAAGGTGTTACAGAATCTTGAATCTCAAGAGTTCACTTAAATGAACATGGAGATTACAATGAAGATCTAACACGAGAATCATGGAACAAACTCATCATGTCACAGTACAGCGAACTGATACTTGGAGGTTTTACAGCTTTTTCGAAAACAGTTTTGAAGACTTAAAATCAGAAAAACGTTTTGCAAATACTTGAAGAACAAAGCTTTCAATGCACAAATGATTTGCAAGGTTTTTACAATAAATGCTTTGGAAGTCTTAAGAAATAAATGTGACTAAGACACTCTATTTATAGTGGATTTAGTCTTAGGTAAGTACACTTTGAAGAATTAAATCCAATATATAAATAATAGCTTTGAGTGATGGTAAGTGTTAGACTTATAGGCTTGGGGCTTAAGAAATCAGAAAACTTAAGCTTCTACACTCAACATGTGACAATTTACCGAAATGGCAAAAAGCCTTTCTTACTTTAGAAGTTTGACAAGTCTTTTTTGCCATTTTGGTAAAAGGTGTTTGCACAAATCTAGAGGCTTAGTCAAGTGGGCTTGTGACTCCAAAATTTCAGATTGTTTTCAAGTTTCTGAAAATTCAAATGTTTAAGGTTTAAAGTTTGCAAAGTTTTGACACTTAAAAACATTTGGACGAAAACTCCTCCGTATGATAGTACCAGAAACCACGGTACAACGTACCGTTGCATGGTTTTGCCATTACTTGACTTAAATGAGAATGTTACACTTACTCTTACATATATCGACTATGGCTTTGGAAAGTAACATTGTCTTGTCTTCCTTGATTGACTTGATCATCTTGAATCATTGTTGAAAGTCCATTTGATTGCTTCATTCACTAATTATTTCAACTAAAAGCAAACAATCAAATAACAAGGGGACTTGGCATCATCAATCTAATGTGTTCTAACAAATTCCCCCTTTGATGATGACAAGTCCAAACATGTGTGATATTCCCCCTTAGCCCATGGTTAGTCGGTCTTTGGTCAATTTCAACATAAACATAATTAATAAACATGATCAAGGTATTCGAAGGGTGCAACATGCTTGGCCAAAGTAAAACATCTAATCATGGAAGCTAAGACATAATTAAGGTGAACGTTAGCCTAAGAGTTAGAAGATCACACATGGCATAATTAAACTACTTCCCCCTCTTGACATCGTCAAAGGAGGAGAAAACATGTTCAAAAGGCAAGCAACACGATTAAAACACACGCATATAGTTCAAGCAAGATAAAAACAAACAACCGAAGGTGCAAGAGAGTGTCTTAAAACAAAGAGCCAAAGTTCAAGAGAGACGGGTAAAAGAGGTATGGGTTTAGGAGGCATTCTGAAGACGTTCAAGAAGATCTTCATTCATGGTGCGAAGATCACCAACTTCATCCCTCAACTTGCCATGTTCTTTAACCAGCCGATTCACAATCCCAAGGAGCTCATCCAACTTGGCAAGGACCACACCCATTTCAACGGTAGAACCCACTGTAGAACCCGACTGATTTTTCCTTTCCAATTTGCCATTCTTGATCTCCAAGTTCATCCGAGAAAGAAGGCTCGGTGTCATTTCATCAGTTAATTTCTCAATAGCAGGGCTTCCTTTCAATACTAACCCCTCCCTCATAAAGATAATCGAGAGCCACATACCATAAGGGACCACGACATTTTTGTCAAAGTTGCCGTTTTGGAATTCAGTGGACATCTCAAGAATTCGGTGAAACATAAGGCGAGGAAGGTTAATGGGTTTGTGCTTGACAATGTGATGAATCAGGAGCATGTCAAGGAGAGAACATCTCTCACGGCTATTGTTGGAAGGGACAAGGTTGCGAAAAACCAGGTTGAAGATGAACCGGATGGGTGCGGTTAATTCAAAGGCATATATGTTGGTAGGGCCATCGTCATCATGAGGTCGAAGAACCTTCATGACCTGGGTAGAGGTGACCTCATCAATTTCACCCCAATCACGTTTGGGGAAGGAGGTAAGCCCGACATCACAAATATCCAGATGGGCAGCAAGTTGGTTGATTGTTAGGACAAAGGGTTTCTGATTGATAAAGGCAGAGAGAGTGCCAGTTTCAACATCTACCTTGACTGTTGCATAGAATTGGATGATTTCGGATAAATACATGGGACTATATTTGTCCAACAGATTCACCCAACCCTGTGCATACATAGCCTCTTTGAAATATTTAAAAGCAGGAGAGGTGTCATACCAAGATTTCTTATAACGTCTTCCACTGTGGAAGCAACAAATCAGTGTACCGTGGCATATCTTGAAGATCTCCTCCGGGAGATCGAGAGAATTAAGATGGTTGAAGATGTCATTCTTGAATGATTCGGCAAAAGGAGCAATAACAAGGTCCATGCATGTGTTGAGAGGCACCTTCTCCTCAATGATCTCATCCTCATTTATGCTCGGTAAATCCCGTTGATAACGAGCCCTTTTGGGTGCTTTCGATTTTGATCCGGATCCCCTTTTTCTTTGGGTAACCTTGGGTTTTGGAGGGGATGCCTCCGGGGTCACATCCTCGTCATCATCACCGAATATTTCAAGCATCTTCCTCTTGGACCGGGTTCGTGATGCGGGTTTTGAGAATAATGGGTCAAGCCCATCATCAAACACCACTGTGGCATCATCACGATCCTCAACATCAACAACTTCATAATCGATTTTCTCAGCATTTGAACCGATTTCCTTTTCAACAGTGGAGACCTCCGTTGCATCAATCTCACTCCTCTTATCCTTCTCTAAAGTGTCACTCACCAAATCTTTTAAGAGCACATCATCATCATTCTTTTCAACTACAACATTACTATCCTCCTTCCTTTCCTTTTCGTTTGGATCCCCTTCATTCTCATTTGATTTTTCTTTTTCTCCCTCTGATTTTTCTTTACTTTCCTTTTCCTTGTCTCCCTCTAATTTTTCTGATTTTTCATCACTTTCTTTTTCTTTCTCTGATTTCTCTCCATCAAGTTCCCCCTCTTTCAACTCACTTGAATGATCTCCCTCTTCATTTGTTCCGATAACACCACTTGATTTTTGAATATCTTCATTCCTTTTGGTTCCCTTAGAACCGGAGTCTTCTTCATCGGTGTCAATGTCCACCTCAGCATCTAATTGGAGAGAAATAGGAGGATTCCTACTTCTTCCACCTCTGCCACGACCACCGCCCTTTTTGGCGGTTGTCTTCTTTCGTGCAACAGTTGGCTTAGCCGTGGTAGAGATGGTTTCATCAGGTTTTGCAGCGGTTTTGGGAGCCATCTTTTTCTTGGCAATGTATTTTGGGTTAAATGAATTTCTGAGTTGAAGTAATTCCTTTGAGAGTCTTGGAGGCATTTTTAAGAGAGAGGATAAAAGGGAGGTTAAATGGCGGTTTTGGTTTTGGGAATCCGAAAAAGGTAGGGGTGGTTGTTTATTTAGTGGGTAATGGAGAGCATTTAGTGGAAACATGGATATAAATGATGGGTTGGTGTAATTAATCTAGGTGAAGTGACGGTTGAGTGTTGATAGAGTGAGGCTAGGGTGTAGGTTTATAGGAATGATGGGACATAAAGTGATTTTGGAGGCTCAATGTAAAAACAACTTAAGTGCACTCATACGGTTGTCAGTCACATTTGTTCGACATTTGCATGCACTCTACCATATTAGCTAACATTTAATTACATGTAATTCCTCCCTCTAATCAATCATTGGAAAACGTAATTTTAATTTAGCGGTATGTCACCTAATAAACCAATTTCCGACCGAAGTCTTTCGAATTGTTCTCTTTCTAACGGTTTTGTAAGAATGTCCGCAATTTGATTTTCCGTTTTACAAAAGCTTAGACAAATATGACCTTTCTCAACTTGATCACGTAGAAAATGATGTCGTATGTCGATGTGTTTAGTTCGTGAGTGTTGTATAGGATTCTTTGATATATTAATTGCACTAGTGTTGTCACAAAAAATAGAGGTAGTCTCGAAAGTAAGGCCATAATCATGCAATTGTTGACGTACCCAAAGAATTTGTGCACAACATAGAGCGGCACTCACATATTCGCTTTCGGCCGTGGATAATGCAACGGTGTTTTGCTTCTTCGAAGCCCATGAAATGAGACACGGTCCTAGGAAGGTAGCAATGCCCGAAGTGCTTTTCCTATCCAATGTGTCACCGGCATAGTCCGCATCCGAAAAACCTACAAGATCAAGTTCGTAGTGAGTTGGGTACCAAAGATATAGCCCTTGTGTTCCAATCAAATACCTAAAAATCCGTTTGACGGCTTTGAAATGAGATTCCTTAGGATTTGCTTGGAAACGGGCACAAGCACACACACTAAATTGTATGTCGGGTCGACTAGCGGTTAAGTAAAGTAAGGAACCGATCATACCTCGATAAATCTTTTCACTAATGCTCTTACCATTTTCGTCCTTATCAAGCTTGTTTTTAGGCACCATTGGTGTAGGCATAGGTTTAGAATCAGTTAACCCAAACTTACTTAACATTTCTTTTAAGTACTTTTGTTGGTGAATCATCGTTCCTTTTTCACATTGTTTGATTTGAAGACCAAGAAAGAATCCAAGTTCTCCCATCATACTCATTTCAAATTCCGAAGTCATCAAATCAGAAAAGTACTTATAAAGAACATTGTAAGTTGCACCAAAAATAATGTCATCGACATATACTTGCACAAGCAACGATTCATCTCCTTGTGACTTGATAAACAACGTTTTATCCACGGACCCACGCATGAAACCATTTTCCAATAGAAACTTTGAAAGCCTATCATACCAAGCCCTAGGAGCCTGTTTTAAACCATAGAGCGCTTTATCTAGTTTAAAAACGTGGTTGGGAAACTCGTTGTTTATAAAGCCCGGAGGTTGTTCAACGAACACTTCTTCATCAAGGTATTCATTTAAAAATGCAGTTTTGACATCCATTTGAAAAAGCTTTATACCATGAAAAGACGCAAAAGCTACAAGCATTCGTATGGCTTCAAGCCTAGCTACCGGTGCAAAGGTTTCATCGTAATCAATTCCTTCTTGTTGGTTAAAACCTTGCACTACTAGTCTAGCTTTATTCCTTACGATTTCTCCAACATCATCTAGCTTACTGCGAAAGACCCACCGTGTACCAATTACAAAGATGCGTTGGGAGGGCCTAGGGACAAGATGCCATACCTTGTTCCTTTCGAATTGCTCCAATTCCTCTTGCATTGCAATCATCCAAAGATTCATCACCAAGGCTACGTGACATGGTCCAGTTCGATTTTTGAGATGAAGGCATTGTGTGCACGAAATTTTGGAGCGATGATCTGGTTTTTATTCCGAGGTTAGGTCACTTTGGTTAAGTTTGATAAGGGATGTGAGCTTTGGTGTTTCCATTTCTTGGGGATAAGTGAGTTAGAAGATTCGGTTTGTTAAATGCAATGAGAGGGGACTCGTTGCATGAGGATTGTTTGAAGGAGGTGATTGCGGTTCATTTATGATTAGGTTGGGTTGTTCTTCACCATCCTTGTTCCCCCTGGATGAGGTAGCATCATCTTGTGTAGGAGGACGATTAGTTCCCCTAAATTTTGCGCATCCTCCTCATGCAACAAAGTGGCTCCAATCTGTTGCTCGGCCTTCTTCTACCACTTGATCCATTTCATGTCGTATCATACCAATCTCAAAATCATCATCATATTCATCATCCTCATCATCAACCTGTGTATTTGACACAAAAAGACTAGATTCGTCAAATATTACATGAACGCTTTCTTCCATTTTCATGGTCCTTTTGTTATAAACTTTATAGGCTTTACTATGATCGGAATAACCAACAAAAACTCCTTCATCACTACGAGCATCAAATTTGCCAAGGTTGTCTTTTCCATTGTTGTGCACAAAGCATTTACTACCAAAGCATTTTAAGTGTGAAAGATTAGGTTTTCTTCCTCGTAGTAGTTCATAGGAGTTTTCTCAATGATTTTTCTAATCATGACACGGTTGTAAATATAACAAGATGTGTTTACGGCTTCGGCCCAAAAGTTCTTAGGAACCTTAGAGCTAATGAGCATGGTCCTAGCCATATTTTCAAGAGTTCGATTCATTCGTTCCACAACCCCATTTTGTTGTGGGGTTCTTGCGGCCGAAAAGTTGTGACTAACACCATACTCATTACAATAAGATTCAAATGACGAGTTCTCAAATTCGGTTCCATGGTCGGATCTCAATGAGACAAGTTTATAACCAAATTTGTTTTGAACCTTTTTGACCCAAATTAAGAATTCATCAAATGTTTGATCCTTAGAACTTAAGAAGAGAAGCCAAACAAATCTTGTGAAGTCATCTACAATGACACAAATAAAGCGACTTCCACCTCTACTCACAACTCGCATGGGTCCACATAGGTCAATATGAATGAGTTCAAGAGGTAGGGAAGTACTAACAACCTTTTTGGATTTAAAAGAGCACTTAACTTGTTTTCCTTTAACACAATCATCGCAAAGTGATTTGAATTCGAATTTAATGTTAGGAATGCCGTCAACTAGATCAAGTCTCTTGAGGGTGTTAAGGGTCTTAGCATTTACATGACCAAGTCGTTTGTGCCAAAGCCAAGGGTCGTTCTTTTGAACACTCATGCATGATAGTGATTGACCCGACAATGCATACAAATTAGTCATGTAGACATCTTTGACACGTTTACCTTCAAGTATGAGTTCTCTAGTTTTTCCATTGATGATTCTACATTCACTAGCAAGAAATTCAACAATATTACCTCGATCACAAAGTTGTGAAATGCTCAAGAGATTGTGTTTCAAACCTTTGACAAGCAACACTTTGTCCACGCATAATGACTTTGACTTACCAACTTTTCAATACCAATGATTTCACCTTTCTTGTTGTCGCCAAAAGTCACCATGCCACCATCGTAGGCTTCTAGCGAGAGGAATTGGTTTTCATCTCCCGTCATGTGACGAGAGCATCCATTGTCTAAGTACCAATTGCTGCTGCCCCTCACTAATGCCTATAAGAAATCAAACATTTAGTTTAGGAACCCAAACAAGTTTGGGCTCCTTCTTGACAACGACCTCTTTGACTTTCTCTTTCTTTATCCACACTTGTTTAGCATTCTTAGTGTTTCTTTCTAAGTCACGGACTCTTTTGTCACAACCATTAAACTCATGACCTGTTTTGCCACAATAGTTACAAATGATGTACTCAGGAAGACCAGCATACTTTCTTCTTCGGAAGTCAGTTTGACTTGGATCCTGGTTTCGAGTGCAACAGTGTGTGCTACTGTTGCATTTGAAACCAAGTCCAGCATTCTTTGCAAATTTTTCATATTCTTGTGATTGTTTTAAGAGAAACTCCAAAACATTCTGACTTCCTTCCCATTTTAAGTAGAACATCTTAGCCTCATCTAGCTCTTTAGTTAATGTTTCGATTTTAGCAAGATGATTAAGATTCAATTTACCTAAATTGTCGAAAGCTTGTTTTGCAAGTCTTGCTTCATCACTAAGTAACATTCCAATTTGTTCTAATTGTTTATTATCCCTTTGACACAATTTGAGGTCAGCTAGAAGAGTTTCACGTTCCTTAGTTAAGGAAGACACTGATTTCGAAAGAGTATCTATTTCTTTTCTTGAA
Source organism: Silene latifolia (assembly GCF_048544455.1). NCBI lineage: Eukaryota > Viridiplantae > Streptophyta > Magnoliopsida > Caryophyllales > Caryophyllaceae > Silene > Silene latifolia. The sequence continues at coordinate 6,194,931 of NC_133536.1, forward strand.
TCAGATGCCACAGTAGAGACCTCTGTGGCATGAGTCTGTTCAGCTCTTTTTAACATCTCAATTTGAGCAAGAAGGTCATCATTTAATTTTTGAGCTCGTTCTAAGGCACTTTTGACATGACTAGACTCATCATTTAACATTTCAGCAATCTTAACAAGATCATCTTTTTCGTTGTGACAAGTAGCTAAGTCAATCAAAAGTTGGTCGCGTTCTTGTGTTAGTGATGACACATTTCCTTTAGAACTGGATGCAACAGTACAGGGATCTGTTGCACTGGTTTCATCAACTTTGTTGGCTAAAAACAGATTTTGTTTTCGAAGCTTTTTGATTTCCTTTTCAAGACCTAACATGGAACTAGGTTGATCATTTTCATTTAGACTTTCTTTAAGGACTACATTTTCCTCAGCTATGTCTTCAATTTCAATTTGCATAGCTTCCAACTTATTAGTTTGGACACGACATTTATCTATGAATTGATCTAGGAGGAGACAAACTTTGTCTTTAGAGAAAGATCGAACCTTTTTCTTGAGCTTAATTACCTCATGGTCCAATCGAGTCGAATCCACGGAGTGAGCCATAAGACATTTGATGTCTTCTTTCTTTGATGATTTGGAAGCATTTTTTGAGGAACTAGACGAGATGCTAAGTTTGGCGTCTAATTCATCCTCAAGGACATCATCCTCTTCAGAATCAGACATGCCCCAAATAGCAGTCATTACCTTGTTTTTATAATCACGTTTTGCAAAGTCACGTTTTTCCTTAGATTTGATATCGTTCCACTTTGGGCATTCTTTGATTTGGTGACCTTTGTCACCACATTTAAAGCAACCAACGGTGGAGTTAGATCTTCTCTTAGGAAAACGGCGTTTACTAGAGTTGTTGCTATACCTTTGAGAGTTTCGACCATTGATCATGCCAACAATGTTTTTAGTGAACATTGCAAACTCATCATCTTCATCCTCCTCATCACTTGAGAGAGCATTAAGAGCGAGTCCTTTCCCTTTAGAGCTTTCACTAGAACGCTTCATGAGAGTTAACTCATGAGCCATAAGTGAGCCCATAAGTTCATCAAGGGTGAGCAATGAAAGGTCCTTAGCTTCCTCAATAGCCGTAACCTTCGGCTGCCACTTTTCAGTTAGGCTACGAAGGATTTTACGAACTAAATCCTCGGATTGAAAACTCCTACCTAAACTCTTAAGGTCATTGACAATACTAGAAAAACGTGAAGACAAACTATTAATTGACTCATCTCGTTCCATATTGAACATCTCATATTGTTGCATGAGAAGATCAATACGGTATTTTTTGACTTGTGACGTTCCCTCATAGGCAAGGTTTAGGGTGTCCCAAATCTCTTTGGCCGAAGCACATCCAGATATACGATTTATCTCTTGGTCACCGATCCCATATTGAAGAATGGACATGGCCTTAGAGTTTTTCTCGATTTTCTTATAGTCGGCCTCAACATACTTATCCTCACTTTTCAAGGAGCTAGTGCCATCAGCATTAGTCACTTCGATTTTGAGGGGACCCTTTTGAATGATTAACCAACATTCATAGTCCGCACTTTTGACATAGTGCTCCATGCGATGTTTCCACCAGGCATAGTTTTCTCCCTTGAAAATGGGATACTTAGTGTGTTTTGAATCGTCCATAACTATAGGATCAACTCTTTGGATTTAACCAATATCAAGAGCACAAGGCTCTGATACCAATTGAAGAGTTAAGAACGATTAACACCTAAGAGGGGGAGGGGGTGAATTAGGTGTACCTTTTAAAAATTTTATTCTTAACTTAGTTAATTAACTACTTTAAGCTAAGAATAAAGAAGTACAAGACTTGAGAAACTTAATTGAAGGTAAGTTCACAAGAAGGTACAATGAGTTCTATGTCACGGTATAGGTGATCGTGACACGAACTTGATTAGGTACATGCGAGAAATAGCAAAGTGGAAGAACGTAAAAGTAAATGAACAAACAAACGACATTTTAAAAATTGGTTCAGCCTCTACTCCGAGGCCTACGTCCAACCGTTATTTTATTGCTTGTTTAGAAATTTACTCAAACTTGCTAAACCCCTTACAATGAAAATAACTCGCCAACCTACTCCGGTTGCACTCAAACTTAAAGCTACTCCGCTTCAAGAGTTTATGGGTTCTATCTCAAGGTGTTACAGAATCTTGAATCTCAAGAGTTCACTTAAATGAACATGGAGATTACAATGAAGATCTAACACGAGAATCATGGAACAAACTCATCATGTCACAATACAGCGAACTGATACTTGGAGGTTTTACAGCTTTTTCGAAAACAGTTTTGAAGACTTAAAATCAGAAAAACGTTTTGCAAATACTTGAAGAACAAAGCTTTCAATGCACAAATGATTTGCAAGGTTTTTACAATAAATGCTTTGGAAGTCTTAAGAAATAAATGTGACTAAGACACTCTATTTATAGTGGATTTAGTCTTAGGTAAGTACACTTTGAAGAATTAAATCCAATATATAAATAATAGCTTTGAGTGATGGTAAGTGTTAGACTTATAGGCTTGGGGCTTAAGAAATCAGAAAACTTAAGCTTCTACACTCAACATGTGACAATTTACCGAAATGGCAAAAAGCCTTTCTTACTTTAGAAGTTTGACAAGTCTTTTTTGCCATTTTGGTAAAAGGTGTTTGCACAAATCTAGAGGCTTAGTCAAGTGGGCTTGTGACTCCAAAATTTCAGATTGTTTTCAAGTTTCTGAAAATTCAAATGTTTAAGGTTTAAAGTTTGCAAAGTTTTGACACTTAAAAACATTTGGACGAAAACTCCTCCGTATGATAGTACCAGAAACCACGGTACAACGTACCGTTGCATGGTTTTGCCATTACTTGACTTAAATGAGAATGTTACACTTACTCTTACATATATCGACTATGGCTTTGGAAAGTAACATTGTCTTGTCTTCCTTGATTGACTTGATCATCTTGAATCATTGTTGAAAGTCCATTTGATTGCTTCATTCACTAATTATTTCAACTAAAAGCAAACAATCAAATAACAAGGGGACTTGGCATCATCAATCTAATGTGTTCTAACACTGTTGATGCTATTTTACTTGGTAGTAATGATCTTGGTTTGTTGCATGACACAAAAGCAAATCTTTTCATTGTCTTCAACATGAACGATTTGGGGGAAGAATGTTTTGTGGTTGGTACTAAGATTGTGTGTGACATGTCTAACAGAATATTAGCCGGGATTATCTTAAGGGAGAAATAATGTGAATAACCTGGTGTAACTCTCATATCTAAAAGTGACAATTTAAATAAGAATGAATGTCATCCTTAAAGTGAACTTGATGAGAATACTATGTAGGATATTTCCTATGATAGTGTTGTTTGATGTATGCTGAAGTTTACTAGACCTTGGAGGTTGTGTTTGATGATATGAAAGCCGGTATAGGATTTGGTTTTAAGTTAGTTGTTGGTGCTATATCTTGAAAGTATGTCAAACATAATGTACTGTCTAATTGCCCACCTATATTATAGAGGCAAAGATTATAGCCTGTTATATATACAACTTCTGATCATGCTAAGAAAATGAGATATTGTGAAATGTGTCAAATCTAAGGTTTTTGATTTGAAAATTCACAAAGTTAAAGGATGGGTAGAACTTGAAAATGTCGAGTTTGTGTCTCTTTTAAACTAAGGAGATGATTGTGGACCCATTGACTAAAGCACTCATGGTTATTGAGTTTTGAAAAGTATGTTAAAGATATGAGTTTTATGATGCATTGAATTAGTGGGAGTTGTAATTGAGATATTTTGGTACTTAAGGTACTATATGCTTTCAGTGATAAGGTTGATGTTTTAATTCTCACTAAGTGTATGCATGCTAAATATAAGCTTAATGCATGTATGATTATTGTTATAGTTCGATTTGTGTCTCCTTAAGAGATGTTCTGCATTAAAGCTTTTGCCCTTTAAGTGGGTGGATTTTGTCCTGTAATGGATGTTGGCTTTTGAGCCATTGCCAGTTGTGGTGTATTTGCCCTTTAAGGGTGGAGTTATCCTTTAATGGATGTTGGTTGTTTAGCCATTGTTGTTTTGGTGTATTTACCCTTTAATGGGTGGTTTAACCTCTAATGAGTATAAATATACCTTAAGTGGTATTTACCTTTTAAGGTAATTAAGGGGAATACTTCTTCGGAAGTTGATCTCGTTTGAGACTGTGATCGAATGTGGTTAAGCATGCTCAACTTCAAGTTTGGATCTATTATGCTAAACCACACTACACTTTGTCACACTTGGGACTCATGTCGGTAAGCTTTTGGTGTTGTGATCATGGAAGGCCTTGTATGATTTTAATTGTACTATGTCCGCTATGATTCACATTAAATTGCTTATTGGACCGAGTTCTGTTGATTGAGATGTTTATATGGCCATGTTGTTCAACCCGAGAGTCGTTTTTACAAAATAAAGGTTTTCGAAATATTTTCGTTAAATAAAACATTTTAATAAAACCAACAATGTCGCCCAAGTGGGAGAATGTTGGATTTGGACTTCCATTTGTCGGTTTTCTTATTTATGAAAACGGGTTGAATGTGACCGGTAAAGCCCAAAAAGTTATATGATCCATTGGGGCTAGGTCTGTCTCAGTCAGTACGGTAAAGTACATAGTGTGATGGTACTAATAAGTGTAGGGCCTGTTTATTATACAGGGGCAGCCTGATGGAGGGGGGGGGGGGGGAGGGGGAGGGCAAATACAGTTATATTATTATGGCTAGGATCTTGATTGTCATCATAAGGAAACCTAGAAGAGGGAGGAGAAGATCCTAGTATACTAATCAATCACTATTATTATTATTATTATTATTATTATTATTATTATTATTATTATTATTATTATTATTGTGCGCTTCAGACGATCCGACTGTTGCTTCCGCTAAAGGTATGTACCCTATACAATGATCCTTAATAATTTATCTTACATGTGTCACTTGTTCTATAAGGGTATCAATTATTTAGTTTATCTAAGATCATGTTTGCCCTCGATTCTCAAATATTTTTTTTTTTCAAGTTTAATTTGACAAAATTGTTTTTCAAAAATAGAAACAACAAACTGTTGCTTCTATTTCTATGAGCAAAAATATGGATTTTTAGCTTTTGAGTATTTTTGTTTAACTTTTAGAAAATAATATGTTTGGCCAAAAAATGTTTTTGAACCCAAAAACACGCACAAATACTACTATACAACCAGTTGTATAATAAGCATTGTACAACCATATACATTAATCCGAGTTTGTGTGTAATTTTTCTGAGTTTTATAAGAGTTTATTTTTTTATGTTCAAGTGTGTGAGTTCAGAAACTTTACAGCATAGCTCAGATTCTTTTAAACAAAACTCGAAAACTTTATTACACAGCTCGGATTCTACACCGTACAACTGCATACAACTGGTTGTATAATCTACTAATTGAAAAACACGTTTCCAAGCTAGGCGAAACACACACTAAATTAAATATAAAAAACGAATGGCAAAGTATATATTTGAGTGGCATTATGCCATTCGAATTTTTTTTGTGTGGTTTATCATCCATTATTATATGGAGTGATTTCAAATAATGGTAAACAATTGACTTTTACGGAAAAGTAGTATGAAGGGCCTAAGGCGGTAAGGCCCATTTGCAAGAAGCAGCCGTAGGAGCAAAAGAAAAAGGGATAATTGATATGGAATTGGTACTTAACATGATCGAGAAAAGTTATCCTTATCTTTAATTAAAACATTTAACATAAACAACAATTAAAATAAAATAAAAACGAACGAAGAGAATAATATCCAAGTGTTATTTATTCGGGCGTTAATCAAACGACGACCACTTGGACCTCGATCGATCTCATTGAAAAATGAAAACCCTCGAGTGTGACCCTAAGTTTTCTTTAAGAGTTCCATGACATAAACATTATGAGCAGAGCAAACAACTTGGAAGGCTTGAAACCCGGCTTTGAATGCTAATGCCTTGAATTCGAGTTTTGTCCTCTCTTTCCCTTCATGCATACACATCATAATGGCATCGAAATGTAGGACTGATTTCGCAGCTACATTAGTTATTCCTTCATCTTGATCGGGAAGAATGTATTCACATAGTATAACTTTGCCATGATCCTCCGGTAAGGCGGCATAGCAATCCTTTAGGAGCTTAATGCATTGCTCATCAGTAAAACCATGACACATCCACTGTAATAATCAAACAATTAAACTCATTGTATTACTTGCGATTTTTCATTTAATATTTAATCCGTCAATTACTAAATACTTCTACGTTCTTACCTTGAGGAACATTGCATCGCCTTTGGGAATACTCGCAAAAATGTTCCCTCCTACATGTTCCACACCTACATATACATGAAGATAAAAACTTAAAAAATATTTTCCTAAAATGGGTTCATATCGTGTGCACCTGGTAAACCTGTACTCGGGTCGGGCAGGCCAGGCCAGGCTCTTCTGGTTAGACCCGGGCCCCGCCAGGAGGGAGGGGAGGGCTTGGCTGGGCCGCGACATGCTTGACTTGGGTCTGGGCCCGAGGCGGGCTAGGGAAGGGACGGGATGTCGGGCCTAACCTAAAATTAGTTTTTTTTTTCTAAAATAGACGGGTCAGGATGGGTCGGACGGGGAAAATAAAACCCGGGCCAGGCCCAGGCTGGCCATAGCGGGCCGTGTAGTGTAGCGGGTTGCAGGCCTTGGGCAGGCCAGGCTGGCCCGTGCTGTTGGCCAGCTCTATCCCTGGCACACGTTGGAAAAACTGTAAATAATGTAATACATAAAAATTTACCGGGATAAGATGGGGCGGCTGCAATAACGTGAGGCTGATCCAAATTGATGCCTTTAATTTGTGGGTATTGGGAGCAAATCAAGGCAAGTGAAGCTCCAGTAGCGCCACCCACGTCGACCAAAGACGAGAGACCTTCAAAACCTTTATAATTCTTGAGAATTTCATGCATAACAAGTGTAGAGTGATCTGACATTGCCTTATTAAAAGTTTTTTGAACCTCAGGATGTTTGTCCATGTACTCGAATAATCGCATACCCAATGCTTTTGTCACCGGTGTTGTCGTTCCTTCAAGAACTGCATTTTTCAGGTGGTTGCTGCAAAATTAAAAGCCAAGAATAGTATTTGATGTTAGAATTAGGCTCCGTTTGGCAAACATTTTAGATATCTAATTTGGTCAAAGTAACTTATTTGACCAAAATTTCAACTACCTTTTTCTTTTTTTTTGGAAGTGTTTGGCAAGTAGCAGCTTATTTAACCAAATAAACACAATGGGTAGCATTTGAGATTTGAGGTACCTGATTTAATTTGATTTTTCTTTTTTACCCCTTAAATATATATACTATTAAATAATTATCATATCCTTATACATCATTTCATCAAAATCAGTTACATTTTCAGTTAGTTTGCCAAACATTTTTTTAATTATATAATCAGCTACCTTATCAGTTCCTAATTTTCAGCTACCATTTCAGTTAGTTTTACCAAACAAAACCTTACTATATAATAGGTTAAAACCAGTAACTTTGATCAAGAATAAGGCAGTGAATCATAACATATACTAGTATATTACTAATGCATGGTTCTTACTAGTAAAACTAATTAGTAAAATTGATACCCTACAATTTACGGAAGTCATTGGGTTACTGGGATAACGTTTTAAAAGTTTTCAGATTATCATCAGAAGTTACTTACAAGCCCACAGCCAGACAACTATGAAGTTTAGTATCCATGAAAGGGAGCAAAGAAACACCATCCTCATTCGGAATGAGGAATTTACAGACAGGTGCGAGCCCATAACGCTTCTCGACTGTGTCTCTAGAGAGAATGAGGATAGAATTGCTGACCAACACGTCAAGCATGCGGCCGAGGTAAGACTGGGCAACCTCTACATTAGTAGTGGGCAGCTTGGCGACAATCTCGGCCGCTGATAAACAAGCTCTAGGCCCATGTTCCTTAATGATCTCAAACACTTGAAGATCAATAACTACTTTTAACACCTCCCACCTCGCAAAATCATTAACTAAAAGCCACGCGAATGACGCGGCCGACTCCTCCTCTTCCTCTACATTCCAGTATGACCCCATTTGTGTAGTTTTATATGTAGGGAAAAAAAAAATATATGAATGTCTTTAGTTTAGATTTAATGCTAAAGCGTTTGAGAAATATTCGAGGCGTTTGCCTTCTATATATAGAAGGGTCGAAACTAAGAAACTAGTTAGGTTGCATTGATAAGTCTAATTCGGAATTGTATTCACTCTTGAGTAAACTGCTTTACGTATTCTATGTTTGGAATGTTCCGAAACAGCTTCTTTATGTTGCTTAGCACGGGGTGATGCTGGCAGGTTGCGTATATCCTACCCCCTTATCTCGTTATTTGCGAGAGGTTTTGAGGTACTGGGGTAATATTGTTGTATTATTGTTTGTGTGGAAACAAGCACAATACCTTAAGGTAGTATGGGGTCGTAACTACCCTCCTACACTTTGTGATCTATCCTTAATTGCAAAAGTTCGAGTCACAGTAGTAAATGCATAATCTGGTTCCGGCTCTGTCTCGGTCATTTGTTGTCCTTTCTATTTTAAGAATAAATTTGATGAGCAATTTAATCATTCACATTTAATTTGTTCCACATGTCATTTAGTAATTGGTCTTCTCTTCTTCCCTTGATCTTGGTGCCAAAATGAAAGAACAATAATTGACCGAAAAAGAGGGAGTAATAAATAAGACTAAATTACCTAATTTAACACCTTTTTTCTTCACCTACCGGCTACACCTTTCAAATTTTTCTTTGTTTTTTTTCATGTGTTTTCAACATACGCATGCTTCCTTTGCTTTGCTTGTTTTTTCGATCTATGTAAACAAGCACCGTAACCTGAAGGTCGTAACTACTTTTATACACTTTGTGATTTACCCTTAATTGCAAAGGTTCAAGTCACGGTAGTAAATGCATAGTTTATTCCATTTGTCCCGGTCATTTGTTGTCCTATTTTATTTTGGAGTGTCCCAGTTAATTGTTGTTCTTTCTATTTTAAGAATTAACTAGATGAGCAGTTTAAACATTCACAGTTTTACACTCAATTTATTCCACTTGTCATTAAGTAATTGATCTCTTGTTTTTTCCTTGATTTTTGTGTCAAAGCATAAAAAATAACCATTAACCGGAACATAGGAAGTATTGGAGTAATAAATAACAGTAAATTACCTAATTTAACGACCTTTTTTCTTCACCTGCCGGCTACCCCTTTCAAATTTTTCTTCCTTTGTTTTTGTCATGTGTTTTCAACATCCGCATGTTTCCTTTCCTTGGCTTGTTTTTTCAAAAGGCTGCTGAAAAATTCACGTAGCAACTCTTCAAGCTGCCAACATGAGACTATTTACGTTTTTTCGATCTTTTGGGGAATTGAGTTGATGTCACCGGGTGGCACCCAATTTGATGTCATCCCTCACATGTAACAAGTGAAAACCCCTACAATATTATGTATATATGAGAGGGTGGTGTCGAGATTGGGTACCACCCGGTGGCGGCGTATCATTTAGATGTCACATCTTGGAATTTTTTTTTAATTTTCATATATTCTTGTATATAAACAAAAGAATTATCGACATGCATATCCGTCTTAAGAATTTAACTGATCAAATAACACCATTCTCAATAAAAAAAAAGTGTTATTCATTTTTCTTAAGACGGGCATATCCGTCTTAAGAATTTAGCAGATCAAATAACACCTTTCTCAATAATAATAAAAAAAAAAGAGTTATTCATTTTTCTTTAAACGGGCATATCCGTCTCAAGACTTTAACCGATCAAATAACACCATTCTCAATAAAACAAAAAAAAAAAGTTTTTCATCGTCCCTATTCCCTGGGCATTTTACATTTTGTCCATCAATTATTTCTGACACTTATGAGTTTAAATAGAAAATGATGACCGTCTTAAACAAGAAATTGCGATAAAAATAAAATTATTATTATTATTATTATTATTATTATTATTATTATTATTATTATTATTATCACAACACAGTAATTTTGGATGTATAATTACATTGTTGTCACAAACTTATTTATTTAGTTTTAACGATAAATTTTAATTTTTACATAATTAAATTATTTAACAGTATAAAACCGTCTCACATAATAATTACTGGACCAAAATCTGCAAATGTGACTTGTAAATCAAATAAGGGAAAGTGAAGCCGTAAGACCATCTACAACAACAAAACGATATATGCCTAAACATGATATTTTTACGCTCATCACCATACAACAACAAAAAGTATTAATTTAAAAATGTTTTTTTGTCACTCTCATCCAAATGTGATGAGTTTGACAATGAGAATTGTAGGTGTTGGTAAGTATTTTTTTTAATTTTTTTATGTGATCTTGTTGTTGAGTGGAAATAAAGACCCATTTAAAACTAATTGTTGTTGTGTAAAGTTTTTGCAAAAACAATCATCTTATGATAAGATAAGGTGGATGGGTTCAGGACCCACAAAAAACAACAAAAAGTTTTTGTTGTTGTGGATGCTAAGGGTGAGACTATCAATCAGACTCACCAAAGTCTTAAGACCCCACCACATCAGCTTTTCACTCACTTTTATTATTATTCTATTGTTCAGACTCACCTCAGACTTACCTCAGACTTTATACATTATCTGTCAGACTCACTTCAAACCCTACTTTTTCATTTCATTTCACTTTTCTTTTTATAAATTTATTAATTAGTTCTAGTTTGTAGTTAAACATTATTAATCAAAATGCATAAACTTAATTATATAACACACTAAAAAGATTAATTAAACATTATTTATCAAAATGCATAAACATAATATAGCACGCTAAACAAGTATTTTGTACTTGAGGATTGTTGTGTACTTGGAGTGTCAAGATTAATAGAGCTTGGGTTTTGAGAAGAAGTGTCACGCTAAACAAATATATTGAAGTTGTGGATTTTGCAGTAAATTCATAATAGAATTTAGATCAAAAATTCGATTAGGATCCATACCCAAAAATAAAAAAGTTTTGATTTTTATAATGAAATTATTTGGAGTGAACTTTAAACATGAGAGAAATGGTTGAGAAAAAATATTTAACAATAAAGCATGTTTATTTATAGAACATAAGATAGTAATTAAGAGAAAATATAGGCTTTAAAAATAAAAATAAAGTAAAAAAGGTGGGCTCAAGACTTACTCAAAGTCTTAAGGTGAGTCTTGAATTTCCAAGACCCGAGTTAAGACTTTCTCAAGACTTACTCAAGACTCAAGTAGATTATTGGTAAGATTGAGAGAATCTTGTTTTAAGACTCACCAAAATCTTATCTCAAAACCACCAATAATCTTCAATAATCTTACCCTAATGTTAGTCAAATCAAAGCGTCTTGCTTGTGACGGGCTAATCCCGTCACAAGCTGAAGACCTCTCACAAAAAGATAGAGGGGACAAGGTGGGGAATCCCCCATGTGCTCCCCCACTCACCTCTCATGGGTATTTTGTGAGAGAAAACGGTATCCGTTATAAGCTTGTGACGGATATCACCGTCTTCAATGAGATTTTGTGTAGGCAAATTAAGGTTGTTTTCTCCTTGTGATTTACAATTAGTCGACTACCCTTTTAAAAAGGATGTACGTGGGCCCCACTTGGAGGGACGCTAATTATTCCAAGTTTCCAAAATTCTTTTGTGCACTTGAATTTGAATATTATTGTTTTGTAGACAATTGCACGGGAAGGAATTCAAGGGCTCAACTGCTCAAGTCAAGAGTCAAGGCTAGTATTAGCAGCAAGTAGATTACTCCCTCCCATCCAAACCAAAGGTTACATTTGACTTTATTACGCTTGTCAAGGCGCGTTTTGCAACGTGAATATCTTTAGTTACACATTATTAAAAATTATAAAAACTTGATATTCTTATAGCATTCATGACGATGAATCAAACAAGATCTCACTTGACTATGTTTTCTCTTATACATTACTAGTAATACCAAAGATTCTCTACAATCATAAATAGTACCAAAAAGTCAAATGTAACCTTTGGTTTGGATGAGAGGGAGTATTTATTTGAGATTATACATTTGAGCTAATAAGTTATGAAAAAATACATACTCCCTCCTATTCCAGATAACCGTCTCATTATCTATTTCCGTCTATTCACAATAATGTCCCATTGTCCATTTTTGGTAAGTGTTGTGTGGTCCAAATTCAATTTCATTTCCGTCTATTTACATAACTGTCCCATTGTCCGTTTTGTGTGGTCTAAACTCACTTTCTTAATTCTTGTGCCATCTTCACAATGGGACGGTTATCTGGAATAGGAGGGAGTATATATTTAAAAATAAAAAAAATTAAGGTATTATATCCAATGTATATACGTTCCTTTTTTCCTCAACTTTGATTTAATTTTTGTATATCAAATAATTATGTAATTTAATTACGTAATAATTAAATATATGTCGTTCTTTTACGAAGTAATATAAAGAGTTTCTATTACCTAAGCAATTTCTTACTTTTTAATTATTATTTTTAAATTTGAACCCCGGGCCCGCCTTTTGACCCATCCCGGCCGGTTTGGGTTAGTCTTCATATGGCCTGGTTCGTCAAGACCCGCCTATATTTCGAGCCGTGTCGGGCTCCCTATCAACAACCCAGCCCGCCATTTGACCTGACATGGCTAGCCCGTCCATTTGACCAGCCCTACTAGGACTCCTAAACGATCCTAGAGTTGGGAGATAAGGATTAAGGATAACATTTTTTGTTAATCAACAGAGGTATGCCAGAGATAGTTTCTGCAAAACTTGTTAAAAATCTTTTTAAGTCCAATTATCATTACTTGAACGAATTTGTATTTTCAGAGGATCTTAAATTAAGACGTGAAAAATATCATCATTTTATAATAAAGGTGAAAAAATCTAAATTAAACTTAAAAAACGAGTGATTTTAAACAAAGGTAAACAATTGACTTTTGCGGAAAAAAAGTACTTCCTCCATTCAACTCCACTCTACCTATTTCACTTTTGTACACTATTCACAATTGTGTATTCAATTTCGATTTTCTCACAATACGTAAGTGGAAATATATTCATGTGGATCTTGTTTGATTCGTCTTTACGAGTACATTAAAAATATCTAACTTTTATAATTTTTACAAATACGTAGCTGATGATATTTAGCGCGTAAAACACGCGTTGGCAAACGTGAAAAAGGAAAGTGGTAGAGTGGAGTTGAATGGAGGAAATAGTACTGATTTAGCAGCCGTAGGAACAGTAAACCATTGTTTTGTGATGCTCTACTATAAAACTGGAGCAAAAAAAGGGATGATTGACATAGAATTATTGTTACTTAACAGGATCGAGAAAAGTTATCCTTATCTTTGATTAAAATATTTAACATAAATAATAATAGAAAAAATAAATAATTGGGACAGAGAGAATAATATCCAAGTGTTATTATTATAGCTTCACATATCTGGAAGTGTTATTTATTCGGTTGTTAATCAAACGACGACCACTTGGACCGCTGTGGTCCTCGATCTCATTGAAAGCCCTCGATCGAGTGTGAGCCTAAGTTTTCTTTAGGAGCTCCATGACATAAACATTGTGAGCAGAGCAAACAACTTGGAAGGCTTGAAACCCGGCTTTGAATGCTAATGCCTTGAATTCGAGTTTTGTCCTCTCTTTCCCTTCATGCATACACATCATAATCGCATCGAAATGTAGGACTGACTTCGCAGCTACATTAGTTGTTGCTTCATCTGTATCAGGAAGAATGTATTCACATAGTATAACTTTGCCATGATCCTCCGGTAAGGCGGCATAGCAATCCTTTAGGAGCTTAATGCATTGCTCATCAGTAAAACCATGACACATCCACTGTAATAATCAAACAATTAAATTCATTGTATTAGTTGCGATTTTTCATTTAATATTTAATCCGTCAATTACTAAATACTTCTACGTTCTTACCTTGAGAAACATTGCATCGCCTTTGGGAATACTCGCAAAAATGTTCCCTCCTATATGTTCCACACCTACATACATGAAGATAAAAACTTAAAAAAAAATTCCTAAAATGGGTTCATATCGTGTGCACCTGGTAAACCTGTACTCAGGTCGGGCTTGCCAGGGGGCAGGCCAAGCTCTTCTGGATAGACCCGGGCCACGCCAGGAGGGAGGGGAGGCTTGGCTGGGCCGGGCCGAGCTGGGACATGCTTGACCTGGGTCTGGGCCAGAGGCGGGCTAGGGACGGGATGGGATGTCGGGCCTAACCTAAATTTAGTTTTTTTTTTCAAAAATAGACGGGCCAGGACGGGTGGACGGGGAAAATAAAACTCGGGCCTTGCCAGTTGAATGGGCGGGCCGGGTCCGGGCTGGCCATAGCGGGCCGTGTAGTGTAGCGGACTGCCTGCCTGCCAGGCTGGCCCGTGCTGTTTCCCAGCTCTAGCCCCTGGCACACGTTGGAAAAACTGTAAATAATTTAGTACATAAAAATTTACCGGGATAAGATGGGGCGGCTGCAATGACGTGAGGCTGATCAAAATTGATGCCTTTAATTTGTGGGTATTGGGAGCAAATCAAGGCAAGTGAAGCTCCAGTAGCGCCACCCACGTCGACCAAAGACGAGAGACCTTCAAAACCTTTATACTTCTTGAGAATTTCATGCATAACAAGTGTAGAGTGATCTGACATTGCCTTATTAAAAGTTTTTTGAACCTCGGGATGTTTGTCCATGTACTCGAATAATCGCATACCCAATGCTTTTGTCACCGGTGTTTTCGTTCCTTCAAGAACTGCATTTTTCAGGTGGTTGCTGCAAAATTAAAAGCCAAGAATAGTATTTGATGTTAGAATTAGGCTCCGTTTGGCAAACATTTTAGATATCTAATTTGGTCAAAGTAACTTATTTGACCAAAATTTCAACTACCTTTTTTTTTTCACAAATTCTCATTATAGACGGACACTATCCGTCTATACTTATAGACGGATACCATTTTCCCTCATAAAATACCCATTTACCATAAAGTGGGAAGCATATGGGGGTGCCCCACCTTGTCCCCCCTACCCATTTTATTAGAAGTCTTTACCCGTCTGTTCGCCCCACCCGTCTATACCAAGACCTATTGTTTTTTTTTTTTGAAGTGTTTGGTAAGTAGCAGCTTATTTAACCAAATAAACAATGGGTAGCATTTGAGATTTGAGGTACCTGATTTAATTATTTTTTTTTTTACCCCTTAAATATATATACTATTAAATAATTATCATATCCTTATACATCATTTCATCAAAATAGTTACCTTTTCAGTTAATTTGTCAAACATTTTTTTTAATTATATAAATCAGCTATCAGTTCCTAATTTTCAACTACCTTTTCAGTTAATTTTACCAAACAAAACCTTACAATAGGTTAAAACCAGTAACTTTGATAAAGTATAAGGCAATGAATCAAAACATGGACTCCTAGTATACTACTAATGCTTGATTCTTACTGGTAAAACTAATTAGTAAAATTGGTACCATGCAATTTACGGAAGTCATTGGGTTACTGGGATAACGTTATAAAAGTTTTCAGATTATCATCAGAAGTTACTTACAAGCCCACAGACAGACAACTATGAAGTTTAGTATCCATGAAAGGAAGCAAAGAAACACCATCCTCATTAGGCATGAGGAATTTACAGACAGGCGCGAGCCCATAACGCTTCTCGACTGTGTCCCTAGAGAGGATGAGGATAGAATTGCTGACCAACACGTCAAGCATGCGGCCGAGGTAAGACTGGGCAGCCTCTACATTAGTTGTGGGCAGCTTGGCGGCAATCTCGGCCGCTGACAAACAAGCTCCTGGCCCTTGTTCCTTAATGATCTCAAACACTTGAAGATCAATAACTACTTTTAACACCTCCCACCTTGCGAAATCATTAACTAAAAGCCACGCGAACGAGGCGGCCGACTCCTCCTGCTCCTCTACATTCCAGTATGACCCCATTTGTGTAGTTTTATATGTAAGGAAAAAAAAAATATATGAATGTCTTTAGTTTAGAATGAATTAATACTAATGTTGTTGAGAAATATTCGAGGCGTTCGAAGCTATTTATAGAAGGCTTTGATCATTTACTAAGAAACTAGGTTGCATTGATAAGTCTTAATTCGGAATAGTATTCACTCAACTATTTTACATATTATATTTTTGGAAGGTTCGGAAATAACTTCTTTATGTTGCTATCATAAGAGGCTAGCTAGGTACCAAAGTTGGCTGGTGTGAGTGGTAAGGGCTCTCATCTTTTAAACGAGTGGTCAAGGGTTCAATTCCTGACTCTTGCGAATGAAAAAGTCAAACTTGGGAGGAGTCAATCCATTAAATTGCCTTCAGTATCTCGAAGGAGATTCCCCAGCTGTCGGTAAGGGATATTTTCCTCGTCAATACCAAAAAAAAAAAAAAAAAAAATAAGAGGCTAGCTAGGCCGCGTATATCTGACCAGGTCTTGAGGCACTCGAATAATATTGTTGTATTATTGTCTAATTTAAGTGGAAACAAGCACAGTATATATTTGTGATCTACCCTTAATGGCAAGGGTTCAGTTTACGGTAATAACTAATAAATAGCACTAAATTACCTAATTTAACTACCTTTTTTGACCTACCGGTTATTTCTTTCAAATTTTTCTTCCTTTGTTTTTTTCATGCGTTTTCCACATACGCATGCTCCCTTACCCTTAGCTTAGTCCCTTTGTTCTGTTTGTTTTTTCAAAAGGCTGCTGGAAAATTTACGTAGCAAACTCTTCAAGCTGCGCTGCCAACATGAGACTATTTTTTTTTTTTTTTTTTTTTTTTGTCAAATAAGGATAATGAATATAATCGAAAGATTTCGTTAAAAGTTACATGAAGATAATGTTTATAAGAAAAAATTCCACCGGTCTTTACTCCCTAGGCATTTTACATTTTGTCCATCAATCATTTCTGACACGTTTGAGTTTAGATAGAAAATGATGACCGCCTTTTAGAAGAAATTATAATAAATTATTATTTAATTTTTTTTCATATTTCCATAACACAATAATTTTGGAGGTACAATTACATTGTTGTCACAAATTTATTCATATAAATTTACATTCAAAATTATTTTTTAATAATTAAATTATTTAAAGGTGTAAAATCATCCCACACAATAATTATTTGTGAAAATTTTGCAAATGTGACTTGTAAATCAAATAAGGGAAAGTGAGGCCATCATGTTAGCCAAATTAATGTTGTTTTCTCCCGGGGATATACGACTACCGATAGGTCTTACCTGTGACAGACATATCCGTCATAATCTTGTGATGGGTCAAATATTACCTACATAGGTAGGTACAACATTACAACAAAAAGTAGTATGTATAGAAAATTACAAATGACTTATCTTTATCTTCCTATATGGCTTTTTTTTTACCTGTTACAACTTACAAGTTTGTGACGGGATATCAGCTATCACATGAGAATTTGTGTTACGACTATCTTTTCAAAAAGGGTGTACGTGAGCCCCACTTGAAGGGACACTAATGATTCTAAGTTTCCAACATTATCTTGTGCACTTGAATATTTTTTTTGATGCCGTTCGTATTCTCTTTATTATTTGAAAAGAAATAAATATTTATTACTTTAAATGGTGCAGATTAAATCTTAGGATAATTTAGTGGTTGTAATTATTTTATAAAAATAATGTTTAAATAAATAGAAAGAGAAAATATATTAGAATAAAAGTTTATTAGAAAATTAACGAAGAAAAAGTAATGAGGATCCAAAATCATTCTTTTGTGCAATGTGCATTGTACTTGAATACTATAATTTGAGGGGAAGGAATTCAAGGGATCAAGGCAACGACTACTATTCAACTTTGATTAATTTTTTTGGATGTATGTCAAATAATTATGTAATTTAATTACGGAATAATTAAATATATGTCGTTTTTATTGTGGAGTAATATAAAGCATTTTGATTAGGTAAGCAATTCTTTACATTTTAATTAATTTATTTTTTAAAACTCGAACCCTTGGCCCGACCCGGCCCGACCCGGACCAATCCGGGTCGGTTTTGGGTTAGCCTTCATATGGCATGGCCCATAAAGAACCGACCTATATTTCGGGCCATGTCTGGGTTTCTAATCAACAGCCAGTTCGCCGCCCGGCCACCCCGCCCGTTTGATCCTAAACGATCACAAAGTTGGGAGATAATGATAACATAGCCCGAGTAATTGACAACGTGAGGCAACGACGACCCGTAAGTCCGTAACTATAGGGTGTAACATATCGCATCTATCTATATATATAGTAATAAAAGTCAAAGAAAGCACTCATCAAATAGGGTAAGTTTCCTGAGATGTCATCTCTCACTAATATTAATAAGAGACAATTAATAAATAACTAAGAACTAATATAAAAAGTGGGGTCAAGACTCTCGTAGATAGAGGTGTACAAGATAGCGGGCTAGCCCAGCCCAACCTGGGTATGTTGACCGAAAAAGGTGGCGCGGTCAGCACACGGCCCAGCCCGGTCATCCCCTAGTGTCGGGCTAGTGCCACGACTTCCTCAGTTTGGCCCGGTCCAAACACAAAAAAAAAACAGAGAGGACATGCCCGGCATTAGCCTCTTACTGAGTGGGCCGGTTTAGTGTGAGGCAAAACTGGCCCAACACTGGCCAGACCCAGCCCGGTCCTCATTTAATGTCGGGTTAGTGCCGCACCAACCCAGCCCGCGCTGGCCCGGCCTAGTGTACACCTCTGCTCGAAGAGTCTTAAGTTGAGTCATGGATCCAAAATTCAACTTGACTTTGTCAAGACTTGAGTAGATATTATTGGTAGTCTTGAGCGAGTCTTGTTTTAAGACTTACCAAAATTTTGTCTTAAAACTACTAAGAGGAATAACAATAGAAGAACTTTATATAAAGTTTTTCTTTTGCCATATCACGTTTCATTAAATCCATTGTTTAAGAACTTTTATTACAATATATAACATTTTTATAAAGTTCTTATTAAATGGAAAATAATGAAACTGTAATTGGTACGTATTCACAATTTTCAAAGTCATATTTATTGGTCCTCAAATTCCAATGTATAAACCAAGTTCTTATTTTAGATTTAATTCTTAATTCTTAAAATTAATAACACACTTGTAGTTGCAATAGAAAAAACGTTTTATTTTGGATTCTTATTAACAATAACTCCAAAGATAAGAATCATTATTGCGCACAAATAGGATTATACAACCAGTTGCACCATAAGCATGATACAACCAAGGTATAAGAGTCCGAACTTATATATATTTTTCTGAGCTAATTTAAAGTTCATGTTTTTAATGTGTAAATGGATGACTTTAATACTTTATAATAAAACTCATATTATTTAATATAAAGTTCAGATACTTTATCATAAAACTCAAATTCTACAACGTACTTATTTTGTCCTTATTTTGTGCATTGTTCTTGAATATTACTTCGTACTAATTTGTGCACAATTTCACATGAGGGAATTTGAAGGCTCAAAAGTTAAGGCAACGTCTAGTATTCAATTTTGTGGTAAGTAGATTATATATTTGAGTTAATAAGATCAGAAAAAATCTATGTGTACTCAAAAATAAATAAAGTTTGAAACAGTACATCCGATGCGATGTATATATATTCCTTTTTTCCTCGACTTTGATTCAATTTTTTTTATGTACATCAAACAATTATGTAATTTAATTATGGAGTAATTAAACGAACGTCGTTTTTGAAGTAATATAAAGCGTTTTGGTTACTGAAGAAACCCAATTTGATTAAGTTAATGTTGATGATGCATTAAGACAAATTAATCTCATTGTTATTTAATTGTGTGCCTTTAAGTTTTAACCATGTAGCATGAAGCTTTAATTATCAATTCAAGGTTATTAAGAAAGTCATCAAGAAGATCAAAGATGAAGATTGTCAATTGTGTTAAAGTCATTTGTTGTAAGGAGATCTTTAACACGAATTTATGTTTATGTGCAAAAACAACAGTTCAGTCAACTGTTATTTATTACTCGTCCTTCAAAGAAATATTTCCAAAATATTTGAACTATTGCTAAAATGATTTCAATGTTCACAAATAGTTCTCTGAAAAAATTTTGATGTCTTTGAAAAAAATAGAGCTTTCAATGTCTTGCTAAAGAGTTTGCTTGCACAATAGGACACTTTCTATAAATGAGTTGTTTGCTTTTTACATTTATGGAAATGTTTATGTTTCCCATAAACACAACCATTTATGCTTGTTTCTTGATGAAAAACCCAACCCATATTTGTGTGTGCACAATCTGATTTCTTGCATTCTTAGGCACCGATTTCTTGAGGAAGAATACTCGGTTGCTTGATGAAGAATTCGGTTGACTTGTGCATGTTGCCCAAGCAAACTATTTACAATATTTTAATCACTTGTGCTTATGAGTGTGATGAGATATTTTAATGTGTAATGTATACTACTTGGACATTATAAATACCTTACTTAATTCATTTTTACAAGTGTGCAACAAACGAGTTTTAAACTGAAAAAAATTTATGCTTTATCAAGTAAATTAACTTTGCGAAATCGTTTATGACTTAACAATTATTGAGTCACATTTTGCAAGTTTGTTTTTTCTCTTTGAGTCTTTTATTGAGTTTGTTGTGTTGCACCTAGTCGTTTTAATCGAGTTCGAGGATCCCGTGTTTGTACTTAAACTTTATCTCCTCCGTTCAATTGAGTGAACAACATTTAGATAAGTGGAGTCTTATAACAACCGGGTAGAACCAAACCAAAGTTTTAAGATAGAATTATCTTAAGCACGATGTCTACGAAGCGGAGTAGCTTTTGAGCATGAAGTCTTTCGGCGGAGTAGCCCAAAGCAAAAGTCTTATTGCGGAGTAGCTTTAAGCAAGAAGTCTTTCGGCGGAGTAGCCCAAAGCAAAAGTCTTGGAAGCGGCGTAGCTTTTAAGCATTAGCAACCGAAGTAGGTTGGGGAGTTGTTTTATATTCGGGGTGGTCTTAGTTTGTATGAGTTTATCTCTAAGACGTTTAAAAAAATAGCGCTGGACGTAGGTCGCGGAGTAGTGACCGAACCAGTTTTAAAAACATCGTTAGTCGTGTCTATTTCGTTTTATTTCCGCTGCCACTCTAAACTCACGTTTTTATCTTCAGAAACAACAGCTGAGTACACTGTGACTTCTATTTGCTGAATCGTTGTTGATTACTTTTAACTTTCTAGTTCTAAGTATCAACTTCTCCTTTCATCTAAGTGTTGTCTAAAGTGTTTAAGAGTTTTAAAAAAAATAAATTCATTAAGCTTAAATTTTTAAATAGACACCTAATTCACCTAGGGGTGTTCAACGGTCCAAAACCGGACCGGACCGGATCGGACTGGATGAACCCGCGGACCGGATAACCACATATCCCAAGACCGCGGACCGGACCGATTAGAAGGGGACCCGGACCGGAACCCTTTAGGTCCGGTTTTTTCCGGGTTTGGACCGGACCGATACTAATTTATAAGGCAAATTTAGTTTTATTTTTTTATGTGGACCGGACCGGAGACCGGTCACTATATTTTTTGGGACCCGGAGACCGGACCGGTATGTATCCGGTCTGGACCGGACCGTACCGGCCGGTCCGGGTCGGTCCGGTTTGCCGGTCCAGACCACTTTTTGTTCACCCCTAAATTCACCCCCCTCCCCCTCTTAGGTGTTCTCGTCATTGACTCTTCACTTATGTAAACAATTTCTTACTTCTTAAATTTTTTTTTTTTTTTTTTTTTTTTTTTTTTTTTTAAAATTTGAACCTTTTGACCCATCCGGGCCGATTCCGGGCAAGTTTTCATAGGGCCCAGCCATAGGCTCGCCCTATATTTCGAGCAGTGCCCGAGTTCCCTATCAACAGCCCGGCCTACCACCTGACCCGACTAGCCCGCCTGTTTAACAACCCCTACTAGGACTCCTAAACTATCATAGAGTTGGGAGACAGGATGACATTTCTTGTTGATCAACAGAAGTATGCCATAGATAGTTTTGGTGCAAAACTTGTTAAGAATCTTTACAAGAGATGATTGTTATGAAAAGATATTAGTAAGGTTTATATATAAGAGTGATCCATTTTAGATCACAAAGACTACAAAAGTCATGTAACTTTCTAAGTCAATTATCATTAGTTGGACAAATCCTTATTCCTGGCGATCTTAACTTATATGTGAAAATATCATCGTTTTATAATAAAAAGTAACTATTAAATAATAATAAATTATAACCAAAACTGTGACTTTCTAATAATAAACTAACAAAATTTTTTTATCATAAACTATTCGCATATTTATCGTAAAATGATCATATTTTATGCGTCTAAACCTAATGACAAAGACCACTGCTGGTCTAAAATGAGACTTGCTTATAAAAGTCATGTAACTTTGTAAGTCACTAAGTCCAATTATTAGTACTAAAATGGCAAAAGTCAGGACAAAAACTTTTGAGTATTTTGGTTAAGTGGCACTTTGATTAATCATTCCACTAGTTTCAACCACAAAACGATGTTCCAAGTAAGCTTTTGAATAATACTCCGTCGGTCCCGTCCTGTCAATTGTTATCCCAAATATAAAAAAATTGGTTTAGTAGATGAGTTTTTGACTTTTTGTTATCCCAATTATCGCTGAATAATAGATAAGTAAATATTATTCCATTAAATGTATAATAAATATCATGTGGTTCAATGGTAAAGACTCTGGTTTTCCAGCTATTATCCCGGGTTCGAATCCCTTCATTAATTTTGCCACAAAGAATAAGAAAAGAGTAGAGAGTCAATTATAAGAAGATAAGTAGACAAATTTGAGTGTGAAGAATCAATTTTTTCATCAAATGAAATCCTAAGACAGAAAGAACAACAATTAATTGAGACTATCTCAAAATAGAATAGAATAACAAATGACCGGGACGGGGGTTTAGAAAAGTTGTCAACAAGCTACCTATGTTGACTGTATATCAGTGAAATCTTGAATTTCAAGGACATCTCAGCAGCATTGCTTTCAGAGGAAATACTATACACTATAACTTGAAGACCCATACTTTCTCGAAATGATAACGCCAAAGATCATGTTTGGCCTCGATTCTCAAATATTAATTTTTGTTTTTCAAGTTTAATTTTTCAAAAGTGTTTTTCAAAAATAGAAACAACAAATTGTTGCTTCTATTTCTATAAGCAAAAATATGGATTTTTAGCCTTTGAGAATTTTTGTTTAACTTTTAGAAAATAATATGTTTGGCCAAAAAATATTTTTGAACCCAAAGGCACTTTTCCAAGCTAGGCGAAACACACACTAAATTAAATATAAAAAACGAATGGCACAGTATATATTTGAGTGGCCTTATGCACTTATGCCAGTCGATTTTTTTTTTTTTGTGTGGTTTATCATCCATTATTATATGGAGTGATTTCAAATAATGGTAAACAATTGACTTTTACGGAAAAGTAGTATGAAGGGCCTAAGGCGGTAAGGCTCATTTGCAAGAAGCAGCCGTAGGAGCAAAAGAAAAAGGGATAATTGATATGGAATTGGTACTTAACATGACCGAGAAAAGTTATCTTTATCTTTGATTAAAACATTTAACATAAACAACAATTAAAAAAAAGGAACGAAGAGAATAATATCCAAGTGTTATTTATTCGGGCGTTAATCAAACGACGACCACTTGGACCTCGATCGATCTCATTGAAAAATGAAAACCCTCGAGTGTGACCCTAAGTTTTCTTTAAGAGTTCCATGACATAAACATTATGAGCAGAGCAAACAACTTGGAAGGCTTGAAACCCGGCTTTGAATGCTAATGCCTTGAATTCTAGTTTTGTCCTCTCTTTCCCTTCATGCATACACATCATAATGGCATCGAAATGTAGGACTGATTTCGCAGCTACATTAGTTGTTGCTTCATCTGGACCGGGAAGAATGTATTCACATAGTATAACTTTGCCATGATCCTCCGGTAAGGCGGCATAGCAATCCTTTAGGAGCTTAATGCATTGCTCATCAGTAAAACCATGACACATCCACTATAATAATCAAACAATTAAACTCATTGTATTAGTTGCGATTTTTCATTTAATATTTAATCCGTCAATTACTAAATACTTCTACGTTCTTACCTTGAGGAACATTGCATCGCCTTTGGGAATACTCGCAAAAATGTTCCCTCCTACATGTTCCACACCTACATATACATGAAGATAAAAACTTAAAAAATATTTTCCTAAAATGGGTTCATATCGTGTGCACCTGGTAAACCTGTACTCGGGTCGGGCTGGCCATGGGGCAGGACCCGGGCCACGCCAGGAGGGAGGGGAGGGCTTGACCGGGCCGGGCTGGGACATGCTTGACCTGGGTTTGGGCCCGAGGCGGGCTAGGGACGGGACGGGCTGTCGGGCCTAACCTAAAATTAGTTTTTTTTCTAAAATAGACGGGCCAGGGCGGGTCGGGCGGGGAAAATAAAACCCGGGCCAGGCCTGTTGAAAGGGCGGGCCGGGGCCGGGCTGGCCATGTCGGGCTGTGTAGTGTAGCGGGCTGCAGGCCTTGGGTGGGCCATGCTGGCCCGTGCTGTTGGCCAGCTCTAGCCCCTGGCACACGTTGGAAAAACTGTAAATAATTTAATATATAAAAATTTACCGGGATAAGATGGGGCGGCTGCAATGACGTGAGGCTGATCAAAATTGATGCCTTTAATTTGTGGGTATTGGGAGCAAATCAAGGCAAGTGAAGCTCCAGTAGCGCCACCCACGTCGACCAAAGACGAGAGACCTTCAAAACCTTTATACTTCTTGAGAATTTCATGCATAACAAGTGTAGAGTGATCTGACATTGCCTTATTAAAAGTTTTTTGAACCTCGGGATGTTTGTCCATGTACTCGAATAATCGCATACCCAATGCTTTTGTCACCGGTGTTGTCGTTCCTTCAAGAACTGCATTTTTCAGGTGGTTGCTGCAAAATTAAAAGCCAAGAATAGTATTTGATGTTAGAATTAGGCTCCGTTTGGCAAACATTTTAGATATCTAATTTGGTCAAAGTAACTTATTTGACCAAAATTTCAACTACCTTTTTTTTTTCACAAATTCTCATTATAGACGGACACTATCCGTCTATACTTATAGACGGATACCATTTTCCCTCATAAAATACCCATTTACCATAAAGTGGGAAGCATATGGGGGTGCCCCACCTTGTCCCCCCTACCCATTTTATTAGAAGTATTTACCCGTCTGTTCGCCCCACCCGTCTATACCAAGACCTATTGTTTTTTTTTTGGAAGTGTTTGGGAAGTAGCAACTTATTTAACCAAATAAACAATGGGTAGCATTTGAGATTTGAAGTACCTGATTTAATTTGATTTTTCTTTTTTACCCCTTAAATATATATACTATTAAATAATTATCATATCCTTATACATCATTTCATCAAAATCAGTTACATTTTCAGTTAGTTTGCCAAACATTTTTTTAATTATATAATCAGCTACCTTATCAGTTCCTAATTTTCAGCTACCTTTTCAGTTAGTTTTACCAAACAGAACCTTAATATAAGTTAAAACCAGTAACTTTGATCAAGAATAAGGCGGTGAATCATAACATATACTAGTATATTACTAATGCATGGTTCTTACTAGTAAAACTAATTAGTAAAATTGGTACCCTGCAATTTACGGAAGTCATTGAGTTACTGGGATAACGTTATTAAAGTTTTCAGATTATCGTTAGAAGTTGCTTACAAGCCCACAGACAGACAAGTATGAAGTTTAGTATCCATGAAAGGGAGCAAAGAAACACCATCCTCATTCGGAATGAGGAATTTACAGACAGGTGCGAGCCCATAACGCTTCTCGACTGTGTCCCTAGAGAGGATGAGGATAGAATTGCTGACCAACACGTCAAGCATGCGGCCGAGGTAAGACTGGGCAGCCTCTACATTAGTTGTGGGCAGCTTGGCGGCAATCTCGGCCGCTGACAAACAAGCTCTAGGCCCTTGTTCCTTAATGATCTCAAACACTTGAAGATCAATAACTACTTTTAACACCTCCCACCTCGTAAAATCATTAACTAAAAGCCACGCGAATGACGCGGCTGACTCCTCCTCTTCCTCTACATTCCAATATGACCCCATTTGTGTAGTTTTTTATATGTAGGGAAAAAAATACAATGAATTTCTTTTGTATGTATGCTTAGATTTAATACTAATGTTGTTGAGAAATATTGGAGGCGTTTGAAGCTATATATAGAAGGCTCGAAACTAAGAAAATAGCTTAGGTAGGTTGCATTGATTAGTCTAATTCGGAATAGTATTCACTCTTGAGTAAACTCAACTGCTTTACGTATGTATATGTTTGGAAGGTTCCGAAACAGCTTCTTTATGTTGCTTAGCACAAGGGGTAAGGCTGGCAGGTTGCGTATACCCTACCCCCAGTGGCGGAGCCAGGATTTAAACTTAGGGGGCGAAAAATTTTAGGGGGGGCGAACGACTAATTTCATAAGGTATATTCGAAAAAGATTCGGAAATTTAACTAAAAACTTCGAAAATTTCATTCGCCAGGGGGCGGCCGCCTCTACCCCCTATCTCGTTATTTGCGGGAGGTCTTGAGGTAGTGGGTAATATTGTTGTATTATTGTTTGTGTGGAAACAAGCAAAATAGTTTGTGATCTATCCTTAATTGCAAAGGTTTGAGTCACAGTAGTAAATGCATAATCTGCTCTCAGTCCTCTCCTGGTCATTTGTTGTCCTTTCTATTTTAAAAATGAACTTAATGAGCAATTTGATCATTCACACTTAATTTGTTCTACGTGTCATTTAGTAATTGGCCTTGTCTTTTTTCCTTGGTCTTGGTGCCAAAATCAAAGAATAACAATTAATCGGAATAAAAAAAAAAGTAATAAATAACACTAAATTACCTAATTTAACGACCTTTTTTCTTCACCTACCGGCTACCCCTTTAAAATTTTTCTTCCTTTGGTTTTTTTTTCATGTGTTTTCAACATACGCATGCTTCCTTTGCTTTGCTTGTTTTTTCAAAAGGCTGCTGAAAAATTCACGTAGCAAGTCTAGCAACTCTTCAAGCTGCCAACATGAGACTATTTTCATTTTTTTGTTTTTTTATTATACGGAAAATTTACGTGGTACCCTCGAACTTTGTCATTTTGCACGTGGTACCCAATTTTTTAAGTTTGTGTACATAGTACCCTCCATGTTTAATTTTCATGCACAACATACTTTTTTTTGTCGCTATAAAAAAACGCAATTATTCTTAACTCCTAGACCGAAATTCAGAATAGTTCAATTTTTTTTTTTCCTAAAATGATTATCTCGTAATAATCTACGATTTGAGAAAAAAAAAAATTGCCGACTGACATTTTATAGGGTTCTTTTTTAACGAAAATCTCAAATCAACCGTATCTTCGATCTTAAATTTTCAAATGACCATTGTGGTTTTATCAATTTATAGATCTCGAAAAGGTAATCAATCTGGAAAAAAATTAGTCAATTTCGATTTCTGGTCTATGATTTATGCTCATTTGAAAATTTTAATAACGATAAAAAGGCCACGTTATGCTTGAAAATCAAACCTAAAGGATATCATGTGCACAAACTTAAAAAGTTGAATATCACGTGCAAAATGACAAAGTTCGAGGGTACCACGTGAATTTTCCATTTATTTATATCTAGGTTAGATATCACAATGTCACATCATGGAATTTTTTTTAATTTTCATATATTCTTATGTATAAACAAAAGAATTATTCCTTCAACAAAATTCAAAAGAATTATCAACAAAATATTTAAAATGAAATATATATAAAGATTAAAGAATAAGTACGCCGAAATATTTTCTTCCCAAATTACTTTTAATGACCTGAAATTCGAATTGACCCACCTGATTCAAACATGATTCGAGCTTTATTGACCCGTAAATGACCTATCCCGAAATGACCCGATTTAAAACCACCCAACACGAAAATGACACGACAAAACATGACCCAAAAAGATGAATTTAAAATCACACCTTAATATTATTTAAGTTAAAATAAAAAATCAATCATCAAAACTAAATTATAAATAGGTAATAGTCGTCGAAAGTGTATTTTTTTTCTCTTAATCATTAACCCGAAAATGCTAACCTCAGAAATAACTCAACTGGTTTGACTCGAAAATTAAATTACCTGACCAACATACCCGAAACTCGAAGCAACCTGACCTGACCCAATTCGAACTAACACAATAATGTGTCGGACCCGAACTGACTTGACCCGATTAACCACTGGTCAGTTCTACTGTGAACCATTTTATGATACTCACTCTATTCTATAAACCCAGTTTGTAAACATCGTCGACGTTTTAGTAACTATCGTCGACGTTTTCATTCCAAAAGACGATAATGGCCTTTGCACATTTACACTCATTTCTCTCTCTAAACAATTTTCTCTCAAATTCTACTAAAAACCAACTACATTTCGATCTCCCATCTGCATTAAACCAATTAAAAAATGTTAGAAATTAACGCAAATCGACTAGAAAACTTAAATAATTTTAAAAAATCGGCAAAAAACGTATTAAACACTGTTTTTAAAAAAAATGAACTTGCTAGACATGGACTAAATGTTGCGATTCACTAATCGACCATGGACCAAACGTGGAGACTCATCGTTCGACCATGGACGGATCACGGATGTTGAATCCCAACGTGTAACCATGGCTAACGTCGAAATTCAATGTGTAACCATAGTGCCACGTTGAGTTTCAACGTTTGGCCATGGAAAACTTTTTTTAAAAAAAAAAAAAAAATCACTATGGCCAAACGTTGGATTGCCATGTTTGGACCGTGGCCAACGTTGGGTTCCCACGTTTGGTCCATGGCTGAACGTTGGGTCTCAACGTTTGGTCCATGGCTGAACCTTGGGTGCAAAAATTTCAGATTTACGCAGAAAAATCGCAATGTTTGCTATTACTAAGTCAATACGTGACGTAAATCAATTATCGACTAGATTTAAAGGTGCGCAAAAAAAAATAACCAAATAATGAAGCGATTAAGTTGTTTAAATACCGGTGATTCGGGATCCGTCATGTTAATTGTTGTTGTTGATTTTTTTTTTTAGTTGATTTTTACTACAGTTTGAGAGGAAATTTTTTAGAGAGAGAAAGTAGTGTGTTAGTGCAAAGGTAATTATCGTCTTTTTTAAAAAAAAAAAACGTCGTCGATAGTTACTAAAACGCCGTCGATGAAAATCAACCCTCTTTATAAAACATTTAGAATTTTCAATATTTGATTGTTTCAAATATTAGGCCCCTTAACTTTGTTCAATTGTGAAGTTAGGCCCCATAAGTTTTTGTTCCGGGTGTAATTCCAGAGCAAGTATCGTTACCACCCGTGGCTTGTAGAATAATGTCTTGAGTTGAACCCTTCTTGCCTTTATCGTTCCTCTCGGCCTCTCCTGCAACAATGAACGAACTGAGGGCTTGGCTTTGTGCCAAGCGTACTCACTCCGACGCTCAAGTCAGTAAACTTAAAGGATTAAGTTGTGTTACTTGGCTAGATATGTATTGTAGAGAGATAAGGAAGATATTACCAGATAAATAGTGTATTTAGGTTAAGTTGTGGGATCATTTCCTCAATGAAGGTTGAGGAGTATTTATAGGCTTTCCCCTTTTGTCACGTAGTGGCCTAGTGGCCAAGTGGCTAGCAGGTGGAAAGACTGATCTACCCCTCGGCCGAGGGACCTAAGGCAGGCCGGCGGGCCATGTTGACTCACCGCCGAGGGGTCTTGGATATGAGTACGCGGGTATGTGTCCCGGCTGGCAGGTAGTCACGCCGAGACCCAGGCTAACAGGCCGATGGGTTGCATCAGCTAGTCTGTCTAAGTCGTTGACTTGCTGTGGATATCTTTGACCTTGTTCAATATGTTGACTTGGTCAGCGGTGCAGAATATGCCCCATCAATTTGCCCCCAGCGTAGTCTATGCCGTGGCATGGGCTCCGATGTACGTTTGAGCGTATATTCTGCGCAAGTAATTTGTAAAAAATGTTCTGCATCGGCTTCTTCTGCGGCGGCTTCTTTTTCCTCGGCCTGGTCTTCCCTAGGCCGTACCATATCCCCCCTCCACATGGATGCGTAAAGGGTATCCGATGTGGAAAAGAAAGTGACGCTGGCCGAGACCAGGGTTGAGAGTGCTTGGTTGTTTTTGATTGCCCCGGCGGCGCTACCTAGCTTGGTTGATCGAGTGGCCGGCGGAGAACAGATGCTTGGGAATTTGTTGAGGAAGGTGAATAGGCGGAGAGATATGAATGGGCGTGTTGAAGACGCTTGGTCACTGTTGCATTGATTGACGTCTAACTGTTGCAACGATTGACATCCCGTGGTTGCATGTCCGACACGTGTCTGCACGCTGATTGGACGATGCTTCATGGGTCGTTCGATTGGTCCTTCTTTATGGGCTTTTCCCTATAAATAGGGCAGTTATTCCGTGAAATTGGCCACCAATTTCATTCTCCAAAATTTTTCTTCTCTCTAAACTCTCAAGGGCTTCCTTGTCTTCTAATTTTCAGAGTTGTTACTTCGGCGAGTGTTTTTCTTCAAGGTAAACAGACAAATTTCTTCACTTTTTATTTTGTTAAATAATTATTGCTATTATGTCTTCTGCTGACGCCGGAACTAGCACTTCTGCGCCGGAGGGTTCCCCGTCGCGTCTTGATGGGGAGGGGATACTAGACGCCGTCCCGATAAGGTTTGGGGGCCCTAGGTCTCCTTCTCCCGTAGTCGATCCACCAATTTTGGAGGAAAGGGAGGATGAGGATGAGAGGACTCCTTCGATAGTGGGAGGTCTGTCTATCCCGGATCATGGCGAGCCCCGCACGATCCCCGGTCTTGACCGTGATTGGTCCCATAAGTTCGCCGATTGTTCCGGCGAGACATTTTTCGGGGACCATTTCTCCCTCGGTGAGGGGTACAAGATTGTTATCCCTAAGAAGGGTCGGGTGGTCTGTGCCCTCCCCCGGGTCACACCGGCGTGTATATCAGGCACCTGGAGTACGGGCTGCGGTTTCCTCTAAATAAATATGTCGCGGCCATCATCAAAGCCATGAACTTCGCTGTGGCCCAACTACATCCGCTGGCCATGAGGACGATAGTTGGCTTTGTGTGGCTCTGTCTTTTTAGGGGGAGATCCCGATACCAACTTATTCCGCCGCCTTCATCATTTACGGCCGTCGATTGCCGGCAAGGTGGGGTGGTACAGCGCGTGCGGGACGAACTGGCTATATCTCCGTGAACAAGCTTACTTCTTGAAAAGACTGGCAACGGCGATGGGTGTACGTTCAAGTGCCGGAGGACTACCCATTGCCTCGGTCTTTCCGAGCCTGTTTACTTCGGTGTGAGACCGGGAAGAATACGAGAAATGTATCTCCCGGGGTAAGGTTAAGATCGACGCTTCGTTGGTCCCCCTTACCGCGGATGAGAAGCGGGCGATGCATTTGTTCGACGCTGAGAAAGGATGGCTGCCCCCAACTCAGATCATTCTTCAAGACGAGATGCTTTGCCGCGTCGGCCTCATACCGGCCCTCAACCAGGGTGAGTGGGGTCGGTGTGAGGCCCACCTTTGCTTGCTATATTCCTGTTTCTGGAGCTTGTTTTACTTCTTTTATGTAACTTTGGTTTGATTTCTTGCAGATCGGTTTGGTCAGGATCTGTCTGAGAGGGACTTGGAGAGGTTAGGGCTTGACAAGGACGGGAAGGTCGCTGTACAGCATCCTACGGCTGACTTGCGTGATCGTACACCGTCTCCCAACGAGCTCATGGATGATAATAGGAAATTTGTCGTCTACTTCCTATACCAAAACAATTTATAAAACCCGAAAAAGCGTAGTATTTGGTCGGGGTCGAACTCAAGGACGGCGGGGGTTGCTACAAAGTTCAATTATGAGTCAAGTTTAATCAAAATTAAAAGTAAAGGTTTTGGTTATAATCACTAGAGCAAAGACAAACAAGATGATGATAATGAATACGGTTAATTAAAAGCTAGGGCTTTCGGGGTCATCAATATGGTTTAGGGGGCAAACATGAAGATCAAAAAGGGTCAATGGTGAGAGATTAACCTAAGATGAAGAACCAATGTCTTGGGTATCTTAAGGGTGGCTACTAATTTTCATTAAGTATCCCTCCTCTCCTAACATACATCAAGACTCCCAAAAACTTTCATTCTAAGGGAGAATTAAGCAATAAATGAAGAAAGGCCAAAGCTTTCACTTGAGCAAATCAACAAACACCTTGAGTGCAATGCATAGGAACGTTAAACAATTTCACCAAGGACCAAAATATTCAAAGAATCATGCCCCATAAATCCCATAAAGAATCACCCTAAACCCTAGAAGGGATCTACTCACTCATGTTAAGGGAGATTATGCTAAATATAGAAGAAAAGCAAACAACACAAGGAAGAGACATAATGAAGGTTGTAACAAAATCAAAAGACAAGGAAAATGTAAACAAATGATAAACAAGTAAAGAAAGGAGAGAAATTATACCAACAAAAGAAAAGGTGGAAGCTTGATTGATTAATAGGAAGGAAAACCCTTCAAAATCCCCAATACAAACTTCAACAAACAAGTGTAAACAATTGACTATTACTAGAACTAACTAATTCTTGCTAAATATTAATAATAATTATTGAAAGATTAGTGCTTGATTAAGAAAGGATTACAATTAATAAGGAAAGTTTTTCAGATCTAGGGTTATGTGTACAAAAGGGTTTAAGAGGGGGTATATATAGGTTATACAAGGATTAGGACTGAAATTGGAAATGGGCTTTGAAACACGTATATGCACTCCCGGCCGGTCAACCGGCCGCCGGTCATTTGACCGGCTGGGAGATCTCTGGAAGTTGTGAACAATTTTTGAGGTCATCAGGTGTGCACGGCCGGTCGACCGGCCGCCGGTCCCTGACCGGCTGGGACAGCTTGACTTTGAAGCTTGACTTTTGCCTTGGAGGAACTCCCAGCCGGCTAGCCGGCCGCCGGTCATTTGACCGGCTGGGAGTTTCCTGTAACATTCTTCCAATTTCTTCGTTTCTTCAGCAGTGTGTCTTCCCAGCCGGCTGACCGGCCGCCGGGCCACCGGCTGGGGATGCTTCTCCAGCTTCCTTCCTTCATTTCCTTGTAATATGTACTCCCAGCCGGCTGGCCGGCTGCCGGCCTACCGGCTGAGGGTACTCCTCAGCATAATTTCCTTCATCTTTCATGCATAGCTTGGAAATCCCGTCTTTCTAGCTTGATTTCGCCCGTTCCCGCCTCAATTTCTGCAAGGGGGCCAAAGTGTCATAGTAAAGGGAATCGGGACTACAATCGAGAGTAAAGGGGGTACAAAACCGCCTTAAATGGGGTCGAATATGCATGAAAATAGAGGGAAAAAGAGTGCAAAATGGTCCTATATCAAACCTCCCCACACTTAATCCTTACTCGTCCCCGAGTAAGTCCTTAAACCAAATGTACAAAGCATTATTATGATAGACAAGGAGAGTGGATGCACAATATAAGCATCACTCAACTAAACTACTACTTAAGCCGATCGAGTATTAGCGCACTCAACGCCCCTTCAACTCACAATTTGACACCCATGAGGGGAGAGTGCCCTATTGCAAGGCAAGTTGGGTCTTGCTACAAAACTTTTGACACATTCATCATGAAAGCACATAATCAACAAATAGAATGCATCTAACAAAATGATCCACTTTCCTCATCTAAGTGGACGGATTTTTCAAATAACAAAACATGGTCTCGGTCGGGAGTACCGTCTCAGGAGTGCCAAATGAGGTGCCAACCCCCTAAATGTGACAAAAGCAACCCATGTGTGACCAATGCTCAAGAAACCAATTCAAGAGCGGGGAAAGGGAAGAAGGGGCAAGTCCGCCGAGAATTACAAAACCGACACAAGATTCAACCAAAGGACCCATGACTAAGGGGACCAAGGCAACGACATCCTCACGGTTTTCACTCGTCACTCAATGAAAGAACAAGGTGA
Organism: Silene latifolia; assembly: GCF_048544455.1. Taxonomy (NCBI): domain Eukaryota; kingdom Viridiplantae; phylum Streptophyta; class Magnoliopsida; order Caryophyllales; family Caryophyllaceae; genus Silene; species Silene latifolia. The sequence goes on from NC_133536.1 coordinate 6,228,992, forward strand.
TTTTTGTGACAAAAAGTAACCAAAACCACTCAACTAACTCGACTAGCGAAAACGTGCCCGCAATCTAATGTGTAAGACCGTCCTATGTCCAATGAAATGCAAACAATGATAAAAATGCATACAATATGAAGCAAAGGGTTACAACGGGGCTAAGGAGAAGGTCGAAACGGGATTGGTGCAAGCACCGTTTGGATATGTGGAGCTCAAATCAAGAATCGTCGACACATCACTTCCCATCTCTTATTGCAACACATGAGACACGTCTATGCCCTAACATAGCAATGATGACCAAAACTATGCAAAAATTGCATAAACCCAACTCAAGTAGGAAAAATTTGATAAAACTCCTTTTATTTCAACAAATGGTAACGTCTACACCGTAACAACGACTCGGTTTCCCAAGCCATGCAAAAAATGTGCAAACCCGACTCATTTTTGGAAAAACATCAATTTGCCCCTTTTTATTTAGCAACGGCTTTTTCTACCCCTTTAAATGATGAGTAGGGGTGTTGCTCGCCTTTTTCTTTTTTTTGACAATAAACAAATATATACAACACAAGTAACTCATTTTTTGGATTTTTCATGACTTTTTCACTTTTCTATCTTGTTTTTCATTTCTCTTTTTTTTTTTTTTTTTTTTTTTTTTTTTTTTTTTTTTTTTTTTTTTTTTTCAAAACCTCTTATTTATATACAACACCAAATGTAGACAAAATTTTCGACCCAATGGACATGTACTTCGTCCATCATCAAATTCCGACTCCACCACCTAGACACTTCTACAAATCTTGACCCATTCTTGATTAAGGAGGGGTGTTTTTGGGATGTAGCTCTTTTAGTGGGTATGCCAAAAGGAATAGGCTAAGGCTCAGAGGGGTGAATCAAAAAGGAAATCAACGCAAGGGACGAGACTAAGCTAATTTGGCTTTTGTGAGGTTCATAAAACTGATTTTTGCTTCAAATCATATGCACAAAAATGTAATGCAATTTCATGGTCTAAGGACGATGCGACACACTTATGCGTAATGATGTGACACGCCTCGCGAGGAGACCTACTCTCAAACCTAGATGAGGGCGGGGTATGAATGTACCCGCCCTAGGAGGCTCTACCCTTACTTTTGAGTAGTTTAGGTCGAGCCAAAGGCCTAGTCTACGGCCCAAGGTGTCACAAGATCGGTCTAGACTCTTTGGTCAAGCTCCCCCTTCCTTGGCTAACTAAGAGGCCACGGGTGCGAGTCACGAGGAGGGGGAAGGCACAATTGAGCACATAAGTTCATCATGGGGGTACTTGGTTCCCTTCCTTTGACCACGTTCTTCCTTAAAAACTTATTTACAAACTCAATGCAAACGAAAGAAATGCAACAAGTATTTACATGTGAGCAAATGCATGCGGAAATTTAAACAAACATGAAATGAAACATGCAACAAATTGGCTAAACCTAGCAGCACATCAACACCAAAATTCCAAACGGTCTCCCAAGGAGACACCCAAAGCAACAAAATTCCCATCCTCCTCCATATTATACAACAATATAAAAAGAGAAAGAACGGAAAAAAAAAGGGAAAGAGATAAGAACGTCTATACCAGGCGGTCTTCTAGTCTCCTTTTTGCCTTGGATAGTCAATGTACCTTGCCACTTTGTTAGCCGAACACATGTATAAACAATGCAATATTTTTTGAATTTTTGAATTTTTTCAATTTTTTAGTCATTTTCTTTAATTTATAAACATTTACAATTATAAACAAATATTCACACGAGTGGATATTTCCCTCCCCACACTTGAGATGTACATTGTCCTCAATGGACAAAAGCATAGGGAGTGAATAAGAAGAAAGAAAAAAAAAAAAAACATATTTTTGGAGTTTTCAATTTTTTTGAAAAGAAAATAACATATTTTTGTGATTTTTGTTTTGAAAAATTAAAAGGACATATTTTTTGGTTTTGGTTTTTTTTTTTTTTTTTTTTTTTTATATGAAAACTCCCTCCCCACACTTATTTATTTACATTACTTCCAAATGGAAATAAATGTGTGGAGGGAGTACAAATTAAAAGACATATTTTTGTTTTTTTTTTTTTTTTATTTTTTTAGGCCCTCCTCACACTTATTTATAAACATGGGAGGGCAAATTAGTGAAATAAATTAACATGTTTATGGTTTTTGTCATTTTTCAATTTTTAGTTGGTTTTTAGTATGAAAATGCAATGCATGCTCTATTCTATATGCTAAATTGAATTGACAATGCAAATTACGCTAAGTGAATGCAATTATTAAATGTGACAATATATTACAAAATTGAAATCTAATGCAATCCTATATGATGCAACTAAATGAATTATTAACTAAATGCATGCGAAAAATTTAAATATGGATGAGAAATTTGGATAAAGGGGAAAGATCATACTTGTCATTTGGATTGATTGGGAGGATAAACGAAACCATCAACTCGGGGACTAAGACCCCATGTCGTCATCGTCATCTTCATCATCTTCATTACCATCACCATCACCATCAATTGCCCCGAACTCGGAGCCACGAATGAAATCGTCAGTGTTCAAGTGGACATCCGAGCTAAAATCCTCCATGGCTTGGCTCACACCAACAAACATCTCCGGGTGCCCTCCGGCACCACTAGACCCGCCCTCTTGGAAGATCGAAGGGGCACCCCCGAACCACCTCGCGTCATGTCCCTCCCCTTGGGAGGTAGGCGGGGTGGGAAAAACCGGAGCGCTAAAGTAGTCGGGCCGCAAGTTAATATCTCCGTACTTGAAGGTCCCATCTTCCGGATGTCCACCATCCGGGAATAAATAGTAGGAGGGGTGAAGGCCGGAGGGGTGTTTGTATTGGTTCCTCATACAATCATCATAGACCGGGAATTGACCAAGAGAATGGTCATAGTAAATCCGGTCAAGCCTTTGTTGAAGCCCATGCCGCTCATGTGCGGCGTTTGTCATATTAATCTTCATCTCCGCCATGAAGGAGACGAGGTCGGCATGGAGAGGAGGCGATTGTTGTTGGTGTTGAGAGGAGGACCCCTCTCCTTGTTGCAAGGGGCCGGGGACAAAAGGAGAAGTCGGTGTGGCATACCGCAAGGTAGACCTTGCGGGGATGATGGGTCGGCCACGAGCATACCGAAGGTTAGGGTTAATTTGTTGGGGGATGGAGGGATCTTCGAGATTTTCAATCTCAAGCAAGTAATATTCTTGGTTAGGTACTACTTTCATTTTATCGGGGTTGGGAAGAGGGATAGAATTCCGATCAACTCCATCAACCCGAATTTGCCAATAGTCTAGGCCATCATTCGGGTTGGTCTTCAACCAACCGAGGTTGTGGTGGATGTAATTTTTGAACAACATTGTATCACCGATCATAGAACGCAACCCACCCAAGTTGACCCTCCGATTGAGCCTCTTCATCAAATGGGTGATGAGTCCACCCACGACAACGGCCGTATTAGAGGCCGGAGAATTGCTAAGCCGCTGTAATGTGAGGGCCAAATGGTGGGCAATGTCAATTTTGAAAGTGGTTGGGTTGGAGCGAAGGTAAGAGCCGAGAATTTCCAATTCCTCCGTTCTGAAATTATGATTTTCCTCTCGGCCAAAGATGGTCCAACCCATGTACCTATGCCAAACCCGGATAGCCGCGTTGTGGACTGTGTTGGCGGCTCTTTTGACCCCCTTAACATCATCTAACCCCGTAATAGCCTTCCATAAGGCCCCATGGTCAAATGTTTCGGGTGCCTTGTGAGGAGGGCTAGTGTCAAGCCCAAAATGGGATGCAAAGGTCGGAAGGGTCAAGGAGTAGTCCTTGTTCATCAATCTAAAGTGCAAAAAGGCTACCTTTTGGGTTTGGCGGTGTTTGTCAAGACGGAGGGAGCTCAAAAACTCCCAAGTAAGACGAACATAGGTCCGTTCATGAATTCCATACATCATTTTCATGCCCACCCCATCAAATAAATCAAGAGTGACTTGATCTAATCCTAGTTCCCTCATGGATTGACGATCAATGAATCGGGTAGGGACAATAGGGCGTTTCTTGAACAAGACAAACTTACCTTTCATAGTGATTGAGGTGAATTGGATGTCCGGGAAGTCGGGGTCGGAGCTCATGTCGGTCGCCGCCGCCGCTACCGCCTCCGCCTGTTGAAGAGCCAAGTCTCCTCTCCTCACTCTCTTTTTTGGGGCCATGATTGTGATTTTGATGGTGGTTAAAGGTTGGGAAGGAGGTTGGGTGGTTGTTGGTGGTGGAAGTGGTGGTAGGTGGTGGCGGAAAGGGTTGTTGAAGGGAATGAGGGAGGTGGAGTTAGGGTTAGAGTGAGAGAGAGGGGAAGAAAGTGTCGAAAGAAATAAGGCAATTTGGGCGAATTTGGTGTTAAAACACGATCAGAGTACTCCCAAATAGGTCGGGGAGACCGCCACGGCAACCGGCTGGGAGTTCGGGTGTTTTTTGAAATTCCATAAAAAGGATCAGAAAACTCCCAGCCGGTCAGGAGACCGGCCGCCGGTCAACCGGCTGGGAGAACACCCATAGCCCATTTTCTTCATACGTGCATTCCCAGTAGGTGGACCATGCTGCCCTCCTACTGGGGACTTCCTTCTTAAGACAAACTTGTTGAAAATCCCTCCTAAGCGTACCCCCAGCCGGTGGACCGGCTGCCGGCCTGCCGGCTGGGACTTCCCTTCAATCCAATTTGTCACATTTCAATTGTATACGTACTCCCAGCCGGTGGACCGGCTGCCGGCCTGCCGGCTGGGACTACTTTCCTTGTGTTTTCTTCAAAAATCCATCAAACTTACAGGAACTTCCCAGTAGGTCGGGGACCGACACGCGGTCACCCGGCTGGGACTCCTTTTCATCATGATTTCTTCAATAAACCCCTTATTCCAATTCCCATCATTTATTGGCCTCGTTTTCCGCGTTTTCAACTTTCAAACCCGACTCGGGACGTCGGATAAAGGCCAATAAAAGGTCAAACGCTTGTTCATCAAACAAAAACCCCAAGTCTTCAACACTCATGGCCGACAACAATCAAACTGACAAGTAGTATCCATCCAAAATTTCTCGAATTCTACCTAAATGCATGATATATACAAATGGTGGTTCTTGTGGAACACCACCAAACCAAATCACTCTTGAGATTTTCAACTTTCCTTCTCCTCGGGGGGGTTCCCGAGATAGAGCACTTCAATAGGACCTTTGCTATCACCGTCATAGTATCGCTTGATTCTTTGCCCATTGACCCTAAAAGTTCCCCCTTCTTCACTCCATAGCTCGAAAGCACCATAAGGAAACACTTTCATCACTTTAAAGGGTCCGGACCATCGTGATTTGAGCTTGCCCTGAAACACCTTGATTTTGGAGTTAAAAAGGAGAACAAGGTCTCCAACACTTACCTCTTTCTTCATGATCTTGGCATCATGCCATTTCTTCGTTTGGTCTTTGTAGATTTTGGAGCTCTCATAAGCCTCCAATCTCAACTCCTCAAGCTCATTCATTTGGAGAAAGCGCACTTCTCCGGCGGCATCAAAGTCAAAATTCATTTCTTTAAGAGCCCACCAAGCCTTATGCTCCAACTCCACCGGCAAATGGCAAGCTTTTCCGTACACAAGTTTATACGGGGTGGTGCCAAGTGGTGTCTTGAAGGCGGTTCTCAATGCCCATAAGACATCCGGGAGCTTTTGGGACCAATCTTTCCGACTCTTGTTGGTGACTTTCTCCAAAATGGCTTTAATTTGGCGGTTAGAAACCTCCACTTGCCCACTAGTTTGAGGGTGGTAGGCAAGTGCGGTTTTGTGCCGCACTCCATGTGATTCAAGTAGAGCTTTGAAGGTACTTTTGCGGAAATGAGATCCGCCATCACTTATGACTACTCTTGGTGTTCCGAACCTTGGAAAAATCGTGCCTTTAAAAAGCTTCATTACAACCTTGCTATCATTGGTGGGGGAGGCAACCGCTTCAATCCATTTGGATACATAGTCCACCGCAACCAAGATGTATTCATTTCCACAAGAGTTGGGAAAGGGTCCCATGAAGTCTATGCCCCAACAATCAAAAAGCTCAATCTCCAATATGTTAGTCAAGGGCATCTCACTTCTCTTCCCAATGTTCCCAACTCTTTGACAAGCATCGCAAGATTTAACCAAGTAGTGAATGTCTTTGAACATGGAGGGCCAATAAAACCCACCTTGGAGGATCTTGGCAATAGTTCTAGAGGTGGCCAAGTGTCCCCCATAGGCGGAATTGTGAACCCGGTCCACAATCTCTAAGCCCTCCTCTCTCGAAACACATCTCCGAAACATTCCATCCCCACACTTGCGAAACAAATGTGGGTCATTCCAAAAGTATCTCCTAGCATCATTTCTCAACTTCCGCCTCTCTCTTGGTTCCATTTCATCCGGCAAGAAACCACTCACAATGTAGTTTGCAAGATCCGCAAAACCAAGGGGTCTTAGCGGTAACTTCCATGAGTCCATCATCCCGCAACCACTCATTTATGGGTCCACTCTTGTCTTGTATCCCATGGTCCTTAACGGTCAATCTAGATAAGTGGTCGGCAACAACATTTTCCGAACCGGCCTTATCCTTAATCTCTAAATCAAATTCTTGAAGAAGAAGGACCCATCTCAAGAGCCGGGGCTTCGCATCTTTCTTCACCATCAATTGTCTCAAGGCGGTGTGATCGGAGTAGACCACCACCTTAGACCCAACAAGGTATTGCCGAAATTTCTCTACGGCATGAACAATCGCCAACATTTCCTTTTCGGTAGTAGCATATCCACATTGAGTTTGATCAAGAGTCTTGCTTGTGTAATATATCACATGATGCTTCTTATCCACAACTTGCCCAAGCACCGCACCAACCGCGAAGTCCGAAGCATCACACATTATCTCAAAGGGAAGATTCCAATCCGGAGACCGGATTATCGGTGCCGTGACCAATGCTCTCTTCAACCTATTGAAAGCTTCAAGACAAGAATCATCAAACACAAAGGGGGAATCCTTGAGGAGTAATGAGGTTAGGGGCTTTGCTATTTTTGAAAAATCCTTAATGAAACGCCGATAAAACCCGGCATGGCCTAGAAAACTTCTCACTCCCTTGACGTTGGAAGGGGGTGACAAGTTCTCTATGACCGCAACTTTGGCACCATCAACCTCAATACCCCTACTAGAGACAATGTGACCGAGTACAACCCCTTCCTCTACCATAAAATGGCATTTTTCCCAATTGAGGACGAGGTTGTGCTCCTCACATCTCTTCAACACACTAGTCAAGTTCTCTAGACCATGATCAAATGAGTCTCCATGGACACTAAAGTCGTCCATGAAGACTTCCATGCTCTTCTCTAGAAAGTCCGAAAAGATTGCCATCATGCACCTTTGAAAGGTACCGGGCGCATTACAAAGCCCGAATGGCATCCTACGGTAGGCATAAACTCCTATTGGACAAGTGAAGGTCGTCTTCTCTTGGTCATCCGGGTGGATGGGAATTTGGAAAAACCCGGAATAACCGTCTAAGAAGCAATAGTAAGCATGGCCCGCGAGTCTCTCTAGCATTTGGTCAATGAAGGGAATTGGGAAGTGGTCTTTTAGGGTGGCGGCATTGAGCTTGCGGTAGTCAATACACATACGCCACCCGGTCACGGGTCTAGTGGGTAGGGTGGTGCCATCCTCTTGTTCAACCATTTGTATCCCCCCCTTTTTGGGTACCACGTGGACCGGACTAACCCATTTGCTATCGGTAATTTGGTATATGATACCGGCCTCTAGGAGTTTCAACACTTCATTTTTCACCACCTCGGCCATCTTTGGGTTAATCCTCCTAAGACCATCAACTTTGGGTTGACTCCCCTCTTCCAAAACTATTCTATGCATGCACAAACTCGGACTTAAACCTTTCATGTCATCAATGCTATACCCAAGTACTCCTCTATGAGTTTTCAAGATTTCCAAAAGCTTCTTTTCTTGGGACTCACTTAGGTTAGCATTAACGATCACCGGATAGGTCTCTCCCTCATCAAGAAAAGCATATTTGAGTGAGGGAGGCAAGGGTTTGAGTTGTACCTTTGGAGGGAGAAAGCCCTCCACTTTCTTCAATAGCTCTTCATCAACCTCATGATCCTCCTTCATTGCCTCATCATGCAAAGAGATTTGAAAAACCTCTTCCATCTCCGCCTCTTCACGGGCTACTTCGTGCACTACTTCATCAATTACCTCGATTGTGCTCAATCTTCCTATACTTGGACCTTTCATCAAATTTGGCAAGTTAAATTCAATTTTGTTGCCCTCAATTTGGAAGGTTAGCCGCCCATTCTTCACATCAATGAGAACTCCTCCGGTAGCCAAAAATGGCCTACCTAGGATGATGGGAGTGTGGCTATCCTCCGGAATATCAAGGACAACAAAATCGGTGGGAATCAAAAACTTTCCAACCTTGACGGGCACGTCCTCAAGTACCCCCATAGGGCGCTTGACGGACCTATCCGCCAATTGGAGAGTCATGCTAGTGGGAGCCAAGTTTTGAATGCCAATCCTTTTTGCAACTTTCAAAGGAATAACACTAACACTTGCTCCCAAGTCACAAAGAGCTCTAGAGATGGGAACACCGCCAACTACACAAGGAATGGAGAAGCTTCCCGGGTCACCAAGTTTAGTGGGCAATTTGTTGAGGATATGAGCACTACATGCTTCTTCCATAGCCACTATTTCTTGGTCACCCAAGACTCTTTTCTTTGTCAAAATGTCTTTTAAAAATTTTGAGTAGGTTGGCATGTTCATTATCACCTCCGTAAAGGGTAGGGTAACCTCAAGTTTCTCAAGCATATCACAAAATTTTGCATACTTGAGGTTTTCCCTACTCTTTATGGCTCTTGAAGGGTAAGGAATTTTAGAAACAAGTTGGGAATTGGAAGATACCTTTGGAGGAGCCGAACTTTTTGTTACCTTTTTAGAATGTTGCAAAGGTATTTCTTCAATAGCTTCCTCCTCATAAGGGAGGTCTTCCACATATCCATCAACATCCTTGTCCACTTGAATTCCTTTTCTAGTCAAATCTTCACAAGCTTTCTTTCCTTTGGTGTCTTCATTAGCTTTACCCGAAGCCTCAATGGGTGAGCTTTCTTCTTCATCATCCATTTCTACCTCATTCCCCTTGGGATCTTCATCAACTTCCAACTCAAGGTCTTTGTAAGGGTCCTCAAGCTCTAAACCACTCCTTAGCACTACCGCATGAGCATGGTGGCTATTTGAGGCATCTTTGGAGCTTTGCCCTTGAGCCAACAAACCACCGGGTGGCCTTTGAGGGTTAGCCATAGCATGAGAAGCCATCCTAGATTCCATTTCCCTCATGTCCTTAAGAAATGTAGCTCTCAAGTTTGCTTGTTCTTGTTGAGTAGCTTTTGCAAAGTTAGCTATCTCTTGGCTATGTTGAAGTTGCATATTCTTAATCATCTTCAAAAGCTCCACTTGAGAGAGCTCACCTTGGGGTTCTTGATGAGGTTGGTTGGCTATGGGTAAAGGGAACCCATAGTCATATCTAGCATTGGGACCTTGGTTGTTGTTTTGCCCCACTTGGAGGTTACCTCTCGGACCATAGTTGTTGAAATTCGATCCTTGACCTTGTTCTTGAGACCCTTGAACATACCCTTGCCCAAATCCTTGATTTGCTTGATTTACTTGATTCCCTTGGTAAAACCCTTGGTTGCTTTGGTTTCCTCCAAACTCTTGGTGCCCTTGTTGTTGGTTGCCATAGTTTTGGGGTGGATTGTTGCTTGACCATTGGTTTTGATTTCCAAAATTATTTCTTGGGTTTGGGAGAATTCCCCTTGGTTGAGAAAAACCGGGTGGATTGGTTTGGGTTTGTGGTTGGAGATGTTGGGGGTTTTGAACATTGGTGCTTTTGTAACTAAAGTTGGGGTGGTTCCTTAACCCGGGGTGGTAGAAATTGGTATTTGGATTGTAGGTGTTCGGGTTGTTGTAAGGAGGCCTTGGTGGCCTAGGATTGTTGTTGTAGCTTTGAAAAGCGTTCACCTCTTGAGTATTCTCTTCATAGGCACCATTGTAATTGTTCCCACACAAGTCATAAGTATGGCCACTTCCTCCACAAAGTTCACAACTCGCGACTTGAGCAACTTCTTCCATGGGCGGCCCATATGAGGTCGCGGCTTGGTTCACTTGATTCTTTGAAAACTTCTCAAATTGCTTTGTGAGCAAGTCGAGCTTGGCATTTGTCTCGGAGTTGGAGGCATTTTCCTTAGGATATTTCCCGTTCCTTCGTAGCATGTTCCCTCTAGAACCATAGTTTGCCTCCGAGTCTACCATTTTTTTGATCAATGCCGTGCCCTCTTCATCATTCAAGTGGTCAAAACCTCCCCCAGGAGGCATTTACCATCTCCTTAGTTCTTGGTAGTAGAGTTTGGAAGAATGTTTGAGTAATGTACCATTCCGGTATTCCATGGTGAGGGCAACTTGCTATCAAATCTTGATAACGGTCCCAAGCCTCACCTAAGGACTCTCCATCCTCTTGTTGGAACGTATGGATCTCGTTGCGGAGCATTGCGGTCTTTGAGGAAGGGTAGTACTTAGCCATAAATGCTTGGGCTAAGTCATCCCAAGTAGTGAAAGTATCCGGTGGGTGAATGTTCAACCACCGGTCCGCTTTGCCCGTCAATGAAAACGGAAATAACATCATTCTCAAGGTGTCTTCGGACACCCCATTCTTTTTCATCATTGATACTTTCCTCTTGAACTTCCGGAGATGAGCATGGGCATCCTCCTCAAGATGACCTCCAAACAAGTCCTTCTCAACTAACCCGACTTGGGCGGGATGCATCTCAAAGTTGTTTGGGGCCAAGGTGCCAAAATTGATGGGATTACATGAATCATTATGGTTAGGCCATTGTGATCTCCGAGAGCCATTTGTGGTGGGTGGTTCGGTTCTTGATGTGGTGGTGTTTGAGGTGGACTATTGTAATTAAGGAAGTTATGAAATGGGTTCTCTACTAAGGTCTCAATTGTGGTATTTGGTTGAATCGTAGTTGTTGTATCAAAATTTTGTGGGATGTGTGAGTTTGGTTGATCAATGTTTGCTTGGGTGGAATTGTTCCTCACTCTTTCAAGAGTCCTAGTCCTCAAGGTCCTAAAAAGCCTTTCGGGGTCGGAGTTGAATAGGAGAGCTTGGTGATTCCTTCTAGGCATACACTTGACAAATCGTAAGTCTCCTAGTGTTTTTACACACTAGGGAAAGGCAAAAATCACACACACTCTACAAACAACAATCAACTACTAAAGCAAAAATGACAATTGAGACAAGATTAAAGCAAAGACTCTAAATAAAACTAAGCATAACCTAACGCCATCCCCGGCAACGGCGCCATTTGATAATAGGAAATTTGTCGTCTACTTCCTATACCAAAACAATTTATAAAACCCGAAAAAGCGTAGTATTTGGTCGGGGTCGAACTCAAGGACGGCGGGGGTTGCTACAAAGTTCAATTATGAGTCAAGTTTAATCAAAATTAAAAGTAAAGGTTTTGGTTATAATCACTAGAGCAAAGACAAACAAGATGATGATAATGAATACGGTTAATTAAAAGCTAGGGCTTTCGGGGTCATCAATATGGTTTAGGGGGCAAACATGAAGATCAAAAAGGGTCAATGGTGAGAGATTAACCTAAGATGAAGAACCAATGTCTTGGGTATCTTAAGGGTGGCTACTAATTTTCATTAAGTATCCCTCCTCTCCTAACATACATCAAGACTCCCAAAACTTTCATTCTAAGGAGAATTAAGCAATAAATGAAGAAAGGCCAAAGCTTTCACTTGAGCAAATCAACAAACACCTTGAGTGCAATGCATAGGAACGTTAAACAATTTCACCAAGGACCAAAATATTCAAAGAATCATGCCCCATAAATCCCATAAAGAATCACCCTAAACCCTAGAAGGGATCTACTCACTCATGTTAAGGGAGATTATGCTAAATATAGAAGAAAAGCAAACAACACAAGGAAGAGACATAATGAAGGTTGTAACAAAATCAAAAGACAAGGAAAATGTAAACAAATGATAAACAAGTAAAGAAAGGAGAGAAATTATACCAACAAAAGAAAAGGTGGAAGCTTGATTGATTAATAGGAAGGAAAACCCTTCAAAATCCCCAATACAAACTTCAACAAACAAGTGTAAACAATTGACTATTACTAGAACTAACTAATTCTTGCTAAATATTAATAATAATTATTGAAAGATTAGTGCTTGATTAAGAAAGGATTACAATTAATAAGGAAAGTTTTTCAGATCTAGGGTTATGTGTACAAAAGGGTTTAAGAGGGGGTATATATAGGTTATACAAGGATTAGGACTGAAATTGGAAATGGGCTTTGAAACACGTATATGCACTCCCGTGGGTCAACCGGCCATTTTGACCTACCGGGAGATCTCTCGGAAGTTGTGAACAATTTTTGAGGTCATCAGGTGTGCACGGCCGGTCGACCGACCACCGGTCCCCCGACCGGCTGGGACAGCTTGACTTTGAAGCTTGACTTTTGCCTTGGAGGAACTCCCACCGGCTAGCCGGCCCCGGGCATTTGACCGGCTGGGGGTTTCTGTAACATTCTTCCACCATCTTCTTCGTTTCAAGAGCAGTGTGTCTTCCCAGACCCCGACCGACCCCACCGGGGGGATGCTTCTCCGACTTCCTTCCTTCATTTCCTTGTAATATGTACTCCCAGCCGGCTGGCCGGCTTCCGGCCTACCGGCTGAGGGTACTCCTCAGCATAATTTCCTTCATCTTTCATGCATAGCTTGGAAATCCCGTCTTTCTAGCTTGATTTCGCCCGTTCCCGCCTCAATTTCTGCAAGGGGGCCAAAGTGTCATAGTAAAGGGAATCGGGACTACAATCGAGAGTAAAGGGGGTACAAAACCGCCTTAAATGGGGTCGAATATGCATGAAAATAGAGGGAAAAAGAGTGCAAAATGGTCCTATATCAATGGATAAGCAGCTGAAGTCGCTGGATCCGGCGGCGGCCCAGGCAAGGGTTCTCGGGGGCGTGCCAAAGAGAACAAAGAAGGCGGCGTCCGAGGTTGGCGGCGGCGTCGTGCGCCTCCTCTTCGACCCTGGTTCGGAGCCTGTGGAGGTCATCGAAATCGGCCGATGGGGCGGTGACCGTTGCTAAGGCCTTTTCTCCGAAGAAGAGAAAAGATCCTCCGTCTGCTTCCCTCGCTGGGGAGAAGATCGACTCGGCCGGCCCTCGAACGAAGAGGGTCCGGGCGTACGGATCTAACTTGTGGTTCGGATTTAGGCGGTTCGTTGGACATCCCGGATGACCGGCTTTCGATGTGTCAATGCATGGTGACATGGATGCTCGTGTAAATTTTTGTAGATCCTCCTTCGGCGCCGCCGTTCCCACCGAACGGCAATTAGGGAAGCGACACGAGAAGGCTATTGAGAAGGCGGGTGACAGAAATGTCATCGTTGACTCCTCGGTTCAGAAGATTCCTCCCTCCGAGCTTGTGGCAGAGGGTGTGAAATTATATAAGAGGATGGCCAAGTGGACCCAACAAGCCGGCTCCTACATCTTGGAGCAGGAGAAGACCATGGGCCAAGCTGCGCCACTGATCGCTAAGCTTAAACTTGATCTCTCTGCCGCAAGGGGGGAAGCCGCGAAGGCTAAACTGGATCTCTTTGCTGCCAGCCGGCGCGTGGAGGAATTTGAGAAGCTGCTAGGGGCCGAGAGGGCCAAAGTGGAGGAAGCTGATGCCGCCACTGCCAAGATGATGGGGGAGCGGGACAGGTACAAGGATGCTTATGACGCCGTGGCTGCCAAGGGAGAAAAGTGGAAGGATCTGTTCCACAACCAGGCCGAGGCGCTCAGGGACGCGCAGGCTGCCCTTGCTCAAAAGGAGAAGGATATTGAAATGCTTCAAGATGTTCTTCTCCCTAAAATGTGCGCCCAATTCCGGGACCAAGCCGAGGAGGCGGCCAGGGAGGCGATAAGGAGACTCGTCCCCGAGGGCTCTTTCCCGTGGGATAAGTTTGAACAGCTTTTGGACGAGATGGCGATCTTTGCGGAGGCAGCGGCACGACAGAGGCGGAGGCGGCGAAGGCGGCTCAGATAGCTGAGGCCAAGGCGGCCTATGATGCGAAAGTGAAGGAGGGTGAGAGGCTGAAGTTGCTTGAAAATGTTCAGCCTTCCTCAAAGCCGGCCACCGAAGATGCTGCTGCCACTGACGGGGGGCAGCAACAGGCATAGGGAGACGGGCGGTCGTCACCAGAATCACCCGGCGTCTCGGATAGTTTTAGCTGTTCGGGGGCCAATTATTGAGCCTTCTCTCCCTGCCATCCTTTTGGCGCTTCAAATCCCAAGTCTGTAACCTTTTGCTTTTTTGTTTCTTCGCTTTTTGTAAAGCTTTGGTAGGTAGAGTTTAGGCTATCCTTATGGGGACGGACGTCGTTTGTACTCTCCTTGCAATCATCTTTAATAAAGTTATCTTATCGGCCTTTGGCTTGGCCGGGGCTTCGATCACAATTCCTCGTTTGTCTTTTTGCGTTATTAATTGAGTGCCTTCGTTTTTACACTCGGCATGACCGAGGCAGTTTGAATGCATGTCTCAACTATGTTTAACGTCTTTAGCGTTCGTAACTGTGTAGGCATATTGACCGCTAGATTGGCGTCTCAATTGCACTGAGTATACGTTTCTTTTTAGCGTATCGACGGCGTGTTCCCGTCGCTCTCGGCTTTGGCCGAGGTAATCGGGTTGCGGCTTCGATAGCGTTAGAATCGTGTAGGCATATTGACCGCTAGATTGGCGTCTCAATTGCACTGAGTATACGTTTCTTTTTTAGCGTATCGCCCGGCGTGTTCCCCGTCGCTCTCGGCTTTGACCGAGGTAATCGGGGTTGCGGGGCCGCGATAAGCGTTAGAATCGTGTAGGCATATTGACCGCTAGATTGGCGTCTCAATTGCACTGAGTATACGTTTCTTTTTTAGCGTATCGACCGGCGTGTTCCCCGTCGCTCTCGGCTTTGACCGAGGTAATCGGGGTTGCGGCTGCGATAGCGTTCGTATCTGTGTAGGCATATTGACCGCTAGATTGGCGTCTCAATAGCGGCGAGTATACGTTTCTTTTTTAGCGTATCGACCGGCGTGTTCCCGTCGCTCTCGGCTTTGGCCGAGGTAATCGGGTTGCGGCCGATAGCAATTCTTCTCTTTGAGTTCTGCTGGTGGCAATTTGTGGAGGGGATAAACACTGTGATGGAAAACTTGGGCGATTTATTTGTTTGTTATGATCGTGCGTTGGGGTGTCCACAATGGGTTTGGACACCTCCACCGCTATACAAAGTATTTTCTCAAGTTATCGGTGTTCCAATGGCTCATCAAAGGCACACCTCCCATGTCTGTCAGTCGGTATGTACCCGGCCTCATTTCTTCGACCACTTTGTAGGACCCTCCCGGTTTCTTGTCGCTTTACCATGAATATTTCCTTTGTTGGTGGCAGCCGACTTCCTTAGGACTAGGTCTCCCATTTTTAAGTCTCTTTTGTGGACTCTTCGGTTGTAGGCTCTCTTCATCCGGTTTTGATATACGGCCAAGTTGAGGCGTGCCGTATCTCGGCTTTCTTCGACCAGGTCTAGGGAGGCTCTTAGGCCCTCCTCGTTTTCAACTGGGTTAAAGGTGGCCGTTCTGAATGTTGGTACCGCTGCTTCAATTGGTAGGACTGCTTCGGAACCGTAGACTAGGTGGAAGGGGGTGTACCCCGTTGCTTCTTTCTCCGTTGTCCGAAGGGACCACAGGACGCCGGGTAGTTCATCGGCCCATCTTCCCTTAAGGTCTTCAACTGTCTTCTTCAAACCATTGAGGATTGTTTTGTTGGCTGCCTCCGCCTGCCCGTTGCTCTGTGGGTGGCAGACGGACGAATACGCAAACTTGATGCCAAGCTCCTCTAACCAGTTCATTATCAGGTCGCTCCAAAACTCTCGGCCGTGGTCAAATACCATAACTTGGGGTAATCCGAAGCGAGTTATAACATTTTCCCAGATTACCTTTCGGCGACGCTTTGTGGTCTTCTTGGCTGGTATGCTACGACTTCAACCCATTTGGTGAAGTAGTCAACGACGACGATTAAGAACTTCCTTCCTCCGGAGGCTGTCGGGAACGGCCCTAGCATGTCCATCCCCCACTATGCGAAAGGGAGGGGACTAAGCACCGGTTGTAGGTCCCTGGAGGGAGCGTGTATCACCGGGGCATGCATCCGACGGTTCGTGCATTTCTTGGTCTTTGTTCTCGGAATCTTGAAGCATGGTGGGCCGTAAGTAGCCAGGCTCGGAGAGCTTTGTGGGCTAGTGTTCTTGCCCCCATGTGATGTCCACGAGATGCCTTCGTGAATCTCTGTCGATGCTCCCGGTTCTCCGTCGGTGGGGCCGACACACTTCAAGAGTGGTCTTATTACGGATCTTCGTACGTTCCCCTTCGAACACCAAGTACCTTGCGGCGATCCTTTTTATTTTGGCCGAGGGATTGCGGCCCTCCCAATTCACCCGTAAGTTTGTATTTCATTATCGGAGTCATCCACGTTGTCTCGGTCTCTATGTTACCCACCATGCCGACGGTCTCGGTGATGCTTTTCGCATTCCCGATATCTACCAAAGACGGTTCGTGACATTCTTGATGGTTGAGCCGGCTTGAGAGAGCGTCGGCCGGTTGTTCTCGGATCCGGGAACGCACTGGATTTGGAAAGATTTCAACTTTGCTATGTCGGCTTTTACCCTTTCTAGGTACCTTACCATTCCGTCGTCCCGAGCCTCATACTCCCCTCTGATTTGGTTGGTAACCAATAGCGAGTATGTCTTCAACACAATGTGTTCTCGCTCCGCGACCCTAGCTAGCTCGACTCCGGTTATCACCGCCTCGTATTCGGATTCATTGTTCGAGGCCGAGAAGGTGAATTTCAAGGCGTACTCAAACTCGTCCCCGTTTGGGCTGATGATAAGGATGCCGGCTCCTGAGCTGTTCGTCGTGGAGGAGCCGTCGGTGTAGACCTCCCATATGCCTAGGTTTGGCTCTTCCTGATATGTGCATTCGGCCAAGAAATCTGCAAGTGCTTGCCCCTTTATCGAAGGCCTTGGTTTGTACTGAATACCGAAACCAGAGAGTTCCACTGCCCATTTGATGAGCCTGCCGGATTGTTCGAATTTTTCCAAAGCTTTCTCCAACGGCTGATCGGTTAGGACCGTCACGGGGTGTGCGTCGAAGTAGGGTTTTAACTTCCTTGTGGCAACGACGACGGCGAAGGCCGCTTTTTCGATCGATGGGTAATTTCTCTCGCGGCAACAGCGTATGGTGACAAAGTAGATTGGGTGTTGCTTGTTTGTCTTCTTCCCCGATGATCACGGCGCCGTGGCCGAGGTTACTTGCTATGTATAGGTATAGCGTCTCCCCGATGATCGGCCTGGACGAGTTGGGAGAGTCGAAGATGAGCTTTCGATTGCTTGAAAGCCGTGCTCTGTTCTTCCCCCACCAAGTCTTTATTTCCTTTCAACACTTTGAAGAATGGGGTGCTCTTGTCGGGCGACCGAGAGATAAAACGGGCGAGAGCCGCCATTCTCCCTGGTCAAGATCATAACCTCTTTTCAATTCCTTGGTTCCGGCAGGTCTAGGATTGCTCGGACTTTGTCCGGATTGGCATCTATGCCTGGGCGCCGACAAGTACACCTAGAAATTTACCCGCCCGACACCGAAGTTGCATTTCATTGGGTTGAGCTTCATCTTGTATTTTCTTAGTGAACAAAATGTCTCGTGTAAATCGGCCAGATGCTCGCTGTCGGACTTGCTTTTTACAATAGCATCGTCGACGTAAGCCTCAATGTTTCGTCCTTTTTGGTTTCGGAACACTTTGTCCACCAGCCGCGTGTACGTTGCTCCGGCGTTCTTCAAACCAAACGGCATCATTTTGTACATGTATGTGCCATTGGCGGTGATAAATGCGCATTTAGGCATGTCTTCCTCGGCCATAAACACTTGGTGATACCCCGAGAAGGCGTCCGGCGGCAGCTCGATGGTGTAGCCCGCTGTGGCGTCGATTAAACTATCTATTCGAGGCAAGGGATAACAATCTTTGGGGCATGCTTTATTAAGTTTGGTAAAGTCTACACACATTCTCCATGCCCCCGATAACTTCTTCACCATTACAACATTGGCTAACCATTCAGGGTAAGTACAAGGCATGATGAAACCCGCCGCTAGTAATTTATCTACTTCGGCTTTGATGGCCTCGTCCTTCTCGGCCGAGGAGTTCTTCATTCTCTGCTTGACTGGGCGAGCGGTGGAGAGTACGTTCAGCTTGTGAACAATCACCTCCCGACTCACGCCTGGCATCTCGGCCGCTGAGTATGCGAAAACATCTTTATTCTTCCTCAGCAGGTCCAGGAGGTCGGCTCTGAATTTTGGTTCCAGGTTGACACCGACGGTTACGGTGCGGCCCGGATCAATCTCTACCTCCTCGGTCTCTGCTCCTTCGACCATGCCGATGGTCCGGTCGTTTCCAGATCTGGGGGTGTACTGTATCCGGAAGGATTTTAGTTTTGTAGCGACAGCTCTCACCCTTACTAGATACCTTATCGTCTCGTAGTCCTGGGCTTCGTACTCTCCTCGGATCTGGTTGGTCACTAAGAGTGAATCTGTCTTCACCATGATACGCTCTGCCCCGGCGGCTTTAGCTAGCTCAACTCCGGTTATCACCGCCTCGTACTTGGATTCATTGTTTGAGGCCAATGAGGTAAGCTTCAAGGCGTGCTCAAACACGTCTCCGTTTGGGCTGATAATAACGATGTCGGCCTTCGAGCTATTCGTCGTGGAGGGGCCATTAGCGTAAACCTCCCATAAACCGGGATCCTCCTCGTTCTTCGAGACGAGCTTATGCGCCTCCCCCCGGTCCGAGACATATATCAATGTCGGGGGCGGATGGATATCACAAATCGATTTCGCTCAAGGTGACCCGACCTATGAGAACGTCGTAGGCGGATGTGCCGTCGATGACTACGAATTCGGATATAACATTCTTGGCTCGCACCTCCCTCGCCGAACCTCACCGCAACTGACCGACCCCGGGGTACCGCTGGCCGCCCCGAAAAAGCCGTACAACGGGTTGGTGCAGGGGCTCAAATCTTCAACCCTCAGACCGAGGCTGAGAAAGCATTCTCTGTACATAACGTTCGTGTAGGCGCCTGTGTCAATCATGCACCTCTTCACCGAGTGGTTGGCTATGTCCAGGCGGACTGTAAGTGGGTCGCTATGAAGAGCGATGACTCCTTCGTAGTCCTCCTGTCCGATGGTCATATCGGGGATGTTGGGGCGGGGTGGTGTGTTTGGGCACAAAGTTGATGGCCTGATGAGGTTCATCCAGGTGTCGTTTGTGCCCATGAGCGGACCCACCGTTCTCGTTGTCCCCGATGACGACATTGACTACTCCTACTCGCTCGAAACGGGCTTGCTATTTGATCCGCCGACATCTGGTTTTTGGCCTCTGGCAACATATTTGCCGAGGCTCCCCTTCCGGATCAGCTCTTCAATGGCATCCTTCAGGTGTCGGCAATCGTTGGTTAAGTGTCCGGTGTGGCCGTGGTACTCACAGTACTGGCTCGTGTCACCGTCACTCCTCGGCCTAGGGGGTCTTTCCCATTTCGGCCCTCGTTCTTGCTCGGGCGAAGACCTCGGCGGCCGATACGACTAGGGGGGTATGATCATCGCACCGTTTTTGTAGTACGTTCCCGAGCTCCCCGCATCCGCCGAGCTTTGTTTCCAGGCAGTCTTGTCTGACCGTGACCTATTATTCTCACGGCGTCTTTCATCGAACCGTGACCTGTTGTTGTCACGGCGTCTTTCATCCGGGTTGTCCTCCTGCGACTCTTCTTTTAAGTGCTCGGCCTCGCCGGGGCCTACCCGGTCTTGTGATAGTCCTCTACCTTGATGGCTTGGTCGGCCAACTTTCTGGCGGCGTCCAAGCCCAGGCCTCCGCACTTGATGAGCTCATTTTTTTAAATCTCCCTTGGGAGGCCCTTCATCGGCGCGAAGGCCGCCGGATTGGGATTGATTTCCCGAATCTGCTGGACCTTTCCGTCGAACCTCTTCACATAGCTTCGTAGAGACTCGCCTCCCTCCTGTTTGATAGTTAGGAGGTCCGATGTCTCCACGACCCTTCTCTTGTTGCAAGAGTACTGGGCTAGAAAGGCGTCCCTTATGTCGGCTTAATAGTATACCGAGCCGTCGGAAGCCCCTTGTACCAACTTTGAGCCATTCCATGCGAGTTGTTGGGAAAACTCGGCACTGACCTCATCGGGCTGCTCCCATACCTACATGTAAGACTCGAAAGCCTCGGGCGTGGTCGGATCGCTATCTCCCTTGTATGATAGAGGTGGCAACTTGAGCTTAGTTGGCACCGAACTTCTAGGACGTAGGCGCCGAGGGGCGTCGACCACGTGCCGAACGACACGCGGCGATCGGCTCCTCGCATTCCTAATCCGGCTCCTCTCCTCGTAGCGGGAAGGACTCCTTCTTCGGCTTGGACTTCTCCTCCAACTCTCCGAGTCGGACTCCTCGCTCCTCCGGGGTAAGCCTCGTTCGTGTTGCGGGGACGCTGTCCTCCCATGAGTGCGGGAAGGACTTAGGTCTACCGCGCCCACTTTGGGCTCCCCGCGTCTTGATCAAGCGTCGGCTTCTCCTAGTGCTCCGTTCAAATTTCTCGAGTCACGTTTTGGGCCCCGGTCTCTGGACGATTTCCACCGCTCTTGTCGGCGTGACAAAGTGTGAGCCGACGGTTGCGATTAGGTCCGGGAGCATTTTCGGTTTGCTACGTCAACCACATGTCCCATGATGGTGACCTGGTTGGTCGGGCAGCGCGTGTCGGGTATTATTGGCATCCCGAACTCTGGTTGGATTACTCCGCCGGTGGAGGGCTGCACGACTCCAGAATTGTTGAAAGTATCATCTTGGTAGAATGCGGTTTCGTCGGTCACGACTGCGTCTTGTTGTTTCGACATTTTCTTAGCTTTTTGGGTGGGTTTTCGTTGTTTTTTTTTTTTTTTTTTTTGTTTGGGAATGAATGTGACTAGCTTCTAGTGTCTTTTCCCACAGACGGCGCCAATTGTTCCGGGTGTAATTCCAGAGCAAGTATCGTTACCACCCGTGGCTTGTAGAATAATGTCTTGAGTTGAACCCTTCTTGCCTTTATCGTTCCTCTCGCCTCTCCGCAACAATGAACGAATCGAGGGGTTGGCTTTGTGCCAAGCGTACTCACTCTGACGCTCAAGTCAGTAAACTTAAAGGATTAAGTTGTGTTACTTGGCTAGATATGTATTGTAGAGAGATAAGGAAGATATTACCAGATGAATAGTGTATTTAGGTTAAGTTGTGGGATCCTTTCCTCAATGAAGGTTGAGGAGTATTTATAGGCTTTCCCCTTTTGTCACGTAGTGGCCTAGTGGCCAAGTGGCTAGCAGGTGGAAAGACTGATCTACCCCTCGGCCGAGGGACCTAAGGCAGGCCGGCGGGCCATGTTGACTCACCGCCGAGGGGTCTTGGATATGAGTACGCGGGTATGTGTCCCGGCTGGCAGGTAGTCACGCCGAGACCCAGGCTAACAGGCCGATGGGCTGCATCGGCTAGTCTGTCTAAGTCGTTGACTTGCTGTGGATATCTTTGACCTTGTTCAATATGTTGACTTGGTCAGCGGTGCAGAATATGCCCCATCAGTTTTATTTGGAGCAATCAAGTCCCTTAAAGTTTCACCAAAAGTGAAATTCAACCCCAAAGTGAAATTCAACCACATTTTTATAATTTTCACCAAATTCTTATATTAAATCACTTTTGATACAATTTATCAAATATAAAATATTTTATTTCATAATTTTAGAACTTTTATATTTATATTAAATATTGAGAATTGTTTTATTTTGAATTTTATAGTATATATGTTCCGGGTGTAATTCCAGAGCAGTTATATGGTACCACCCGTGCTTGTAGAATGACGTCTTTAGTTGAATCCTCCTTGCGGTCTCCTGAAACGATGAACAAACTGAGGGCTCGGCTTTGGACCGAGCGAACTCACTCCGACGCTCAAGTCAGTAACTTAGAGAGATAAGTTGTTGTTACTTGGTGAAGTATATATTGTAGAGAGATAAGGAAGATATTATCAGATGAATAGTGATTCTTAGGTTAAATTGTGGATCCCTTACTCAATGAGAGTAGAGGAGTATTTATAGACTTTCACCTTTTGTCACGTAGTGGCCAAGTGGCTAGCAGGTGGAAAGACTGATCTACCCATCGGCCGAGGGACCCATGGCAGGCCGGCGGGCCCTGTTGACTCACCGCCGAGGGGTCTTGGATATGAGTTTGCGGATATGTGCCCCGGCTGGCTAGTTGCCCCGCCGGACCCATTTGTCAGCCGACAGCCTCGTCGGTTAGGCTGTTCTAAGCCGTTGACTTCTTGTGGATATCTTTGACCTTGCTCAATATCTTGATCGGTCGCCGGGTGCGAATATGCCCCATCAATTGCCCCGCCGGACCCATCTGTCAGCCGACAGCCCCTCGCTTCGGTTAGGGCCGTCTAAGCCGTTGACTTCTTGTGGATATCTTTGACCTTGCTCAATATCTTTGATCGTCGTTGGTGCGAATATGCCCCATCAATTTGCCCCAGCGTAGTCTATGCCGTGGTATGGGCTCCGATGTATCTTTGAGCGTATATTCTCGCGTAAGTAAAAATTTTACTCGCGCCCGGCTTCTTCTACCTCGGCTTGTTACGCTTAGGCCGTACCCTATCCCCCCTCCACATGGATGTGTAATGGACATCCGATGTGGAAAAGAGAGAGAGACGTTGGCCGAGACCAGGGTTGAGAGTGGACCGTTTGGCAAGTAGATACCAAGGAGCGTGTTGAAGAAGATACGTCGATTGGCATTCACGTCAAGGAGCGTGTCCCAACCGCCGCTTTAAAAATGTTAGCGTATCGGTCGTTGTGGCCCACGCTGCTACCGGCCTTGGCCGAGGGAATCGGGGTTACGGCGCGGCAAATTCGTATCTATAGACCATTATTGATTGCGTCCTCGTTCACGCTCGGTCTTAATTCGCCGAGGTGTCAGATTTGCGTCTCAACGGTACTTATACATTCTTAAGCTCGGTCTTAATTAGCCGAGGGCAAGTCGTGGTTCCCTCGTCACTCTCGGTCTTAGTTAGCCGAGGTGATCGAGTTTACGTTCTGACTGCCGTTGTAAATATCTAGGCATATCGGCTCGTTCCCCCGTCGCCCTCGGTTTTAATTAGCCGAGGTGATCGAGGTTTTGGCTCGATTGCATTTACCGGCTCGTTCCCCCGTCACTCCCGGCTTTGGCCGAGGTGATCGAGGTTTTGGCTCGATTGCATCTTTCGGCTCGTTCCCCCGTCACTCCCGGCTTTGGCCGAGGTGATCGAGGTTTTGGCTCGATTGCATCTTTCGGCTCGTTCCCCCGTCACTCCCGGCTTTAGCCGAGGTGATCGAGGTTTTGGCTCGATTGCATTTACCGGCTCGTTCCCCCGTCACTCCCGGCTTTGGCCGAGGTGATCGAGGTTTTGGCTCGATTGCATCTTTCGGCTCGTTCCCCCGTCACTCCCGGTTTTGGCCGAGGTGATCGAGGTTTTGGCTCGATTGCATTTACCGGCTCGTTCCCCCGTCACTCCCGGCTTTAGCCGAGATGATCGAGGTTTTGGCTCGATTGCATTTACCGGCTCGTTCCCCCGTCACTCCCGGCTTTAGCCGAGGTGATCGAGGTTTTGGCTCGATTGCATTTACCGGCTCGTTCCCCCGTCACTCCTGGCTTCGGCCGTAGTGATCGAGGTTTTGGCTCGATTGCATTTACTGCTCGTTCCCCGTCACTCCGGCTTTGGCCGAGGTGATCGAGGTTTTGGCTCGATTGCATTTACCGCTCGTTCCCCGTCACTCCTGGCTTCGGTAAAGTGATCGAGGTTTTGGCTCGATTGCATTTACCGCTCGTTCCCCGTCACTCCGGCTTGGCCGAGGTGATCGAGGTTTTGGCTCGATTGCATACCGGCTCGTTCCCCCATCACTCCCGGCTTTAGACGAGGTGATCGAGGTTTTGGCTCGATTGCATTTACCGGCTCGTTCCCCCGTCACTCCTGGCTTCGGCCGAGGTGATCGAGGTTTTGGCTCGATTGCATTTACCGGCTCGTTCCCCCGTCACTCCCGGCTTTGGCCGAGGTGATCGAGGTTTTGGCTCGATTGCATTTACCGGCTCGTTCCCCCGTCACTCCTGGCTTCGGCCGAAGTGATCGAGGTTTTGGCTCGATTGCATTTACCGGCTCGTTCCCCCGTCACTTCTGGCTTTGGCCGAGGTGATCGAGGTTTTGGCTCGATTGCATCTTTCGGCTCGTTCCCCCGTCACTCCCGGTTTTGGCCGAGGTGATCGAGGTTTTGGCTCGATTGTATTTACTTTGTTCCTAGGCCTCTAGCTACATACTTGCTGAGGCTCCCCTTCCGGATCAGTTCTTCAATGACATTCTTCAGATGCCGAGCTATCGCTTAAGTGACCGGTGTGGCCGTGGTACTCGCAAAGATCGGCTCGTGTCACCGTCACTCCTCGGCCGGGAGGTCTTTCCCACTTCGACCCTCGCTCTTGCTCGGGCGAAGACCTCGGCAAAGAAAGACTCGAAGGCCTCGGCATGGTCGCTTGGCATGTGACCATACCGACATGTGAGACTCGAAGGCCTCGACATGGTCGCTTGGGTCACCTTCTCCTTTGTATGATATGGGCGGAAACTTTAGCTTAGTCGGCACCGGGACGTCAAGGACATAGTCATTGAGGGGCTGTCTGACCACGTGTCGAACGACACGCGGCGATTGGCTCCTTGTATCCTTAATCCGGCTCCCCTCTCCGTGGCGGGTCGGGCTTCTTCTCCGACTCTGGTGAGTCGGGCTTCTTCTCCGACTCTGACGAGTCGGACTTCTTTCACTCCTCCGAGGCGGGCCTCGTCGGTGCCGCCGGCGGCGAGCTGTCCTCCCGCGGGTGCGGGAAGGACTTAGGTCTACCACCGCACTCGGCTCCTCCGGCGTCTTGACGGGGCCGCTTCTTCCGGTGCTCCATTCAAGTCTCTTGGGGTCACATTCTGGCCCCGGTCTCTGGACGGGTTCCGCCGCTCTTGTCGGTGTGACGAGTGTGGCCCGACGGGCAATTATGTCCAGGAGTAGCTTCACTTTGCCGCATCAACCACATGTCCCATGATGGTGACCTGGTCGGCGGCGCGGCACATCTTGTTCCTTTGGCGTCTCGTTCGTCGTATCGTGATACGGTCGGTGGGGACTCGCCCGATTTCGAGTTGTGGAATGTGTCGTCTTGGTAGAATTTGTTTTCCACCAACACCTTCTCTGGTTGTTTCGACATCTTCTTAGCTTTTTGGGTGGGTTTTTGTTTTGGTTTTTTTTTTTTTTTTTTTTTTTTTTTTTGTTTGGGAATGAATGTGACTAGCTTTCTGTGTCTATTCCCCACGACGGCGCCAATTGTTCCTGTGTAATTCCAGAGCAGTTATATGGTACCACCCGTGCTTGTAGAATGACGTCTTTAGTTGAATCCTCCTTGCGGTCTCCTGAAACGATGAACAAACTGAGGGCTCGGCTTTGGACCGAGCGAACTCACTCCGACGCTCAAGTCAGTAACTTAGAGAGATAAGTTGTTGTTACTTGGTGAAGTATATATTGTAGAGAGATAAAGAAGATATTACCAGATGAATAGTGATTCTTAGGTTAAATTGTGGATCCCTTACTCAATGAGAGTAGAGGAGTATTTATAGACTTTCACCTTTTGTCACGTAGTGGCCAAGTGGCTAGCAGGTGGAAAGACTGATCTACCCCTCGGCCGAGGGACCCATGGCAGGCCGGCGGGCCCTGTTGACTCACCGTCGAGGGGTCTTGGATATGAGTTCGCGGATATGTGCCCCGGCTGGCTAGTTGCCCCGGCCGGGACCCATCTGTCGTAAGCCGACAGCCTCGCTTGCTAGGGCCGTCTAAGCCGCGACTTCTTTGTGGATATCTTTGACCTTGCTCAATATGTTTGATGGTCGGGGCAATGGTGCGATATGCCCCATCAATTGCCCCGGCCGACCCATATGTCGGCCGACAGCCTAAGCTTAAATTAGGTCATGTAAGCCGTTGACTTGTCTTGTGGATATCTTTGACCTTGCTCAATATCTTTGATCGTCAATGGTGCGAATATGCCCCATCAATATAGACAATTTATTATATATGTATGAATATTATATAAATTATAAATAATTTACTAAATATGTATGTAAGAGTGTTCTTCAATGATTAATAAATTATGTTGAAATTTGTAAAGTTGCAATTAGTAATTTTTAGTTATTTAATAAATTATTTAATACTAATATAAAATGTTTTTAATTAAAATTCTTGTGAAAATTTTGAAAATGGGATTGAATTTCACTTTTGTGAAACTTAAGGGGCTTGATTGCTCCAAACAAAACTTATGGGGCCTAATTTCACAATCGAACAGAATTAAGAGGCTTAATTACCACTTTTGCGGTTATTAATTATAAGAATTTAACATATCAAATAACACCATTCTCGATTAAAAAAAAAGGTTTTTCATCAGTCCCTAGATATTTTACATTTTGCCCATCAATCATTTCTGACACGTTTGAGTTTAGATAGAAAATGATGGTCGGCTTCAACAAGAAGTTGCGATAATAAAAATAAGTTATTACAGTATTATTAGTTATTTTTTCGGAAAATTTACGTGATATCCTTGAATTTTGCCATTTTGCACGTGATACCCAATTTTTTAAGTTTGAGTACATGATACCCTCAATGCACAACATACCCTTTTTGTCGCTATAAAAAAAACCAATTGCGCATAACTCCTATACCGGAATTCAAAATCACCCAATGTTTTTTCCTAAAATGATTATCTCGTCATAAACTATGATTTGAGGAAAAAAAAAAATTGTCGGCTGACATTGTATACGTTTTTTTTAAACGAAAATCTCAAATCAACCATATCTTTGATCTTAAATTTCTGAATAACCATTTTCATTTTATCAATTTATAGTTCTCGACGAGATAATTAATTTGAAAAAAAAATAGTCAATTTCGATTTCTTGTATATGTATGCTCAATTGAAATTTTTAAGAACGATAAAAAGGACACGTTGTGCTTGAAAATCATATCTTAAGATATCATGTGTACAAACTTAAAATCAAATCTTAAGGATATCATATGGCATATGCACAAACTTAAAAGGTTGGGTACTACGTGCAAAATGGCAAATTTGAAAGTACCACGCTACCACGTGAATTTTCCATTTTTTTTTCCATATTTTCACAACACAATAATTTTGGAGGTACAATTACATTGTTGTCGCACATTTATTCATTTAATTTTATAATAAATATAATTTTTTACATAATTAAATTATCTGATCGTATAAAACTGTCTCAAATAATAATTACTCGACAAAAATTATGCAATTGTGAGTAGTGAGTATTGTGAGTTTGTGACTTGTAAATCAAACAAGGGAAAGTGAGGCCATCATGTTAGGCTGTTAGCCAAATTACGACTAGACTACCCTTTCAAGAAGGGTGTACGTGGACGGTGGACCCCACTTGGAGGGACGCTAATTATTTTTCAAGTTTCCAACATTCTTTTGTGGGCTGTGCATTGTACTTAATACTTCCTCCATTCAACTCCACTCTACCATATTAGTTTTTGTACATTATTCACAAATAAACCTTCAATTGTAATTTTCTCTCAATACATAAGTGAAAATATATTAATGTGAGATCTTGTTTGATTCGTCTTTACGAGTACATTAAAAATATTTAACTTTTATAATTTTTGCAAATACGTAACTAACGATATTTACCGCGTAAAACACGCGTTGACAAATGTGAAAAAGCAAAGTGGTAAAGTGGAGTTGAATGGAGGAAGTATTATTATTAATTTGTGCACAATTCCACGTGAAGAAATTCAAGGGCTCAACTGCTGAAGAAGACTCAAGAGTCAAGGCAACGACTAGTATTTAACTTGAACTAAAAAAAATTATATACGTCAAATAATTATGTAATTTAATTACGAAATAATTAAATGTACGTTATTTTTATTACAGAGTAATATAGCGCGTTTTGATTACGTAAACAATTCCTTGCTTTTTAAATTCTTTTTTTTTTTTAATTCGAACCTCTGACCCGCCCGACCCGACCTGCCCCTTACTTGCCTTTGGACCCATCTGGACCGGTTACAGGGGTAACAATTCGAAAACTAAGGAAAGAGAAAGTATTGAATGTAAGGAAGTAATGAGAGTTGCACAAAGAACTTGGGATGAGAGTGATAATTAAAAAGAGCGTATACGGTTGAATGGTTGATAGACATCTAAGATGTGAGAGAGTGCATGAGAATCAATGATGAGACTTGAGGAAAGGAGAGAGTGGGGCAAACTTCGGGGACGAAGTTCGTTTTAAGGGAGGAAAATTGTAATACCGGATAATTTGGGACCTACAAAGGACTTTGGGACATGTGAGGGGACCCACGTGTACTCGAAAGTAAAGTATGACCGTACACTAAACCAAGTGCAGCTGGCACTAGACCAAGTACAGCGGCACTCGACCAAGTAAAGGTGGCACTCGACCAAGTGGAGGTGGCACTCGACCGAGTAGCACTTCATTCAACCGAGATAGTATTCCATACTCTCTCCTAGTCTGCCTAATATTCTCCTTTCTTTTTGACACAAAAATAAGGAAATGAATTTGGGCCACACAAAACAACCTACTCCACATGAAATTGAATTTGGACCATACAAGGGTTTTCAAAAAAAAAAAAAAAAACAGAACCCGACTAATATGAATAAAGAAAGAGGGAACATTAAGCAGACTAGAAGCGAGTATTAAATGTTAAAGTCAAGTAATAAGAGATTGACAGCGATACTCATCAACTTAAGTAGTACGTAAATGAAGAAACATAAAAAAAGTAAAAAGATTTCTCGGAAACTTCAAAAAGTTTCTAGAAAATGAGTCAAAAAAAGAGAAAAAAGGTTGTATTTCAGATGTACTATCTCACACTTAACGATTTTTTGTATATTTTTTTGAGTTTTTTAGAGTTTATAAATTACATTTTAGTTTTGTAATGTCAAAAATCAATTTTTTTGAGCTTATATGTAATTTTTTTTAGCTTATATGTAATTTTTTTAAGTTATAATGCAACTTTTTGAGATTAAGTTTAAATAAATGAACTCAAAAAATTTATAATAAAACTCAAAATTTTTAAATTAAAACTCAAAATTTTTATCTTAACGCTATTTTTTCAATACAACTGTTTTTTTATATATATATGATTTTTTCACATTCACTTGTCTTTTCAATATCCCTTAAAATAAAAGACTAAATATTACGATATGTATACTTATATAAAAACGATTTTCGTAAGGAATTTAAATTGTACTCCCTCTTATTCTCTATGTTCTTCCACCATTATTTTTGGGTAGAATTTAGTGGGAGTATGATATGTGGATGTAAATGAAAGTAAGAGAGAGAATGTGGGGTCATAAGATATTGTAACCACAAAAGATAGACAAATAAGGAAAGGAAAGATCTTAGTGAATTTGTCGTTTTAGCAAATGTGGGAGATATTAGAGAATATGAGGGAGTAATATTTTTATACTTTTTGAACAAATATATTTTTCTAAATATTTAAGTCAAAGCTTATTTAGAAAAAATATATAAAAAACAGATAGAGTAAAGTCGTAAAGATAAACTTTATTGGACTACATTGATTACATGTAAACAATGATCACATTACTCTTTACACAAATTCTAACTTTAAACAGATACTATCCGCCAAAAGTTATAGACGGGTCAAATATTACACCACTTTCATAATAAGACAAATAACAAGTGAGATGTCACCACTTTGTCTTACTCCCTTCATTCAACTTCACCTGCATGTTTCTCTTTTGCACAGTATTCACAAGCAGACATTCAACTTCAATTTTCTCTCAATATATAAGTTAAAATATATTCATGTGGGATCTTATTTGATTCGTCTTTAAGAGTACATTAAAAATATCTATCTTTTATATTTTTTGCAAATACGTTGCTAAAGATATTTACCGCGTAAAAGTCGCGTTGACAAACGTGATAAAACAAACATATAAAGTGGAGTTGAATGGAGGGAGTATTATACTTCTTCCATTCAACTCCACTCTACCACTTTACTTTTTCACGTTTGTCAACGCGTATTTTACGCGGTAAATATCGTTAGCTACGTATTTGCAAAAATTGTAAAAGTTAGATATTTTTAATGTATTCGTAAAGACGAATGAAACAAGATCTCACATGCATATATTTTCACTTTATATATGAGAGAAAATTGCAATTAAATGTTAATTTGTGAATAGTGAACAAAAATCAAAGGGGTAGAGTGGAGTTGACTGGAGGTAGTATAAGGTGGTGACATATTTGACCCGTTTACACTTTAAAGGGATATACCCGTCTAAAGTGAGACTAATTGTACTCTTTAAGTGATAAAAAAGACACAATCAATGGATGCAATTACAGTAAATCTTTCTTAAGACAGAGATATCAATCTTAAATTTAACATGGATTAAATATCATATTCCGTACTAAATAAATATTTGTTTTTCTCTATGTAATCTGGTTTTGTTTTATTCGTCCATATATATATTTGACTCATCTTTATCGACCAATATTTTCTCATCTTATGTACAATGACTACGACTTTTTAAGAGAATCATGTTATTGAAATTAGTAATTTCAACCAACCAATTGTGACGAATATAAGTGACAAATCTCTGTATACTGGGAGAAAATACGGAGTAATAGTCATAGCTCATCATAGTTTACCGTTAAACTAGTAAACGGAAGAAGTGAGAATTTAAAAGGCAAAATGTAACACAAATTCTTAAGTGAGACAATGGTCTCTTAATGTTAGTAAAAGACCTCTCTAATAAGAGTTAATTATTATTTTTATTTAAATGTTATCATTTTTTTTTAAATTAGTTTTTTATTTATTTATTGGTTGTCTCTTATTAATGTAGTGAGAGACGGTCTCTCAGAAACATGTAAATATGTACTCCCTCCATTCAACTCCACTTTACATATATTCCTTTTTCGTACATTCAACTCCACTTTACATGTTTCCTTTTTAAGCCAAGAAAATGACCATTCTATCCTTTTCACACTCCATATTTACAAAAAATGTCATCCATACCCCACACTAATCCACCATAAAACCCCACCTTTATATTTTTTTAACATTTTTAACCCCACCATTCTCTTTTCCTATGTACTTTTTATAGTTTTTTTAATCCGCTCCTTAATACCCGTGCAAAAAGAAAATATGCGAAATGTAGTTGAACGATGGGAGTAATATCTAAATATTATTGTTGCTTCTTACATACATTGGAGGTCATTTTCTTAAAGTCCCTCCGTTTTTATTTATATGACGTTTTTGTTTTTCGAGGCGATCTTTTGATTTTAAATTTTACAAAAATAAATTTGTCCAAAAATTATAAAAATTACACCATAAAATTCCTTATAAAAAGAGCTTTCATATTAGTATATACTCCCTCCTATTCATTCATTTTGTCCCTCTTTCCTTATGGAAGCTAGTCGGATTTTTGTCCCTCTTTCCTTTTTTGGTAACTTTTGTGTGGTCCAAATTTAATTACATGTGGAGTAGGGTGGAATAAAGTGTTTTGTGTGGTCCAAAATCATTTTCTTAATTCTTGTGCAAAATAGAAGGGGGGCAAAATGAATGAATAGGAGGGAGTATATCATAATATTTTTTTTCCCTACATTTTAAGAGATATTAAAGAGAGAAGGGAATATCTCAAAAAGTGAGAATGACATATAAAATATATATGGATCTTTAGGATCTTCATAAAAAAGTGAGAATTTGTAAAAATGTAAATACGTGTGTTAATTGGTATAAAAAAAGCAAATATGTGAGAAAAACCTTCCTAGAAAACTTGTGGGAAAAACACTAGTAAAGAAAAAGAGTACATTATTACATAACTTGATATAATTCGAATTGAACCATACTTTGACGTAACTTCTTGATCGTTGAATAAAATTCATCGTGGTTTATGAACTTGATATCTTCAAATCCTTAATAATTTTAATCTTCATATTTCTCACAATCTTGATGTAGTCATTCATGATGACTCGTTAAAAATGCTTTAATACAATTTATTTGGAGCTGAAAATGAATAATGCAACTTATGAAGCGATCCCGGACACGTGGTAGAAAATTAGGAGAAAAAGAAACACGACCTGGAATGGCCTTTCAAACAGCTCAAACTGAAGTGTATAATTCACGTTTTTCTGGATTCTAAGGTCCCAGAACAAAAATGTCCGTAAATCACACGGATGATTCTCGGTTCAGACAAAGCGGCCTCGCAAAATTTGAGGAGCAACACAGGACATTTGAGGTTGCCAGTGTGCGACAAACCAGTCTTGGGCGGAAATTGGAGACTCGTTAAAAATATTTAAATAATTATTATTTGGGGCTGAAATTAAATAGGGTAACTTCTGAAGCTCCCCTTGAATAATAGGGTAACTTCTGAAGCGCCCCTTGACATGTGGCATTGGTGGCAGTGAGAGCATCCGCAACAATGGGGTTCCCCATATTTTATCTCTCTTTTTCTTATTCGTCCACCTCATTTCCCACTAATTTTTCCATCTACCCTCCCCAATCTATAACCACATTTATGCAACAATGGGGTTCCCTATTTACCTATAAAAAATTGGGAACCTCCCCAAAAAGAACATAATTTACCCTTGCTTTTTTTTGGAAACCCTCTCTATTAATGGTGGAACCTCAAATTATGGGGAGGTTGGTGCATTAGTGAGGTTCCTCATATGAGGAGAAAAAGTGCATATGGGGAGGTAGTTCTACACCTTTGCGGATGCTCTGAAGGTTACGAGTCTTACGACGGAGATGAAGAGGATTATTGAGATGGTTGATGCATTTTTATCGCTTGGAAGAGACGTTTGATAGGGTACTAGGTATGGAGATTAGCCGTTTCAGATTTTATTGGGTGAGCAGAGGGAAAAATCTGGGTTATAAATAAGAAAAAGGGGAGAAAAGAGCAAGTCAATGCCGAACAATTGACTTTTTATCGCCGGAAGTGGATTTTAGCCTTTTGTAAAAAGAAAAAATAAAAGGTAGTAGAAAGCCAAGAAATAAAAATTAGTTTCTAACAAAAAAAAAAACCATAATTCATTAGTAAATAATTTTATCACCGATATCAAAGATTTGTAGTGCAGATCATCCCCTATCTACTCAATTTTGAAATATTTATTCTCATAAATATACTCTCAATTTAGAGTTTTTTCATTGATTCTTTATTTATTAATGTTACTTTGAAGTATAAGGAACATTGGCCCAATTTTTAACCCTAAGCTCATGAAAATTATCACTAAAAACTCAAATAAACTGAACTTAACCCGACTCAAAAAAGCACAAATCAATAAAAGTGGGTAACCGAAATGAGACATTGAAATCGAGCTAAAACCAAAACTAAGGTCAACCCGAATAAAATCGAACCTACTAAACCCCAGTCGAAAGTCGAAACCACATTGAATAACCTACATGCCAAATCTAGTTTCACCCAACCAATTGGGACAAATTATGTGAGATCCACATATATTGGGAAAAATTAATAGTCTAAAAGTTCATGATGAATGTTAAATTGCTTCTTGTTTGGTTTAATGTGAAACTTGCACTTCCTACATATATTGGAAGTCATATTCTTATTCCAACCAAACAACCATAGGTCTGGACTTCAGGAAAGAGTGCTATTTATTCAGGTTACAATCAAACGACGACTTGCTTGGACCTCAATCTCACTGAAAGCCCTCGGCCTAAATTTTCTTCAGGAACTCCATGACATAAACATTATAAGCAGAGCAAACAACTTGGAAGGCTTGAAACCCGGCTTTGAATGCTAATGCCTCGTATTCGACTTTGGACCTCTCTTTCCCTCCTATCAGACACATTATAATAGCATCGACTTGTAGGACCAAACGCGCAGCTATATTTGTTGTCGATTCATGTGGATCGGGAAGAAGATATTCACATACTATAACTTTGCCATGATCCTCAGGCAAGGCATCATAGCAATTCTTTAGGATCTTTATGCATTCTTCATCATTAAGATTATGACAGACGTGCTGTCAAAAAAAAAAAAAAAAAAAAAAAAAAAAAAAAAAAGATTATGACAGATGCACTGTATTTCAAACATTAAAAATCATATTAGAGGCGATTTTCCATCAACTATTAAGCCACCATTTTATTGAACTCCATCTAACATTCTTACCTTGAGGAAAATAGCATCACCTTTGGGAATATTGACAAACATGCTCCCACCTACATGTTCCACACCTATATATACACACACAAATAATGTGATAAAAACAAGCCAAGTGTCGAGAATCGGAAGCACATTGAAATATAAATAATTTAATTGATTAAAGTTACCGGGATAAGAAGGCGCATCTGCAATGAAGTGAGGCTGATCAAAATTAATGCCTTTAATTTGTGGGTATTTAGAGCAAATCATGCCAAGCGTAGCTCCGGTGTTGCCACCCACATCAACCAAAGATGGTAGCCCTTCAAACCCTTTATAATTCTTGAGAATTCCACGCATAACAAGTGTAGAGAGATCTGACATTGCCTTACTAAAAAGAATCTGAAACTCAGGATGTTTTCCCATGTACTCGTAGTAAGGCATACCCAATGCTTTTGTGAACGGTACTGATCCTTCAAGAACTGCATATTTCAAGCAGCGTCTGCAATATAAAAACACCTGGCTCGTCATTCGTCAAGATGAAAAAGTATCTCTATTTGGAATGGTTGTAGCTTAAAACCACTATACAACAACAGGGTTGAATAACTATGATCAAGAATAAGGGAAGCAATGGAGTAATTCCGCAAAATCTTTGTTCATATTATCACCAAAAATGTTTTAGAAAATGAATTATTGCTGGATAAAATTGGTCGAAGTTGACATCTTATGACTACCAAGTTAAACACTTAAACTATGTACAACAACAACAGCAGCAAAGCAACAACAGATCCTTAATCCCAAAATGATTTGGGTCGGCTGACAGGAATCATCCTTTAAAAACGTCCATGGGCGATCGCACAACTCAAAATGAAAAAGATAGAAAAAGAAGAGTGAAAAGCAAATGGGAAGCAAAGCATGATAAAAACGTCAAGTTAAACATATAGGTTTGAAAATCAAAAACTCAGTTTTCTTTTATAAAAGCTTAAGAATTTAGTTAAAAAATACAAATTAATGACAATAGTTTTGAAGAAGTAAAATTAATGTTTCAGAAAATCTTAAAAGTAAACAGAGTATGATTATATAAGAAGTTTTTAGGTAAAACATTTGATAAATCTCAAAATTAAACAAATAATTTTTAAAATTAAAATAAAAATGATAAATAGTTTAAATAAGAATATATACTAAAAATCCACATATATCATATCCCTCCATTGTGCTCTCTCCGTCACCATACCCTCTTTAATCCCGAGAGATCTCATATCATGTTCAATCATTTTCAACCAAGTTAAACTATATACACTATGGAGAATTTCTGGGAATTTCCATTAAGGGTCATGTTTTACATGATTGGAAGAGTATAATAAGTTGCTTACAAGCTGTCATTCACACTACTACGAAAGGTGGTATTCATGAAAGCGGAAAAAGAAACACCATCCTCATTCGGCATGAAAAATTTACAGACAGGTGCAAGCCCATAACGCTTCTCAACTCTGCCTAAGGAGAGGGTGAGGATAGAGTTGCTGACCAAGATGTCAAGCATGCGGCCGAGGTAAGACTGGGCAGCCTCTATGTTAGTGGTGGGCAGCTTGGCGACAATCTCAGCTACTGACAAACAAGCTCCAGGCCCACGTTCTTTAATGATCTCAAACACTTGAAGATCAATAACTACTTTTAGCACCTCCCACCTTGTAAAATCACTAGCTAAAGAAAAGGCAAATGAGGCTGCTATTTCCTCCTCCTCTTTCCCCAAGTTCCAATATGAGTCCATTTGACAGAGAAATAATACAGTATATGATTTTTGCAGCTGTAAGCTCCTGAGAAATATTCAAGGTTTTTCAAGCTATATATAGAAGGTTCTTTCACTAAGAAACTAATTGCATTAATTAAAGTCTATTCACAATAGTATTCACTCCTAAGTAAATTACTTGACGTATTATATTTTGGAATGCGCAAGTGACTTCACATTTTCTTTTCAGGATAGTTTTTGGGTTAAGAAATTCTCCATCCTATGACCCTCATTATGTTTCTGGTAGATACTCGTAAAATAATTGTCTTTTTTTCCTCTATCCTCTATCGAGTACGTTAAATAAAAATTAAAAAGCAAACTTCTACGGTATCCCTATTTGATTAACATGATGGCAGGTGTACTTCGGAACTTGTACACATTTTTTAAAGTCAAGGAATAACAGTGATATTTCATCAACTTAAGTATGACCTTTACGTAAATGAAGACACTATATACATGATAGAGGGATTAAATCTTTAATATATAACATGACTATAGTCTTAGAGGTGACAGTAACACCCTTACCTTGTAAATATCCATCCATCCTACATAAAATGGATTGATTATGGATGGTGAATTTTGTGTGAATTCAAGGTGGAATATGGATGATAGAACCATCACATATTTAGCACCCTAGTCCCTAGTGGATATAAACCCCAAATTTATATAAATTCTAGATCATTTTAATTATTTAGGACTGATTATATATTCATTACCCTAATTTCAATTAAAAAAACTTTAATTTTCTAGCTATATAAGAAAATTGATGGATAAAAAAATAGAACGGGAATAAGAATAGAATATGAATAAAACAAATACAAACGGATATGAATATGACTATAAATTCACTCATCCATATCCCGCTCATTGTCATCTCTACTAGTTCCTGTTCTCAATGATATTGATCAAGCATCATTTCTATACCCACCCACCCAACCATAACCTTACAACCATTAAACCACCATGTTTACCATGCACATCAGCCTCACATTGAACCCGTTGCCATCACACAATTTGATATGGCCATCACACGAATAATGATCTTTGGTGCAGTAATGACCAACGTTCTTCAGTATGTATATGTTGAAAAATGAAATTATGTGTCTCTAGCAAAAAGTTGACTACTTGTCTACTTGAGCACCTCCCACAGTAAATATGTAGCTTACTAAATAATTAGCTATGTCGTATGAGTTGTTGTAATAAGTACCAGCCGTAAATTACTGACTTATACAACAACAAATGTGTGGATCATGTGTCTTTCACGCCATATATGGTGGTTTACAAATATTCACAATTTATACCTAACCTTCACATAAATGCATGTGATGAAAATTGGATGGAGAAAGAAAAATAGGCCTCATCTAGAAGACAAGATAAATCCTTACTTTCTCTTTCTCTCAAGTACTGCAAGTTTAAAAATTTTAGTTATCCCTAGAGATCACACAAGTGAGCGGTATAAGATTACCGTCACTGAACCATAATACCTGGGTAACTTATAAAGCAAAAGGATTTTCACCCAAATAAATTACTAGGACTCCAGAATGACCTTAGAAATATGAATCAAGTAATTGACTACGTGAGTAAGATGATCAACGGATCTAAAACCTAAATTATGGAAAATCTAATAGTTTTCGGCCCAAGCCATTAAGGCTATGAGGGTCCAAGACTATAGGGTTCAGAATGTGAGGCAAGGGTATACATACACCCCATGCACATAAGGCGCACTGTTTTGCAAACATATTTGTATTTTCAAGATAAAACTAAGTGTAACAATACCAATTTTCAATTTAAATAGAGTTAACATGTAAACAAGTAACAACTCTCTATGATGGAAAGGCATAGCAAAAACTTGCAAGAAAACAATGCAAAAATTGCATAGTAAGGAGTCTTGAAGTAAGTACCTCACTGAGCCTTCTGTCTAGGCAAGCACTTATTTCAAGCTAAGGTTTTAAGTAATAGTTTCAACTTGTAGGGAATAATTAGTTTGACAAAACAAACACTAACAATGGAAATGAGGGTTTCTCATTCCCTTTCCTAACACCCCCTAAATAAATTAAAACATCACATTTACTCCTTCGATTCCATTTATACTGTACTAATTTGAATTTAGCTCAACGACCAGGGGGGTTTCTAGGATCCCTGTAATGGGGGTTCGGGTTTACATATAAAAATGTTCTATTTCAAAAAATCGAAAATCACCATTTTACTATGAAGTATATATACTTGGCATTTAGGTATGTTAACAACAACAAATTTAGAATGAAAACAATAATAAAAGGAAGAGTCAATTAAAAATAATTCAAAGAACAAAATGTCTACGAGGAATTCGCACAGCCTACTGAGCCGTAGCCCAATTAGCTTTCAAAAAATGTGTATAAACAAATTTAATTACAAAAATTGCAAGTAGTGGTACTTGAACCCACACCCTTTTAATAAAATGTCACACATAAATCACTATGACAAATAAATCTTAGCGATTCTTATTCATTCTTACTTATATATATTTTACTTTTTTTGGAATCAGTGGGGGTTCAATTGAACCGCATGAACCCCCACTGGAAACGCCTCTGTCAACGACCAATATTTTCTCACGATGTTCAACGGTTAAAACTTTTCAAAAATGATCATATGAATATAGTAGTTCCAATAAATCAATTGGGACCAGATTTTATGTTATAAATCTACATATATTGGGAAACATAAACGGTCAAAGTTGACCGTGGAAAAATATAAATAGGATGGAGGTAGTACTACTTAAAGTGATTAACCTGTTGTGTTGTTAAATATTAGTGTAATCGTGTTACGAGTCAAAATAATCGGCTCATCTCCATCCGCTACGACACATGGGGCACAGGCGCACAGCCAAATCAGCTGCTTGCTCAAGCACTGAGGCAAATATCTACCAATCCGAATCCCTCTATCATTTAGGTTAAAGAGGGTAATTAGATAACTACAGTACTCAAAGAAACTGGCCTAATTAAATTGTCTCCTAATATGTTGCCTCCTTAACAAGAATGTCGATCATAGGAAAACCTGATAACATCGTGCTATCATGCTACATGAGATGTATTTAAGCTCTTAACAAAAAAGGAAGAGCCGACAACCAGTAGTAAAAGGAGTGAAGAGAGAGGCATAATGAATACCTCAATAGCTACAGCTGTGAAGTTCCGTTTGACAGACAATGTTTATGCTCAGGAAGCTCAACAGCTCAATCCAACAGCATAGCCACTTTGTCTTTGAGGCTAGCTTTCTTCCTCATTGCTGGGACCACTTCTACAGTATCATTCTGACTTCTTCTGCTAACATCATGGTCGAGATTATATCCTCAGGAAGCTCAACACTACACTGAGAATGCAGGAACTTCCCTCGAAATTATATCCAATTTGGTGTAAAATCACCAAGCCCCCATGAAATTTAACAAGAAACAATCTCATTCTGTTGGGTTGGGTTAGGCTGCTGCGTATGATGGGTGAGGCATTAGTAATGACAATAAATTTCAAACAAAATGATCCAACATGAGAACTTTGCGAAACTACAACCAATTCCCTTCACATTTTGCACGAGTGCACTTGAAGCTTAATAGATAATACTGTTGGGTCGTGACCCACTTAAATTGTCCAGCCCAAGTTATGTGTAAAAGTTCACATTAGAACTTTACGGAAATCAAATTAGGTTGCTGGTTTGTTTAGTGGGCTTGGTCCCACGGGTTGACCAAAGAAGCCAATTATGTTGGCTGGAAATTTGATAAAAGGGAAATCCCTTGTTTTGGCAGTATATACACGAAGAGTGTTCTACACAACACAAAAAGCCAATACTTTGCAGGTTGATTTGAGCGTGCGCTCAAATTGGTGCCACATCTTCTCAACAAGAAACGGTCTGTATTTCTTGGGTCTTCTCACACACGGTTTGACACAAGACGGTTCTTGTCTTGGGTTAGTGTGTGGTTGGGTGGCAGGAGCAAGGTGATTTTGTGGTCGAGATTCTTATCTCGGTTCGATTAATCGAGGTCGAGATAGTTCTTTGTATACGGTCTTGTATACGGATTTACACATTATTTAGGTGGTTTAATCTGACCGTCTTTTCTAGTCGATTGGTGGAATTTGTCAATTGTTCTAGGGTTTAGATTTGGTTTTTCCTAAATCATTGTGGGTTCCGAATTGGTGTATTATTCGGGACGGCGACATCTTTGGTACTATTATTATAGTGGATTGCTCGATTGATCAGGTTTTACCTCCGGATTTGGAGGGTTTTGCCCTGGTATTTACCCTATATTCATCTCGTCTTATTGTTGTTTACGGTTATCTACTTTTGGTTTTATATTGTCGATTGTGCTTCCGTTGCGTGTGGGAAATTTGGCGTAAATTTCCCAACAAGTGGTATTAGAGCCACTCGGGCTCCGTCCTAGGTGGCGGTTTAATTGACAATGACGTCAAATATGGGGTCTCAGTTTGGTGTACCGAAGTTTGACGGAAAAAGTAGCTTCACCCTCTGGCAAAGGAGGATGAAAGACCTCTTGGTTCATCTTGGCTTGGCTAGAGCCTTGAAGGGGGTCAGTGGTAAACCGGAAAAGATGAGTGATGATGACTGGGAAGAGATGTGTACTAAGTGTGCTAGTACCATCAGGTTGTGTATTTCAGATTCAGTCATTAATTGCGTTCTTGATGAAGACTCTCCATCGGCGATATGGGAAAAATTGGAAAAGTTGTATATGGCTAAAAGCTTGACCAATAAGTTGCTTTTGAAGCGGCGGTTGTATCGGTTGAGGATGGATGAGGATGGAAATCTCATTGGGCATATGAACATGTTTAATGGACTCTTAGATGAGTTGAATAAAATCGAGGTAAAGTTGGAGGAGGAAGACAAAGCATTGTTACTCCTTAACTCTCTCCCGGATACATATGAAAATTATGTGGATACTATCTTGTGCGGGAAGGATACCATTACTATGGATCAAGCACAAGCAGCTCTATTGTCTTTTGATGCGAGGAAGAAGGACAAGGTCAGGGGTGCAAAGTGGCGGTGGAGATACTACCGCCGTTGCTCATGGTGGGAGAGGTCGATCATTAAACAAAGGGTGATGGGTCAAAGCATGGCCGGTCTCAATCCAGGAATGCTTCTACAAGCAAGGATGTGAAATGTTACAAGTGTGGTGAACTTGGGCATATTAGGAGGTTTTGTCCTAATAAAAGCGGGAAAGGCAAGAGTGACACCAACTTGGTTGTCGGTGAAGGAAGTGAAGGGAGTAGTAGCTGCTTCTTAACCGATGGTGATGAATTACTTGCGGTCTCAAATAGGCACGATGCTTCTTCTAAGGAGGAATGGATTTTAGATTCGGGTTGTGTCAATCATGTTTGCTTCCGGAAAGAATGTTTTGAAGAGCTCCAATTGGGTGTGACTAAGAAGTTGAGTTTGGCGGATAATTCAACGGTGGATGTCATGGGTATTGGGGTGGTGAAATTCAAGACTTCTAATGGGGTGGTGAACACTTTGGATCGGGTTGCTTATGCTCCAAAGTTGAGACGGAATCTAATTTCACTTAGTCAATTAGACTCTCAAGGTTATGGGTTCAAAGCTCATGGGGGAGTGGTGAAGGTGACTAAGGGTTCAATGGTCCTTATGAAGGGGAGTTGCATCGTGGGTTATACCGTCTCAAGAGCTCACATGTTGGCTGGAAAAACGAAAGGCGTCGACATGTTAGTTTCCAGGTTGCAGACGGGGGCAAGGTTGGTAAGAATGAGGGGGAGAGGCTCCTCTCCAAATTCGAGTGATGCTACTAACTTGGTACGGCTGTACACGGTGCATTGGCCGTGGTTGTGAGTTAGGGTGAGGTTACTAACTCGGGTGTGCAGCTGGTAAGTACGGTAGGCCAATGGTTGATTCCTCGGTTTCCCTTGGGCTGGAGGGGGAGATTTGTTGGGTCGTGACCCACTTAAATTGTCCAGCCCAAGTTATGTGTAAAAGTTCACATTAGAACTTTACGGAAATCAAATTAGGTTGCTGGTTTGTTTAGTGGGCTTGGTCCCACGGGTTGACCAAAGAAGCCAATTATGTTGGCTGGAAATTTGATAAAAGGGAAATCCCTTGTTTTGGCAGTATATACACGAAGAGTGTTCTACACAACACAAAAAGCCAATACTTTGCAGGTTGATTTGAGCGTGCGCTCAAATTGGTGCCACATCTTCTCAACAAGAAACGGTCTGTATTTCTTGGGTCTTCTCACACACGGTTTGACACAAGACGGTTCTTGTCTTGGGTTAGTGTGTGGTTGGGTGGCAGGAGCAAGGTGATTTTGTGGTCGAGATTCTTATCTCGGGTTCAGTTAATCGAGTCGAAGATATAGTTTGTTACGGTCTTGATATCTGATTTGGCACATTATTTAGGTGGTTTAATCTAATCTGCCGTCTTTCTGATCATTGGTGGAATTTGTCAATTGTTCTAGGGTTTAGATTTGGTTTTTCCTAAATCATTGTGGGTTCCGAATTGGTGTATTATTCGGGACGACGATTTATCTTTGTACTATTATTATAGTGGATTGCTTTCGATTGATGTGGGTTTACCTCCGGTTTGGAGGGTTTTGCCTGGTATTTACCCTATATTCTGTCTCGTCTTATTGTTGTTTACGGTTATCTACTTTTGGTTTTATATTGTCGATTGTGCTTCCGTTGCGTGTGGGAAATTTGGCGTAAATTTCCCAACAAATACATCAATGGTGAAAAGGAACTCGTTACGGAATCTCCATGGTGAAAAAGAACTACTGCCGAATGAAAATAAAATTTACTGAGGAAGTTGGTGTAAAGTCTGTAAACTTCTTTTCCAGACTAATTAGTCTCTAGCATTACTTTACATGTTGGCGTAAACTCTCTCCTCTATTAGTACTTTGATCTATCCTGATAACAAAAGATTACTCTTATCTAAAAGAGTATAACAGAACAAGATAAAAAAAATAGTTATCGAGGAGAGAAGCCAGCTTACATGGGGCAAACAAGACCGATCATTTTGACAACCCTCTCAAAAATAAACGAACCATGGAGTATGGAACACAATCTGAAACATATTTCCAACATCTTCACAAATAGCTCATTAACTTTGATGAAAGCTAACGTATAATATTCCCTCTATTTTACTCAAAATGCCTCGTTTCCAATATTCCGGCATTCCCCTCACTCAATAAGGTGAACGGGGCTTCAATTACGCCTAAAACAGCAAATCTCGCTTAACTTCTATTTGCCAACTCCGTAAGAAACTAAACTATAGTACATCATTAGTAACATTCTTATACCATTTAACCGTAAGGCAACCAGTGGCGGAGTCAACGGGCTAGCAGGGGCGCTCGCTCTAGTCTCCCCGACGATGGAAATTTTATACAAGTAATTTTTAATCAAAATTTCCGAATTTTTCCGAGTTTACTCCCATCATATTACTCATTCACCCCTGGTAACTACAAATCCTGACTACGCGACTGAAAGCAAGTGAGGGAAGGGTTGTAGAATCACGGAATTAATTCAGAAATTCACGAGTAAAAACATTAACAATCATATAATTAATATCAAATCACCAATTTAAAACCCTAAATAAGTAATAATTGAGCAAATTCAATAAGAAACAATCCAAAATGAAATTATTGTCAACAATTTTAAAAAAAAAATCACATAATGAAATGACTGAGAGATAGAAAATAGAGTAGAGATGCAAACCTGAACGAGAACGAATGGCGTTCAATTGAATTGAAATGAATTAGGGATTCAAATAAATCGAAAACGGAGATTTTTTGTGTTTTTCTTCAGTCGTGAATTGAGTAGTCATGGCTAGGGATGGCAGCCCGACCCAGACCCTGAGGATCGGACCCTACTGGTAGTGATGGCATTGGGCCGGCTCGTGCCTTCCACAAAAAATGGCACGGCCCAGGCACGGATATTGGGCTGGCCGTGCCGTGCCGTGCCTGGCCCACTCACCCAAACCCCGCCGCGGCCCGCTCCTAGCACGCCCAGTTTCGTGCTCGTGTCGTGCCTGGCCCATGGGCTAATCGTGCCTGGCACGTGGGCCGGCCCAATAACCTTAGTATTTTTTTTCTAAATACTTTTTTATTTATGTAAATGATGAATATTAATGATTTAAATATATATTTTATTAAATGTTAATGTAATTGATATATTGATAAGTTGATTACTTGTATTTTTAATGTACTAGATTTAATTAAATAATTAAAAGACGATATTAAAAAAAGGAATTTAATTAAATAATTAAGAAATGGGCCAAATCTCGGGCTGTGCCGTGCTAGGCCCGCCGTGCCTGGTTCGTGTCGGACCCTCCGTGCTTGGGTCGTGCCGTGCCTGCGCACGGGAATTCCCAAAAAAACGCAGTCGCGGCCCGCCTCCAACCCGTTCCTGTCGTGCCCGTGCCGTCAGTATTCTTCATCTGTGTCGTGTCGTGCCCGTGCCGTCCGCCTTAGCCCGGCCCGGATTGCCATCTCTACCTACTGGGTCGGGTATGGGTCTCATTTTTTCAGACCCAATGGGTATGGGCCGGGTATGGGTCTTAAGAAAAAATTTCGGGTTCAGGTCCTGGTCTAAGTTATGAGACCCATACTCGATCCTTTATTAATAAAAAAAAAAAAAATCACAACTTTTCTGAATTCATATTGGCAGACCGTAGAAACCAAAGCAACTAAAGTCTCTTTCTCTTGCCT
The DNA here is from genome assembly GCF_048544455.1 of Silene latifolia. Lineage (NCBI taxonomy): Eukaryota > Viridiplantae > Streptophyta > Magnoliopsida > Caryophyllales > Caryophyllaceae > Silene > Silene latifolia. Next base: position 6,273,814 of record NC_133536.1, read on the forward strand.
CATCCCATAAAGTGATAAAACCCAACCAAACTCTTCTGACAATACCACCACTCCACCAGACCACCACTGACACAAGGGAAACCACCACCACATCACGGATACGCGACTGGCAACCACCTCTCTAATAGGCGGCGACCGACAACCACCATTAATGGCAGCCAACGATGGTCAGATGGAGACGGCTATCAAGTACGGTATTGATTTTAGGGTTTCGAGTTTGATTCTTTCACATGTATTTGGAGGTAAAATTAATTTAGGTCTTCTTTGTTTTTCTTAATCTCTTTGGTATGTATATTGGATTTGGTAGTGTACAATAGAGATTAATAAACTCATAATGTTAAATTAGTATGATTTTTTTTTTAATATTATAGACCCCATAACTGTTAATCCTACTATTAAAGTGGCTGAAACTCGGACCCGCGGGTAGACCCAGACCCGACCCTTATCCATAGGGTCCGGGTATGGGTCCTCAAATTTTAGACCCTTGCGGGTCTGGGTCGGGTACGGGTCCAAAGGGAAAATCTCGGGCCCGGGTGGACCCGACCCAGACCCTACCCATTGCCTTGGCAAACGGGTCAATCGGGTTGGGTTTGGTCAAGTCAATTTGAGTTGGGTCAGTTCGGCTACGTCTTGTTTAAGACCGCCATTTTTCGGCCGAATTTTCAGACGGACATATGTGATCATTTTATGGTTAAATGTAACTACAATGGTATGACCATTAATGGTTAAATGTAACTATAATGGTATGACCATTATCACAACTTATGGTAACTTGTTTTTCAACAGTGGTCACATATGGTTGTAAAATGGTTACAAAATCTCGTCTTATTATTTCAGACCAAAATGGCTGTCTGAAGCAAGACCAATTGCATATTATAGTTCGGGTGGGGTCGGGTTGTTTCGAGTGTTTTTCAGGTATATTCGGGTCAAACGGGTCGGGTTAATGCTGGCTCAGTTCATTTTTGGGTCAATGATTAAGCGAGGAAAAAAGTACAATAATTATTGCTTATTTTTAGTTTAATTTTGATAATTATTTCTTTATATCAAATTAGTCATAATTAGAGTTATGTTTTGTCGGGTCATTTTTGGGGTGGATCGTTTCGGGTTGGGTCAGTTACGGGTCAACGAAGTAAAATGGTAGAAGTAAAAGTCTCTCACAAGATGGATATATCCGTCTTAAGATTAAACGGGTCAAGTAGCATACCACTTGCATAGATAAGACGAGTTTTTGCTAATACAACAACATCAGAGCCTTAATCCCAAAATGATTTGGGGTCGGCTGACATGAATCATCCTTTCGAACCGTCCATGGGTGAACGCACGCCTCAAAATGCGAATAAAAAGGGAAGATGAAAAACAAAAAGGGAGAACGAAAATGTAATGTAAAGTCAAGGTGAACTAAGGGGTTTTAAAATCGAATTCCGTCTTTCTTTTATAAAAACTTAAAATTTAAATCGAGAGAAAAGATTAAAACGATTTTTAAAAACCGAAATAGAGTTAAGGATCCGGAATGAACCAGGTAAAATCTATAAGAAAGTGGTTGTTGAAAAAGTGTGTAATAAAGGAGAGAAAAATAAATAAATTAATTTCTTTAAATCAAATAAATAAAAAAACACTAAGTCTGTCAAAAAAATATCAAATACTAAAAATCCACATGTATCATTTCCCTCCATTGTGCCCTCTCTGTCACCATACTCTCCTCAAGCCCCAGAACTCTCATATCGTGCTCTATCACTCTCAACCATGTCTGTCTCGGTCTTCCTCTGCCTCTAGGGACCTTTTCTGTTCTCCAAGTCTCCAGCCTCCTAACTGGTGCGTCCATAGGTCTCCTTCTCACATGGCCAAACCATCTTAGTCGGTTTTCCATCATCTTGTCTTCTATTGGCGCCACTTTTACCTTTTCCCTAATCACCTCATTCCTTAACCGATCTTTCCTTGTATGTCCGCACATCCACCTCAACATGCGCATCTCCGCCACACTCATCTTTTGAATGTGACAATGTTTCACGCCAACACTCGGAGTCGTAAAGTAGAAGCGAGCCTAATTGCCGTGCGATAAAATTTTCCCTTTAATCTTTGGGGCATATCTTTATCGCATAGAAACCCCGAAGCACTCTTCCATTTCAACCATCCCGCTTTAATTTGTGAGCCACATCTCCGTCTAACTCCCCATCTTTTTGAATAATAGATCCAAGATATCCAAGAAATCCAACCTCAACAACATTCCCATCGAAAATAATACTCCCCGCCTCTGTCGATCTCAACCCCGCCACCTTAGTGAACCGACACCTCAAATACTCGGTCTTTACTTCACTCACTGAACCCACGAGTCTCTAAAGTTCGCCTCCACAATTCCAACTTTCTCTCCACCCCCTCTTTTGTCTCATCAATCAACACAATATCATCAGCAAACATCATACACCAAGGGATGTCGTCCTGAATATCCCTTGTCAACTCATCCATAACTATAGCAAAGAGAAAAGGACTAAGTGCGGAACCTTGATGCACCCCAATGGTAATAGGAAATTCTTCCGTTCTCCCAACATTAGTGCGAACACTTGCACTAGCCCCCTCATACATGTCCTTTATGAGGTCAATATATTTTCGCGACACACCCTTTCTCGCCAAAGCCCACCAAAGTACTTCTCTTGATACCCTATCATATGCCTTTTCCAAGTCAATAAAAACCATATGCAAATCCTTCTTCTTGTCCCGATGATATTCCATCAACTGTCTCATGATAAAAATCGCATCCATAGTCGATCTCCCGGGCATAAATCCAAATTGGTTTTCCGAGATGTCTACATATCTCCTAAGTCTTTGCTAATATAGCATTTTATTTTTGTCTTATCTATGCAAGTGGTATGGTACTTGAACCGTATACTCCCGTCTTTTGTGTTTAAACTTTGAGCACAAAAAATAAACTAAGGAGATTATCAAGGAAAGAAGAGAGTAGACAAGCAATACCAAAGGTGCATAATAATGGAGATTATCAAGGAAATAAACTCAGTTTCTTATAATTACGAACCAAACAATTTCAGTACTCTCTACAAAGACTACATCTCTCAGAGCATAATGAACTTCATAAAATGACAGAATCACAAGTCTCCAATTCAGTCAAGAGTGCTATTTATTCAAATGGCGATCCAAAGAAAATTTGGACCTCGATCTCACTTAAAGCCGCCTGCCTAAATTTTCTTTAGGAACTCCATCACATGAACATTATAAGCAGAACAAACAACCTGGAAGGATTGAAACCCGGCTTTGAATGCTAATGCCTCGTATTCGACTTTGGACCTCTCTTTCCCTTCTTGCATGCACATCATAATGGTATTGAGCTGTAGGACTGACTTAGCAAATACATTAGTTGTTGGTTCATGTGGGCCAGGAAGAAGATATTCACATACTATAACTTTGCCATGATCCTCAGGCAAGGCAGCATAGCAATTCTTTAGAATCTTAATGCATTGGTCATCAGTAAAAGCATGAAAGATCCACTGTAATCATCAAACAATTAAATTCAACGTATTAGACGAATTTTCCATTTAACTATTAATCCGCCAAGTGCTAAGGCTATATTTGTCCACAGACTTAAAAACGGGTCTGAGGATAACAACATTAACCTTGTGTTGGCAACACAAAGAGACTGTTTCCGAATGACCTAAGACGAAAACTGCATCAAAGGACTACTATTTCACAAAAGAAAGAAGCACGAACACTTTAGTGACCCATTTTGATTTATTCCATCGTAATCTAGAACCAAAGAGTAATGAGTCTTTGGCTCCATTGGAAATATGGATATGGGTCTTGAGAAATTACAATTAATTTCTAAGACTCAATTCAGACTCTCATATTTTTCACATTATCACCAGACACTTGCTCAAACTCATGAAAAATATATTTACGGAGTACAATATTATATGGGACCACTTCACCACTCACATTTTACTATTCATAAGTCTTTGCAATAGTAAAAGCACTTTATCCCTAATTTTGTCCTTAGACTTGCATGGGTCTCGTCCTCAGATCTAACTTGGGTATGGAGATAAAGATCAATTGGTCTCCCTTGTGACGGGTTACCATTTGTGACGGATATTTTGTGAGATAAAATGGTAACAAAATGGATTAGTGGAGAAATGGGACCACATGAATAGTGTTGCAGAGAGAGAAAAAGTGGGTACATTGTGAGGTAAAATGGTATCCGTCTTCAGCTTGTGACGGATATGTCATGTCTTCAATGAGAATTTGTGGATAAAGATAGTCTAACAATCAGGTAACGTAATTTTATTGAACTCCATCTAACATTCTTACCTTGAGGAACATAGCATCACCTTTGGGAATATTGACAAACATGCTCCCTGCTACATGTTCCACACCTATATATATACACAAACACAAATAATGTGATAAAATAGGTGTCGACAATCTTATACAAAAAATTTGTGTTTCGGAAGGTATGTGCAATAAATTTCCAGTTGAAAAACTATCCAACCATGCATGGATAGAATTTGCGTTTAATTATTCTATAGGAGGGGTTTTTTTTTTAAGGAATGTAGGGAAACAAAAAGTCAAATTGTCATGTCCAAATTAAAACCTTAGAAGGTTAGTTCTTAAAATTATCCATAGTCTGAAGTTAAATCTTAGATCAGATTTTTCCAAGTCTCAAGCTCAGAATTGGGATAAAGTGGAGTCTCTTTTCTCAAGTCTTAAGTTGGTCTTGGAAATAGTGTTTTGTTTGTGTATAAAGTAGGTTTGATAAGTCCTATATAATTTCGTTTACAATTTTGATGGGTCTAAGGGATAAAGCGGAAGAAATAAAAGAGTCTGAGTTGATTCGTTAGGATAAAATAATAATATTTTATTGTTGTTAAGACTCGATATGAGCCTATGGATAAACATAACTCATCTCTTTTTCTGGAAGCACCAACTGACCAAAGTTTTTGCCATTCGAAATATAAATAATTTAATACATCAAATTTACCAGGATAAGATGGCGCATCTGCAATGATGTGAGGCTGATCAAAATTAATGCCTTTAATTTGTGGGTATTGAGAGCAAATCATGCCAAGCGTAGTTCCAGTGTTGCCACCCACATCGACCAGAGATGGGAGCCCTTCGAACCCTTTATAATTCTTGAGAATTCCACGCATAACAAGTGTAGAGTGATCTGACATTGCCTTACTAAAAGCAATCTGAATGTCAGGATGTTTTTCCAAGTACTCGTAGTAAGGCATACCAAATGCTTTTGTGAACGGTACTGATCCTTCAAGAACTGCATATTTCAAGGTGCGGCTGCAAAATAAAAACACCTGGCTCGTCATGATGAAAAAGCATCTCTAGTCAACAATGACTGTAGCTTAAAACCATTATAAAGCAATAGAGTTAAAACAATTATGATCAAGAATAAGGGAAGTAATGCAGTCATTCCATAGAATCTCTGTTCTTATCATGTAGAACTAATTAGAATAGCAAGTCAAGCTCAGATTATCACTTTTTCTAATTGTTTATGAAAATTAGTTTTCATATTATCACAAAAAATGCAAACTTCATGGAGAATTTCTGGGTATTTCCATCAAGGGTCATGTTTTACATGACGGGAAGAGTATATAAGTTGCTTACAAGCCGTCTTTCACACTATTACGAAAGGCAGTATCCATGAAAGGGGTAAAAGAAACACCATCCTCATTCGGCATGAAGAATTTACAGACAGGTGCAAGCCCATAACGCTTCTCAACTGTGCCTAAGGAGAGGGTGAGGATAGAGTTGCTGACCAAGATGTCAAGCATGCGGCTGAGGTAAGACTGGGCAGCCTCTATGTTAGTGGTGGGCAGCTTGGCGGCAATCTCGGCTGCTGACAAACAAGCTCCAGGCCCATGTTCCTTAATGATCTCAAACACTTGAAGATCAATAACTACTTTTAGCACCTCCGAACATGTAAAATCACTAACTAAAGAAAAGGCAAATGAGGCTGCTATTTCCTCCTCCTCATTCCCTAAGTTCCAATACGACTCCATTTGCATAGAAAGAATATATGATTTTTTGCTGCTGGGATTAAACACTAAAACTCTTGAGAAATATTCAAGGCTTTTCAAGCTATATATATAAGGTTATTTCACTAAGAAACTAGTTGCATTAATTAAGTCTATTCGCTATAGTATTGAGTATTCACTCCCGAGTAAATTACTTTACGTATTATTTAGCTTATTAATGTGTGCTCTTAGGGCACACGTTAGAAAAACCGATGTATATTTATATTTTGCAATGCGCAAGTGACTTCACATTTTCTTTTCAGGCCAGTTTTTGGGTTAAGAAATTCTCCACCCTATGATCCTCATTATCTTTCTCGTAGATACTCCAAAAATAATTGTCGTTTTTCCTATATCGAGTAAGTTGAAAATTAAAAAGCAAACTTCTACGCTATCCCTATTAATTAACATGATGGCAAGGGTATTTCAGTATCTATACACATCTTTTAAAGTGAAGGAATAACAGTGATATTTCAAGCATGACCTTTAGGTAAATGAAGACAATATATACGTGATAGAGGGATTAAATCTTTAATATATAACACGACTATAGTGCTTAGAGATGACAATTACACCTTTACCCTATAAATATCCATCCACCCTATATAAAATGGATTGATTATGAATGATGAATTTCGTGTAAATTCAAGGTGGAATATGGATGATAGAACCATCACATATTTAGCCCCCTAGTCCGTAGTAGTAGTGGATATACCAAATTTATATAGATTTTAGATCATTTTAATTTTTTTAGTAATGATTTTTATATATTCATAACCCTAAAGTTGAAAATGAAAATAAATTTTCTAGCTATATATGAATATAGATGGATAAAAACAATTAGAACGGGCATAAGAATAGGATATGAATGAATCAAATATAATCGGATATGAATTCACCCATCCACATTCTCCTCATTGTCATCTTTACAAATGTCGGTTCTTAATAATATTGCTCCACATTATTTCTATACCCATGCAACCACCGTGTCTAACATGCGCATCAGCCTCACATCAACCCCTTACCACCACACGACTGAATACGGCGATCTCAAATCAACACACGACCGTCCTTGGACCACTCCATATCCGTCCCTTACCATCCTCCACCCACAACCAAATTCACAACATCAACCCCTTACCTTGTACATCATTGGCCACCATACCAAACGCCCTGGACTCTAGCTACAAAATAAAAGAAGTGGCGAGGAGGAGAGAAAGCTGTGGAGGGAGAATACAAAAAAAAAGCGACATTTTGAAGGTAAGAAAATAGGGCACACGGAAGGCGAGATCGTAACACTTTAGGCAAGGAAAAGTGAGACGGGGGTTACTCGGTTAGGGTGTGAATAAGAGCAATAAAATTAACATACACCACGTCACATTCGTCTTTGAGTCACAAGTTAATGTAAACAAATGACCAAGACGCATGGGAATTTGACACTTTCTTGAGTTTATGTGAGAGTCACTAGTTTAACCAAAAGTCTCAAGTTCAAGCATTTTTACGAACCTATCAAGTAGATAAATTTTTACCATTCATAACACTCAAATAAATAGTACATGCTATTATCATGTACTCCTGATAAAAAAAACTTGCACGAGAAATGAAATGTGTGGAGTGCATCATAACCACTGTTCTTCAGTAAGCAAATGTTGAAAAATGAAATTAAGTGCCTCTAGCAATAAATATGTAGCAATGTCATTTAAGTACCAGCCGTATATAATTGACTTTTACATGCATGTTGTGTAGAGCATTAGTTCTTCACGCGAGCTGTGGCTGAATTTCATAATACCTAACCTTCCCATAAATGCATGTGAAGAAAAATGGACAGAAAAGGAAAAAAAAAAACTTCAACAAGTTGCTTAAAATTTCCGTTACAAATTTAAAACAATGATAATGATTGGGGTGGAGGACGTAATTGCAAGTTTGAATTTTAGTTATCTAAGAGGTCAAACAGTGAGCAGTATAGGAGCCATATGCCAATGGCGGATCCAAGATTTATGGAATGGGGGTGTAATAAAATTTATAGCATGAAAAAAACACCAAAATATCATTACTGAATAATTCAAAATAAAATTACACCAAGTGTGTGAGAGCCTGAGAGGAATAAAATAGACTTGTAGGGAATGACTGACTTGGCATAACAAACACTAACAATTGGAATGAGGGTTCCTCATTCCATTTCCAAACAACCCCCTAAATAAATTAAAACATTACGTTTACTCCCTCCATCCCGTTGATACTGTCCTAATTTGACTTAAGTTCAACGACCAATATTCTCTCACGATGGACAATAGTCACAACTTTTCAGAAATGATCATATAGAGATAGTAGTTTCAATAGTTGACCGTCAAAGTTAAATGGGAGCAAAATAAATACGATAGAGGTAGTACTAGTGTATTACTTAAAGTGACTAACCTGTTGTGTTTTCAATATTCGTGTTACGACTTACGAGTCAATATAATCGGCTCATCTCCATCCGCTACGACACTTTGGGCACAGGCGCACAGCGATATCAGCTTCTTGATTAAGCGCTGATGCGTATATATACCAATCCAAATCCCTCTATCATTTAGGTTAAAGAGGGTGACAAACCAGAAAACTAGCAGCAGCACAATAGATACCACAGAACTCGAACAAACCGGCCTAATTAAATTGTCTGTTAATATGTTGCCTCCTTAACAAGAATCACGATCATAGCAAAACCTGATAACATCATGCTATCATGCTACATGAGAAGTATTTTAGCTCTTAACAAAAACAGAAAGCGTCAACAGCCAGAAGTAAAAGGAGCAAAGAGAGGCATAATGCATACCTCAATAGCCATAACCAGAGCTGTGAAATTCCTTTTACAGACAATGTTTATGCTTGGGAAACTCAACAGCTCAATCCAACAACATAGCCACTTTGTCTTTGAGGCTAGCTTTCTTCCTCACTACTGGGACCACTTCTCCTACAGTATCATACCGACTTCTTCTGCTAACATCATGGTTGAGAATTATATACTTAGTTATCGCATCATTTTTCCTTTCTGCTTCCTTCGACTTCTTAAGAAAACCACCAAGTAGCAAATCAAGCATGTCTTGAGCAGGATCACCAGTACTGACCGGATAAATGCTGCTTTCTCCACTACATAGAGGATCCATCAAAACAGATTTAGTAGAAAGTGGATTATGGGTATGTGGTTTCATATCTTTTTTTTGTGCAGTGGGATCCTTCTCTGATCTCGTCTTGGAATTTAATTGCAAGTATTGTGGCTCCTTCATATCAGTACTCACATACTGCAGTCCAAGGCAAGACATATTAATCAGGAATTTCACACCTTTAATAACAAATAAGAAACATATGAGCGATTACTGGAAAACTTAAATCATAGGACCGTCAAATATCCTGCACGGCTAACTCCTCTTACGCCCAACGATACAAATACTCTGCGAGCAAGTGGTACTAATTATATCTAAAGAAGATGAAAGTAAACTTGAAAGAAAGATCATTAAAAGCTAATGCACAGACAAATAAATTGATACACTAACAATTTGAGCTATTGACAGAATAATTAGTGCTCTCAAAGACATACCTCTTCAGCAATGCTCACTAAATCTTCCATGGTAAGCTCATCTTCACTAGGAACTGCTCCGTCATAAGAATCCTCCATATATACGTCTGCCTTCTTTATTTTCTTCCCTGAGGAGTTACCTCGACACCTTTTCCTCATAGAACCCTCATCTGCCCCCAGATCACTCTTAGGCAAGTCATATCCTTGATCATTGCCTCGCTTATTCGTTCTTTTTCTTTTACCCGGTCTACATTGCTTAAGCAAATAAGGTTCTTTTGTCATGTTGATCTTCTTCCTGATGGCTTGACTTTCTATCTCTTGTTCTCGCTTCACACTTTGCAAGTACATGTGATTTATTCTCAAGCAATGGTACCTCCGAGTTGTGTTTCCTCTTCTGAACTTTTCGTGTCTGAGAAGTTTTGTCATCCAGTGCTTCTGAATCATTTTGTTGTTTTACTTCCGAATTGCTCGTTTTCTCAACAGTACAATGCCTCAACATCCATGATGGCAACTGCCGTCCTCCTCCTCCATTCATGTATCTTGAAAAAATTACGTCCTAGATGACAAGACCATAGAGAAGCTTCAACGATGATATCAGCTTAATAATTGGGATTTGAAGATGCAAGAGTGGCAGCAGATACAAAATCCTAATTAATATCATGAAGGATCTTCATTTTTTAAACTTATGGAATAAAGCAAAATGGCTCACTAAAGTGGCTGCACTTCTTTCTCTTGTGAAGTAGTGGTCCTTCGATGCAGTTCTCGAAGCAATTTTCATCTCGGGTCATTCGGAAACAGCCTCTTTGTGTTACTAACACAAGAGTAAGGTTGCGTACATCCGACCTCCCCTTACCCCGCAATTTGCGGGAGCCATTGAGGCACTGGGGTAATGTTGTTGTTGTTGTTGATGGAAGTAACATTCTGAAAGCTTAAGGAATATGATAACCATTTTAACATAAGCCAGCAAATTAAATTTCTTCAAGACTCGCCACTGATCATTTATCAAACATCTCTCATTTCGCTCCCAACTCGCAAAACCCCATAGCAACATACTACGACTAGAGGTCAATATTTAATATTTAGTAATGAAATATCATTATTATCCCTTCACTTAAGTTCACATGTGAAAATACCAGACTACATGTGACATTAATAAATAAGAATGAATGATACGAGTAAAAGAATTTTGACATTTTTTATTTCACTAGAAATGGAAAGGGGTCATCAATTTTGGAATGGACAGAATCATAGAAAGCAGATGGGACAACGTAAATGGGATGGAGGGAGTATTCTGTACATAGAAAGTTGGAAAAACAGAAAAGCAAATACTACCCTGAGAATGAATGAACTTCCTTCAAAATTATATCCAAGATGGTGTAAAATCACCGAACCCCCCTGAAATTTAATAAGAAACAATCTCTTTCTGTTGGTTTCGGCTGCTGTGTATGATGGATGAAGCATTATTAACGACATAAACTTCCAACAAAAAGCTAAAGTATAGCACTCCCTCCATTTTACTCAACACGCCTTGTTTCCAATTTTCCGCTAAAAAAAAGGTGAATGGGGCCTTAATTACGCCTAAACCAGCAAACGTCACTATCAGTAACATTATCAGTAACATTCTTATACCATTTAACCCTAAGGGTGTGTTTGGATAGCAAAAGTGGAGGGAAAGGGAGGGGAGGGGGAAGGAGGGAAGGGAAAGGGAGAGAAGGGAAGGGGAGGGGGAATGGGGTGTGGTTGTTTGGATACAATTTCCTTCCAAATCTTGCCTATTGTGTAGAGATTTTGATTAGGCTTGGAGGAGAGAAATTGTATCCCTCCAAATCTCTCCCCCTTCATTTCCCTCCACCCTCATTTGCTATCCAAATAAGGGATTTTAAATCCTCTACTCTCCCTCCCTTTTTTTCCCTCCAAACACACCTAAGGCAAGCAGTTTTATAATTTATAATTTTATAATTTTCATTTAAAATTTCTGAATCGAGTTTATTCTATCATATTATTCATTCGCTCCCTTGAAATGTTTCCGCCCTCGGTAACTACAAATCCTGACTCCGCCACTGAAAGCAAGTGAGGGAAGTGTAGTAGAATCACTGGATTAATCCAGAAATTCAAGAGTAAGAACACTAACAATCATATATAATGTCATATCGCCGATTTGAAACCCTAAATAAGTAATAATTGATCAAATTCAATAAATAAAAAACCAAAATGAAATCACTGGCAACAATTTAAGAAAAACAACATAATGAAATGACTAAGAGATAGAAAAGAGAGTAGAAATGCATACCTAAGCGTTAACAAATGGCGTTCAATCGAATTGAATTGAATTGAATTGGGGATTAGGGATTCAAATAAATGGAAAGCGAAGCCTTTGTGTGTTTAACTGTTTATGTTTGTTTCACTAGGATGACTGGATGAGTCATGAGTCATGACTCAGAGAATAACGGAAAATGAATCCGATGAGAGGTGACAATCATTGACCCGATTTGATAAGACGAATGAACTCGACATATTGTGAATTTGTGATCCATTATAGAGGGGTCCTGCTATACGTCGTCGACAATTTACTAATTATCGTCGATAATTAATGTAAATTTCCAAGTTTGCCCTCCATAACATAACTCCATTTCCGTCTCACTAAAATGCAATTTCCGTCTCACTAAAACACAAGTAAATTTCCGTCTCACTAACGTCTCACTAAAATCTTTCAAAAAAAAAAAAGACGGTTTTTCAAAAAAAAAGCGGGACTTGTAATTAACAACATGAACGAGAACTTAGCGATTATCGATTACCGCACCAAAAATTAATCTAAGTCAGAAAATGATTATTTTTTTCAAAAAAAAAAAAAAAAAAAAAAAATTCCGGACGAAAAACATTTTCGTCCAGACCAAGGTCCGGACAAAGAAAATTTTCGTCCAAACCATGGTCCAGACAAAAATACTTTTCGTCCAGACCCAGGTCCAGACGGAAAATATTTTCGTCCAGACCCAGGTCCAGACGAAAAATATTTTCGTCCGGAGACTTTTTTTTTTTTTTAAAAAAAAAAAAAAATTTAAATTTTTTTTTTTTTTTTTTTCCGGACGAAAATATTTTTCGTCTGGACGAAAATATTTTTCGTCTGGACGAAAATATTTTCCGTCTGGACCTGGGTCTGGATGAAAAATATTTTTGTCTGGACCATGGTCTGGACGAAAAATTTCTTTGTCCGGACCTTGGTCTGGACGAAAAATTTCTTCATCCAGACCCTTTTTTAACAATATACTTTTTTGTGAGATGTCACACCTTGTCCCCTCTCCTTTTTTGTGAGATGTCACAAGCTTGTGACGGGATTAGCCCGTCACAAGCAAGACTAGCTGGAAAGAAATAACTCTTGAAATTTTGACATTAAAATTTCCGATATAGTTATCATGTAAAGAAATAATAACTCTGCTTTGACTTACAAAAACCAGTCTTTCATTTGACTTTGCAAAGTCTCCAAGACACCGTTTGACTCGAATTTTCTCCAACTATATATACTTTGCAAAGATATTTTCAATGATGAATACAAGTATTCTATTGCAGTAAATGGATAATACATCAGATGTTATAATTTTTGAGTTTTAATTTAAAATTTTTGAGTTTTATTAGAAAGTTTTTGAGTTTATTTACTTAAACATTAATCTCAAAAAATTGCATTGTAACTAACTCAAAAAAAAATTACATATAAGCTCAGAAAAACTTGATTTATGACATCATAAAACTAAAATGTAATTTATAAATTCTATAAAACTAAAAAAAATACACAAAAACTCCAAAAGTCTTTAAATGTGAGTTAGTACATCTGATGTACAATCCTTTTTTCTCTATTATATTGTCATGTTATAATTTTAATTGAAATTTAACCACTAAAATCAAACTGAAAAATAGGGATTACAACAAAGCTACGTAAAAATAGCATAAATCAGTTTTGTTCAAAGCTTATAATAGTTTCATACTAAATAATTTTAATAGTAAATAATTTTATCACGGACGTCCGAGACTTGTAGATTTGTAGTGCAGAATACACGGTCTGAATATGACTATAAAAATCGACTTGAGTTCAACCTCGTCTAATATTTTGTCACAATGTACTAATATTACAAATTTTCGAAAATAATCATATATGAAAATAGTCCTTTCACCCAACCAGTTGACAAATTTTATGTGATATCCACATTTATTACACAATTTCAGTACACTCTAGTCTCTACAATCTCCGAGCATAATGAACTTCACAGGTCTGCACTTCAGGCAAAGTGCTACTTATTCCGCTGACAATCAAACGACTACTTGGACCTCGATCTTACTTGAAGCCGCTTGCCTAGATTTTCTTAAGGAACTCCATCACATAAACATTATAAGCAGAGCAAACAATTTGGAAGGCTTGAAACCCGGCTTTGAATGCTAATGCCTCGTATTCAACTTTGGACCTCTCTCTCCCTTCTTGCAAGCACATCATAAGGGTATTGAGTTGTAGGACTGATTTGGCGAATATATTTGTTGTTGGTTCATGTGGTCCAGGAAGAAGATATTCACATACTATAACTTTGCCATGATCCTCGGGTAAGGCAGCATAGCAATTCTTTAGGATCTTAATGCACTGGTCATCCGTAAAGGCATGAAAAATCCACTGTAATCATCGACAATTAAACTCGTCATATTAGACGATTTTTCCAGTTAACAATTAAACCGTCAAGTACTAACTAGTCCCTTTGTCCCAATGAAATTAGAAAAGGGTAAACAAATGACTGAGACGGAGGGAATATCAGACAATGTAATTTTATTGAAATCCATTTTACATTATTACCTTGAGGAACATAGCATCACCTTTGGGAATATTGACAAACATGCTCCCTCCTACATGTTCCACACCTATATAGACAAATAATGTGATTAAAATAAGTGTCGACAATCTTAAACAAGAAATTTGTGTTCGGAAGGTATGTGCGATATATTTTCAGTTGAAAAACTATCCACCATTCACCAAGGCATGAATAGAATTTGCGTTTAGTTATTCTAAAGGAGTGAGTTTATTAAGGAATGTAGGGGAAACAAAAAGTCGACTTATCATGTCTAAATTTAGACTAGGTTAGTTCTGAACGCCTTAAAAAATCCTCTTTTTACGAAGCATCAACTCATCAAATTTACCGGGATAAGATGGTGGTGCATCTGCAATGATGTGAGGCTGATCAAAATTAATGCCTTTAATTTGTGGGTATTGAGAACAAATCATGCCAAGCGTAGCTCCAGTGTTGCCACCCACATCAACCAAAGACGAGAGACCTTCAAACCCTTTATAATTCTTGAGAATTCCACGCATAACAAGTGTAGAGTGATCTGACATTGCCTTGCTAAAAGGAATCTGAAACTCAGGATGTTTTTCCAAGTACTCATAATAAGACATACCCAATGCTTTAGTGAACGGTACTGAACCTTCAAGAACTGCATCTTTCAAGCAGCGGCTGCAATACAAAAACACCAATGATCAAGAATAAGAGAAATGCATATTTCAAATAGCGGAGGTTTTCCCAAGTACTCATCAAGAAACAGTATCTCTAGTCAGAATGGTTGAAGCTTAAAACCACTATACAGGAACAGTCACCAACAGAGTTGAACAACTATGATCAAGAATAAGAGAAGTAATGCAGTCATACCACAGAATCTCTGTTCTTATCAACAACAACAACAACAACATCAGAGCCTTAATCCCAAAATGATTTGGGGTCGGCTGACATGAATCATCCTTTCGAACCGTCCATGGGTGAACGCACGCCTCAAAATGCGAATAAAAAAGAGAAGATGAAAAACAAAAGGGAAGAACGAAAATGTAATGGAAAGTCAAGGTAAACTTAGGGGTTTTAAAATCGAATTCCGGATTTCTTTTATAAAAACTTAAAATTTAAATCAAGAGAAAAGATTAGAACGATTTTTAAAAACGGAAATAGAATTAAGGATCCGGAATGAACCAAGTAAAATCTATAAGAAAGTGGTTGGTAAAAAAGTGCAATAAAGGAGAGAAGAATAAATAATTTAATTTCTTGAAATTAAATAAAAAAACACTAAATATGTCAAAAACATCAAATACTAAAAATCCACATGTATCCTTTCCCTCCATTGTGCCCTCTCCGTCACCATACTCTCCTCAAGCCCCAGAACTCTCATATCATGCTCTATCACTCTCAACCATGTCTGTCTAGGTCTTCCTCTACCTCTAGGGACCTTTTCTGTTCTCCAAGTCTCTAGCCTCCTAACTGGTGCGTCCATAGGTCTCCTTCTCACATGGCCAAACCATCTTAGTCGGTTTTCCATCATCTTATCCTCTATTGGCGCCACTTTTAACTTTTCCCCAATCACCTCATTCCTTAACCGATCTTTCCTTGTATGTCCGCACATCCACCTCAACATGCGCATCTCCGCCACACTCATCTTTTGAATGTGACAATGCTTCACGGCCCAACACTCGAAGCCGTAAAGTAAGGCAAGCCCAACACTCGGTCTTCCTTTACCTTTTCCCTAATCTCTGTTCTTATCATGTAGAACTAATTAGAATAGAAAGCCGAGCTCAAATTATCACTTTTTTTAATTGTTTATGAAAATTGGTTTTAACATAATCACCAAAAATGTTTTAAAAAGTGAATTATTGCTGGATAACATATTATTAACATTGGTCGAAGTTGACATCTTATGACTACCAAGTTAACTATGTACACTTTGTAGAATTTCTGGGTATTTCCATCAAGAATCATGTTTTACATGATGGGAAGAGTATAATAAATTGCTTACAAGCTGCGATGCACACTACTGCGAATGGTAGTATCCATCAAAGGGGTAAAAGAAACACCATCCTCATTCGGCATGAGGAATTTACAGACAGGCGCAAGCCCATAACGCTTCTCAACTGTGCCTAAGGAGACGGTGAGGATAGAATTGCTGACCAAGATGTCAAGCATGCGGCTGAGCTAAGACTGGGCAGCCTCTATGTTAGTGGTGGGCAGCTTGGCAGCAATCTCGGCTGCCGACAAACAAGCTCCAGGCCCATGTTCCTTAATGATCTCAAACACTTGAAGATCAATAACTACAATTAGCACCTCCAATCTTGTAAAATCACTAGCTAAAGAAAAGGCAAATGAGGCTGCTATTTCTTCCTCCTCTTTCCCTAAGTTCCAATATGACTCCATTTTTTATATAGAAAAAATATTGATTTTTTGCAGCTGGTTATAAAACACAAACCCTTGAGAAATATTCAAGACTTTTTAGGCTATATATAGAGAGAGATAGAGAGAGACGCTTTTGTTAAATTCAATAACGGGCCTGGGCACCCAAACGGAAGAGAAAGAGTCCACAACGTAGGCCCGAGAGGGTTCCACTCTAAAACCAATTGGCAATAGGGGGAGTAGCCCCTTGCCTTATAAAGTGGTAATTCTTCTCCTCTTTTATCAATGTGGGACAACCCTCACATGTGAAACTTTGGGTTTCTTCACAGCTTTCAAGGTATGAAAATAAGATGTGGGAAAGGCAAAAGCATAGCACTTTAGGCAAGGGGAAGTGAGAAGGGGGTTGCTCGATTGGTGGGTGAACAAGAGCAAAGAGTAAAATTAACATACATCACGTTACTTTCGTGTTTGGGTCACAAGTGAATGCAGATAAATGATCAAGACGGATGGGAGTTTGACACTCTATTTAGTTTATGCAAGTCACTAGTGTAACCAAAAGTCTCAAGTTCAAGCGTTTTTACAGACCTATCAAGTAGATCAAATTTTACCATTCAATACCGGTCAAATAAAAATCATGCTGCATACATAAAACAATATAAAGACGTTAATTAAATAACAATCTAAGAGAAATAATGATGTTACCGTAAATAATACCAATTACGGTAATATGAGTCTCCACTTTTTCTAACAAATAATAACCACCGTTCTTCAGCATGTACATGTTGAAAAATGAAATTAAGTGCCTCTAGCAATAACTAGAGATGTACTTAGGAATGGTTTACCAGCTGTATAATACTGACTTGATTGAATTCGTTAACAAGGGTTCTTAATACATAACCTTCCCATAAATGCATGTGATGAAAAATGGACAGAGAGATATAAATACGCCTCAACAAGACAATCCTTACTTTCTCTTCCTCTTCAATGTTCCCTCGTCCCAGTCAAAAGTTATTACGGAGTATTATTCAAAATTTCCCTCGCAATTTCAAACCATGATAATTTTTGATTGAGACGGAGGACTTAACTGCAAGTTCGAATTTAAGTTATCTAAGAAGTCAAAAAGGTGAATCGCACATGAACAGTAGACGATTAACGTCATGGAACCACAATAGCTGGGTAACTACGGATGGAGAACATGAGGCGATGGTATACACCTCATGTACATAAGGCGCATAATTTTTGCTAACATATTTGTATTTTCAATATCAAACATTGGGTAACAATAATAATTTTCGATTTAAAGAGTTAACATGTAAACAAGTATTAACTCTCAATGATGGAAAGGCGTCGGAATAAAAATTCCGAGAAAACTATGCGGAAATTGCATAGTAATGTGTTTTGCTAGCCACTCGTTGCACACTTTCACATAACGCATCCAAAGTAACTACCTCGTTGAGCCTTGCACCTAGGCAAGCATTCATTTCTAGCTAACCTTATAACAAGTTCAGTAATAATTTAGTCAATGATGCCATAAACTTATAGGGCAAAACGTTAAAACATATTAAAACATTACGTTTACTCCTTCCATCCCATATATATGATCCTAATTAAAATATCCATCAGTCCATTGAAGTTCAACGCCGGCCAATTTCTCACAAAATACAATGGTTACAACTTTTCAAATAATCAATTATAACAAATAAGTTGACCATAATTCACCATCAAAATTAAATGGGAACAGAATATATAGGGTGAAACTAGTACTACTTAAAGTAGTTAACCTATTATGGAGTAGTTTTTAATATTCATATTACGAGTCATAATAATCGGCTCATCTCCATCCAGTAAGACACTACAGGCACAGACACATAGTGAAATCAGCCGGCCACAGACACATAGTGAAATCAGCCGCTTGCTCAAGTGCAATGCAAATATCTGCTCAAGTGCAATACAAATATCTACCAAATCCAAATCCCTGTATCATATAGGTTAAAGAGAAAGGCAAAGCAGAACAGTAGTAGCAGCAGCAACATAAATTCATAGGCTACTACAGCACTCAAACAAACTGGCCTAATTAAATTGTCTACTAACATGTTGCCTCCTTGAACCTAATATCTGCGTAAAATTGGAATATATGACATGACTGTTTGATCGGCAATCCAGCACAACTAAATGGCAGTCTATAAATTATCAACATCTTGACATCACTGTTTGGTTGACTATATATCTTGATTTGAGGCTGCGAACTATCATGCTACATGAGATGTATTTTTCTTAACAAAAATGGATGCATCGACAACCAGAAGTAAAAAGAGTTGAGAGAGAGGTATAATGGTATATGCATACCTCAATAGGTGAGCTGTGAATTTCTTTGACAGACAATATTTATGCTTGAGAAGCTCAACAACTCAATCCAAAAGCATAGCCACTTTGTCTTTGAAGCTAGCTTTCTTCCTCACTACTGGGACCACTTCTCCTATAGTATCATACTGACTTCTTCTGCTAACATCATAGTCGAGAATTAGATTCTTCGTTATTGCATCATCCTTCTTTTCTGCTTCCTTCGACTTTTTAAGAAAACCACCAAGCAATAAATTAAGCATGTCTTGAGCAGGATCACCGGTATCATAAATGATGCTGTCTTCACTACACAGAGGATCTGTCAAACTAGATTTTGTAGAAAGTGCATTATGGGTATGTGGCTTCAAATCTATTGTTTGTGCAGTGGGATCCTTCTCTGATCTCGTCTTGGAATTTAATCGCAAGTTTTCTGGCTCCATCATATCAGCACTCAGATACTGCAGTCCAAGGCAAGACATGTCTATCAGAAGTTCCCAACCAAATCTTAATTTAATAACAAATAAGAAACATTTGAATGATCACTCGGAAACTTAAATCATAGGACCATCAGATATTGTGCACGGCTAACTCCTACGCACAATGATACAAATACTCTGCGAGTATGTGGTACTAATTATATCTAAAGAAGATAAGAGTAAACTTTAAGGGTGTGTTTGGATAGAAAAAGTGAAGGGAAAGGGAGGGGAGGGGGAAGGAGGGAAGGGAAAGGGAGAGAAGGGAGGGGGAATGGGGGTGGGTGTTTGGATACAATTTCTCTCCAAATCTTGCCTATTGTGAAGAGATTTTGGTTTGCCTTGGAGGAGGGAAATTGGATCCCTCCAAATCTCTCCCCCTCTATTTCCCTCCACCCTCATTTTCTACCCAAACAAGGGATTTTAAATCTCCTACTCTACCTCCATTTATTTCTTTTCCCTCCGATTCCCTCAATCCAAACAAGTCTCCCTTTCTTTTCCCTCCAATTCCCTCAATCCAAACACGTCACGTGTTTGGATTGAGGGAATTGGAGGGAAAAGAAATAAAGGGAGGTAGAGTAGGAGATTTAAAAACCCTTGTTTGTATAGAAAATGAGGGTGGAGGGGAGAGATTTGGAGGGATCACTCACACTCCATTCCCCCTCCCCCTCCCCCTCCCTTCTCTCCCTTTCCCTTCCCTCCTTCCCCCTCCCCTCCCTTTCCCTCCACTTTTGCTATCCAAACACACCCTAAAAGCTATATGCACAGACAAATAAATTGACAGACTATAACAATTTGAGGTATGGACATCAGAATAATTAGTGCTTTCAAAGACATACCTCTTCAGCAATGCTCACTAAATCTTCCACGGTAAGTTCATCTTCACTAGGAACTGCTCCATCATAAGAACCCTCCATAGATACGCCTGTCTTCTTTTTTTTCTTTTTCCCTGACGAGTTACCTTGATATCTTTTCCTCCTGGAACCCTTATCTGCCTCCAGATTACTCTTAGGCAAGTTATACCCTTTATCATTGACTCGCTTATTCGTTCTTTTTCTTTTAACCGTTCTACCTAGCTTAAGTAGATAAGGTTCTTCGTCATGCTGATCTGCTTCCTGATGGCTTGACTCTCTATCTCTTGTTCTCGTTTCAGACTTCTCAAGTACATGTGATTTATTCTCAAGCAATGGTACCTCTGAATTTTGTTGTTTTACTTCCGAATTGCTCGGTTGCGCAGCAGTACATTGCCTCAACATCCATGATGGCAACTGCCGTCTTCCCCCCTCATTCATGTTTCTTGAAGAATTTAAGTCCTGGATGACACGACAATAGAAAAGCTTAAAAGATAATATGATCTGAATAATTGCAATTTGCAGAGGCGAGTGAGGCAAGTAGGCAACAGATACAAAACCCTAATTAGTGATTTAGTTTATCTTCATTTTTTATGGAAGAAATATTCTGAAAGCTTAAAAAATACGATAAACAGTTTAAAACATGGCAGCGCTAAATTACTTCAAAACTCGGCACTTATCGGCAATCAATCTCTCCCATGTTGCTCCCAACTCACAAAACCCCCATAGCAACATAATCCGAATCCCCCATCTCCTTTATATTGTCCCTATTTGACTAGACGTCAATATTTAGATTTAGTGATGAAAGGAGGTCATAGTGGGACATCAACAACTGGTTCCCAGATGTTCTAAGAGAGGCTTCAGACGAAAACACCAAACTTACATTCAGATACTATCATACTACCCTAGGAATACATGAACTTCCATCAAAACTGTACCCCAATTGTTGTAAAATTGCCCACCCCCGACATTAAACAAAAAAAAAACGCATTATGTTTTGTGAGGCATTCGTAACGACATAGAACTTCTACAAAAATTATTCAACATGAGAACCTTGTGAAACTACAACCAATTCCCTTCAAATATTTTACACTAGCAGGGTACCACATTCATAATATGACCGCTTTGAATTGGTAATGACATAGCTTCTGGAAAAATTATCCAACATGAGAACCTTGTGAAACTACTACCAATCCCCTCTACAGTTTACACTATAGCAGGGTACCATATACGTAAATACGTAATACGACAGCTTTGAATTGGTAATGACACAGTTTCTAAAAAACTACAACCAAGTCCCTTCACATTTTACGCTAGCAAGGTTACCACGGTCCTAATATGACCACTTTGCATTCGCAGTACAAATACACATTCGCGCATAACCATAACTAATTAAAATTATAACAATATAAACATAAAAAAGGGTCTAATTATAATTATAAACCTTGATATATAAACTTATTATGACCCAAAATCATAATTAAGCCATATACCACAACCAATTAATGAATTATAATTACAATCCCCAATATATAAAAGTCGAAAACAATATACAGGGTCACTACTCACTAACCATGACCCAAAATCATAATTAAGCCATATTCCACATGCAATTAACGAATTATAATTACAATCCCGGATGAGTCGCTAATCATAATCCAATATCATAATTAAACAATAATCCCCATTCAATTAATGAATAACAACCATTCTTGACAGTATTTGGCATTGTACTCTCTCCGTCCCAATCAATTATTTACTTTTTTACCTCATTTGTTTACCTTCAATTAAAATACTCCTCAAGAAATAAGGTAAATAAATGATTGGGACGGAGGGAGTACAACTGTACCAAATTCATTAATCATGAGATCAGGGTTCGATTCCTACCAATGGGAAGTTTACCTTTTCGGAGAGCACCCGCGAGCAAATTAATCACTATTGTCGACGGTAGACACCTGATTTGATCAAAAAGGAAAAAAAATTAATCCCGCAACTAAATTGATCGCTATTTTATAACAAGGTATAAGACGGTTTCGTGAGACGGTTTCTTTATTTATAAAAGAACTCGTTTATTTATTGATCATTTGATCGTAATAAACGAGCGCTTAGGTTTGACTAATAAAAGGACCGTCTCACGCTGTAAACGGTAGTAATTTAGGAAAGAAATGGGAGAAAACCTGTTGTCGTAAGGAAGACTGGAATAATTCTGAAGATTTCCAGAATGTTGAAAAGATGGCTAAAGTCTCCAAAGGGAGAGCTTTACTGCTATGAGGATTTTACGGACCCGATTTGAATTTGAACTGTAGTCACTGTACACCAGAAAAAGATTGGGACTTTGGAGTAGATCCGGTAAGCAGGTTAATTCAGATTAGGTCGGGTTAATTTAGATGTCGGGTTTGTTTAGGGTCTTTTTGGGTTGGGTTATTTTTGGATTGATGATTAAGAGAAAAAAAAGTCATTTTAAGTCTTATTTGAATCACAGTTATGTTTTATCGGGTCATTTTTTATTTTGGTGGTTTCGGACCGAGCCTGTTATGGATTTACGGGTCAAGAAAGCTCTGGCCAGTTCGGGTTTCGAATCACATTCGGGTGTTGTAGTTCGGTCAATTTCAGGTATCAGGTCAGCCTTTTCGGATGGGTTGATTTACCATATCCACTTGGAAGTAATCATCTAATCTGCGGGTCAAGAAAACTCAAAAACTTTATGTTAATGCACTTGGAAGTAGACCTGACAAAATGGGTGAGACCCGAATGACCCGACCCGAAAAGGCTGACCCGAGACCCGAAAATGACCCGAACTTGCTTGACTCGAATACGACCCGAAACCCGAATTGACCCGACCCAACCCAGACCCGACCCGAACATTGTCGGACCCAATGTTGACCTGACCCGAGGTGACCCAACCCAAAAACACCCGACTTATAATTGACCTGATCCCAAATGACTTGAAGTCACCCAAAATGACCCGAAACCACTAGTACTAAGTCATATTAATATAATATATATCAAAATAAGGTTTCATTGGTTACAACAATCGCTAATAACAATTGGTCTCCCTTGTGACGGGTTACCATTTGTGACGGATATTTTGTGAGATAAAATGGTAACAAAATGGGTTAGTGGAGAAAGGGGACCACATGAATAGTGTTGCAGAGAGAGAAAAAGTGGGTACATTGTGAGGTAAAATGGTATCCGTCTTCAGCTTGTGACGGATATGTCATGTCTTCAATGAGAATTTGTCCGCTAATAAATAGTTAAATTTGCGAAATAGTATTTCTTAATCAAAATAGTACTAACTTAGGTACTTAGCCATTAACTCAAAATGACCAATACCCTAGCCTCCATTAAATTATACAAGGGGCTCCATCGATTATCAATCAATCGATGGTAAGCCCCAAAATTGTTTCAAATTTTAATCAATAGTATGCATACCTATTTTCTATTCAATAAGTGTCTCCTTTTTTTGAGAATCGTTTTTCCATCCCTTATTTCGGGGGTTTTCCATTTATTCGTGGTTTTAGTTTCATCAGTAATATAGTCAGGAGTAGTTCGTTGATGGTTTGCAGCGTGTTCTTTCAAAGGGTAAAAGTGATTTGTCAACGATCTTTGGAACCAGTCAGAGGTAAATTGTATCTCATAAATCAAACGAAGGATCCCCTCAAAAGCTACATGAAGATAGCGATAATAGGACGAATTAATTGTCGGATCTTTGTTTGACATCCCTAGTTTATAAGAAAATTATTTTTCTTTGGTTTTCATTAGATTTGTTTTCGATTATAGTTATTCTTTGTAAGTGCCGTATGGCGTTCTATTAATGAATTGTTCTTTTCTCAAAAAAAAAAAAATGACCAATACCCGAAAATGACCCGACCCGAAATGACCTGACAACAGGACACCCGAAAGTGACCCGAAACCCGAAAG
Source organism: Silene latifolia (assembly GCF_048544455.1). Taxonomy (NCBI): domain Eukaryota; kingdom Viridiplantae; phylum Streptophyta; class Magnoliopsida; order Caryophyllales; family Caryophyllaceae; genus Silene; species Silene latifolia. The sequence goes on from NC_133536.1 coordinate 6,298,153, forward strand.
TGACCCGACCCGACCCAACCCGACCCGAAATGTGTGACAGACCCGAAATGACCCGACCCGTACCCGACCCGAGTGACCCGTTTTGCCAGGTCTACTTGGAAGTAATCACATTCAGGTGTTACAGATTTATGGGTCAAAAAAACTCAAAAACTTTATGTTAATGCTCAAAAATTATACCATCAGATGTATAATTCACTTACTGGATAAGTAGAGAAGCTTGTAAGCTTGTATCTCTACAACTTTCTTCTTATAGAAAACCTACCATTGGTAAATAGAAATTCTAGCTTTAATTACTTCAATTTTTATTTATGGTATTTTTTTGTCAATGTTCTTGTAAAAAGTACTCCCTCCTATTCTTCTTTTTCTTCCCCTTTGGATGGGGCACAATATTTAAGGAAGTGAATAAAATATGAATTATGAATTGGGTGGGGTTTGGTGATAGGAGAGAGGAATGAATAAAATAAGGAATTGTGAGTTGGGTGGGGTTTGGTGATAGGAGAGAGAAATGAATAATTATGAATTAAATAAGAAATTGTGAGTTGGGTGGGGTTTGGTGATAGGAGAGAGGAATGAATAAAATAAGATTAAAAGTTTCCAAAAAAGGAAAGGGGAAGAAAACCTGAATAATCCGTTTTAGGAAATAGGGAAGAAAATAGAGAATAGGAGGGAGTATAACACAAAATCTCATTATAGACGGGAACTATCCGTCTATAACTAACGACGGGTCAAGTAACATATCATATTACGCATAAGACAAACAACAACTTGCGTGGTGGGATCCAAAAATGTGATCACTTTAAGGGTATTTGACCCGTCTCTTGCTATAGACGAATATATCCGTCTATAGCAAGACTAGCTGTTAACATGTGTTTCTTCTCCAAACCTTTTAGGAGAAAACTGGAATTTTTTGGCGAATCGGTGTTCATTAGCAAAATAATTAGGTAGTTGGGATTCGTTTGAAACTATTTTGCCCCAATAGGTCCACCGTCTACGTCATCACTTTTTATTTTTTTTCCAGTTTTTATAGTAAGCCGCTAAGAAACCTAGCGGCTTCACCATTCATATTTTTTTTTTTCAAAAACTGTCACCTTTCAACACAGATGGCGGCCTATTTTAGAAATAAACAACCACGGCTTATTCCAGTTTTTCGTGCCCGATTAAACAATAAAACGGGTCAAATAAATAAATGAGATAAAAATCCCAAGTTCTTGTTTTTGACGTACATATCCTTTTTAAGTGGGTCAAGTAAATGGATGACATATGCGTCTTATACAATAAAAACGGGTCAAATAAATGGATGAAACAAAAAGCGAAATACCTCGGACCAACTAAAATATTTTGTAATATTACTTGGGACTCGCTTGACTTTCCTTAACTGATGGATTTGCACATGGTCTATAAGATGCAGATGCAGATCAGATGTGAAGTACAAATTCCTGGCTGTAGTTGGTAAGTAGAGGAGCTAGTAAGGTGATCGATCATGGAGCGGGATAGCATTTCACCTGAGGCGGAAGTCAATGTTCCGCTGGAACTGTCTGTGGAAGAGATGATTGAGCAGAGTATTGGTGTCGTAAATTGGACTCAAATCTTGCAGGCAGTCCTAGTCTCACTACAAACATTTTTTGACAGTCAGCAAACATTCATCAGCATCTTTGCTCATGCTCAGCCGACATGGCATTGCACCACTAATAACAAAGCCTGCACATCCAGGTCCAACCTGTGCGAACTCACCAAGACCGACTGGGCTTGGGATTCCGGGAATGTGCACACTTCGGTCATATCAGAGTGGAATCTTGAATGCACCAGCTCTGTTTTCGCTAGCATGCCTGCAACTTCCTACTTTGTTGGTAGCTTATTGGGTGGCTTGGTGCTTGCAGCATTAGGCGATTCATCGCTAGGTCGAAAGAACCTGCTTTGCATATCAACCCTGGTAATGTCCCTAACTGCATTAGCATCTGCATTTTCTCCTAATATTTGGGTTTACTCGATATTTCGTTTTCTATGTGGGATTGGGCGTGCTCCATTGGCAATCTGTGTTCTTGTTTTGGTGACGGAGAGAGTTTCTAGAAAATGGCGTCCACAGGCAGTCATGGCTGGATTCATCTTCTTATCTCTTGGAATGATGGGTTTGACTGGTATTGCTTTTTTAAACAAGGGTGCCTCATGGAGAAGTCTGTATATATGGACTTCAGTTCCGGGAATTATAAGCTCCGTATTGTGTTATGTCTTTCTATATGAGTCTCCTAGATGGCTCCTCATGCAGGGGCGAGAAAAGGATGCCATGGCCGTTTTAAGAGCCCTCGGATCTATTACTTCAATCGGCACGAGCTTACCAAAGATCAACACTGAACAGAAACTACCTAAAACAAATCCTTTCATATCTCTTAAGATTCTACTAAGTAGACGATGGGCTGTGAAACGATTGTTAGCATCAATGTTATTAGCTTTTGGCATTGGAGTTATGTACTTTGGCATGTTCTTGGGTGTCGGAAACTTGGGTTTCGACATCTACTTAACCTCAGTATTCAATGCATCACTATCCCTCTCTTCTTATATGCTCGCCTTCCTATGGTGGATTCAACACTGCAACCGAAGGAGCTCTTTGCTCGGGTTTTGCACGATCAGCGGAGCAGCATGCATTATCTTTTCAGTCGTTGGAAAGGGCCATAAAGGTGTACTCATTGGTCTGGAGCTAACATCTCTATTTTGTGCATGCATGGCCTTCAATGTATTATTAATGTACATGGTAGAGCTCTTTCCGACATGTGTTAGAAATACTGGTTCATCGCTGGTAAGGCAGGCAATGATCTTGGGCTCAGCTTTTGATCCGATGCTGGTTCTGTTAGGGAACAAAAGTATTATCTACTCATATGGAACCTTCGGGTTGGCAATGCTATTGTCTGGGGTTCTGGCTCTCTCTCTGCCGGAAACTAGGGGTAAGGTGCTTTGCGATACCATGGAGGAGCAAGAACTCATGGACCAGGAAAGAAAGTTAATTCCCTGATTACATTAGGAAGTAAAATGGAACACTGAATATCACTTTCTGACAACCGAAGATTTTTCTCCATAAGCAAACTTTTCTTCTATCCATTTCCTTTGTAGCTAAAGACATGCTATTCTTTGATTCTGGATTATAATGACCTACAACAACATGGTTCATTAAACTTCTTGTACTCCTTCCTATTCACTGTTTTCTTTCCTATTTCCTAAAACGGATTTTTCAGGTTTTCTTCCCCTTTCTTATTTTGGAAATTTTTACTCTTATTTTATTCATCCCTCTCCTCTATCAGTCTATCACCAAACCCCATTGAACTCTTTTATCCATATTTTATTACTTTTCTTAATGTTTTGGCCCCACAATTCCTTATTTAATCCCTAATTATTCATCCATCTCCCCTATCACCAACCCCACCCAACTCTTTTACTCTTATTTTATTCCTCGCCTTAATACCCGTGCCCACAAACAAAGGTAAAAAAACCCTGAATAGGAGGGAGTATTTCTTTTTATTACTTGTATGAACTAGCAGTCATTGGATGCGTAATCTGTTTTCATTACAAAATCATCCGGAAATAGCCTATTGAAATCATTGTAGGACATACAACACTTCTTGAAGATCAGTCTTCAAAGAGATGTGCAAAGGCATGCTGCAGTTTTCTGCAGCGAATATAATCCCAGAATCTGCATTCATTACTACAAACCATGACACTTCTGCTAGTACTGAATCAAAACATTCTACTAAGAACCATCAATTTTTGCAGTACAAACTTAATTGATTCTCTACCAGCATTCTTCACAAACCATGGAATAAAAACCCAAACATATTACCAACATTAAAATAAATAAAAAATGTCGCCCCAATGGTTTGTTTGCCTTTTTTATTCAACGTTGGGTAATTTTAATCAAACGTAAACAAATGAATGGAACTGAGAGGGATATCTCATACTCCCTTCATCAATATGCAATTTATGGACTATACAATCAGTTGTATATGTTGTACGATGTAAAATTTGAGCTTTGTGATAAAGTATCCGAGCTTTATGTTAAAGAATATGAGCTTTTATTAGAAAGTATTGAACTCATCCATTTACACATTTTTACACATTAAAAACATGAACATTAAATTAACTCGGAAAGAATACATATAAGCTCGGATTCTTATACCTTGGTTGTACCATGCTTATGGTACAACTGGATGTATAATCCTATTATTTGTGATCAACACGCCCCGTTTTTCAACAGTTCCCCTCAGATTAAAAAGGCAAACAGGCTTAAAATTAAGCCTAAAACAGTAAATTTCGCGTAAATTCAATTCGCCAGCTTCGTATCAAAATTAAATCAAACATCCCAAGTAACATTCGTATACAATAAAAAAATCAGCAATAAGAACACTAACAGTCATATATAATATCGTATCATATCATATCACCAATTTAAAACCCTAAATTATGTAATAATTGAGCAAATTCAATAAGAAACAAGCGAAAATGAAATCACTGTCAACAATTCAAAGAGAAAAATAATGATGATTGAGAGGTGGAAAAGAGAGAAGAGATGCATACTTTAGCGTCAATGAATTGGCGTCCAATCGAATTGAATTGAATTGAATTAAATTAGGGATTTGAATCATTCGAGAACTGAGATTTTGGAGCGTAGCCGTAGGAGATGGAGCGAAAACCAAGTAAAGCGAAAACCAGCTATTTAGCAGCTAAATACTTAAGTTAATTATGGAAAGTGAATTTATATGTTACTAGTTGAGATCCCGTGCTAAAACACGGTACTTGTGAGGTTTAAATTAATTGAGTTTGTAAAAATTGAAAAATTTTACATAAATGAGTTACAATTATAGTAATATGTTGTAATGTATTGATTATAATATTAATAAAATTCTAAAAAAAAGTTTAATATTCAAACGACTTTTAGATTAAATTATTTTTGTGTGAATCTATTTTTATTATTAAAAATAACGATAGCTAAATATTATGGAATAACATGATCTAATATAGGGTCAGTACTCTGTTATTATAAAGCACATATCAATCAATACTATATATTAATTCCAGAAACCAAGGGACTTCAATGTAATTAAAGAAATCTATACAAATTAATTATACTATATAGTTTTAAATCGATAGCACCGTGTGATGGACCTGATAAAGGGATCTCAATGTAAATATTATATAGTTTTGGTTAAAAGTATAATATAAAGATGCCTTGATGAAGAATATTTATGGAAATTACATTAAATTAAAGTAATTAAATTAAGAAAACACAAGAATATAGTGATTTTCCTTAAAATTAACATGCCCCACTTATGAAATTAATTACTATCATCATAGAATTATACATTAAATTAAATGTAGTAAAAGTAATAGTAGCAGCAACGAGATTAATAAAATTAACGGTATTAATGTGGGAGTAGTGACAGTTATAATAATGGAGTAGTGAAAGTAACTACGAATGTAGTAAAAGTAACAGTGGTAACAATGAGAAAAAATATGAACAATTAAATAACCAATCGACTCAAGAAAATATTTTATTTATTTAAATATAAGCCGGATAAAATTAACGGGAATAATGAATTTAACAGAAAAAAATAGAGGAATTAGTAAAAGAAACAATAGTAACCACGGGAGTAGTGAACGTAATGATATTAAGAAAGAATGTCGTGAAAGTAATAATATTAACAGCGGGGTAGTGAACGTGTCTCATAATTTGAAAATAAATTTTACATTTCATCATAATTACAAGATATGCCGTAGAAAAATATATTACAAATAGTAAACGTGTGAGTTAGACAACTCCAACATAGTTTATTTCATTAAAAATAAAATTTAACGGTAAATAGAGGTAGCCCGGGCGGAGCCGGGCACTAAACCTAGTTGACCTTATAACGGAAACATATATAAACAGTATACGACACATTTAGAAGAAGGATTTACAAACAACTAAAATATTATTTACCCCTATATTCTTTTTACTTTTATTTTTAATAGAAAACTAGTTTGAATGTCCGTGCGTTGCAACGGGGTAATTAACTTATTTATAATGCAAAAAAAAAAAACGTTATAAGCGTAATGTTTACATTATATGTCTAATGATTTGTTTACATATTATTAAAATATCTCTTTCAAAAAAAAAAGATTAATATATACGTGGGTTAACTCTTATTTATAATTATATAATCACCCTACCTTATATTAAGCTTTTGATGTGGGACAATTCTACTACTTATAACTAATATATTCACAAAAATTGGATTTTTTTTTCAGATGTGGGACAATTCTAATATTTATACGTAATATATATTTATCAAACCTGCATTATTTTTCAATGTGGGACAAATAACATACTCAGAATTACACCATCTTTTTTGCACTTAGTTCGACATCCAACCAGATCTCGAATACCGAATACAGACAATTGCTACTCATTATATCTAATAGTTATATTTAAATTTAATAATATGATCAAGTACTCTCCATTAATATTTGTACGTTGTTTTTCTTCAAAAAAAAAATTAAAATAATTGAGATACAGAAATTTTCCGTAGTACCCCTTAGTTTTGTTAGATTTTCCATGCTAACCCTACTTTTAAAAATCTGCCCATGGTACCCTTGAGGTTCCATTTTCTTGCCCATGGTACCCTCTAATGTAAAGGCTGTTAAATGGACGTTAAGTTTGATGGCGTGGCAATAAAATAACAATTAAAAAATAATACCCCCTTTATTGTTTTATTGGTACTGATATCTCTCTTTTAAATGCAAATTTAATTAACTATATCATTATAATATTGGAAATTTCTCATGGTAACCTAGAACTTTGATAGATTACACATGCTACCATTGACGTTTGTTTTCTATTTTTTTATCATAATCAAAATATGTGCAAATGATAAGAATCTATACTCTAATGATAGAATATTTTTTAACACAATTCTAATTATATTATTTAAACATTGTATATTTACGGATTTACCACACCTACATTATTTTTCAATATGGGACATATAAATTCTATAGGTAGAAAATATAATGATATAAACTTTTAAGAGCTCTCCAAGACAATACTTAAGCGACTCAAAAGATTTTGGGTTGATGCCTAAGTTCCAAGGATGCTCATAGAATCACCCACCTTATGCTATATTTTGATGTGGGAAAATTCTATTTTTTATATGTAGTATATTTATCACACCTATATTATTTTTCAATGTGGGAGATATAACATACTATGAAATACACCATCTTTAATATGTACAAATTATATGAAATCTATATATACTCTAATGATAGCATTTCTTACCATGAATCTAATAATATTATTTTCATAATTTTTTTACCGACATTATTTTGTCGGATGAAATTTAAAAGTTTTTATATGAAAATTAGAAACATCACTTGAATATAAAATAAGAAATACATAGTATATATTATAATAACTAAAAGATTTTCCAAACATTAACTTAGGTTAGAAATCATTATTGTAGAAACAGTAATATAAACTCTTTTAAGAGTTATCTCTGACAATACTTAAGGGAATCAAAAGATTTTGGGTTATGACTTTTATTTATAATCATAAAATCACCATGTCTTACGGTAATCTTCCGATGTGGGACAATTTTAATATTTATACATAGTATATTCACCACACTTACGTTACTTTTCAATGTAGGACAAATAACATACTAACTACTAAGTACACCATTTTTTTTTTGTACCTACTTTGAGATCAACCCGATTTAATAATGAGAAAATACAATACAATACAATACAATATACACTCTAATGATAGAATTTTTTTGTCACAATCTAATTATATAATTTTCATACGATATTTTTTTTCAAATGAAATATAAAGTTTTTATATCAAAATAATAAACATCACTTTAATATAATATAGAAAATGTATATATATGGGACATTCTATTATTTATACATAATATATTCACAACACCTACATTATTTTTCAATGTGGGACATATAACATACTAAAAAGTCTATATCTTTTATATCAAAAAAATTTTGGATTAATACCTAAGTTTCAAGGATGTCTCCTATTTATATTTATAGAATCACCCTACCGTATACTATTATTTCAATGTGAGATACATAATTTAATTATTTAGACGTAGTATGTTCATAATGCCTACATTATTTTTCAATGTGAAAGATATAACATACCAAGAAATACATGTCTCTTCTTAAAAAACCACTATTGTATACATATTATTTTTCTTTGAAGGTAAAAAACCACTTAGTCTCGATCATTAGATATGGATCTCTACATTGTACATATAACGACTCATTAAAGCTATATTACTGCATTCAGAAGACAACCATTAGGAAAATCTTTAGTTTTGTATTGTGTCAGGAGACTACCATTAGTAAAACCTTTTATTTTTTGATTTTCTTGTTCAACCTTTAGTTATTTTTTTATTTTCTTGTTCATATTCTTAACTTTTTCCCGAGTCATTCCCAACGATTTCCACTTTATTTTTATATCATATCGTAGATAACGATAGAAAATCTTAAGAGCTCTTTAAAACAATATTTATGAGACTCAAAAAATTTTGGTGGATACATAAGTTCCAAATATGCATCCTATTTATAATCATAAGATCACATCACCTTATTCTAATCTTTCGATGTGAGACAATTCTACTATTTATATGTAGTATATTCACCACACCTACTTATTTTCCAATGTGGGACAAAACATACTAAAAATTATACAATTTTACGTATTAAAAAAGTACACCATCTTTAACATGTGCAAATAATATGAAATTTATACTCTAATGATAGCATTTTTTAACACAAAGCTAATTATATTATTTTCATAATTTTTTTAACGATATTTTTTTGCCAAATGAAATGTAAAAGTTTGATATAAAAATTGGAAATATCACTTGAATATAATTTAGGAAATATACATATTATAATAATAATTAAAAGATTTTCCACTTTATTTTTTACATCAAAAATTATACTTTCCTAAATTGATTTTTTGATGATGTGGACGCTCTCAGATCGCTCGAAAAAACTCTCTTTTATATATATACTAGATTTAATGCCCGTGCGATGCACAAGCCTATATATAATCTCAGTCTTCAAGAACTTGTAAAACTATTCAGATTAGATGTCTTTAAAGTCCTAAAACCAACTAAAATTGGAAAGAAACAAATAAAAACAATGAAATTACATTCTAAATGCTAGAAGTAAACAAATAAAAGGTAACGTCAATAACACACTATAGCTTCAGCGGTTAGAACTACATAACGTTTGTACTGTGTTTATTCGACCTATTGTGATTTTCTACAGTCTAATAAAATTGTTATCCTCTAGGCTCTGGTACTTGCAAAACGTAGTGGTGATGGTTTTCGACGTTGCCCAAAGAAGAAAACTCTTCCATATTTATATTTTTTTTCCAAAGCATATTAGATGCGGTGTACTTGTTTGGTAAATTTGATTTACACACACAAATTAATACTCCCTCCAATTCGCTATAATGTTCTCTCTTTCCCGAAACGGATTATTCAAGTAATGTTTCCCTTTCCTTTTTTTGGTAACTTTTACTCTTATTTTATTCATGCCTCTCTCCTATTACCAAATCCCACACAACTCTTTTACTCTTATTTTATTACTTTCCTTAATGTTTTGGCCCCACAACTCCTTATTTAACTCCTAATAATTCATCTCTCTCTCTCCTATCAACAAACCCCACATTTGTCCTTTATTCATTTTTCTTAAGTATTGTGCCCATCTCAAGGGGGATCATTATGATGAATTGGAGGGAGTATTTTATTGTATTGACAAAATTCTGCTGTTTGTGTTAGCGATGTACATGGAGATGACTGAAATTGTAGAATTTGTGATAGCATAGATTTCGTAAGGATGGATATCAAATTTCTTTTTGTACATTAGATTTTAATTTATTGACAAATACTTAGTCCTACGTCCTAAGTGGAACAAACAAAGAAACCGGGGTGTATATGTAACTATTTTTGTTATATCTAAATCATTTTCCAAGTTAGAGATTACTGTTAGTCTCCCTTAAAACGGAGATATTTGTCTTAATATTAAAACGGATCAAGTATCATAATCTCCTGGGTGGGTATAAAGAATTTACTTTTCATTTTGTATTTTACTTTTATTTATCCTTGCTATTTGACCCGTTTTAAGGTTAAAACGAATACACTCGTCTATATGAGAACTTGCCCTCAGATAATGATATAAGATCAACCGTAGGAATGTCATCTTTGAAATTATGATCTTAGACTCGTAGCTTACAAACATTTATTTGTATTACTGATGGGGCATATTCTGCACCGCTGACCAAGTCAACACACTGAGCAAGGTCAAAGATATCCACAGCAAGTCAACGACTTAGATGACCTAGCCGATCGTCCCCATCGGCTGTCACCTGGGTCTCGGCCGACAACCCGCCAAAGGACACATATCCGCGTACTCACATCCAAGACCCTCGGCCGGCCCGCCATAGGTCCATCGGCCGAGGGTAGAATGATCTTTCCACCGATAGCCACTTGGCCACTTGGCCACTACGTGACAAAAGGTGAAAGCCTATAAATACTCCTCAACCTTCTTTGAGGAGAGGATCCCACAACTTAACCTAAATACACTATTCATCTGGTAATATCTCCCTTATCTCTCTACAATACATATCTAGCCAAGTAACACAGCTTAATCCTTTAAGTTTACTAACTTGAGCGTCGGAGTGAGTATGCTTGGCACAAAGCCAAGCCCTCAGTTCGTTCATTGTTGCAGGAGAGGCCGAAAGGGACGATAGAAGCAAGAAGGGTTCAACTCAAGACATTATTCTACAAGCCACGGGTGGTAACGATACTTGCTCCGAAATTACACCCGGAACAATTGGCGCCGTCTGTGGGAAAGACACTAGAAGCTAGTCACATTCATTCCCAAACAAAAAAAAACAAATCAACAAAAACCCACCCAAAAAGCTAAGGAGATGTCGAAACAACAAGAGGTAGTCGTGATGGACGAAACCGAATTCCGCCAAGATGATGCTTTCAACAACTCTGGAGTCGTGCAGCCCTCCACCGGCGGAGTAATCCAACCAGAGTTCGGGATGCCAATAATACCCGACACGCCGCTGCCAGCCAACCAGGTCACCATCATGGGACAGGTGGTTGACGTAGCGAAACTGAAAATGCTCCTGGACCTAATCAGTAATACGCCCGCTCACGCTGTCACGCCGACAAGAGCGGCGGAAATCATCCGGGAGACCAGGGCCCAAAACGTGACTCCGAGAAATTTGAACGGAGCACTAGGAGAGGCCGACCCAGTCAAGATGCCGGGGGAGCCCAAAGTGGGCGCGGTAGACCTAAGTCCTTCCCGCACTCGTGGGAGGACAGCGTCCCCGCCACACGAACGAGGCTCACCCCGAAGGAGCCAGAGGAGTCCGACTCAGCAGAGCTGGAGAAGGAGTCCGAGTCGGAGAAGGAGCCCCTCCCGCTACGGGGGAAGGAGCCAGGTTAGGGATGCGTGGAGCCGATCGCCGCGTGTCGTTCGACACGTGGTCAGGCAACCCCTCAACGCCTATGTCCTGGAAGTCCCGGTGCCAACTAAGCTCAAGTTGCCACCTATTTCATACAAGGGAGATAATAATCCAGCCGACCACGCTGAGGCTTTCGAGTCTTACATGTCGGTATGGGAGCAGCCCGATGAGGTCTGGTGCCGAATTTTCCCAACAACTTTGCATGGGATGGCTCAGAGCTGGTACAAAGGGCTTCCCGATGGCTCGGTGTACCATTACGCCGACCTAAAGGGCGCTTTCCTAGCCCAGTACTCCTGCAACAAGAGAAGAGCCGTAGAGACATCTGACCTCCTGACTATCAGACAGGGGGGAGGCGAGTCTCTGCGGAGCTATGTAAAAAGATTCGACGGAAAGGTCCAGCAGATTCGGAAATCAATCCCGAATCGCGCGGCTTTCGCACTAATGAAGGGCCTCCCAAGGGAGATTTAAAAATGAGCTCATCAAGTGCGGAGGCCTCGAGCATGGACGCCGCCAGCAGCGGTTGGGTGACCAAGCCATCAAGGTAGAAGACTATCACAAGACCTGGTAGGCCCCAACGAGGCCGAGCACTCGGAAAAAGAGCGCGGGAGGACAAATGGAGGAAAGGCGCCGTGGCAACAACGGGTCACGGTCCGACGAAAGACGCCGTGGGAACGATAGGTCACGGTCGGACAAGCCTGCTGAAACAAAGCTCGGCGGATGCCGGGAAACTCGGGAGCATACTACAAAAACGGCACGAAGATCACACCCCCTAGTCGTATCGTATGAGGTTTTCGCTTTGAGCAAGAACGAGGGCCAAAATGGGAAAGACCCCTAGGCCGAGGAGTGACGGTGACACGAGCCAAGATCTTGAGTACCACGGCCACACCGGACACCTAACCAACGATTTCCGACACCAAGGATGCCATCAAGAACTCGATCCGAAAGGGGAGCCTCGGCAAATATGTTGCCGAGGCCAAAAATCGATGCCGGCGGATCGAATAGCAAGTCCGCCTGAGGCGGGTAGGAGTAATCAATGTCGTCATCGGGGACAACGAGAGCAGTGGGTCCGCTCATGAGCACAAACGGCCCCAGGATGAACCTTATCCGGCCATCAACTTTGTGCCCAACACAAAGAACCCCGCTCCCAAAGATCCCGGACATGACCATCGGACAAGGGGACTACGATGGAGTCGCCACTTTTCATAGCGACCCACTTACAAACCGCCGGACATAACCAACCACTTGGTGAAGAGGTGCCCGATTGACACAGCGCCTACACAAACGTCATGTACAGAGAGTGCTTTCTCGGCCTCGGCCGGGGATCGAAGATTTGAGCCCTGCGCCAACCCGTTGTACGACTTTTCCGGGACGGCCTGGTACCCACAGGGTCGGTCCGATTGCCGTAAGGTTCGGCGAGGGAAGTGCAGCCAAGAGTGTTATGTCTGAATTCATAGTCATCGACGGCACGTCCGCCCACAACGTTCTCATAGGCGGGTCACTTTGAGCGAAATCGACGCTGTGATATCCATCAGGGCCCTGACACTGATATATGTCTCGGACCGGGGGGAGGCGCAGAAGCTCATCTCAAAGAACGAGGATCCCGATTTATGGGAGGTTTACGCTAATGGCCCCTCCGCGACGAATAGCTCGAAAGCCGATATCATTATTATCACCAAAACGGAGACGTGTTTGAGCACGCCTTAAAACTTACCTCATTGGCCTCAAACAATGAATCCAAATACGAGGCGGTAATAACCGGAGTTGAGCTAGCTAAAACCGCCGAGCAGAGCGTATCATGGTGACGACGACTCACTCTTAGTGGCCACCAGATTAAAGGAGAGTGCGAAGCCCGGGACTACGGGACGATAAGGTATCTAGTGAGGGTGAGAGCTGTCGCTACAGAACTAAAATCCTTCCGGATACAGTACACCCCCAGATCCGGAAATAATCGGACCATCGGCATGGTCGAAGGAGCGGAGACCGAGGAGGTAGAAATTGACCCGGGCCGCACCGTAACCGTCGGTGTCAACCTGGAACCAAAATTCAGAGCCGACCTCCTGGATCTGCTGAGGAAGAATAAAGATGTTTTCGCATACTCAGCGGCCGAGATGCCAGGCGTGAGCCGGGAGGTGATCATTCACAAGCTGAACGTACTCTCCACCGCTCGCCCAGTCAAGCAGAGAATGAGGAACTCCTCCACCGAGAAGGACGAGGCCATCAAAGCCGAAGTAGATAAATTACTAGCGGCGGGTTTCATCATGCCTTGTACTTATCCTGAGTGGTTAGCCAATGTTGTAATGGTGAAGAAGTCATCGGGGGCATGGAGAATGTGTGTAGACTTCACCAACCTTAATAAAGCATGCCCCAAAGATTGCTACCCCTTGCCTCGAATAGATAGTTTGATCGACGCCACGGCGGCTACACCATGCTTTGAGCTTCCTGCGGACGCCTTCTCGGGTATCACCAAGTGTTTATGGCCGAAGAAGACATGCCTAAATGCGCATTTATCACCGCCAACAGCACATACATGTACAAAATGATGCCGTTTGGTTTGAAGAACGCCGGAGCAACGTACACGAGGCTGGTGGACAAAGTGTTCCAAAACCAAAAAGGGCGGAACATTGAGGCTTACGTCGACGATGCTATTGTAAAAAGCAAGTCCGACAAATGAGCATCCGGCCGATTTACACGAGACATTTTGTTCACTAAGGAAATACAAGATGAAGCTCAACCCAATGAAATGCAACTTCGGCGTCCGGGCAGGTAAATTCCTAGGTGTACTTGTCAGCGCCAGGGGCATAGATGCCAATCCAGACAAAGTCCGAGCAATCCTAGACCTGCCGGAACCAAGGAATCGAAAAGAGGTTATGATGTCGACCGGAGAATGGCGGCTCTCGCTCGTTTCATCTCTCGGTCACCGACAAAAGCACCCCATTCTTCAAGGTGCTTTGAAAGGAAATAAAGACTTCACTGGGGAGGAACAGAGCACGGCTTTCAAACAACTAAAAGCTCACCTTCGACTCTTCCAACTCGTCTGTGCCGATCATCGGGGAGACGCTATACCTATACATAGCGAGCCTCGGCCACGGTCGGCGCCGTCATCGTCGGGAAGAAGACAAACAAAGAACACCCAATCTACTTCGTCGGCCACATCACTCGCCCGCCGAGAGAAATTACCCACTAATTGAAAAAGCACCTTCGCCGCTTCCGTTGCCACAAGGAAGTTAAAACCCTACTTCGATGCACACCCCGTGACGGTCCCTAACCGATCACCGTTGGAGAAAGCTTTGGAAAAATTCGAGCAATCCGCAGCTCATCAAATGGGCAAGGAACTCTCTGGTTTCGGCATTCAATACAAACCAAGGCCTTCGATAAAGGGGCAAGCGCTTGCATTTCCGGCCGAATGCACGTATCGGGAAGAGCCAAACCCAGGCATATGGGAGGTCTACACCGACGGCTCCTCCACGACGAATAGCTCCGGAGCCGGCATCCTTATCATCAGCCCAAACGGGGACGAGTTTGAGTACGCCTTGAAATTCACCTTCTCGGCCTCGAACAATGAGTCCGAATACGAGGCGGTGATAACCGAGTCGAGCTAGCTAGGGTCATCGGAGCGAGAACACATTGTGTTGAAAATCGACTCGCTATTGGTTACCAACCAAATCGGGGGAGTATGAGGCCCGGGACGACGGAATGGTAAGATACCTAGAGAGGGTAAAAGCCGACGTAGCCAAATTGAAATCCTTCCAAATCCAAAGTGCGTTCCCGGATCCGAGAACAACCGGGCCGACGCTCTCCAAACCGCCACCAACCATCAAGAATGTCACCAACCGTGTTTGGTAGATATCGAGAATGCGAAAAGCATCACTGAGACCGTCGGCATGGTGGGTAACATAGAGACCGAGACAACGTGGATGACTCCGATAATGAGATACAAGCTCACGTGAATTCTTGAGGGCCGCAATCCTCACCAAAATAAAAAGGATCGCCGCCAGTGTACACGTGTTCGAAGGGGAACTGTACAGAAGATCCGTAATAAGACCACTCTTGAAGTGTGTCGGTCCGGCCGACGCAGAATCGACATCTTGTGAAATTCACGAAGGCATCTGTGGACATCACATGGGGCAAGAACACTAGCCCACAAAGCTCTCCGAGCTGGCTACTACGCTCACCATGCTTCAAGATTCCGAACGAAGACCAAGAAGTGCACGAACGGATGCACGCCCGGTGATACACGCTCCCTCCGAGACCCGCAACCGGTGCTTAGCCCCCTTCCTTTCGCACAGTGGGGGATGGATATGCTAGGGCCATTTCCAACGGCCTCGGGAGAAGGAAGTTCTTAATCGTCGCCGTTGACTACTTCACCAAATGGGTTGAGGCCGTGGCGATGCAGGCCAAGACCACAAAGCGGCGTCGAAAGGTAATCTGGGAAAACGTTATAACCCGCTTCGGATTGCCCCAAGTTATGGTATTTGACCACGGCCGAGAATTTTGGAGCGACCTGATAATGAACTGGTTAGAGGAGCTTGGCATCAAGTTTGCGTATTCCTCCGTCTGCCACCCGCAGAGTAACGGGCGGGAGGCAGCCAACAAAACCATCCTCAACGGTTTGAAGAAGACAGTTGAAGACCTTAAGGGAAGATGGGCCGATGAACTACCCGGCGTCCTATGGTCCCTTCGAACCACGGAGAAAGAAGCAACGGGATACACCCCCTTCCACCTAGTCTACGGCTCCGAAGCGGTCCTGCCAATCGAAGCCACGGTGCCAACGTTCAGAACGGCCACTTTTGACCCAGTTGAAAACGAGGAGGGCCTAAGAGCTTCCCTAGACCTGGTCGAAGAAAGCCGAGACACGGCACGCCTCAACTTGGCCGTATATCAGAACCGGATGAAGAGAGCCTACAACCGAAGAGTCCACAAAAGGGACTTAAAAATAGGAGACCTAGTCCTAAGGAAGTCGGCTGCCACCAACAAAGGAAATATTCATGGCAAGCTGACGGCCAACTGGGAAGGTCCCTACAAAGTGGTCGAAGAGATGAGGCCGGGTACATACCGGCTGACAGACATGGGAGGTGCGCCTTTGATGAGCCATTGGAACACCGATAACCTGAGAAAATACTTTGTATAGCGGCGGAGGTGTCCAAACCCATTGTGGACACCCCAACGCACGATCATAACAAACAAATGAATCGTCCAAGTTCTCCATCAAAGTGTCTGTCCCCTCCACAATTTGCCACCGACGGAAACTCGAAGGAAGAAACGCTATCGAGGCCGCAACCCCGATTACCTCGGTCAAAGCCGAGAGCGACGGGAACACGTCGGCGATACGCTAAAAGAGAAACGTATACTCGGCGCAATTGAGACGCCAATCTAGCGGTCAATACGCCTACACATTCTTTAACGCTATCGAAGCCGCAACCCCGATTACCTCGGTCAAAGCCGAGAGCGACGGGGAACACGCCGGCCGATACGCTAAAAGAGAAACGTATACTCAGCGCAATTGAGACGCCAATCTAGCGGTCAATATGCCTACATTAGCTATTTAACGCTATCGGCCGCAACCCCGATTACCTCGGTCAAAGCCGAGAGCGACGGGAACACGCCGATACGCTAAAAGAGAAACGTATACTCAGCCGAGACGCCAATCTAGCGGTCAATATGCCTACACATTATTCTAACGCTATCGGCCGCAACCCCGATTACCTCGGTCAAAGCCGAGAGCGACGGGGAACACGCCCGGCCGATACGCTAAAAGAGAACGTATACTCGCCGCAATTGAGACGCCAATCTAGCGGTCAATATGCCTACACAAGATTCTTAACGCTTATCGGCCGCAACCCCGATTACCTCGGTCAAAGCCGAGAGCGACGGGAACACGTCGGCCGATACGCTAAAAGAAGAACGTATACTCAGCGCAATTGAGACGCCAATCTAGCGGTCAATATGCCTACACAGCTCTTAACGCTATCGGCCGCAACCCCGATTACCTCGGTCAAAGCCGAGCGACGGGAACACGCCGGCCGATACGCTAAAAGAGAAACGTATACTCGCGCAATTGAGACGCCAATCTAGCGGTCCAATATGCCTACACAGATTTAACGCTTATCGGCGGAACCCCGATTACCTCGGTCAAAGCCGAGAGCGACGGGGAACACGTCGGCCGATACGCTAAAAGAGAAACGTATACTCGCCGCACCGAGACGCCAATCTAGCGGTCAATATGCCTACACACAGCTATTTAACGCTATCGGCCGCAACCCCGATTACCTCGGTCAAAGCCGAGAGCGACGGGAACACGCCGGGCCGATACGCTAAAAGAGAAACGTATACTCGGCGCAATTGAGACGCCAATCTAGCGGTCAATATGCCTACACGATTCTAACGCTATCGAAGCCGCAACCCCGATTACCTCGGTCAAAGCCGAGAGCGACGGGAACGCGCCGGCCGATACGCTAAAAGAGAACGTATGCTCGCGCAATTGAGACGCCAAGCTAGCGGTCAATATGCCTACATTCTTTAACGCTATCGAAGCCGCAACCCCGATTACCTCGGTCAAAGCCGAGAGCGACGGGGAACACGCCGGCCGATACGCTAAAAGAGAAACGTATACTCAGCGCAATTGAGACGCCAATCTAGCGGTCAATATGCCTACACGATTCTAACGCTAAAGACGTTGAACACAGTTGAGACATGCGTTCAAACTGCCTCGGTCATGCCGAGTGTAAAAACGAACGCACTCAATTAATAACGCGAAAAGACAAACGAGAGACTGTGATCGAAGCCCCGGCCAAGCCAAAGGCCGATAAGATAACTTTATTAAATATGATTGTAAGGAGAGTACAAACGACGGCCGTCCCCATGAGGGTAGCCTAAACTCTACCTACCAAAGCTTTACAAAAGCGAAGAAACAAAAAAGCAAAAGATTACGGACTTGGGATTTGAAGCGCCAAAAAGATGGCAGGGAGAGAAGGCTCAATAATTGGCCCCGAACAGCTAAAGCTATCCGAGACGCCGGTGAGTCCGGTGACGACCGCCCGTCTCCCTATGCCCTGTCGTTGCCCTCCATCGCAGGCAACAAAGACCTTCGGTGGCCGGTTTTGGGAAGGCCGAGCATCTTCAAGCAACTTCCCCTCACCCTCCTTCACTTTCGCATCATCGGCCGCCTTGGCCTCAGCTATCTGAGCCGCCTTCGCTGCCTCTGCCTTCTCTGCAGCCGCTGTTTCCGCGGCCTCGGCCATCTCATCCAGGAGCTGGTCAAATTTCTCCCACGGGAAGGAGCCGTCGGGGGACGGCCCTTTGATTGCCTCCCCGGTCGCCTCCTCGGCCCGGTCCGGAATCGGACGCACATTTTAGGGAGGAGATCATCTTGAAGCATTTCAATATCCTTCTCTTTTTGAGCAAGGATAGCCTGCATGTCCCTGAGCACCTCCGCCTGCTTCTGGAATCGATCCTCCCACTCGTCCCTCTTGGCAACCACAGCGTCGTAGGCACCTTTATACCTGTCCCGCTCCTCCAACATCTTGGCCGTGGCGCCATCAAGATCCTCAACTTTGGCCCTCTCGGCCCTCGGCGCTTCTCGGCTTCCTCCGCACGCCTCTTGGCGGCATGAAGATCCACTTAGCCTTCCCGGCTTCCCCCTCGCAGCAGAAAGATCAAGCTTGAGCTTTGCAATCAGCGGCCCGGATTGGGCCATGGCCTTTTCCTGCTCCATGATGAGGGAGGCGGCTAGACGACTTCATCTCCCCAACCTCTTATATATTTTCTCGCCCTCCGCCACGAGCTCGGTAGGAGTAACCTTCTGGGGTGAGGAGTCCACGACGACGTTTTGGTCACCCGCCTTCTCAATCGCCTTCTCAGGCTGCTTCCCTACTTGCCGTTCAGTGAGAACGGCACCGCCGACGATGGATCTACAAAAATTTACACAGAGCATCCATGTCACCATGCATTGACACGTCGTAAAGCCTGTCGTCAAGAATGTCCAACGAGCCGGCTAAATCCGAACCACAGGTTAAATCCGTGCAGTTCGAATCCTCTTAGTTGGAGGGCTGGTGGAAACGGAGTTTCTCCACGGCAACGGTGGAAGCGGACGGTGGGTCTTTCCTCTTCTTCGGAGAAGGGACCTTAGCAACGTCACCTCCCCTCGCAAATGTTGATCACCTCCACATGATCCTTTTCGACCACCGGGGTCGAAGAGGAGTTGCCATTGATCTGACCGCCGACTTGACGCCCCTCTTTGATCTCTTCGGCACGCCACCAAGAACCCGTGCTTGAGCCGTCTCCGGATCCAACGCCCTCGTCTGTTTGTCCATGAGTTCGTTAGGGGACAGTCGGCGATCTTTCAACTCAGCCGTAGGACGCCGCTGGACAACCTTCCCGTCCTTGTCAAGCCCTAGCCTCTTCAAGTCCTTCTCGATGCACCCGCCCAAACCGATCTGCAAGAAATCAAACAAGAGTTACATAAAGGAAGTAAAACAAGGCTCCGAAAAGGAACATAACAAGCAAAGGTGGGCCTCACACCGACCCCACTCACCCCAAATTGAGGGCCGGTATGAGAGCCGACGCGCATAGCGGCACTCGTCTTGAAGAATAATCGAGTCGGGGGCGCCATCCCTCCTCGGATCAAATAGCCGCATTGCCCGCTTCTCATCCGCAGATAGGGGGACAAAAGAAGCGTCCATCTTAACCTTGCTACCCCGGGAGACGTGTTTCTCATACTCTTCCCGGGTCTCACACCGTAAGTGAACGGGCTCAAAAAGACCGAGGCAATGGGTAGTCCTCCGGACTGGACGAACACCCATCGCTCTTGCCGATCTTTGCGGGAAGTAAGCTTGTTTACGGAAACATATCCGGCTCCGTCGCACGCTGTACCACCCCACCTTTCGGGCGAATGACGGCCGAAGACTATGAAGTCGGCGGAATAAGTTGACCGTAGGGACCTCCCCTTTAAAGAGACAGAGCCACACAAAGCCGATTATCGTCCTCATGGCCAACGGATGCAGTTGGGCCACGGCAAGATTCATAGCTTTGATGATGGCCATGACGTGTTCGTTCAAAGGAAACCGGAGCCCGTACTCAAAATGCCTGAGGTACACGCCGATATGACCCGGGGGAGGACAGCAGACCGCCTGACCCTCCCCAGGGAGAACAATTTTATACCCCTCACCAAGGAAGAAGTGATCTCCGAAAAGAGTTTCTCCGGAGCTGCTTGCGAATTTATTTGTCCAGACACGGTCGAGGCCAGTCGTGCAGGCCTCACCATGATCCGGAATAGTCATCCTCCCACCATCAACGGGAGCCCCCTCACCAGGATCCGGAGTAGTAATCCTCCCACCATCACCGGGAGCCCCCTCATCATCATCCGCATCATCCTCATCCTCCAACTCCTCCAGGAGGGGCAGATCAGCTACGGGAGAAGGAGACCTAGGGCCCCCAAACCTTAGCGGGATGGCCTCCAGTCCCTCCTCCTCATCAAGAAGCGACGGGGAACCCCCCGGCGCAGAAATACCATCCGGATCGAGGACATGATTCACAACAAATTACTTGCAAGAAAAATAAAAAGTTTGCTTGTTTACCTTAAAGAAAAACACTTGCCGGATCAAATACTCCGAAGATTAAGAAGACAAAGACAACCCTTGAAAGTTTGGAGAGATGAGGATTTTGAAAAAATTTCGAAAATAAAATGGAGGCCAAAATCACGGAATAACCGCCCTATTTATAGAGAAAAGCCCATGAAGAAGGACCAATCAGGGCACAGCCCATGAAGCGTCAACCAATCAGCGAACGTACACGTGTCAAGCATGCAACCGCGGGATGTCAATCGTTGCAACAGTTGAATGTCAATCAATGCAACAGTGACCAAGCGTCTTCAACACGCCCATTCACATCTCTTCGACTATTCATCTCCCTCAACAAATTCCTAGGTATCTAGTCTCCGCCGGCCACCCGATCAACCAAGCTAGGAAGCACCGGCCGGGGGCAATCAAAATCAACC
Organism: Silene latifolia; assembly: GCF_048544455.1. Taxonomy (NCBI): domain Eukaryota; kingdom Viridiplantae; phylum Streptophyta; class Magnoliopsida; order Caryophyllales; family Caryophyllaceae; genus Silene; species Silene latifolia. Next base: position 6,319,677 of record NC_133536.1, read on the forward strand.
TAAGACTCTCGGCCCTGGTCTCGGCCAAATATGTTCTTTTTCCACATCGGATACCCTTTACGCATCCATGTGGAGGGGGGATATGGTGTATGATACGGCCTAACAAGAGCCACGCCGACGCACAAGAAGAAGCCGATACAGAAAATTTGTGAAAATTACTTGCGCAGAATATACGCTCAAAAGTACATCGGAGCCCATACCACGGCATAGACTACGCTGGGGGCAAATTGATGGGGCATATTCTGCACCGCTGACCAAGTCAACACACTGAGCAAGGTCAAAGATATCCACAAAGAAGTCAACGACTTAGATGACTAGCCGATCGTCCCATCGGCTGTCACACTGGTCTCGGCCTGCAACCCGCCGGGACACATATCCGCGTACTCACATCCAAGACCCTCGGCCGGCCTGCCATAGGTCCATCGGCCGAGGGTAGAACAGTCTTTCCACCTGATAGCCACTTGGCCACTTGGCCACTACGTGACAAAAGGTGAAAGCCTATAAATACTCCTCAACCTTCTTTGAGGAGAGGATCCCACAACTTAACCTAAATACACTATTCATCTGGTAATATCTCCCTTATCTCTCTACAATACATATCTAGCCAAGTAACACAGCTTAATCCTTTAAGTTTACTAACTTGAGCGTCGGAGTGAGTACGCTTGGCACAAAGCCAAGCCCTCGCCTTCGTTCATTGTTGCGGGAGAGGCCGAAAGGGACGATAGAAGCAAGAAGGGTTCAACTCAAGACATTATTCTACAAGCCACGGGTGGTAACGATACTTGCTCCGAAATTACACCCGGAACAATTACAAATTCAAATTCCAAATTGTAATAAATCGGCTTTAACATATATACGTAGGATTTTAAACTGCACTCCAGGTTTAGAATTCATAAACAAAGCATTCCCCATTCATTTATTTACTTAACGAACTTCACAAGAACTCTTAACAAAAAAAAAAGGGGGCTGGACGCCTGGACAGTAGCGGTTGTTTTGACAAAAGAAAAGGGGCTGGAGAGTAGCGGCAGTGCTTACTCTGTTTTATGTCAGCGTCCCTAGATATTCGTTGTGTTATTGTACTTTTGTTTTAGCATCTTTTGGTCTGAATGTTTATAAGCTTATTAGTATGGTTATAAGGCATGGAATCACTGTTTTAGGTAGTTAAGACGCAAAACGGACAGGAGAAGGTTTGGGAATTTTATTGTATTTTATTATTATTGTGTGTTTGACAGACGATACAACAACGTATTTATAGTGCATACAATACAACCCTAATCACGACTTAAGGAAACCCGAATATTTACCAAGACCGTGTTTTCCTAAATAACAACTACCAAAATATGACCGACAATATATTTCCATAACACCCCCCCTCAAGTTGGAGCGTGGGGATCAAGAACGCCCAACTTGGACACCAAATATTCAAACTGTCGAACACCAAGAGCTTTTGTAAGCAAGTCAGCAATTTGCTCGGACGTATGAATATACGAAGGACTAATAAGGCCATCACGAATGGCATCCCGGACAAAATGACAATCCACCTCGATATGCTTCGTACGTTCATGAAAAACGGGATTATTCGCAATAGACAAAGCAGACTGACTATCACTATGAAGCACAGCTGGACGTGTGACATCAATATGAAGAAACCGAAATAAACCAAGTAACCACTTTACTTCACATGTGGCAACGGCCATGGCACGGTACTCAGCCTCAGAGGAGGAACGGGAAACTGTTGGCTGCTTCTTTGTTTTCCAGGAAATAGGACAGCCTCCTAAAAAAACGAAATAAGCAGTCAACGAACGACGTGACAAAGGACAACTCGCATAATCCGCATCACAATAGGCTGAGAGCTCCGAATTAGAATCAGCTCGAAACAAAATACCCTGCCCAGGATGACGCTTCAAATAGCGTACCACACGGAGCGCCGCAGTCCAGTGATCTTGACGAGGCTGTTGCATGAATTGTGACAGAATATGGATAGGATATGACAATTCGGGCCGAGTAATAGTAAGATAAATGAGACGACCAACAAGACGTCGATACTTTTCTGGGTCTTCAAAGTCGGCAGCTTTGGACAATGCAAGATGATGATTCTGCTCAATAGGAACACTTTCCGGTTTTCCACCAATAATACCGGTCTCAGATAAAATATCCAGTGCATATTTCCGTTGACAGATAAATATGCCAGAGGAACGACGCGCAACTTCGATGCCCAAGAAATATTTTAACGAGCCAAGATCTTTCATGTGAAAACAAGTACTCAAGTATGACTTAACATGTGCTATAGCCGCACTGTTATTTCCCCCGACCACGAGATCATCCACATAAACCAGAATATAAACTTCAACGTTATCCCTTATATAACAAAATAGTGAGTAGTCGGAGAGACATTGGACAAAACCATAACCAGTGAGAGCAGCAGATAATTTAGCAAACCAACAACGAGGAGCCTGACGCAACCCGTATAACGACTTTTTTAACTTACAAACTTTACCTTTTCCAGGGACAGAATAACCTTGAGGAAGTCGCATATACACTTCTTCCTCCAAGTCCCCATGTAAGAAAGCATTATGCACATCCATCTGATGCAATTCCCATTGACGGGCAGCAGCAAGAGCGAGAAAAACACGGACAGTTACCATCTTAGCAGTAGGAGCGAAAGTCTCCGAGTAATCAATCCCGGCTTCTTGTCTATTTCCAAGCACGACCAACCTTGCCTTGTACCGTTCAATGGATCCATCAGCCCGCAATTTGACTTTATATACCCATTTATTCCCAATGACCTTTTTATGGCTAGGAAAATCAACAACTTCCCAGGTACCATTACGAACCAAAGCATCGACCTCAGCCTGCATAGCCTCACGCCACTTCTCATGCTGCACAGCCTCTCGATAAGACTTGGGCTCAATATTAGTATCAAGACCGGTGAGAAAACAACGATGCGCAATGGAAAATTGTTCATACTTTACATAATGTGCTAGAGGATAGGGCATACCTGACGACGAAGATGAAAGAGACGCAACATGGGCATTGGACTGTACCTTCGTGGGAGAAACAACACGGGCTGTACCAGTGACATAATCCTCCTCATCATACCGAGACCAAGGAACATGAGGTCGCTTCCCACGACCATACGCATTCTCTTCATTACTCGAGCCGGCTACAACACCTTCACCGTTGTTGCCATTACTACCAGACCCCGTGGGCTCACTACCCGGGACAGACCGCTGCTCCACGGTCCCACTGTCCGTGACAGGTTGCTCCACGGCCTCACTGCCCGGAACAGGCTGCTCACTCTCTACCGGCGCACCCGTCTCATCACTAGACATATTCGTTAATAAGAAATCACCATCGCAGTCCGTATCGCTCTCATAAAAAACAGTTGGCCGAGGCTCATGGTCAGGAGACAGAGTATTAGATGTGCCATGAAATGGGAAAACATTCTCATCAAACACGACATCCCGAGAGATAAAAAATTCATGTGTTTCGATATCATAGACTTCCCATCCTTTCTTGCCATAAGGATAACCCACAAATATACAACGACGACTACGCGAGGCAAACTTATCACCGTCTCTACGGGGATGCTTGACAAAACACAAACAACCAAAAACCCGAATATTATCATAAACCGGTGGTTTTCCAAATAGCATTTCAAAAGGAGTCTTCCCTTGAAGCAAGACAGATGGTGTGCGATTTATTAAATAACCAGCTGCTAAAATACATTCACCCCAAAACCGTGTAGAGAGACCCGACTGAAAACGCAACGCCCTTGCAACATTCAAAATATGACGATGTTTTCTCTCGACTCGACCATTTTGTTGCGAGGTGCCAACACAAGTAGTTTGAAAAACAATTCCATTTTCAGCAAGATACGATTTTAAGCATGTAAACTCGGTGCCGTTGTCGGTACGAACAATTTTAACATTAACCTCAAACTGACGCCGTACCATAGCAATGAAATTCTTTAATAATTGAGAGACCTCATCTTTAGTTTTCACCAAATAAACCCAAACAGCACGTGAGTAATCATCGACTATGGTTAAAAAATAACGACTACCACAAGACGAAGGCGTACGATAATCGCCCCACAAATCACAATGAACCAATTCAAAAATGCGAGCTGCTTTATTATCACTGATGACAAATTTTTCCCGTGTTTGTTTAGCGCGAAAACAAATATCACAAAGAACAGAAGTATGACTAATATTTTTACTATTAATAAATGGCAAATACTGTGCTATCTTCTTCGAAGGATGACCCAATCGACGATGCCAAACAGCAACCTCATCGTCCGTCTTTTTCGACCCACAAGCTTGACCAGTCACGCCGTGAAGAAGGTACAGTCTCCCATGTTGCTCACTCACACCAATCGTCGTCATCGATACGCGGTCCTGAATAACACAAGATGAATTTGTAAATTGAACAATACAATCAAGGTCAATACTTAACTGGTAGACAGATACAAGATTACACGTAAAATCCGGCACATAGAGCACATTATGCAACCGGAGTTTGCCGCCTAAGTCAACCTGCCCTTCCTCATTCGATGTCGATAATTTTCCATTAGGCAAAGTGACATTACAGGGAGTTATTTTACGTATGTGACTCAATAATTCGCGACATCCCGTCATATGATGGGTAGCACCCGAATCTAACAACCAAAGTGCGGGATTATGTATCTTACCAGACATTCGGGCATTGGAACTAGAGGACGTAGGACCTTTGACATTGTTAACATACGCGTCCCACTTCTCCTTTGGAACACTTACATACTGCTGCTCTCCACGGGGGTTATCCGTATTTTCGTCACCTGCATTAGCATTATTCGCGGAACCACGCCCATAACCTCTACCACGACCGCGTCCACCACCACGACCTCCACCATAATTACCACTATAATTCGACCGACCTCTCTCCTTCCAATCTTTGGGATAGCCAATGATGTCAAAGCACTATGCCCTCACATGTCCCCATCGATTGCATTTATCACACTTGGGTCGTGTATAACCATCAGTACGAGAAGCTCCGTCATTACGAGAATCAGAATGCACGTTATGGGCAGTGGTAGCATTGAAACCGACTGGGTCAGACCGACTCTCACTACGAACGCCTGAACTGGTACCAACATCGTCACCTCGCACACCCTCCTCTTGAACAATGGAGGCATAGGCTCGATTAAGAGAGGCGAGGTTCCGGCATTAAGAGATTAGAGCGTCTGTGAGTAGCATCTTTGTGACACGAGACCCGGCAAAAATTCGTGCACCTTACCTTCATCACGTTTCTTGTCCAACTTGTTATTAATATCACACTTACAACCACGGCACTCACAGACGGGATTACGATCATATTTATCGAGTTCATTGATGCATGTCATTTATATGATGTTTTACATCTCTTTTTACACGCATTTCAGAGCTCATTTGTGTAATATTTGTTGCTTTTCTCCCTATTTCCGTATACTTCTGTATTTTGTGCTTTATTGCAGAAATGTGAAGAATTCGACGGGAAATCAAGCCAAATCCGCCCCGAGTAATCTGCATTGCAAATGACGTAAAAGAATCACTTAAGGAACGAGCTTGGTGCGCGATCCAAGGCCCAAAAGACAAGTCCACGAGAATAAAGAAGTCAAGTAGCAGCTCATCCGGTCGATCGACTAGTCCAATCAGTCGATCGACCAACTATCGGATCCCAGAAGCTACTGTTGCTGAGGAGCAGTCGATCGACCATCCTGAGTAGTCGATCGACCCGATTTCGTTACAAGACGAGAATTAGAAAGTCGTGAATCTAAAAGCCCGTGAAGTTTAGGTTTTAGGATAACACCAACATCTAGTTTGAGAGGAAGTTTTGCATCTAAGTTTCAATCACAATACAGTGCTTTTAGTTCTAGCTTATTTCAAGTTAGGGTTTCGGGTTATCGATTTTAACATTGGATTTCTGCCTTTGCTCTTAATCTTTCCTTTGAATCTTGGTAATCGTTCTGCCCTAATTCCAGTTTTTATTGCTTTACTTCCATTGTTAGCGTAGAATTGATAGTTAGCATTCCCAAGCCAATTATCGCTTCATCATCGTTGCTATTTATTTTAAGTATGAATTCCGTAATAATCATGAGTTTTATTGCTGTTTTTACATTCACCATGAGTAGCTAAATAGTTAGTGCTAGGATGTAGGCGATTTATGGCTAGGCGGCATTAGATTGATCACGGACTGAACCCGCGTGTCAGTCGATCGACTGACATTGTTGGTCGATCGACTGACCTTGTAAGGTCATCTTTCGTTTTAATTGTTTTTAACCTTGTGTTTAACGAATCGAATGCATGCGACCAGTTAGATACCTATTTTGTGACTGACCCATTAGACCGAAAGGTAGGGTAGGTTGCTTGGCGTCAATTAATTCGAAACTAAACGTGCTAAGATCGAAAGATAGGTATAGTTTAGACCATTAGTCGCTTTTCAGGACGAAAGTTAGTATTAGTGACATTAGGGACCTTTAGCGAGATCGAGAGATGCTATTTGTTAGGAGTGGACCGAAAGGACCTCTTATTTCCCGCCTTACCTGTGTTTATTTCAGGACCGACTTAGTTTGTTTGCCATTGAAGCTATAATGACCCGATCATCCTAGTACCCTTCTTTTATCTGTTTAAATTCGTATTTTAGTTTATTTTCCTTTTATTGCCATTAGCTATAGAACAATTCAAATCAACCCCCATAATTGTTACCTTAGACTTTCATTAGACAACTAAAGTTTACAAGCGTCTCCTCATGCGGATCGACCACTTACCACTAGCCTAGGTTAGTCTTAATAGGAATTATAAATTTTATCTTTGGTACTCACAAAACGGGTATCAAATTTTGGCGCCGTTGCTTGGGGGCAATAGTCCTAATTTTAGTTGTTTAATTTTCAGTCTTTCTTAGTTTAAGGAACATCCGTTCCTTAAACAGTTCTTATATTTTGTTGTAGTTTCCTCTTATGCGCAGTCACGGGGTGGAGAATTAGTACCATTGAACCACCGAGATTGAGAGATCCTTGCGCGAGTTGAGGCAAACACGACGAGTATTACCGACAGAGGAAGAGCTGAGTACTCTGTCAAGCTATCACGAAACGAATGTTCAAGAAGACCCACAATCTTCACCCGTTTCCACTTCTTGGTAAGAGACGGTTACTTCTCCGGAAATTCCAGTCATGGCCGAGGAAGCAAGTATAGCTAGTTTTTCCGAGCCGACAGTACCGACAATTTATACAAGGGGTTCGAGTTACGGGAGATGCCGGAAATTCGAACCAAAGCCTGCTTACATCACCATGGTCGAGAGAAATCGGTTTGGGGAGCTGCAAATGAAGATGCGGCTAGACATATGGAGACCTTTATTGACTCTCGCTGCTCCATTCCCCCACCAGTCCGCGTGACCCGAGATCAAATCAAAGAGACCATGTTCATCTTCTCCTTCGTGATGCTGCAAGGGAGTGGTATAGAGATCGGGCCGAGCCGCTCGAGATCACCGATTGGAATACATTGGCATTGGCGTTCTACAAGAAGTACTTTTCTGCTTCAAGGACGATCGCTATTAGAGCCCAAATCACGGGTTTTAAACAAGGGCCAGATGAGAATTTCCATGAGGCATGGGTCCAATTTAAGAAGTTAGTGCGAACCATACCGCACCATGGATTTGAAAAGTGGAGCTTGTGCAATCATTTTTACAATGGGTTGTACGACGATCGAGGGCCATTTTGGATCTTTGCAGCCAATGGGAGATTTGCTGAAAATTTGGGAGCAACCAAGGGGTGGAAGATCATTGACGATCTAGCTACCCACAAGGCCGAGTATGGGAATTCGAGAGGGAACCAGAGGAGAGCTGCTGAATCTTCCTCTGTTGCTGCACTTGAGGCTCTCACCGCGAGATTTGACAAGTATGAGCTAGGAGGAGCCTCTAAGGGTGGGATATACCAAGTCAACGCTGTTTCAGACGGTCCCTTCCTTTGCGAAAGGTGTGGAGTAGAGGGCCATGTCTCGAAGAACCCCCTAGTCCCTTTGAATCTTGTGCTGCCTTTCAACACTACAGGCAGAACAACACCTACTACGAGCCACCGCATCCAAACTTGAGTTGGAGAAGCCAGAATGTTTTGAATCCAACTCAACCTCCGCCGCAGCAGCAGCCATATGTACCTCCGCATCAAAAGCAACAGCAATACCAAAAGCCTCCTTATGTGCCGCAGCAGCAACAAACGCAAAATTCGAGTTTTCCGAAAATTTGAAAAATCTGTTGCTAAAGGAGTCCCAAGCAAGAGAGGCCGGGATGAAGTTGCTAGAGAGCCAAATAGCTCAGTTGGCTAGCAAGAGTAACACTCGAGCTCCTGGGCACCTACCCACTCAACCCGAGCAAAAGGAGACCCTACATGCCATCACCTTGAGGAGCGGGTCCACCCTTGATGGTCCTGCCATGGTCGAGAAAGCTGTTGAGAAGAATGAGGCGGATCCGAGTTCAAACAAAGTCAGAATGAATAAATAAAAAAAAAATACCTCTGCCAGGTATTTCAGTCGATCGACTGACGTACCTAGTCGATCGACTGAAACACGGGTTACAGGAGCTTCTGGAACTGTGCAACCCAGTCGATCGACTGATGAGGGTAGTCGATCGACCCATATCACTGCTGATATTAAAGAGTTTCGTCCTTTAATGCCAAATAATTTACGAGACCACTTGTTTCGGGGTACCACCGTCCCGAAAGTTTTGAAAGCGGACCCGAGTCTTGATGGGTCGATCCGGCTCAGTTCGATCCAATGACGGTTAATGGGTCTCATTTGAGACGGTCCGAGGAGGGGTCTAGCTTCAACAAAGAAAAGGTGACGGACTTCCAGCCAAAGTCCAAGGACGCCGGCGCGCGCGAATTAGAGGAGAGGGCTAAGGTGCTCCTTACAGCCCCATATCCGGAGAGACTCGTGCCGACCAAGGAACAGGTATCCTTTAGCAAATTTGAGAAAGTTATTCGTAGCTTAAATGTTCAGGTACCCTTTCTTGAGTTAGTTAACCAAGTGCCAGCATATACTAAGTTTATGAAACAGTTGTTGTCAAAGAAAAAATCACTTGAACATGTTCATACTGTTGCGTTAACTAAAGAGTCTTGCTCCTACTTGTCTCACACTGCGCCCCATAAGTTAGAAGACCCGGGCAGTTTTTCCGTCCCTTGTAGCATAGGCACCTTTTCTATCGAAAAGGCTTTATGTGATTTAGGAGCTAGCATAAGTGTCATGCCCTTGAGTCTAGCTAGGAAGCTTAAACTGACCAGGTTTGCTATTACTGAGATGACAGTCCAGATGGCCGACCGCTCTGCGGTCGAACCCATAGGAGTCCTAGAGGACATACCCGTTGTGGACAGCGGGCCGCCCACGGGGGCGCTTGGTGAGAAACGAGGGACAAGCGTTTGCATTTTGTATGGAGTCGCCACCAATTTTTATGGGAAATTGGAACCGTTCGAATACCTCGTGTCATGTCAAGACACAAAGTAGTGACATGAACACTAAGCAATCGTTACCCTTAGCATTCTATGTCTAGAATGACTCTCGTGGATGCCAATGAACACGGGTGCTCACGGAGATCTGGAGTAAGGGGTGAGGGTACGTATTAGGAAGTTCTTTTGATCGAACACCTAATCCCGCCCGCCTCGATAGCGGCCTCTACTAATGATTAGGGAAGTTATTCGTACTCGATGTATCGTCGGCTATATGCATGCAATGCAACATCCATGGATTAATCCTAACATGTGAGAATTAGACTAAGTCGGTTGACACATAATTAGCATACAATTGGGTCGAAGTTGGATTTAAATGCTCAATTACATGTGGAAACATACAGATGATAAATGGAATACAACAATTATAAATTACAATAATTAAAATTACATTAATTACATTAGATTAGGCGATTTATGTCGAAAATACCTTTAAAACGGATAATTTGAGAAAAAGGAATAAAAGAATAAAACACGACGATCGAAAGGTGATAATACGAATATTAGTGAATTAATACGTAAACCAAATAAACTACGTCAAGGCGGAAAAGGAGTTCGGGGACGTAACTCATCCTCGAACAAAGCAGCAGAACGCGCCCTTTGGAAGAGGCGCGGCGATTCTTTGCGTCTGTTCGAGGGTGAGTTCTGGGCCGTGGCCGAATCGCAAACCGTTAATGTGAATTGTTAATTTTATTGACTAATTACGACAATTGACTCGGATGAAAGTGATTAGCAGATTATTTACATATGATTGAGGTCATAAAAACGACAAAACGTGGATGAGACGGAAATAAACGGATTGATTATGTGAAGGGCCGATGTTAATGAATAATTAATAAAACAAACTAACTAAACTAATCAATTACTAAACATGACGAATATGGCGAATATATGACTAAACAGGTGAAAGTATATCAAAGGTAAATTCCAGAAACTCAATATGATGAAATTGAACTTCTAAAACTCGAATTGAATATTAATGACGAAAACCCGCGAATATTGGTTATAAGGGATTTAAGTCGGAATGATAATGAACTAAACATGTGAATGATGAATGAATAATATACATATGAATTATTAACGATGAATAATTATACGAACGAATTAATGATTTAACAAAACAAAAGAAATATTTTTGATACGAATTACGAGGGACGGAGGAAGAAGAAAAGAAGCGAGAATCTGCGCGGCCCTCACGAAGAGGCGCGCGGTGCTGCGCTCCCTTCAAGAGGCGCGGCGATTCTTTGCGTCTTTTCTCTTCGTCTGTCTACTGGAAATCCGTAAAAAGGTTTTAAAGACGGTTTTTAGAAATCGGTTTTAATGGTGTGTTCGACATAAATCTTACAATTGTGATACGATAAAGTAAAATACAATAAATAAAGAGGAATTATTACACCCTCAGACTTACATGTTGACGGAACGAGAAGAACTAAGAAAATCGATTAGTGATGCTCGACGCGAATGCAAGGAAAGAGTGCCCTCGAAAGAGGAAAACGATTTAACGAGTTGATTAATTAGATTGATTATTGTGTAGTGGTCAAATTGGTCGGTCATGCAACGGAGAGGCTGGTACCCGGAAGGATCCGAGCTTACGTGGTCGAATGTTCAAGCACGTAGGCGCCAATTAGTAAGAACGAAGTCTAGAATGCAAAGGGAGAAGAGAAGGGCGGACACTCGCGTGAGAAATATGAGGAACGAAGGCTCCTATTTATACTAATCACACGACGGAATTATGGTAAGACTAGGATACGGAAGGAAAGATCCGGAAACAACCGACTTAGGTTAAAACACGGAAACTTGGACAAAAAGAAAACCCTGGGAAGAGGCGCGGCGAGGGCATCGTCCCTTGGAAGAGGCAAAGACCCTGCTGCGTCCTTTCCCGGGTAGGTTTCTCTGCGCGTAGAAAACGCGTTTGACAGCCTGTCGTATTTTAGGCATAACTTTCTCTACAAGACTCGGATTAAGGTGATTTCGGTGGCGTTGGAAAGCTAAGAAAGAGATCTAGAACTTTATGTGAAATAGGCCTGACCCATAAAACTCGTTATCACCTCGTAAAACGGGCCTAAAGATTGGGTTGTCATTTTAGCTAAATGAAATGCACATTTTGTAATGTAAACTTTTAGTTTAGCCTAATGAAGTGACATGAGACTCAAAATGAGACATAATCTCAACATTTTATGACATCCTAACCTTAGGTAGATAAGCACATTGCTTTGACTCGGGATTTGACGGTTTTAAGAAATGAAGACGGTTTTTGACCCGACTCAAATGTACTCTAATTACTGCCAAAACGACCGTATCCGGACGTAGATGACAACTATGAGGTAGACATTAATATTTGAGCAATCACTTAACGATAATCTTACGAACTGTCACAAATCGTTCCGTATACCAAACATGCGGCCCAATCATCATCGGGTGGTTTGCGGGAGGTGCAGAAACGAGGTGTCTACAGAGCCCCCACTTTGACTGAGGCTTGGACAAGGCGAAAGTCAAAGTATAGCCATCAGGTCAATCGAAGATTACAACCTGACGACTATGGCGACGCGAGGCGGCTCAAGGGGTCTGAGCCAAGGACCTGTCGTCGGGAACATTTTAGAGTCTGTCGACTATCGGGGAGGGTCGTTTAAAGTCCATTAGACTACGTAAGGAAGCTCGCCAGCCATAAGAAGAAACCATACCTGAGATACCCCTGGGTGAAACGGGACTGAAGACGCTTCGGCAAAACTCTTTGATCTGAAGATAACTTGGTGTCTGAAGGCATTAGGGGTCACGGGGATTACAAGAAACTTCTTAACACTTCAAGGGCTAAACTCAAAGGCTATCTCACTGAAGGAAGGATGAAGGATAATTCTCTCTAAAGGGAAGGCTGAAGGATACTTCTTTCTAAAGGATTGAAAGGGGACTTAAACTGAAAAAAGGGTTATCTGAAGGATTACTGAAAGGATTATTCTGAAGTGTCTGAAGAAATAAAGGATTATCTGAAGGGAGGATTATCCTGAAGGTTATCTAAAGGTTATCTGAAAAATCAAGGTAAGTTTCTGAAAGGTATGAAGGGATAATGGATTATGTGAAGGTTATCTGAAGGGTCATCTGAAGGTATAAAGGATTATCTAAAGAATCATGTGAAGGGTTGTCTGAAGGGATTATTCTGAAAGATATCTAAAGGATCTAAAAGATCTAAAGGTTTATCCTGAAAGGGTTAGCTAAAGGTATATGCAAGTTTATGAAAGATCTGAAGGGTTTATCCTGAAAAGGGTTATCTAAAGGTATGAAGGATCGCACAGGGGGTATCTCGCTGTTTTTTACGTCCTCAAGCAAACTCTCACCGGGAATGAAACGATGACTTTGGGGAATCTCTGCTGTCTCTGTTCTCAAGCAAACTCTCACTGGGTGATAAAAGATGATTTCGGGGAATCTGCCTATCTCTGTCCTCAAGCAAACTCTCACTGGGTGATAAAAGATGATTTCGGGGAATCTGCCTGTCTCTGACCTCAAGCAAACTCTCGTTGGGTGAGCAATACGCAAAAATCTTCTTCTTATTTGGGAGAATGGAGACTTGAGCGAAGCCCCCGGTTAGAGCGAGCACTGCTTCTGATACTTACCTGCATGGTTAGTAGCCACACAAGAACGCAATCTAATAGGAAAAACAACAGACATCACATGAAGAAATGCAATTAGCACATGGACCTCAAATGAGGAAACACATAAGTTTTGCAAAAGGCGTTTCTTTATAAAAGTTGTTTAAACTTGTTCAAAGAAGTTTGTCGCTTGTAATGCATATTCAAATGGGCTTTAGACATAGGACTTGACATGACACAAACCTCATATGGACGTGACGCGAAATGTAGACTTAGGTTTGACGCGACACGGGGATGACTTTGACAGACTTTGCTTAAGTATGCGCAACCCCTAGCCAAGTGTGGGTGACAATGCGTATCAGTTCCAAAGATATAAGAATTGCAAGAAAGATGAAGGCATATAAAGGCGAGGCATGAGGCATAGATCATCTGTCTACTTGAACATCTTTTCTTTGCCACTTGCTGCAAGAGAGACCCTCTCGAGGCACGATAACTTGGAGAAACGATCTAAGACCTTTGTCATTGTCTGGACCGAGTAAAAGCTAGACTTAGAAGAATAAAGGAAGGGTGGCGTCTTGGAAGAGAAGCCCCCGAAATGAGAATATGATTACGGACTTTGGTAAAAAATCAGACTGGGCGACAATAAGGAGCCCCAAGTATAGAGGTGTTGATTGTAGAAGGGATGTTAATTTGAAAATTGGGATGGTTGATAATTGAGGTTGGAAGTTGATGGTTGAGATTGAGATTGAAAGTTGGGATGGTTGTGTCCTTGAGGACTGCCTACGTATTCACGTGAAGTGAAATCAAACCAGATCGTAGTTCTGAGGTTTGGTTAATTTTGTTTGGGTGCTGTGGTTGTATCCTTCTTGTGTAAGAAAGGACTGCCTACGTATTCACGTGAAAAGGTGAAATCAAACCATGCTCGTAGTTCAAGTGTGTGCCTAAGCTAATGTTGTTAGGACCTTAAAGTGCAGGGGTCACAAGGGTAAATTTCCTTTGGTGACTCGAAGAATCGATTTGAGATAACTCCTCGATCGTAGACCAAAGAGGTATAATTAAGTTTGTAAAAATTTCCTTGTCACGTGAGCACACCTAAAAGTGGACCCTAAGGATGAATTGGGTATGTCCCGTTCTAGGTAGCAAAGTATTTGAAGACTCCGTGTATGGGTCAAGGTGAAACAGGATTGGATGTTTGGAATGTGGAGCTCGGTAATAAGAGGTTTTGATGAAACAAATCTCTGGAGCTTGGTTTTGTGGAGTTAAGGCTTGATGGGATTATGGCTTGTAAGGTGGCTTGGAAATGGAGTCTCTTGGCTTGATGTAGCCTGAGCACATAAAGGGTAGGTTAAAATGACGTGGGTTCAAGTTTCCATGTCTTGGCCCTAAAGGATGGGTATACTTGACGAGCTTGAGAGGATTCTCAAAATTCCTAACTATCTCCCTATAACGGTCTCGAGAAGGACTTAGGGTGTGCGAAAGGCTAAATGGGTGCTAGCTGACCATCTTGATTGGTATCTTGATTCTACCTAGACTTCAGCAGTATTCTGTATAACATTGTTCTAGGCTTGTTCTTGATTCAGACTCAGATTCTTGGTCTGGAATATATCTTGGCTTTTGCTCAGATTTTTGATTCAGGTTTTGAGGATGATAACTTTGGATTTTTACTTGACTTGCTTGATTGAGCCTTGTTCTTATTTGGACTCTTTTGTCTTGGATATTGATCTTGGTCATTTCTCTTGATTGAGCCTTTGGCTTTGATCATGGCTCGTATCATCTAAGATTTGCTTGTTACCATGGATTTGGGTCAGACTAGCACCTTTTGTGTGAAACAGGTTGGTCCTTAGTAACACAAGTTGTTTATTGTGGGGAATGGGCTTGCCTTCCGTCATGGATCGTAAACAAGGGAGATGGTCTGGATTTGTCCTAGAATCTCTTGAGATAGGCTCGTCCTAGACTAGGGTTATATTGTGGTTTCTTTCTGCCCGGACATGGAATAGGTAAAGAAAGAACACGGAGTTTCGGGTCCTCTACAACTTGGAATGGAACATCACCTAAGTGCACTCACATCGACTTGGCATGTGTTGTTGTTCATTTTTAAAAAAAATGTCTCAAACCAATTCTTGTTGTCGCAGGAAAAGGGTAAAGGAAGAGATATGATAGAATATGTGGATTGAAAATTGTATTTTTATTGAAATGAATAATGAATGTATTTAGCATAGGCTTGAGAAGACATGTGACTCGTGGGACAGCCCCCAGGTTGTCACTAGGAATGGAAATGGACACGAAGAAAGTTACTAGGACAAAAATGAGATAGAAAGCCTAAAACTCGGACTCGGACTCGGACTTTGACTCGATCCTAGAACTAGACTCGTAATCATCGGCCCACGCTTGAACATTTTCTCTTCCAGCAACGGGCTTCGACATCCGGCTTTGAGCATTCACCCATTTGAGCACCTCGCTCTCATCATTGGGAACATTGGAAGGATAACAGTCAAGAAGAGTTTCTTGATAAGTGGTATATCCATGAGGATTGCCTAAGCTACCTTGTGGGTTAAAAGTAGAGAGAGACAATTTCCCGCTTTCGATCATATCCTGAATGACATGTTTTAATTTGTAACATTTCTCTGTATCATGCCCTTTGCCTCTATGGTATTTGCAGTACGAATTCTTATCCCAGAATTTGGATTTCTTTTCGGGTTCGGGAGTAGGTCCTATAGGCTTCAACATTCGTTGTTCCATGAGTCTTTGAAAGGCATCGGCGTATGTAATACCAATGTTGGTAAATTCCCTAGGAGGTGTATCCTTCTTGTCAAAAGCCTTTGTGAATGACCCTGGAGAATTGCTAGGTTTCTTTGACGAAGGATCCATGAGGATGCCTTTATTGATTTTGATTCCCGAATAAGAAGAACTAAGAATAGATTGTCTACTTATTGCTTTCTCCTTAGGACTGTCAAATTGAGGGTTTGTCTGGACATTCTTCATCTTGAAAGATTGGGTCTCAAGCTTCTTATCCATTTCAGTAAATTGATTCCCCATGTGGGAAAGCCGAGAGTTTAGAGTATCAATGGCTCCCTCTAACTTGGAAAGCATGAGCATTCCACTTTGGACATCGTCCTGCTTTGGTGCTTTGATTTCTTTGTCATCACGAGGATTGAGAAGATGAGAAATGTCTAGGAACGATCCTTCATCGTATTTAGTGCTATTAGACCCAGGAGGGTCGGTCACATCGAATTGCTCCACAAATGGTGGCATTGGAAGCTTGCCATCCTCGATCATATCCTGAATGGTGTGTTTTAAGAGAAAACACTCTTCAATATCATGGCCTCTACCTTGGTGATATAAGCAGTATTTGTTTCCCTTCCAGAGGTTCACTTGTTTCTCTAAAGGTGGATCCGGAGTCGGACCTATTGGATGTAGCTTACCTTGGGCAGAAAGTCTCTTCAAAGCATCGGCATAAGACATGCCTAAATCAGTAAGCACTCTTTGATGCCTCCCAGGCTTCCTTTCAGCTATTTTTGGCTTTCTAAGACGATGGTTATTGCAAGAGGAAAGCTTTGGACGACCTAGACTAGAGGTTTCTCTAGGTGGGATGTTCTTTTCCACCATTCCATTTTCGAGGGTGAGGACGCGAATGCTCAAATCTTCCACTGTAGCTTGAACTCGTAGGACCACGGCATAAACGTCCGGAGAGACATGGTGATTGTGGCTTGAACCGCTTCGTGACCTTGCGATTGACGGAACTTGTTGGATTCCTACTTGGCGAAATGACGCGCATTATAACTTGATTCGACATGGGATCACGCATACTAAGGCAAACAACAAAGGAAGGGATAAGATGACACATCTAGACTTGACTTGTGAATTCATGAAATGTCGTGAGCGACTTCTCGTGTTTGGATTCACGGTGTTTGACCTTTACCTTTAGACTCGAGTGTTGACTTTGACAGAGTGACCCTTATATGATTGACCTTATTGACGGGATTGATGACACGTGTTGATTCTAGACTCGAGGTTTGCTTATAGGTGTTAAGAAGACTGTTGTAGTTTAGACTCAAATATGAGGCCCATTAAGACTCGTGTGTTGAGCCTTGAAACGTGTGACTCGAGTGTTTAGATCCTAACTGAATTGGGATAGGGGGTCCAAAATGACGGCGTGACGCCTTAGGACTTGACTTGAATTTTGAAATGACCCAAAATGTAGGAAAAGACGGGTTCATGACTCGACGGAGTTCGGACTAGGACGTAGTCGGTTTGACCTTCGACTCTAACTTAGCCCAATTGAATTTACATATTCGCATTTACACGGTTTGAAAATATTTTGTTTAAAACGGTTTTGGTTTTTTTTTTTTTGGTTTTTTTTTTATTATTTTTATTTAGTTTTGAAATGGGTTTTAGGCCCGAATTTTGACTCGACAAACGGACAGAGTTTTGACTGGGTTTTGCGCCAATCAATGGCCTATTTCGAAATTTTTATTTGAAAAAGGATTTTGATTTTTTGAAAATTTGTCATGGTTTTGTTTAGAAATGGTGATCACGTAAGGTTTACACATTTATACAAGCATTATAACGGGATGCTGAGTGCATTTAGAAGGGTTTTGGTTTAAAGGGTAGGTTGCCATACCGAACCATCAAACCCGAAGTCTTGGGAGAGGCTCGTGCCAAACAAGAGTAAGGCCGATTCCTAGTCCATTTCCTCAAGTAGTGAAGGCCCTTGATACAAACAAGAGTAAGCATCATGGTATGGATGACGTCAATCGCTATCCATCCTTAGGCCCAAATAAGAATTAGGACCGTTTAGACGGGACGATTGGTCGAATGGGTTGGGTTGGGCCTAGGAAGGCCGAATTAAACGGTCTAGGAAGACCGAGTTATGAAAACCGACAATTGTCTTGTACAAACTATTCCCTAACCTTGTTCGAGTTTCACCCTAGCTACACGTAAGTGTATATCCCCAATGAGTCGCCAAACCGTGGACAGCGGGCCGCCCACGGGGGCGCTTGGTGAGAAACGAGGGACAAGCGTTTGCATTTTGTATGGAGTCGCCACCAATTTTTATGGGAAATTGGAACCGTTCGAATACCTCGTGTCATGTCAAGACACAAAGTAGTGACATGAACACTAAGCAATCGTTACCCTTAGCATTCTATGTCTAGAATGACTCTCGTGGATGCCAATGAACACGGGTGCTCACGGAGATCTGGAGTAAGGGGTGAGGGTACGTATTAGGAAGTTCTTTTGATCGAACACCTAATCCCGCCCGCCTCGATAGCGGCCTCTACTAATGATTAGGGAAGTTATTCGTACTCGATGTATCGTCGGCTATATGCATGCAATGCAACATCCATGGATTAATCCTAACATGTGAGAATTAGACTAAGTCGGTTGACACATAATTAGCATACAATTGGGTCGAAGTTGGATTTAAATGCTCAATTACATGTGGAAACATACAGATGATAAATGGAATACAACAATTATAAATTACAATAATTAAAATTACATTAATTACATTAGATTAGGCGATTTATGTCGAAAATACCTTTAAAACGGATAATTTGAGAAAAAGGAATAAAAGAATAAAACACGACAGATCAGAAGGTGATAATACGAATATTAGTGAATTAATACGTAAACCAAATAAACTACGTCAAGGCAGAAAAGGAGTTCAGGGACAGAACTCATCTGGAACAGGCGCAGCAGGCAATCGCGCCCTTTGGAAGAGGCGCAGGCGATTCTTTGCGTATTCGAAAATGGGTGAGTTCTCGGCCGGAAGCGCAAACCGTTAATGTGAATTGTTAATTTTATTGACTAATTACGACAATTGACTCGGATGAAAGTGATTAGCAGATTATTTACATATGATTGAGGTCATAAAAACGACAAAACGTGGATGAGACGGAAATAAACGGATTGATTATGTGAAGGGCCGATGTTAATGAATAATTAATAAAACAAACTAACTAAACTAATCAATTACTAAACATGACGAATATGGCGAATATATGACTAAACAGGTGAAAGTATATCAAAGGTAAATTCCAGAAACTCAATATGATGAAATTGAACTTCTAAAACTCGAATTGAATATTAATGACGAAAACCCGCGAATATTGGTTATAAGGGATTTAAGTCGGAATGATAATGAACTAAACATGTGAATGATGAATGAATAATATACATATGAATTATTAACGATGAATAATTATACGAACGAATTAACAGACGAACAAAACAAAAGAAATATTTTTGATACGAATTACAGAGGACGGAGGAAGAAGAAAAGAAGCAGGAACTGCGGCAGCCTCACGAAGAGGCGCGGCAGGTGCTGCGCTCCTTCGAAGAGGCGCAGCAGTTGCTGCGTCTTTTCTCTTCGTCTGTCTACTGGAAATCCGTAAAAAGGTTTTAAAGACGGTTTTTAGAAATCGGTTTTAATGGTGTGTTCGACATAAATCTTACAATTGTGATACGATAAAGTAAAATACAATAAATAAAGAGGAATTATTACACCCTCAGACTTACATGTTGACGGAACGAGAAGAACTAAGAAAATCGATTAGTGATGCTCGACGCGAATGCAAGGAAAGAGTGCCCTCGAAAGAGGAAAACGATTTAACGAGTTGATTAATTAGATTGATTATTGTGTAGTGGTCAAATTGGTCGGTCATGCAACGGAGAGGCTGGTACCCGGAAGGATCCGAGCTTACGTGGTCGAATGTTCAAGCACGTAGGCGCCAATTAGTAAGAACGAAGTCTAGAATGCAAAGGGAGAAGAGAAGGGCGGACACTCGCGTGAGAAATATGAGGAACGAAGGCTCCTATTTATACTAATCACACGACGGAATTATGGTAAGACTAGGATACGGAAGGAAAGATCCGGAAACAACCGACTTAGGTTAAAACACGGAAACTTGGACAAAAAGAAAACCCTGGGGAAGAGGCGCAGCAGGCACTGCGTCCCTTGGAAGAGGCGCAGCACCTGCTGCGTCCTTTCCCGGGTAGGTTTCTCTGCGCGTAGAAAACGCGTTTGACAGCCTGTCGTATTTTAGGCATAACTTTCTCTACAAGACTCGGATTAAGGTGATTTCGGTGGCGTTGGAAAGCTAAGAAAGAGATCTAGAACTTTATGTGAAATAGGCCTGACCCATAAAACTCGTTATCACCTCGTAAAACGGGCCTAAAGATTGGGTTGTCATTTTAGCTAAATGAAATGCACATTTTGTAATGTAAACTTTTAGTTTAGCCTAATGAAGTGACATGAGACTCAAAATGAGACATAATCTCAACATTTTATGACATCCTAACCTTAGGTAGATAAGCACATTGCTTTGACTCGGGATTTGACGGTTTTAAGAAATGAAGACGGTTTTTGACCCGGACTCCGAATGTACTCTAATTACTGCCAAAACGACCGTATCCGGACGTAGATGACAACTATGAGGTAGACATTAATATTTGAGCAATCACTTAACGATAATCTTACGAACTGTCGCAAATCGTTCCGTATACCAAACATGCGGCCCAATCATCATCGGGTGGTTTGCGGGAGGTGCAGAAACGAGGTGTCTACAGAGCCCCCACTTTGACTGAGGCTTGGACAAGGCGAAAGTCAAAGTATAGCCATTAGGTCAATCGAAGATTACAACCTGACGACTATGGCGACGCGAGGCGGCTCAAGGGGTCTGAGCCAAGGACCTGTCGTCGGGAACATTTTAGAGTCTGTCGACTATCGGGGAGGGTCGTTTAAAGTCCATTAGACTACGTAAGGAAGCTCGCCAGCCATAAGAAGAAACCATACCCGAGATACCCCTGGGTGAAACGGGGATCAAGACGCTTCGGCAAAACTCTTTGATCTGAAGATAACTTGGTGTCTGAAGGCATTAGGGGTCACAGGGATTCTGAAGAAACTTCTTAACACTTCTGAAGGCTAAACTCTGAAGGCTATCTCACTGAAGGAAGGATGAAGGATAATTCTCTCTAAAGGGAAGGCTGAAGGATACTTCTTTCTAAAGGATTGAAAGGGGACTTAAACTGAAAAAAGGGTTATCTGAAGGATTACTGAAAGGATTATTCTGAAGTGTCTGAAGAAATAAAGGATTATCTGAAGGGAGGATTATCCTGAAGGTTATCTGAAAAATCAAGGTAAGTTTCTGAAAGGTATGAAGGGATAATGGATTATGTGAAGGTTATCTGAAGGGTCATCTGAAGGTATAAAGGATTATCTAAAGAATCATGTGAAGGGTTGTCTGAAGGGATTATTCTGAAAGATATCTAAAGGATCTAAAAGATCTAAAGGTTTATCCTGAAAGGGTTAGCTAAAGGTATATGCAAGTTTATGAAAGATCTGAAGGGTTTATCCTGAAAAGGGTTATCTAAAGGTATGAAGGATCGCCAGGGGTATCTCATTTTCGTCCTCAAGCAAACTCTCACTGGGAATGAAACGATGACTTTGGGGAATCTGCTGTCTCTTTCTCAAGCAAACTCTCACTGGGTGATAAAAGATGATTTCGGGGAATCTGCCTATCTCTGTCCTCAAGCAAACTCTCACTGGGTGATAAAAGATGATTTCGGGGAATCAGCCTGTCTCTGACCTCAAGCAAACTCTCGTTGGGTGAGCAATCGCAAAAATATCTTTGCTGGCTATTTGGGAGAATGGAGACTTGAGCGAAGCCCCCAGTTAGAGCGAGCACTGCTTCTGATACTTACCTGCATGGTTAGTAGCCACACAAGAACGCAATCTAATAGGAAAAACAACAGACATCACATGAAGAAATGCAATTAGCACATGGACCTCAAATGAGGAAACACATAAGTTTTGCAAAAGGCGTTTCTTTATAAAAGTTGTTTAAACTTGTTCAAAGAAGTTTGTCGCTTGTAATGCATATTCAAATGGGCTTTAGACATAGGACTTGACATGACACAAACCTCATATGGACGTGACGCGAAATGTAGACTTAGGTTGGACGCGACACAGGGATGACTTTGACAGACTTTGCTTAAGTATGCGCAACCCCTAGCCAAGTGTGGGTGACAATGCGTATCAGTTCCAAAGATATAAGAATTGCAAGAAAGATGAAGGCATATAAAGGCGAGGCATGAGGCATAGATCATCTGTCTACTTGAACATCTTTTGCTGCCACTTGCTGCAAGAGAGACCCCTCTCTGAGGCACGATAACTTGGAGAAACGATCTAAGACCTTTGTCATTGTCTGGACCGAGTAAAAGCTAGACTTAGAAGAATAAAGGAAGGGTGGCGTCTTGGAAGAGAAGCCCCCAGAATGAGAATATGATTCTGGACTTTGGTAAAAAGGAGACTGGGCGACAATAAGGAGCCCCCAGTATAGAGGTGTTGATTGTAGAAGGGATGTTAATTTGAAAATTGGGATGGTTGATAATTGAGGTTGGAAGTTGATGGTTGAGATTGAGATTGAAAGTTGGGATGGTTGTGTCCTTGAGGACTGCCTACGTATTCACGTGAAGTGAAATCAAACCAGATCGTAGTTCTGAGGTTTGGTTAATTTTGTTTGGGTGCTGTGGTTGTATCCTTCTTGTGTAAGAAAGGACTGCCTACGTATTCACGTGAAAAGGTGAAATCAAACCATGCTCTTAGTTCAAGTGTGTGCCTAAGCTAATGTTGTTAGGACCTTAAAGTGCAGGGGTCACAAGGGTAAATTTCCTTTGGTGACTCGAAGAATCGATTTGAGATAACTCCCTCTGATCGTAGACCAAAGAGGTATAATTAAGTTTGTAAAAATTTCCTTGTCACGTGAGCACACCTAAAAGTGGACCCTAAGGATGAATTGGGTATGTCCCGTTCTAGGTAGCAAAGTATTTGAAGACTCCGTGTATGGGTCAAGGTGAAACAGGATTGGATGTTTGGAATGTGGAGCTCGGTAATAAGAGGTTTTGATGAAACAAATCTCTGGAGCTTGGTTTTGTGGAGTTAAGGCTTGATGGGATTATGGCTTGTAAGGTGGCTTGGAAATGGAGTCTCTTGGCTTGATGTAGCCTGAGCACATAAAGGGTAGGTTAAAATGACGTGGGTTCAAGTTTCCATGTCTTGGCCCTAAAGGATGGGTATACTTGACGAGCTTGAGAGGATTCTCAAAATTCCTAACTATCTCCCTATAACGGTCTCGAGAAGGACTTAGGGTGTGCGAAAGGCTAAATGGGTGCTAGCTGACCATCTTGATTGGTATCTTGATTCTACCTAGACTTCAGCAGTATTCTGTATAACATTGTTCTAGGCTTGTTCTTGATTCAGACTCAGATTCTTGGTCTGGAATATATCTTGGCTTTTGCTCAGATTTTTGATTCAGGTTTTGAGGATGATAACTTTGGATTTTTACTTGACTTGCTTGATTGAGCCTTGTTCTTATTTGGACTCTTTTGTCTTGGATATTGATCTTGGTCATTTCTCTTGATTGAGCCTTTGGCTTTGATCATGGCTCGTATCATCTAAGATTTGCTTGTTACCATGGATTTGGGTCAGATTAGCACCTTTTGTGTGAAACAGGTTGGTCCTTAGTAACACAAGTTGTTTATTGTGGGGAATGGGCTTGCCTTCCGTCATGGATCGTAAACAAGGGAGATGGTCTGGATTTGTCCTAGAATCTCTTGAGATAGGCTCGTCCTAGACTAGGGTTATATTGTGGTTTCTACTGCCAGACATGGAATAGGTAAAGAAAGAACACGGAGTTTCGGGTCCTCTACAACTTGGAATGGAACATCACCTAAGTGCACTCACATCGACTTGGCATGTGTTGTTGTTCATTTTTAAAAAAAATGTCTCAAACCAATTCTTGTTGTCGCAGGAAAAGGGTAAAGGAAGAGATATGATAGAATATGTGGATTGAAAATTGTATTTTTATTGAAATGAATAATGAATGTATTTAGCATAGGCTTGAGAAGACATGTGACTCGTGGGACAGCCCCCAGGTTGTCACTAGGAATGGAAATGGACACGAAGAAAGTTACTAGGACAAAAATGAGATAGAAAGCCTAAAACTCGGACTCGGACTCGGACTTTGACTCGATCCTAGAACTAGACTCGTAATCATCGGCCCACGCTTGAACATTTTCCCTTCCAAAGAATCGGCCGACATCGACTTTGAGCATTCACCCATTTGAGCACCCCATCCTCATCATTGGGAACATTGGAAGGATAATAGTCAAGAAGAGTTTCTTGATATTTGGTATATCCATGAGGATTGCCTAAGCTACGTTGTGGGTCAAAGGTTGAGAGGGACAACCTCCCACTTTCAAACATATCCTGAATGACATGTTTTAATTTGTAACATTTCTCTGTATCATGCCCTTTGCCTCTATGGTATTTGCAGTAGGAATTCTCATCCCAGAACTTGGATTTCCTTTCTGGATCTGGTGTAGGTCCAACAGGCTTCAACATTCGTCGCTCCATGAGTCTCTGAAGGGCATCGGTGTATGTAATACCAATGTTGGTAAATTTCCTGGGTGGTGTATCCTTCTTGTCAAAAGCCTTTGTGAATGACCCTGGAGAATTGCTAGGTTTCTTTGACGAAGGATCCATGAGGATGCCTTTATTGATTTTGATTCCCGAATAAGAAGAACTAAGAATAGATTGTCTACTTATTGCTTTCTCCTTAGGACTGTCAAATTGAGGGTTTGTCTGGACATTCTTCATCTTGAAAGATTGGGTCTCAAGCTTCTTATCCATTTCAGTAAATTGATTCCCCATGTGGGAAAGCCGAGAGTTTAGAGTATCAATGGCTCCCTCTAACTTGGAAAGCATGAGCATTCCACTTTGGACATCGTCCTGCTTTGGTGCTTTGATTTCTTTGTCATCACGAGGATTGAGAAGATGAGAAATGTCTAGGAACGATCCTTCATCGTATTTAGTGCTATTAGACCCAGGAGGGTCGGTCACATCGAATTGCTCCACAAATGGTGGCATTGGAAGCTTGCCATCCTCGATCATATCCTGAATGGTGTGTTTTAAGAGAAAACACTCTTCAATATCATGGCCTCTACCTTGGTGATATAAGCGGTATTTGTTTCCCTTCCAGAGGTTCACCTGTTTCTCTAAAGGTGGATCCGAAGTCGGCCCTATTGGATGTAGCTTACCTTGGGCGAAAAGTCTCTTCAAAGCATCGGCATAAGACATGCCTAAATCAGTAAGCACTCTTTGATGCCTCCCAGGCTTCCTTTCAGCTATTTTTGGCTTTCTAAGACGATGGTTATTGCAAGAGGAAAGCTTTGGACGACCTAGACTAGAGGTTTCTCTAGGTGGGATGTTCTTTTCCACCATTCCATTTTCGAGGGTGAGGACGCGAATGCTCAAATCTTCCACTGTAGCTTGAACTCGTAGGACCACGGCATAAACGTCCTGGAGAGACATGGTGATTGTGGCTTGAACCGCTTCGTGACCTTGCTGATTGACGGAACTTGTTGGATTCCTACTTGACAGAAATGACGCGCATTATAACTTGATTCGACATGGGATCACGCATACTAAGGCAAACAACAAAGGAAGGGATAAGATGACACATCTAGACTTGACTTGTGAATTCATGAAATGTCGTGAGCGACTTCTCGTGTTTGGATTCACGGTGTTTGACCTTTACCTTTAGACTCGAGTGTTGACTTTGACAGAGTGACCCTTATATGATTGACCTTATTGACGGGATTGATGACACGTGTTGATTCTAGACTCGAGGTTTGCTTATAGGTGTTAAGAAGACTGTTGTAGTTTAGACTCAAATATGAGGCCCATTAAGACTCGTGTGTTGAGCCTTGAAACGTGTGACTCGAGTGTTTAGATCCTAACTGAATTGGGATAGGGGGTCCAAAATGACGGCGTGACGCCTTAGGACTTGACTTGAATTTTGAAATGACCCAAAATGTAGGAAAAGACGGGTTCATGACTCGACGGAGTTCGGACTAGGACGTAGTCGGTTTGACCTTCGACTCTAACTTAGCCCAATTGAATTTACATATTCGCATTTACACGGTTTGAAAATATTTTGTTTAAAACGGTTTTGGTTTTTTTTTTTTGGTTTTTTTTTATTATTTTTATTTAGTTTTGAAATGGGTTTTAGGCCCGAATTTTGACTCGACAAACGGACAGAGTTTTGACTGGGTTTTGCGCCAATCAATGGCCTATTTCGAAATTTTTATTTGAAAAAGGATTTTGATTTTTTGAAAATTTGTCATGGTTTTGTTTAGAAATGGTGATCACGTAAGGTTTACACATTTATACAAGCATTATAACGGGATGCTGAGTGCATTTAGAAGGGTTTTGGTTTAAAGGGTGGGTTGCCATACCGAACCATCAAACCCGAAGTCTGTGGAGAGGCTCGTGCCAAACAAGAGTAAGGCCGATTCCTAGTCCATTTCCTCAAGTAGTGAAGGCCCTTGATACAAACAAGAGTAAGCATCATGGTATGGATGACGTCAATCGCTATCCATCCTTAGGCCCAAATAAGAATTAGGACCGTTTAGACGGGACGATTGGTCGAATGGGTTGGGTTGGGCCTAGGAAGGCCGAATTAAACGGTCTAGGAAGACCGAGTTATGAAAACCGACAATTGTCTTGTACAAACTATTCCCTAACCTTGTTCGAGTTTCACCCTAGCTACACGTAAGTGTATATCCCCAGCGGAGTCGCCAAACTGTGGACAGCGGGCCGCCCACGGGGGCGCTTGGTGAGAAACGAGGGACAAGCGTTTGCATTTTGTATGGAGTCGCCACCAATTTTTATGGGAAATTGGAACCGTTCGAATACCTCGCGTCATGTCAAGACACAAAGTAGTGACATGAACACTAAGCAATCGTTACCCTTAGCATTCTATGTCTAGAATGACTCTCGTGGATGCCAATGAACACGGGTGCTCACGAGATCCGGGTAAGGGGTGAGGGGGGCACGTATTAGGAAGTTCTTTTGATCGAACACCTAATCCCGCCCGCCTCGATAGCGGCCTCTACTAATGATTAGGGAAGTTATTCGTACTCGATGTATCGTCGGCTATATGCATGCAATGCAACATCCATGGATTAATCCTAACATGTGAGAATTAGACTAAGTCGGTTGACACATAATTAGCATACAATTGGGTCGAAGTTGGATTTAAATGCTCAATTACATGTGGAAACATACAGATGATAAATGGAATACAACAATTATAAATTACAATAATTAAAATTACATTAATTACATTAGATTAGGCGATTTATGTCGAAAATACCTTTAAAACGGATAATTTGAGAAAAAGGAATAAAAGAATAAAACACGACAGATCAGAAGGTGATAATACGAATATTAGTGAATTAATACGTAAACCAAATAAACTACGTCAAGGCAGAAAAGGAGTTCAGGGACAGAACTCATCCTGGAACAGGCGCAGCAGGCACTGCGCCCTTTGGAAGAGGCGCAGCAGTTGCTGCGTCTGTTCCGAGGGTGAGTTCTGGCTGTGAAGCCGGAACTGCAAACCGTTAATGTGAATTGTTAATTTTATTGACTAATTACGACAATTGACTCGGATGAAAGTGATTAGCAGATTATTTACATATGATTGAGGTCATAAAAACGACAAAACGTGGATGAGACGGAAATAAACGGATTGATTATGTGAAGGGCCGATGTTAATGAATAATTAATAAAACAAACTAACTAAACTAATCAATTACTAAACATGACGAATATGGCGAATATATGACTAAACAGGTGAAAGTATATCAAAGGTAAATTCCAGAAACTCAATATGATGAAATTGAACTTCTAAAACTCGAATTGAATATTAATGACGAAAACCCGCGAATATTGGTTATAAGGGATTTAAGTCGGAATGATAATGAACTAAACATGTGAATGATGAATGAATAATATACATATGAATTATTAACGATGAATAATTATACGAACGAATTAACAGACGAACAAAACAAAAGAAATATTTTTGATACGAATTACAGAGGACGGAGGAAGAAGAAAAGAAGCAGGAACTGCGGCAGCCTCACGAAGAGGCGCGGCAGGTGCTGCGCTCCTTCGAAGAGGCGCAGCAGTTGCTGCGTCTTTTCTCTTCGTCTGTCTACTGGAAATCCGTAAAAAGGTTTTAAAGACGGTTTTTAGAAATCGTGAGTGACCTCTCGTGTTTGGACTCACGGTGCTTGACTTTAATTTAGACTCGAGTGTTGACTTTGACAGAGTGACGTTTATGTGGTTGACCTTATTGACGGGATTGATGACACGTGTTGATTCTAGACTCAAGGTTTGCTTATAGGTGTTAAGAAGACTTGTTGTAGTTTAGACTCAAATATGAGGCCCATTGAGACTCGTGTGTTGAGCCTCGAAACGTGTGACTCGAGTGTTTAGATCCTAACTGAAATGGGGTAGGGGGTCCAAAATGACGGCGTGACGCCTTAGGACTTGACTTGAATTTTGAAAAGACCCAAAATGTAAAGGAAGACGGGTTTACGACTTGACAGAGTTCCGACTAGGACATAGTCGGTTTGAACTTTGATTCTAACTTAGCCCAATTGAATTTACACATTTACATGTTTGAAAATATTTTGAATAAAACATTTTTTTTTTTTTTTTTTTTTTTTTTTTGTTGATTTTTTTTTTTTTTTTGATTTTTTTTTTTTTTTTTAAAATGGGTTTTAGGCCCGAAATTTGACTCGACAAACGGACAGAGTTTTGACTGGGTTTTGCGCTAATCAAGGCCTATTTCGAAAATATTTATTAAAAGAAAAGATTTTGATTTTTGCAAAATCGTCATGGTTTCGTTTAGAAATGGTGATCACGTAAGGTACAAACATTCATACGGGCATTATAACGGATCTTGAGTGCATTTAAAAGGGTTTTGGTTTAAAGGGTGGGTTGCCATACCGAACCATCAAACCCGAAGTCCGTGGAGAGGCTCGTGCCAAACAAGAGTAAGGCCGATTCCTAGTCCATTTCCTCAAGTAGTGAAGGCCCTTGATACAAACAAGAGTAAGCATCATGGTATGGATGACGTCAATCGCTATCCATCCTTAGGCCCAAATAAGAATTAGGACCGTTTAGACGGGACGATTGGTCGAATGGGTTGGGTTGGGCCTAGGAAGGTCGAATTAAACGGTCTAGGAAGACCGAGTTATGAAAACCGACAATTGTCTTGTACAAACTATTCCCTAACCTTGTTCAAGTTTCACCCTTAGCTACACGTAAGTGTAATATCCCAATGAGTCGCCAAACGTGGACGCGGGCCGCCCACGGGGCGCTGGTACGAGGGGAGCTCGGAAACAACAAGCGTTTGCATTTTGTAAGGAGTCGCCACCAATTTTTATGGGAAATTGGAACCGTTCGAGTACCTCGTGTCATGTCAAGACACAAAGTAGTGACATGAACACTAAGCAATCGTTACCCTTAGCATTCTATGTCTAGAATGACTCTCGTGGATGCCAATGAACACGGGTGCTCACGGAGATCTGGAGTAAGGGGTGAGGGTACGTATTAGGAAGCTCTTTTGATCGAACACCTAATCCCGCCCGCCCCGATAGCGGCCTCTACTAATGATTAGGGAAGTTATTCGTACTTGATATACCGTCGGCTATATGCATGCAATGCAACATCCATTAGATTAATCCTAACATGTGAGAATTAACTAAGTCGGTGAACAATTAAGTTAGCATACAATTAATGTCGAAGTTGGATTTAATGCTCATTTACATGTGAAAGCATACAAATGATAGGAATGCAATAACTATAAAATTACATTAAAGGAAAATTACAATAATTACAACGGATTAGGTGATTTATGTCGAAAATACCTTTAAAACGGATGATTTGAGAAAAAAGGAATAAAAGAATGAATTAAAAGAAATTACGAAACGAGAATTAGCGATATTACGAATATTAGTAAATTAATACGTAAATTAATTAATTACGTCAAGGCGAAAAAGGGGTTCGGGGGGACGAATCACCCTGAACAGCAGAAGAAAGATGCGCCCTTTGGAAGAGGGCGGCGATTCTTTGCGTCTGTTCCAAGGGTGAGTTCTGTGTGAAGCGGGCTTAATCAAAAACCGTTAATGTTGATTGGTAATTTTAAGGATTGATTGATAATAATTACTCGGATGAAAGTGATTAATGGATTATTTACATATGATTAAAGTCATAAAAACAGTAAAACATGGATAAGACGGATTAAAGACGGATTAATTATGTGAAGGGTCGATGTTAATGAACGATTAATAATTACAAACTAAACAAATTAATTAACTAAACAGGATGAATATGGCGAATTAATGATGAATATGGATGCAAATATATCAACGATGAATTCCAGAAACTCAATATGATGAAATTGAACTTCTAAAACTCGGATTGAATATTAATGACGAAAACCCGCAAATATTGGATTATTTGGGATTTAAGTCGGATTGATGGATGAACTAAACAAGTTAAATACACAATATACATGTGAATAATATGCTAACATGGCGAAGAAATACAGAACAAACGAATATAAACAAAACAAGAACGAATTTCAGAGGACGAGGAAGAAGAAAAGAAGCGAGAATCTGCGCGGCCTCACGAAGAGGCGCGGCGAAAGCCGCTCCTTCAAGAGAGGCGCAGCAGTTGCTGCGTCCTTTCTCTTCGTCTGTCTACTGGAAATCCGTAAAAAAAGGGTTTTAAAGACGGTTTTAGAAATCGGTTTTAATTAGATGTTTTCGACATAAATCTTACAATGGTGATTACGATAAAATACAATAAATAAAAGAGAATTAATACACCCTCAGACTTACATGTTGACGGAACGAGAAGAACTAAGAAGATCGATTAGTGATGCTCGACGCGAACGCAAGGAAAGAGTGCCCTCGAAAGAGGAAAACGATTTAACAAGTTGATTAATTAGATTGATTGAGTGTAGTGGTCAAATTGGTCGGTCATGCAACGGAGAGGGCCGGTACCGGAAAGATCCGAGCTTACGTGGTCGAAGGTTCAAGCACGTAGGCGCCAATTAGTAAGAACGAAGTCTAGAATGCAAAGGGAGAAGAGAAGGGCGGACACTCGCGTGAGAAATATGAGGAACGAAAGCTCCTATTTATACTAATCACGCGAAGGAATTATGGTAAGACTAGGATACGGAAGGAAAGATCCGGAAACAACCGACTTAGGTTTAACGCGGAAACTTGGACAAAAAGAAAGCCCTGGGGAAGAGGCGCAGCAGGCACTGCGCTCCTTGGAAGAGGCGCAGCACTTGCTGCGTCCTTTCCCGGTAGGTTCCTCTTGCGCGTAGAAAACGCGTTTGACAGCCTGTCGTATTTTAGGCATAACTTTCTCTACAAGACTCATATTTAGGTGATTTCGGTGGCGTTGGAAAGCTAAGAGAAAGATCTAGAACTTTCTGTGAAATAGGCCTGGTCCATAAAAGACGTTATGACCTCGTAAAACGGGCCTAAAGATCGGGTTGTTGTTTTAGCTAAGTGAAATGCACATTTTGTAATGTAAACTTTATGTTTAGCCTAATGAAGTGACATAGGACTCAAAATGAGATATAATCTCAGCATTTTATGACATCCTAACCTTAGGTAGACAAGCACATTGCTTTGACTCTGGATTTGACGGTTTTAGGAAATGAAGACGGTTTTGACCGGACTCAAATGTACTCTAATTATCACAAAACGACCGTATCGGCGCGTAGATGACAACTAAGAGGTCGACATTAATGTTTGAGCAATCACTTGACGATAATCTTACGAACTGTCACAAATCGTTCCGCGTACCAAGCATGCGGCCCAATCATCACCGGGTGGTTTGCGAGGGGTGCAAAAACGAGGTGTCTCTGAGCCCCCACTTTGACCGAGGCTTGGACAAGGCGAAAGTCAAAGTATAGCCATCAAGTCAATCGAAGATTACAACTTGACGACTATGGCGACGCGAGGCGGCTCAAGGGGTCTGAACCAAGGACCTGTCGTCGGGAACATTTTAGAGTCTGTCGACTATCGGGGAGGGTCGTTTAAAGTCCATTAGACTACGTAAGGAAGCTCGCCAGCCATAAGAAGAAACCATACCTGAGATACCCCTGGGTGAAACGGGATCAAGACGCTTCGGCAAAACTCTTTGATCTGAAGATAACTTGGTGTCTGAAGGCATTAGGGGTCACAGGGATTCTGAAGAAACTTCTTAACACTTCTGAAGGCTAAACTCTGAAGGCTATCTCACTGAAGGAAGGATGAAGGATAATTCTCTCTAAAGGGAAGGCTGAAGGATACTTCTTTCTAAAGGATTGAAAGGGGACTTAAACTGAAAAAAGGGTTATCTGAAGGATTACTGAAAGGATTATTCTGAAGTGTCTGAAGAAATAAAGGATTATCTGAAGGGAGGATTATCCTGAAGGTTATCTAAAGGTTATCTGAAAAATCAAGGTAAGTTTCTGAAAGGTATGAAGGGATAATGGATTATGTGAAGGTTATCTGAAGGGTCATCTGAAGGTATAAAGGATTATCTAAAGAATCATGTGAAGGGTTGTCTGAAGGGATTATTCTGAAAGATATCTAAAGGATCTAAAAGATCTAAAGGTTTATCCTGAAAGGGTTAGCTAAAGGTATATGCAAGTTTATGAA
Source organism: Silene latifolia (assembly GCF_048544455.1). Lineage (NCBI taxonomy): Eukaryota > Viridiplantae > Streptophyta > Magnoliopsida > Caryophyllales > Caryophyllaceae > Silene > Silene latifolia. The sequence goes on from NC_133536.1 coordinate 6,352,347, forward strand.
AGATCTGAAGGGTTTATCCTGAAAAGGGTTATCTAAAGGTATGAAGGATCGCCTGGGGGTATCTGCCTGTTTCTGTCCTCAAGCAAACTCTCACTGGGGAATGAAACGATGACTTTGGGGAATCTGCCTGTCTCTGTTCTCAAGCAAACTCTCACTGGGTGATAAAAGATGATTTCGGGGAATCTGCCTATCTCTGTCCTCAAGCAAACTCTCACTGGGTGATAAAAGATGATTTCGGGGAATCTGCCTGTCTCTGACCTCAAGCAAACTCTCGTTGGGTGAGCAATACTGCAAAATACTGCTGCGCTGGGGAGAATGGAGACTTGAGCGAAGCCCCCAGTTAGAGCGAGCACTGCTTCTGATACTTACCTGCATGGTTAGTAGCCACACAAGAACGCAATCTAATAGGAAAAACAACAGACATCACATGAAGAAATGCAATTAGCACATGGACCTCAAATGAGGAAACACATAAGTTTTGCAAAAGGCGTTTCTTTATAAAAGTTGTTTAAACTTGTTCAAAGAAGTTTGTCGCTTGTAATGCATATTCAAATGGGCTTTAGACATAGGACTTGACATGACACAAACCTCATATGGACGTGACGCGAAATGTAGACTTAGGTTGGACGCGACACAGGGATGACTTTGACAGACTTTGCTTAAGTATGCGCAACCCCTAGCCAAGTGTGGGTGACAATGCGTATCAGTTCCAAAGATATAAGAATTGCAAGAAAGATGAAGGCATATAAAGGCGAGGCATGAGGCATAGATCATCTGTCTACTTGAACATCTTTTGCTGCCACTTGCTGCAAGAGAGACCCCTCTCTGAGGCACGATAACTTGGAGAAACGATCTAAGACCTTTGTCATTGTCTGGACCGAGTAAAAGCTAGACTTAGAAGAATAAAGGAAGGGTGGCGTCTTGGAAGAGAAGCCCCCAGAATGAGAATATGATTACGGACTTTGGTAAAAAGGAGACGGGCGACAATAAGGAGCCCCAAAGATAGAGGTGTTGATTGTAGAAGGGATGTTAATTTGAAAATTGGGATGGTTGATAATTGAGGTTGGAAGTTGATGGTTGAGATTGAGATTGAAAGTTGGGATGGTTGTGTCCTTGAGGACTGCCTACGTATTCACGTGAAGTGAAATCAAACCGGATCGTAGTTCGAGGTTTGGTTAATTTTGTTTGGGTCTTTGTGGTTGTATCCTTCTTGTGTAAGAAAGGACCCGCCTACGTATTCACGTGAAAAGGTGAAATCAAACCATGCTCGTAGTTCAAGTGTGTGCCTAAGCTAATGTTGTTAGGACCTTAAAGTGCAGGGGTCACAAGGGTAAATTTCCTTTGGTGACTCGAAGAATCGATTTGAGATAACTCCCTCTGATCGTAGACCAAAGAGGTATAATTAAGTTTGTAAAAATTTCCTTGTCACGTGAGCACACCTAAAAGTGGACCCTAAGGATGAATTGGGTATGTCCCGTTCTAGGTAGCAAAGTATTTGAAGACTCCGTGTATGGGTCAAGGTGAAACAGGATTGGATGTTTGGAATGTGGAGCTCGGTAATAAGAGGTTTTGATGAAACAAATCTCTGGAGCTTGGTTTTGTGGAGTTAAGGCTTGATGGGATTATGGCTTGTAAGGTGGCTTGGAAATGGAGTCTCTTGGCTTGATGTAGCCTGAGCACATAAAGGGTAGGTTAAAATGACGTGGGTTCAAGTTTCCATGTCTTGGCCCTAAAGGATGGGTATACTTGACGAGCTTGAGAGGATTCTCAAAATTCCTAACTATCTCCCTATAACGGTCTCGAGAAGGACTTAGGGTGTGCGAAAGGCTAAATGGGTGCTAGCTGACCATCTTGATTGGTATCTTGATTCTACCTAGACTTCAGCAGTATTCTGTATAACATTGTTCTAGGCTTGTTCTTGATTCAGACTCAGATTCTTGGTCTGGAATATATCTTGGCTTTTGCTCAGATTTTTGATTCAGGTTTTGAGGATGATAACTTTGGATTTTTACTTGACTTGCTTGATTGAGCCTTGTTCTTATTTGGACTCTTTTGTCTTGGATATTGATCTTGGTCATTTCTCTTGATTGAGCCTTTGGCTTTGATCATGGCTCGTATCATCTAAGATTTGCTTGTTACCATGGATTTGGGTCAGACTAGCACCTTTTGTGTGAAACAGGTTGGTCCTTAGTAACACAAGTTGTTTATTGTGGGGAATGGGCTTGCCTTCCGTCATGGATCGTAAACAAGGGAGATGGTCTGGATTTGTCCTAGAATCTCTTGAGATAGGCTCGTCCTAGACTAGGGTTATATTGTGGTTTCTACTGCCAGACATGGAATAGGTAAAGAAAGAACACGGAGTTTCGGGTCCTCTACAACTTGGAATGGAACATCACCTAAGTGCACTCACATCGACTTGGCATGTGTTGTTGTTCATTTTTAAAAAAAATGTCTCAAACCAATTCTTGTTGTCGCAGGAAAAGGGTAAAGGAAGAGATATGATAGAATATGTGGATTGAAAATTGTATTTTTATTGAAATGAATAATGAATGTATTTAGCATAGGCTTGAGAAGACATGTGACTCGTGGGACAGCCCCCAGGTTGTCACTAGGAATGGAAATGGACACGAAGAAAGTTACTAGGACAAAAATGAGATAGAAAGCCTAAAACTCGGACTCGGACTCGGACTTTGACTCGATCCTAGAACTAGACTCGTAATCATCGGCCCACGCTTGAACATTTTCCCTTCCAGCAACTGGCTTCGGCATCTGACTTTGAGCATTCACCCATTTGAGCACCCCATCCTCATCATTGGGAACATTGGAAGGATAATAGTCAAGAAGAGTTTCTTGATATTTGGTATATCCATGAGGATTGCCTAAGCTACGTTGTGGGTCAAAGGTTGAGAGGGACAACCTCCCACTTTCAAACATATCCTGAATGACATGTTTTAATTTGTAACATTTCTCTGTATCATGCCCTTTGCCTCTATGGTATTTGCAGTAGGAATTCTCATCCCAGAACTTGGATTTCCTTTCTGGATCTGGTGTAGGTCCAACAGGCTTCAACATTCGTCGCTCCATGAGTCTCTGAAGGGCATCGGTGTATGTAATACCAATGTTGGTAAATTTCCTGGGTGGTGTATCCTTCTTGTCAAAAGCCTTTGTGAATGACCCTGGAGAATTGCTAGGTTTCTTTGACGAAGGATCCATGAGGATGCCTTTATTGATTTTGATTCCCGAATAAGAAGAACTAAGAATAGATTGTCTACTTATTGCTTTCTCCTTAGGATCACAAATTGAGGGTTTGTCTGGACATTCTTCATCTTGAAAGATTGGGTCTCAAGCTTCTTATCCATTTCAGTAAATTGATTCCCCATGTGGGAAAGCCGAGAGTTTAGAGTATCAATGGCTCCCTCTAACTTGGAAAGCATGAGCATTCCACTTTGGACATCGTCCTGCTTTGGTGCTTTGATTTCTTTGTCATCACGAGGATTGAGAAGATGAGAAATGTCTAGGAACGATCCTTCATCGTATTTAGTGCTATTAGACCCGTGGAGGGTCGGTCACATCGAATTGCTCCACAAATGGTGGCATTGGAAGCTTGCCATCCTCGATCATATCCTGAATGGTGTGTTTTAAGAGAAAACACTCTTCAATATCATGGCCTCTACCTTGGTGATATAAGCAGTATTTGTTTCCCTTCCAGAGGTTCACTTGTTTCTCTAAAGGTGGATCCGGAGTCGGACCTATTGGATGTAGCTTACCTTGGGCAGAAAGTCTCTTCAAAGCATCGGCATAAGACATGCCTAAATCAGTAAGCACTCTTTGATGCCTCCCAGGCTTCCTTTCAGCTATTTTTGGCTTTCTAAGACGATGGTTATTGCAAGAGGAAAGCTTTGGACGACCTAGACTAGAGGTTTCTCTAGGTGGGATGTTCTTTTCCACCATTCCATTTTCGAGGGTGAGGACGCGAATGCTCAAATCTTCCACTGTAGCTTGAACTCGTAGGACCACGGCATAAACGTCCTGGAGAGACATGGTGATTGTGGCTTGAACCGCTTCGTGACCTTGCTGATTGACGGAACTTGTTGGATTCCTACTTGACAGAAATGACGTGCATTATAACTTGATTCGACATGGGATCACGCATACTAAGGCAAACAACAAAGGAAGGGATAAGATGACACATCTAGACTTGACTTGTGAATTCATGAAATGTCGTGAGCGACTTCTCGTGTTTGGATTCACGGTGTTTGACCTTTACCTTTAGACTCGAGTGTTGACTTTGACAGAGTGACCCTTATATGATTGACCTTATTGACGGGATTGATGACACGTGTTGATTCTAGACTCGAGGTTTGCTTATAGGTGTTAAGAAGACTGTTGTAGTTTAGACTCAAATATGAGGCCCATTAAGACTCGTGTGTTGAGCCTTGAAACGTGTGACTCGAGTGTTTAGATCCTAACTGAATTAGGATAGGGGGTCCAAAATGACGGCGTGACGCCTTAGGACTTGACTTGAATTTTGAAATGACCCAAAATGTAGGAAAAGACGGGTTCATGACTCGACGGAGTTCGGACTAGGACGTAGTCGGTTTGACCTTCGACTCTAACTTAGCCCAATTGAATTTACATATTCGCATTTACACGGTTTGAAAATATTTTGTTTAAAACGGTTTTGGTTTTTTTTTTTTGGTTTTTTTTTTATTATTTTTATTTAGTTTTGAAATGGGTTTTAGGCCCGAATTTTGACTCGACAAACGGACAGAGTTTTGACTGGGTTTTGCGCCAATCAATGGCCTATTTCGAAATTTTTATTTGAAAAAGGATTTTGATTTTTTGAAAATTTGTCATGGTTTTGTTTAGAAATGGTGATCACGTAAGGTTTACACATTTATACAAGCATTATAACGGGATGCTGAGTGCATTTAGAAGGGTTTTGGTTTAAAGGGTGGGTTGCCATACCGAACCATCAAACCCGAAGTCTGTGGAGAGGCTCGTGCCAAACAAGAGTAAGGCCGATTCCTAGTCCATTTCCTCAAGTAGTGAAGGCCCTTGATACAAACAAGAGTAAGCATCATGGTATGGATGACGTCAATCGCTATCCATCCTTAGGCCCAAATAAGAATTAGGACCGTTTAGACGGGACGATTGGTCGAATGGGTTGGGTTGGGCCTAGGAAGGCCGAATTAAACGGTCTAGGAAGACCGAGTTATGAAAACCGACAATTGTCTTGTACAAAACTATTCCCTAACCTTGTTCGAGTTTCACCCTAGCTACACGTAAGTGTATATCCCAGCGGAGTCGCCAAACTCGTGGACAGCGGGCCGCCCACGGGGCGCTTTGGTGAGAAGCGAAAACAAGCGTTTGCATTTTGTATGGAGTCGCCACCAATTTTTATGGGAAATTGGAACCGTTCGAATACCTCATGTCATGTCAAGACATAAAGTAGTGACATGAACACTAAGCAATCGTTACCCTTAGCATTCTATGTCTAGAATGACTCTCGTGGATGCCAATGAACACGGGTGCTCACGGAGATCTGGAGTAAGGGGTGAGGGTACGTATTAGGAAGCTCTTTTGATCGAACACCTAATCCCGCCCGCCTCGATAGCGGCTTCTACTAATGATTAAGGATATCATTTATACTCGATATATCGTCGGTTGTATGCATGCAATGCAACATCCAAGTTTTAATTCTAGCATGTGAAAATTAATACTAAGTCGGTGAGCAATTAATTAGCAAACAATTTGGTCGAAGTTGGATTTAATGCTCAATTACATGTGAGAACATATAAACAATAAAAGAAATACAATAATTATAAATTACAATAATGAAAATTACAATAATTACAACGGATTAGGTGATTTATGTCGAAAATACCTTTAAAACGGATGATTTGAGAAAAAAGGAATAAAAGAATGAATTAAAAGAAATTACTTAACAGAATTAGCGATATTACGAATATTAGTAAATTAATACGTAAATTAATTAATTACGTCAAGGCGAAAGGGGTTCGGGACGCCAATCACCTGAACAGTAGCGCAAGAGTACTCGCGCCCTTTGGAAGAGCGCGGCGATTCTTTGCGTCTGTTCCAAGGGTGAGTTCTCGTCATGAAGCCGAATCGCAAACCGTTAATGTTGATTGGTAATTTTAAGGATTGATTGATAATAATTACTCGGATGAAAGTGATTAATGGATTATTTACATATGATTAAAGTCATAAAAACAAAAAACATGGATAAGACGGATTAAAGACGGATTAATTATGTGAAGGGTCGATGTTAATGAACGATTAATAATTACAAACTAAACAAATTAATTAACTAAACAGGATGAATATGGCGAATTAATGATGAATATGGATGCAAATATATCAACGATGAATTCCAGAAACTCAATATGATGAAATTGAACTTCTAAAACTCGGATTGAATATTAATGACGAAAACCCGCAAATATTGGATTATTTGGGATTTAAGTCGGATTGATGGATGAACTAAACATGTTAAATACACAATATACATGTGAATAATATGCTAACATGGCGAAGAAATACAGAACAAACGAATATAAACAAAACAAGAACGAATTTCGAGAGGACGAGGAAGAAGAAAAGAAGCGAGAATCTGCGCGGCCTCACGAAGAGGCGCAGGCAGTGCCGCGCTCCTTCAAGAGGCGGCGATTCTTTGCGTCCTTTCTCTTCGTCGTCTCTCACGGAAATCCGTAAAAAGGGTTTTAAAGACGGTTTTAGAAATCGGTTTTAATTAGATGTTTTCGACATAAATCTTACAATGGTGATTACGATAAAATACAATAAATAAAAGAGAATTAATACACCCTCAGACTTACATGTTGACGGAACGAGAAGAACTAAGAAGATCGATTAGTGATGCTCGACGCGAACGCAAGGAAAGAGTGCCCTCGAAAGAGGAAAACGATTTAACAAGTTGATTAATTAGATTGATTGAGTGTAGTGGTCAAATTGGTCGGTCATGCAACGGAGAGGTGGTACCGGAAAGATCCGAGCTTACGTGGTCGAAGGTTCAAGCACGTAGGCGCCAATTAGTAAGAACGAAGTCTAGAATGCAAAGGGAGAAGAGAAGGGCGGACACTCGCGTGAGAAATATGAGGAACGAAAGCTCCTATTTATACTAATCACACGGAGGAATTATGGTAAGACTAGGACACGGAAAGAAAGATCCGGAAATAACCGACTTAGGTTAAACGCGGAAACTTGGACAAAAAGAAAACCTTGAGGAAGAGGCGCAGCAGGCACTGCGTCCCTTGGAAGAGGCGCAGCACTTGCTGCGTCCTTTCCCGGATAGGTTCCTCTGCGCGTAGAAAACGCGTTTGACAGCCTGTCGTATTTTAGGCATAACTTTCTCTACAAGACTCGTATTTAGGTGATTTCGGTGGCGTTGGAAAGCTAAGAGAAAGATCTAGAACTTTATGTGAAATAGGCCTGACCCACAAAAGTCGTTATGACCTCGTAAAACGGGCCTAAAGCTCGGGTTGTCATTTTAACTAAATGAAATGCACATTTTGTAATGTAAACTCTTAGTTTAGCCTAAAGAAGTGACATGAGACTCAAAATGAGATATAATCCCAACATTTTATGACATCCTAACCTTAGGTAGACAAGCACATTGCTTTGACTCGGGATTTGACGGTTTTAGGAAATGAAGACGGTTTTTGACCCGGACTCCAAATGTACTCTAATTACTGCCAAAACGACCGTATCGGCGCGTAGATGACAATTAAGAGGTAGACATTAATGTTTGAGCAATCACTTGACGATAATCTTACGAACTGTCACAAATCGTTCCGCGAATCAAACATGCGGCCCAATCATCACCGGGTGGTTTGCGAGGGGTGCAGAAACGAGGTGTCTACAGAGCCCCCACTTTGACTGAGGCTTGGACAAGGCGAAAGTCAAAGTATAGCCATCAGGTCAATCGAAGATTACAACCTGATGACTATGGCGACGCGAGGCAGTTCAAGGGGTCTGAACCAAGGACCTGTCGTCGGGAACATTTTAGAGTCTGTCGACTATCGGGGAGGGTCGTTTAAAGTCCATTAGACTACGTAAGGAAGCTCGCCAGCCATAAGAAGAAACCATACCTGAGATACCCCTGGGTGAAACGGAACTGAAGACGCTTCGGCAAAACTCTTTGGTCTGAAGATAACTTGGTGTCTGAAGGCATTAGGGGGTCACAGGGATTCTGAAGAAACTTCTTAACACTTTCAAAGGCTAACTCTGAAGGCTATCTCTCTCTAAAGGGAAGGCTGAAGGATAATCCTCTCTAAAGGATTGAAAGGGGACTTAACTGGGGGGAATCTGAAGGATTACTGAAAGGATTATTCTGAAGTGTCTGAAGAAATAAAGGATTATCTGAAGGGAGGAAGGCTGAAGGAAGGATTATCCTGAAGGGGATATCTAAGGGTTATCTGAAAAATTAAGGTAAGTTTCTGAAAGGTATGAAGGGATAATGGATTATGTGAAGGTTATCTGAAAGGATCATCTGAAGGTATAAAGGATTATCCAAAGAATCATGTGAAGGGTTGTCTGAAGGGATTATTCTGAAAGATATCTAAAGGATCTAAAAGATCTAAAGGTTTATCCTGAAAGGGTTAGCTAAAGGTATATGCAAGTTTATGAAAGATCTGAAGGGTTTATCCTGAAAAGGGTTATCTAAAGGTATGAAGGTCTATCCTGAAAAGGGTTACCTAAAGGGATGAAGGATCGCCTGGGGGTATCTGCCTGCTTCTGTCCTCAAGCAAACTCTCACTGGGGAATGAAACGATGACTTTGGGGAATCTGCCTGTCTCTGTCCTCAAGCAAACTCTCGTTGGGTGAGCAATACTGCAAAATACCGCTGCGCTGGAGAGAAATGACGATTAGGAACATCTTGATCGTCATGGAAGAACCCTTGGTAAGCAATACTGCAAAATACCGCTGCGTTGGACATAACAATTTGAGCAATATCTTTGCAAAATATCTCATACTGGGAGAACAATTTGAGCAATATCAAAAATATCTGCTTACTGGGAGAATGGAGACTTGAGCGAAGCCCCCAGTTAGAGCGAGCACTGCTTCTGATACTTACCTGCATGGTTAGTAGCCACACAAGAACGCAATCTAATATGTGCACGTAAGCAATTATCACATGGACCTCGAATGAGGAAACACATAGGTTTTCAAAAGTTGTTTCTTTATAAAAGTTGTTTAAACTTGTTCAAAGAAGTTTGTCGCTTGTAATGCGTTATGCATATTCAAATGGGCTTTAGACACGTGACTGACGCGACGTAGACCTTATGCGGACGTGACGCGAAATGTAGACTTAGGTTTGACGCGACACAGGGGATGACCTTGACAGACTTTGCTTAAGCATGCGCAACCCCTATCCAAGTGTGGGTGGCAATGCGTATCAGTTCCAAAGTAGAATAATTGAGAGAATGATGACGTCATATAAAGGCAAGGCATGAGCCATGGATCAGCTGTCTACTTGGATGTTTTCTGCCGCCGCTTGCTGTAAAAGAGACCCCTCTTGAGGCACGATGACTTGGAGAATTGATCTAAGATCTTTGTCATTGTCCTGACCGAGCACTAGCTAGACTTAGAGGAATAAAGGAAGGGTGGCATCTCGGAAGAGAAGCCCCCGGGATGAGAAGATGACTCTGGAATTTGGTAAAAAAGAGACTGGGCGACAATAAGGAGCCCCCAGTATAGAGGTGTTGGTGGTGGAAGGGACGTTAATTGAGATGGAAATTGAGGTGGTTGAAAGTTAATGTTTGAGGTGGTTGATAATTGAGATTGAAAGTTGGAAGTGGGGATGGTTGTGTCCTTGAGGACTGCCTACGTATCCACCTGAAAAGGTGAAATCAAACCAGATCGTAGTTCGAGGTTTGGTTAATTTTGTTTGGGTGTTGCGGTTGTATCCTTCTTGTGTAAGAAAGGATCCCTCGTATTCACGTGAAAAGGTGAAATCAAACCATGCTCGTAGTTCAAGTGTGTGCCTAAGCTATGTTGTTAGGACCTTAAAGTGCAGGGGTCACGAGGGTATATTCCTTTGGTGACTCGAAGAATCGATTTGAGATAACTCCCTTTGATCATAGACCAAAGAGGTATAACTAGGTTTGTAAAAATTTTCCTTGTCATGTGAGCGCACTTAGTGGACCCTAAGGATGATATGGGTATGTCCCGTTCTAGGTAACAAAGTATTGAAGACTCCGTGTATGGGTCAAGGTGAAACTGGATTGGATATTTGGAATGTGGAGCTCGGTAATAAGAGGCTTTGGTGAAACAAATCTCTGGAGCTTGATTTTGTGGAGTTAAGGCTTGATGGGATTATGGCTTGTAAGGTGGCTTGGAAATGGAGTCTCTTGGCTTGATGTAGCCTGAGCACATAAAGGGTAGGTTAAAATGATGTGGGTTCAAGTTTCCATGTCTTGGCGCTAAAGGATGGGTATATTTGACGAGCTTGAGAGGATTCTCGAAATTCCTAACTATCTCCCTGTAACGGTCTCGAGAAGGACTTAGGGTATGATGTGTGAAAGGCTAAATGAGGGTGCTAGATGACCATCTTGATTGATGTCTCGATTCTATACCGTAGCTTGATTCTATATAGACTTTAGGAGTATTCCGTTTAGTATTTCTTGATTCAGATTCAGATTCTTGGTCTAAAATATATCTCGGCTTCTTGCTTAGATTCTTGATTCGGTTTTGAAGGATTACTTTGTCTTTGGGTATTGACTCTGACTTGCTTGATTGAGCCTTCTTCTTTTGACTCTTTTGTCTTGGATATTGATCTTTGGTATTTCTCTTGATTGAGCCTTTTGTCTTTCATCATGGCTCATATTGTCTTGGATTTGTTTGCTACCATGGATTTGGGTCATACTAGCACCTTTGGTGTGAAATGGGTTGGTCTTTAGTAACACAGGTTGTTTATTGTGGGGAATGGGCTTGCCTTCCGTCATGGATCATTAACAAGGGAGATGGTCTGGATTCGTCCTAGAATCTCTTGAGATATGCTCGTCCTAAACTAGGGTTATATTGTGGTTTATATTGCCAGACATGAAATAGGTAAAGAAAATGAACACGGAGTTTCAGGTCCTCTACAACCTAGAATGGAACATCATATAAGTGCACTCACATCGACTGTCGTACGTTGTTTATTTTAAAATGTCTCAAACCAATTCTTGTTGTCACAGGAAAAGGGTAAAGGAAGATATAGGATAGAATATGTAGAGTGAAAATTGTATTTTTATTGAAATGAATAATGAATGTATTTAGCATAGGCTTGAGAAGACATGTGACTCGTGGGACAGCTCCCAGGTTGTCACTAGAAATGGAAATGGACACGAAGAAAGATACTAGAACAAATATGAAATAGAAAGCCTAAAACTCGGACTCGGACTCGGACTTTGACTCGATCCTAGAACTAGACTCGTAATCATCGGCCCATGCTTGAACATTTTCCCTTCCAGCAACTGGCTTCGGCATTTGGCTTTGAGCATTCACCCATTTGAGCACCCCGTCCTCATCATTGGGAACATTGGAAGGATAATAGTCAAGAAGAGTTTCTTGATAAGTGGTATATCCATGAGGATTGCCTAAGCTACCTTGTGGGTTAAAGGTTGAGAGGGACAACCTCCCGCTTTCGATCATATCTTGAATGACATGTTTTAATTTGTAACATTTCTCTGTATCATGCCCTTTGCCTCCATGGTATTTGCGGTAGGAATTCCCATCCCGAACTTGGATTTCTTTTTCGGGTCGTGTAGGACCGATTGGCTTCAACATTCGTTGCTCCATGAGTCTCCTCGAAGGGCATCGGCGTATGTAATACCAATGTTGGTAAATTTCCTGGATGGTGTATCCTTCTTGTCAAAAGCCTTTATGAATAACCCTTGAGAATTGCTAGGTTTCTTTGACGAAGGATCCATGAGGATGCCTTTATTGATCTTGATTCCCGGATAAGAAGAACTAAGAATAGATTGTCTACTTATTGCTTTCTCCTTAGGACTGTCAAATTGAGGGTTTGTCTGGACACTTTTCATTTTGAGAGGTTGGGCATCAAGCTTCTTACCCGTTTCGGCGAGCAGGTTTTCTATGTTGGAAAGTCGAGAGTTTAGAGTATCAATAGCTCCCTCTATTTTGGAGAATTTATTGTCAAAGGCCCTGGAAAGCATGAGCATTCCATCTTGGATATCTCCGTCTTCGAGGACATTGATTTCTTTATCATCATGAGGATCGAGGAGATGAGAACAGTCTAGAGATGACTCTTCGTCATGTTTAATGATATTGGACCCAAGAGGGCCGGTCTTCTTGGATTTCTTGGCGGAAGGTGGCACAGGAAGCTTGCGATCCTCGATCATATCCTGAATAATATGCTTTAGACAAAAGCATTCCTCCGTATCGTGTCCCCTACCTTGATAGTACTGACAATATGAATCGCCCTTCCATCTAGGGAATATCTTTTCAGGGTCCGGGGTCGACAGATAAACGTTCTTGAATACTTTCATCGAAAATTGCAGAATTCCTACCGAGAAGAAAATGATACGCATTACGACTTGACTTGACATGGGATCACGCATACTAAGGCAACAAACAAAGGATACATGACGAGACGAGATGACTAGACTCTTGACTTGTGACTCCAGGAGACATCGTGAGTGACCTCTCGTGTTTGGACTCACGGTGCTTGACTTTAATTTAGACTCGAGTGTTGACTTTGACAGAGTGACGTTTATGTGGTTGACCTTATTGACGGGATTGATGACACGTGTTGATTCTAGACTCAAGGTTTGCTTATAGGTGTTAAGAAGACTTGTTGTAGTTTAGACTCAAATATGAGGCCCATTGAGACTCGTGTGTTGAGCCTCGAAACGTGTGACTCGAGTGTTTAGATCCTAACTGAAATGGGGTAGGGGGTCCAAAATGACGGCGTGACGCCTTAGGACTTGACTTGAATTTTGAAAAGACCCAAAATGTAAAGGAAGACGGGTTTACGACTTGACAGAGTTCCGACTAGGACATAGTCGGTTTGAACTTTGATTCTAACTTAGCCCAATTGAATTTACACATTTACATGTTTGAAAATATTTTGAATAAAACATTTTTTTTTTGTTTTTTTTTTGTTGATTTTTTTTTTTTTTTTGATTTTTTTTTTTTTTTTTAAAATGGGTTTTAGGCCCGAAATTTGACTCGACAAAACGGAGTTTTTTGACTGGGTTTTGCGCTAATCAAGGCCTATTTCGAAAATATTTATTAAAAGAAAAGATTTTGATTTTTGCAAAATCGTCATGGTTTCGTTTAGAAATGGTGATCACGTAAGGTACAAACATTCATACAGGCATTATAACGGGATGCTGAGTGCATTTAAAAGGGTTTTGGTTTAAAGGGTGGGTTGCCATACCGAACCATCAAACCCGAAGTCTGTGGAGAGGCTCGTGCCAAACAAGAGTAAGGCCGATTCCTAGTCCATTTCCTCAAGTAGTGAAGGCCCTTGATACAAACAAGAGTAAGCATCATGGTATGGATGACGTCAATCGCTATCCATCCTTAGGCCCAAATAAGAATTAGGACCGTTTAGACGGGACGATTGGTCGAATGGGTTGGGTTGGGCCTAGGAAGGCCGAATTAAACGGTCTAGGAAGACCGAGTTATGAAAACCGACAATTGTCTTGTACAAACTATTCCCTAACCTTGTTCAAGTTTCACCCTTAGCTACACGTAAGTGTAATATCCCCAGCGGAGTCGCCAAACTGTGGACAGCGGGCCGCCCACGGGGGCGCTTGGTACGAGGGGAGCTCGGAAACAACAAGCGTTTGCATTTTGTAAGGAGTCGCCACCAATTTTTATGGGAAATTGGAACCGTTCGAGTACCTCGTGTCATGTCAAGACACAAAGTAGTGACATGAACACTAAGCAATCGTTACCCTTAGCATTCTATGTCTAGAATGACTCTCGTGGATGCCAATGAACACGGGTGCTCACGGAGATCTGGAGTAAGGGGTGAGGGTACGTATTAGGAAGCTCTTTTGATCGAACACCTAATCCCGCCCGCCCCGATAGCGGCCTCTACTAATGATTAGGGAAGTTATTCGTACTTGATATACCGTCGGCTATATGCATGCAATGCAACATCCATTAGATTAATCCTAACATGTGAGAATTAACTAAGTCGGTGAACAATTAAGTTAGCATACAATTAATGTCGAAGTTGGATTTAATGCTCATTTACATGTGAAAGCATACAAATGATAGGAATGCAATAACTATAAAATTACATTAAAGGAAAATTACAATAATTACAACGGATTAGGTGATTTATGTCGAAAATACCTTTAAAACGGATGATTTGAGAAAAAAGGAATAAAAGAATGAATTAAAAGAAATTACGAACATGAATTAGCGATATTACGAATATTAGTAAATTAATACGTAAATTAATTAATTACGTCAAGGCGAAAGGGTTCGGGGACAAATCACCCTGAACAGGCGCAAGAACGCTGCGCCCTTTGGAAGAGGCGCGGCATTCTTTCATCTGTTCCAAGGGTGAGTTCGCCTGTAAGCCGAACGAGCAAAACCGTTAATGTTGATTGGTAATTTTAAGGATTGATTGATAATAATTACTCGGATGAAAGTGATTAATGGATTATTTACATATGATTAAAGTCATAAAAACAGTAAAACATGGATAAGACGGATTAAAGACGGATTAATTATGTGAAGGGTCGATGTTAATGAACGATTAATAATTACAAACTAAACAAATTAATTAACTAAACAGGATGAATATGGCGAATTAATGATGAATATGGATGCAAATATATCAACGATGAATTCCAGAAACTCAATATGATGAAATTGAACTTCTAAAACTCGGATTGAATATTAATGACGAAAACCCGCAAATATTGGATTATTTGGGATTTAAGTCGGATTGATGGATGAACTAAACATGTTAAATACACAATATACATGTGAATAATATGCTAACATGGCGAAGAAATACAGAACAAACGAATATAAACAAAACAAGAACGAATTTCGAGGACGAGGAAGAAGAAAAGAAGCAGAATGCGGCGGCCCCTCGAAGAGGCGCGGCGAAAGCCGCGCTCCTTTCAAGAGGCGCAGCGATTGCTTTGCGTCCTTTCTCTTCGTCTGTCTACTGGAAATCCGTAAAAAAAGGGTTTTAAAGACGGTTTTAGAAATCGGTTTTAATTAGATGTTTTCGACATAAATCTTACAATGGTGATTACGATAAAATACAATAAATAAAAGAGAATTAATACACCCTCAGACTTACATGTTGACGGAACGAGAAGAACTAAGAAGATCGATTAGTGATGCTCGACGCGAACGCAAGGAAAGAGTGCCCTCGAAAGAGGAAAACGATTTAACAAGTTGATTAATTAGATTGATTGAGTGTAGTGGTCAAATTGGTCGGTCATGCAACGGAGAGGTCGGTACCGGAAGATCCGAGCTTACGTGGTCGAAGGTTCAAGCACGTAGGCGCCAATTAGTAAGAACGAAGTCTAGAATGCAAAGGGAGAAGAGAAGGGCGGACACTCGCGTGAGAAATATGAGGAACGAAAGCTCCTATTTATACTAATCACACGGAGGAATTATGGTAAGACTAGGACACGGAAAGAAAGATCCGGAAATAACCGACTTAGGTTAAACGCGGAAACTTGGACAAAAAGAAAACCCTGGGGAAGAGGCGCAGCAGGCACTGCGTCCCTTGGAAGAGGCGCAGCACCTGCTGCGTCCTTTCCCGGGTAGGTTTCTCTGCGCGTAGAAAACGCGTTTGACAGCCTGTCGTATTTTAGGCATAACTTTCTCTACAAGACTCGTATTTAGGTGATTTCGGTGGCGTTGGAAAGCTAAGAGAAAGATCTAGAACTTTATGTGAAATAGGCCTGACCCACAAAAGTCGTTATGACCTCGTAAAACGGGCCTAAAGCTCGGGTTGTCATTTTAACTAAATGAAATGCACATTTTGTAATGTAAACTCTTAGTTTAGCCTAAAGAAGTGACATGAGACTCAAAATGAGATATAATTCCAACATTTTATGACATCCTAACCTTAGGTAGACAAGCACATTGCTTTGACTCGGGATTTGACGGTTTTAGGAAATGAAGACGGTTTTTGACCCGGACTCCAAATGTACTCTAATTACTGCCAAAACGACCGTATCGGCGCGTAGATGACAACTATGAGGTAGACATTAATATTTGAGCAATCACTTAACGATAATCTTACGAACTGTCACAAATCGTTCCGTATACCAAACATGCGGCCCAATCATCATCGGGTGGTTTGCGGGAGGTGCAGAAACGAGGTGTCTACAGAGCCCCCACTTTGACTGAGGCTTGGACAAGGCGAAAGTCAAAGTATAGCCATCAGGTCAATCGAAGATTACAACCTGACGACTATGGCGACGCGAGGCGGCTCAAGGGGTCTGAGCCAAGGACCTGTCGTCGGGAACATTTTAGAGTCTGTCGACTATCGGGGAGGGTCGTTTAAAGTCCATTAGACTACGTAAGGAAGCTCGCCAGCCATAAGAAGAAACCATACCTGAGATACCCCTGGGTGAAACGGGACTGAAGACGCTTCGGCAAAACTCTTTGGTCTGAAGATAACTTGGTGTCTGAAGGCATTAGGGATCACAGGGATTCTGAAGAAACTTCTTAACACTTTCTGAAGGCTAAATCTGAAGGCTACTTCTCACTAAAGGGAAGGCTGAAGGATAATCCTCTCTAAAGGGAAGGCTGAAGGATACTTCTCTCTAAAGGATTGAAAGGGGACTTAACTAAAAAGGGTTATCTGAAAGATTACTGAAAGGATTATTCTGAAGAGTCTGAAGAAATAAAGGATTTTCTGAAGGGAGGATATCTAAGGGTTATCTGAAAAATTAAGGTAAGTTTCTGAAAGGTATGAAGGGATAATGGATTATGTGAAGGTTATCTGAAGGGTCATCTGAAGATATAAAGGATTATCTAAAGAATCATGTGAAGGGTTGTCTGAAAGGATTATTCTGAAAGATATCTAAAGGATCTAAAAGATCTAAGGGTTTATCCTGAAAGGGTTACCTAAAGGTAGGAAGGTCTATCCTGAAAAGGGTTACCTAAAGGGATGAAGGATCGCCTGGGGGTATCTGCCTGCTTCTGTCCTCAAGCAAACTCTCACTGGGGAATGAAACGATGACTTTGGGGAATCTGCCTGTCTCTGTTCTCAAGCAAACTCTCACCGGGGAATAAAACGATGACTTGGGGGAATCTGCCTGTTTCTGTCTTCAAGCAAACTCTCGTTGGGTGATTATATTGACGACTAGGAACATCTTGATCGTCATGGGAGAAATCTTGGTGAGCAATACTGCAAAATACCGCTGCGCTGGAGAGAAATGACGATTAGGAACATCTTGATCGTCATGGAAGAACCCTTGGTGAGCAATACTGCAAAATAATGCTGCGCTGGATATAAGGATTTGAGCAATACTGCAAAATACTGCTGCGCTGGGGAGAATGGAGACTTGAGCGAAGCCCCCAGTTAGAGCGAGCACTGCTTCTGATACTTATCTGCATGGTTAGTAGCCACACAAGAACGCAATCTAATAGGAAAACAACACACATCACATGAGGAAATGCAATTAGCACATGGACCTCAAATGAGGAAACACATAGGCTTTGCAAAAGTTGTTTCTTTTTTAAAAGTTGTTTGAAACTTGCTCAAAGAAGTTTGTCATTTGTAATACGTTATGCATATTCAATGGGCTTTAGACACGTGACTGACGCGACGTAGACCTTATACGGACGCGACGTGAAACGTAGACTTAGGTTGGACTGACGCGACGCATGGATGACTTTGACAGACTTTGCTTAAGCATGCGCAACCCCTATCCAAGTGTGGGTGGCAATGCGTATCAGTTCCAAAGTAGAATAAGAATTTCAAGAATGATGAAGGCATATAAAGGCAAGGCATGAGCCATGGATCAACTGTTTACTTGGACATCTTTCGCCACCATTTGCTGTAAAAGAGACCCCTCTTGAGGCACGATAACTTGGAGAATCGATCTAAGACCTTTGTCATTGTCCGGACCGAGTACTAGCTAGACTTAGAGGAATAAAGGAAGGGTGACATCTTGGAAAAGAAGCCCCCAGGATGAGAATATGACTCTGGACTTTGGTAAAAAGAGGTTGGGCGACAATAAGGAGCCCCCAGTATAGAGATGTTGGTTGTGGAAGGGATGTTAATTGAGGTTGGAAGGTTTAAATAGAGGTTGAAGGTTAATGGTTAAGGATGGTTGTGTCCTTGAGGACTGCCTACGTATTCACGCAAAGTGAAATCAAACCAGATCGTAGTTCTGAGGTTTGGTTAAATTTTTTTGGGTGTTGTGGTTGTATCCTTCTTGTGTAAGAAAGGACTGCCTACGTATCCACCTGAAAAGGTGAAATCAAACCAGATCGTAGTTCAAGTGTGTGCCTAAGCTTATGTTGTTAGGACCTTAAAGTGCACGGGTCAGGAGAGTATATTCCTTTGGTGACTCGAAGAATCGATTTGAGATAACTCCCTTTGATCATAGACCAAAGAGGTATAACTAGGTTTGTAAAAATTTTCCTTGTCATGTGAGCGCACTTAGTGGACCCTAAGGATGATATGGGTATGTCCCGTTCTAGGTAACAAAGTATTGAAGACTCCGTGTATGGGTCAAGGTGAAACTGGATTGGATATTTGGAATGTGGAGCTCGGTAATAAGAGGCTTTGGTGAAACAAATCTCTGGAGCTTGATTTTGTGGAGTTAAGGCTTGATGGGATTATGGCTTGTAAGGTGGCTTGGAAATGGAGTCTCTTGGCTTGATGTAGCCTGAGCACATAAAGGGTAGGTTAAAATGATGTGGGTTCAAGTTTCCATGTCTTGGCGCTAAAGGATGGGTATATTTGACGAGCTTGAGAGGATTCTCGAAATTCCTAACTATCTCCCTGTAACGGTCTCGAGAAGGACTTAGGGTATGATGTGTGAAAGGCTAAATGAGGGTGCTAGATGACCATCTTGATTGATGTCTCGATTCTATACCGTAGCTTGATTCTATATAGACTTTAGGAGTATTCCGTTTAGTATTTCTTGATTGATTCGATTCTTGGTCTAAAATATATCTCGGCTTCTTGCTTAGATTCTTGATTCGGTTTTGAAGGATTACTTTGTCTTTGGGTATTGACTCTGACTTGCTTGATTGAGCCTTCTTCTTTTGACTCTTTTGTCTTGGATATTGATCTTTGGTATTTCTCTTGATTGAGCCTTTTGTCTTTCATCATGGCTCATATTGTCTTGGATTTGTTTGCTACCATGGATTTGGGTCATACTAGCACCTTTGGTGTGAAATGGGTTGGTCTTTAGTAACACAGGTTGTTTATTGTGGGGAATGGGCTTGCCTTCCGTCATGGATCGTTAACAAGGAGATGGTCTGGATTCGTCCTAGAATCTCTTGAGATATGCTCGTCCTAAACTAGGGTTATATTGTGGTTTATATTGCCAGACATGAAATAGGTAAAGAAAATGAACACGGAGTTTCAGGTCCTCTACAACCTAGAATGGAACATCATATAAGTGCACTCACATCGACTGTCGTACGTTGTTTATTTTAAAATGTCTCAAACCAATTCTTGTTGTCACAGGAAAAGGGTAAAGGAAGATATAGGATAGAATATGTAGAGTGAAAATTGTATTTTTATTGAAATGAATAATGAATGTATTTAGCATAGGCTTGAGAAGACATGTGACTCGTGGGACAAAAATTTCCAGGTTGTCACTAGAAATGGAAATGGACACGAAGAAAGATACTAGAACAAATATGAAATAGAAAGCCTAAAACTCGGACTCGGACTCGGACTTTGACTCGATCCTAGAACTAGACTCGTAATCATCGGCCCATGCTTGAACATTTTCCCTTCCAGCAACTGGCTTCGGCATTTGGCTTTGAGCATTCACCCATTTATTTGAGCACCCCGTCCTCATCATTGGGAACATTGGAAGGATAATAGTCAAGAAGAGTTTCTTGATAAGTGGTATATCCATGAGGATTGCCTAAGCTACCTTGTGGGTTAAAGGTTGAGAGGGACAACCTCCCGCTTTCGATCATATCTTGAATGACATGTTTTAATTTGTAACATTTCTCTGTATCATGCCCTTTGCCTCCATGGTATTTGCAGTAGGAATTCCCATCCCAGAACTTGGATTTCTTTTCGGGGTCAGGTGTAGGACCGATTGGCTTCAACATTCGTTGCTCCATGAGTCTCTGAAGGGCATCGGCGTATGTAATACCAATGTTGGTAAATTTCACGGTGGTGTATCCTTCTTGTCAAAAGCCTTTATGAATAACCCTGGAGAATTGCTAGGTTTCTTTGACGAAGGATCCATGAGGATGCCTTTATTGATCTTGATTCCCGGATAAGAAGAACTAAGAATAGATTGTCTACTTATTGCTTTCTCCTTAGGACTCACAAATTGAGGGTTTGTCTGGACACTTTTCATTTTGAGAGGTTGGGCATCAAGCTTCTTACCCGTTTCGGCGAGCAGGTTTTCTATGTTGGAAAGTCGAGAGTTTAGAGTATCAATAGCTCCCTCTATTTTGGAGAATTTATTGTCAAAGGCCCTGGAAAGCATGAGCATTCCATCTTGGATATCTCCGTCTTCGAGGACATTGATTTCTTTATCATCATGAGGATCGAGGAGATGAGAACAGTCTAGAGATGACTCTTCGTCATGTTTAATGATATTGGACCCAAGAGGGTCGGTCTTCTTGGATTTCTTGGCGGAAGGTGGCACAAGAAGCTTGCGATCCTCGATCATATCCTGAATAATATGCTTTAGACAAAAGCATTCCTCCGTATCGTGTCCCCTACCTTGATAGTACGACAATATGAATCGCCCTTCCATCTAGGGAATATCTTTTCGTGGTCCGGGGTTGGACCGATTGGATGAAGTTTTCCCTGGGAAACCAGTCTTCGTAGAGCTACTTCATATGTGGTTCCGAGGTCAACGAATTCCCTATGGGCTCGTCCCGCCTTAAGGTGGAGTTTCCAAGAGGTTGACTCCCTTGCCTTCATTGGCCTTCTTAGATGGGTGAGTCGTGTTGAAGCTAAAACTTGGCCTTGGGGTATGAGAAGATGGTAAATGTTTCATCATGTCTATCTTGTCTTCCATATTGGTGACACGAGTTCTCAAGTCTTCAACGGTGGCCTGAAGCTTAATGACTGCAGCACTTAGTCCCTTGACGTCGACAGATAAACGCTCTTGAATACTTTCATCGAAAATTGCAGAATTCCTACCGAGAAGAAAATGATACGCATTACGACTTGACTTGACATGGGATCACGCATACTAAGGCAACAAACAAAGGATACATGACGAGACGAGATGACTAGACTCTTGACTTGTGAATCCAGGAGACATCGTGAGTGACCTCTCGTGTTTGGACCCACGGTGCTTGACTTTAATTTAGACTCGAGTGTTGACTTTGATGGAGTGATGTTTATGTTATTGACCTTATTGACGGGATTGATGACACGTGTTGATTCTGGACTCGAGGTTTGCTTATATGTGTTTAAGAAGACTGTTGTAGTTTAGACTCAAATATGAGGCCCATTGAGACTCGTGTGTTAAACCTCGAAACGTGTGACTCGAGTGTTTAGATCCTAACTGAATTGGGGTAGGGGTCCAAAATGACGGCGTGACGCCTTAGGACTTGACTTGAATTTTGAAAAGACCCAAAATGTAAAGGAAGACGGGTTTATGACTCGAGAGAGTTCCGACTAGGACGTAGTCGGTTTGAACTTCGACTCTAACTTAGCCCAATTGAATTTACATACTTACATTTACATGTTTGAAAATATTTTGAATAAAACATTTTTTTTTTGTTTTTTTTTTGTTGATTTTTTTTTTTTGTTGATTTTTTTTTTTTTTTTAAAATGGGTTTTAGGCCCGAAATTTGACTCGACAAACGGACAGAGTTTTGACTGGGTTTTGCGCTAATCAAGGCCTATTTCGAAAATATTTATTAAAAGAAAAGATTTTGATTTTTGCAAAATCGTCATGGTTTCGTTTAGAAATGGTGATCACGTAAGGTACAAACATTCATACAGGCATTATAACGGGATGCTGAGTGCATTTAAAAGGGTTTTGGTTTAAAGGGTGGGTTGCCATACCGAACCATCAAACCCGAAGTCTGTGGAGAGGCTCGTGCCAAACAAGAGTAAGGCCGATTCCTAGTCCATTTCCTCAAGTAGTGAAGGCCCTTGATACAAACAAGAGTAAGCATCATGGTATGGATGACGTCAATCGCTATCCATCCTTAGGCCCAAATAAGAATTAGGACCGTTTAGACGGGACGATTGGTCGAATGGGTTGGGTTGGGCCTAGGAAGGCCGAATTAAACGGTCTAGGAAGACCGAGTTATGAAAACCGACAATTGTCTTGTACAAACTATTCCCTAACCTTGTTCAAGTTTCACCCTTAGCTACACGTAAGTGTAATATCCCCAGCGGAGTCGCCAAACTGTGGACAGCGGGCCGCCCACGGGGGCGCTTGGTACGAGGGGAGCTCGGAAACAACAAGCGTTTGCATTTTGTAAGGAGTCGCCACCAATTTTTATGGGAAATTGGAACCGTTCGAGTACCTCGTGTCATGTCAAGACACAAAGTAGTGACATGAACACTAAGCAATCGTTACCCTTAGCATTCTATGTCTAGAATGACTCTCGTGGATGCCAATGAACACGGGTGCTCACGGAGATCTGGAGTAAGGGGTGAGGGTACGTATTAGGAAGCTCTTTTGATCGAACACCTAATCCCGCCCGCCTCGATAGCGGCCTCTACTAATGATTAAGGATATCATTTATACTCGATATATCGTCGGTTGTATGCATGCAATGCAACATCCAAGTTTTAATTCTAGCATGTGAAAATTAATACTAAGTCGGTGAGCAATTAATTAGCAAACAATTTGGTCGAAGTTGGATTTAATGCTCAATTACATGTGAGAACATATAAACAATAAAAGAAATACAATAATTATAAATTACAATAATGAAAATTACAATAATTACAACGGATTAGGCGATTTATGTCGAAAATACCTTTAAAACGGATAATTTGATAAAAAAGAATAAAAGAATAAAAGGATAAAAATTAAAAGAAATAAATAAATTAACGAACAGGAATTAGCGTGATAATACGGTTAATAGTCAATTAATACGTAAACTAATTAATTAGGTCAAGGCAGAAACGGAGTTCAGGGACAGAACTCAACCTGGAACAGGCGCAGCAGAGCTGCGCCCTTTGGAAGAGGCGCAGCAGTTGCTGCGTCTGTTCCTAGGCTGAGTTCTGGCTGTGAAGCCGGAACCGCAAATCGTTAATGTTAATTGGTAATTTTAATGATGGATTAAATTATTTACTCGGATGGAAGTGATTAATAGGTTATTTAACATATGAATGGGTCATAAAACAGTAAAACACGAATGAGACGGAAGCAAACGGATTAATTTACATGAATGAACGATATTAATTAGTGACATGGTGAATGAAATAGGTTAAACATGATGGATTAATAACGAATTAACAATGAACATGTGAATAAACAGATTAGAATGTATCAAAGACGAATTCCAGAAACTCAATATGAACAAATTGAATCTCTAAAATCCGGAATTGAATTTAATGACGAAAACCCGCAAATATTGATTATTCGGGATTTAAGTCGGACTTACGATAAATTAAACATGCGAATGAATTATATACAATATACATGTGAATTATATGCTAATATGATGGATAATTAACAAATAAACGAAACAAATAAAAAGAATTGGCGAATAACAGAAGACGAAGGAAGAAGAAAGGAAGCAGGAACTGCGGCAGCCTCACGAAGAGGCGCAGCAGGAACTGCGCTCCTTCGAAGAGGCGCAGAAGTTGCTGCGTCTTTTCTCGACTGTCAGTCTTCTGAAAATCCGTAAAAAGGGGTTTTAAAGACGGTTTTAGAAATCGGTTTTAATGGGGTATTTTCGACGTAAACCTTACAATAATTGATTACAATAAATAAAATACAATAAATAAATAAGGATTATACACCCTCAGACTTACATGTTGACGAAACGAGAAGGACTAAGATATCGATTAGTGATGCTCGACGCGAATGCAAAGAAAGTGCCCTCGTAAGAGGAAAACGATTGATTAATTGATTAAGTTGATTGAGTGTAGTTGGTCAAATTGGTCGGTCATGCAACGGAGAGGCTGGTACCCGGAAGGATCCGAGCTTACGTGGTCGAAGGTTCAAGCACGTAGGCGCCAATTAGTAAGAACGAAGTCTAGAATGCAAAGGGAGAAGAGAAGGGCGGACACTCGCGTGAGAAATATGAGGAACGAAGGCTCCTATTTATACTAATCACACGACGGAATTATGGTAAGACTAGGATACGGAAGGAAAGATCCGGAAATAACCGACTTAGATTAAAACACGGAAACTTGGACAAAAAGAAAGCCCTGGGAAAAGGCGCAGCAGAGCTGCGTCCCTTGGAAGAGGCGCAGCACCTGCTGCGTCCTTTCCCGGGTAGGTTCCTCTGCGCGTAGAAAACGCGTTTGACAGCCTGTCGTATTTTAGGCATAACTTTCTCTACAAGACTCGGATTAAGGTGGCGTTGGAAAGATAAGAAAGAGATCTAGAACTTTCTATGAAATAGGCCTGACCCAAAAAATTCGTTATCACCTCGTAAAACGGGCCTAAAGGTTGGGTTATCATTTTAACTAAATGAAATGCACATTTTGTAATGTAAACTTTTAGTTTAGACCAAATGAAGTGACATGAGACTCAAAATGAGATATAATCTCAACATTTTATGACATCCTAACCTTAGGTAGACAAGCACATTGCTTTTGACTCGGGATTTGACGGTTTTAGGAAATGAAGACGGTTTTTGACCCGGACTCCAAATGTACTCTAATTACTGTCAAAACGACCGTATCGGCGCGTAGATGACAACTAAGAGGTAGACATTACTATTTGAGCAATCACTTGACGATAATCTTACGAACTGTCACAAATCGTTCCGTATACCAAACATGCGGCCCAATCATCACCGGGTGGCTTGCGGGAGGTGCAGAAATGAGGTATCTACAGAGCCCCCACTTTGACTGAGGCTTGGACAAGGCGAAAGTCAAAGTATAGCCATCAGGTCAATCGAAGATTACAACCTGACGACTATGGCGACGCGAGGCGGCTCAAGGGGTCCGAGCCAGGACCCGTCGTCAGGAACATTTTAGAGTCCGTCGACTATCGGGGAGGGTCGTTTAAAGTCCATTAGACTACGTAAGGAAGCTCGCCAGCCATAAGAAGAGACCATACCTGAGATACCCCTGAGTGAAACGGGACTGAAGACGCTTCGACAAAACTCTTTGGTCTGAAGATAACTTGGTGTCTGAAGGCATTAGGGGTCACAGGGATTCTGAAGAAGCTTCTTAACACTTTCGAAGGCTAACTCTGAAGGCTACCTCTCACTAAAGGGAAGGCTGAAGGATAATTCTCTCTAAAGGGAAGGCTGAAGGATACTTCTCTCTAAAGGACTGAAAGGGGACTTAACTGAAAAGGGGTTATCTGAAGGATTACTGAAAGGATTATTCTGAAGTGTCTGAAGAAGTAAAGGATTATCTGAAGGGATAAGAAAGGATTATCCTGAAAGGGATAAGGCTGAAGGAAGGATTATCCTGAAGGTTATCTAAAGGGTTATCTGAAAAATTAAGGTAAGTTCCTGAAAGATCTGAAGGATAATGGATTATGTGAAGGTTATCTGAAGGGATTATTCTGAAAGATATCTAAAGGATCTAAAAGATCTAAAGGTTTATCTTGAAAGGGTTACCTAAAGGGATGAAGGATCGCCTGGGGGTATCTGCCTGTTTCTGTCCTCAAGCAAACTCTCACTGGGGAATGAAACGATGACTTTGGGGAATCTCGCCTCTCTGTCCTCAAGCAAACTCTCACCGGGTGATGAAACGATGACTTTGGGGAATCACTGTCTCTGTCCTCAAGCAAACTCTCGTTGGGTGAGCAATACGCAAAATATCGTCATACTGGAGAGAAATGACGATTAGGAACATCTTGATCGTCGAAGAAGCCTTGGGTGAGCAATACGCAAAATATCGTGCTGCGGGACATAACAATTTGAGCAATATCGCAAAATATCGCTTGCTTGGACATAACAATTTGAGCAATATCTTTGCAAAATATTTTCTGCTTACTGGGGAGGATGGAGACTTGAGCGAAGCCCCCAGTTAGAGCGAGCACTGCTTCTGATACTTACCTGCATGGTTAGTAGCCACACAAGAATGCAATCTAATATGTGCACGTAAGCAATTATCACATGGACCTCGAATGAGGAAACACATAGGCTTTGCAAAAGTCGTTTCTTTTTAAAAGTTGTTTAAAACTTGTTCAAAAAAGTTTGTCGTTTGTAATGCGTTATGCATATTCAAATGGGCTTTAGACATAGGACTGACGCGACGTAGACTTTATACGGACGTGAAATATAGACTTAGATTTGACGCGACACGGGGAATGACTTTGGAGACTTTGGCTAAGCATGCGCAACCCCTAGCCAAGTGTGGGTGACAATGCGTATCAGTTCCAAAGGTATAAGAATTGCAAGAATGTCGGGGACATATAAAGGCAAGGCATGAGCCATGGATCATCTGTCTACTAGGACTTCTTTCATTACCGTTTGCTGTAAAAGAGACCCCTCTTGAGGCATGATGACTTGGAAAATTGATCTAAGATCTTTGTCATTGTCCGGACCGAGTACTAGCTAGACTCGAATGAGAGAGGAATAAAGGAAGGGTGGCATCTCGGAAGAGAAGCCCCCAGGATGAGAATATGACTCTGGAATTTGGTAAAAAAGAGACTGGGCGACAATAAGGAGCCCCCAGTATAGAGGTGTTGGTTGTGGAAGGGATGTTAATTGAGGTTGGAAGGTTGAAAATTGGGATAGTTGCAATGGTTGAGGTGGTTGATAATTGAGATTGAAAGTTGGAATGGTTGAGATGGTTGATAATTGAGATTGAAAGTTGGAATGGTTGAGATGGTTGATAATTGAGATTGAAAGTTGGAATGGTTGAGATGGTTGATAATTGAGATTGAAAGTTGGAATGGTTGTGTCCATGAGGACTGCCTACGTATTCACGTGAAGTGAAATCAAACCAGATCGTAGTTCTGAGGTTTGGTTAATTTTATTTGGGTATTGTGGTTGTATCCTTCTTGTGTAAGAAAGGACTGCCTACGTATCCACCTGAGAAGGTGAAATCAAACCAGATCGTAGTTCAAGTGTGTGCCTAAGCTATTTTGTTAGGGCCTTAAAGTGCAGGGGTCACAAGGGTAATATTCCTTTGGTGACTCGAGGAATCGATTTGAGATAACTCCCTCTGATCATAGACCAAAGAGGTGTAATTAATTTTGTAAAAAGTTCCTTGTCATGTGAGCACACTAGAAGTGGACCCTAAGGATGTTGGGTATGTCCCATTCTGGGTAGCAAAGTATTTGAAGACTCTGTGTATGGGTCAAGGTGAAACTGGATTGGATATTTGGAATGTGGAGCTCGGTAATAAGAGGCTTTTATGAACAAATCTCTGGAGCTTGATTTTGTGGAGTTAAGGCTTTATGGGGTTAAGGCTTGTAATGCGGCTTGGAAATGGAGTCTCTTGGCTTGATGTAGCTTGAGCACATAAGGGTAGGTTAAAATGACATGGGTTCAAGTTTCCATGTCTTGGCCCTAAAGGATGGGTATGTTTGACGAGCTTGAGAGGATTCTCAAAATTCCTAACTATCTCCCCATAACGGTCTCGAGAAGGACTTAGGGTGTGTGATGTGCGAAAGGCTAAGTGAGGGTGCTAGACGACCATCTTCATTGATGTCTTGATTCTGTATAGACTTCAGCATTAGTCCGCTCAATATTGTTCTTGATTCAGACTCAGATTCTTGGTCTAGAATATACCTCAGCTTTTTGCTCAGATTTTTTATTCATGTTTTTTTTTTTTGAAGATAACTTTGACTTTGGATATTGACTTGACTAGCTTGATCGAGCCTTTTTCTTTTGACTCTTTTGTGTTGGATTATGGGCATAATTGTGGCCTTGGATATTGATTTTGGGTATTCCTATTGATTGAGCCTTTGGCTTTGAGCATGGCTCGTATTGTCTTGGATTTGCTTGCTACCATGGATTTGGGTCAGACTAGCACCTTTGGTGTGAAACGGGTTGGTCTTTAGTAACACGGGTTGTTTATTGTGGGGAATGGGCTTGCCTTCCGTCATGGATCGTTAACAAGGGAGATGGTCTGGATTCGTCCTAGAATCTCTTGAGATATGCTCGTCCTAAATTGGGGTTATATTGTGGTTTCTATTGCCAGATATGGAATAGGTAAAGAAAGAACACGGAGTTTCAGGTCCTCTACAACTTGGAATGGAACATTGTCTAAGTGTACTCACATCGACTGGGAACGTGTTGTTGTTGTTTGTTTTAAAATGTCTCAAATCAATTCTTGTTGTCACAGGAAATGGGTAAAGGAAGAGACAGGATAGAGTATATGAATTGAAAATTGTACTTTTATTGAAATGAATAATGAATGTATTTAACGCAGACTCGAGAAGACATGTGACTCGTGGATCAGCCCCCAGGTTGTCACTAAGAATGGAAGTGGACACAAAGAAAGACACTAGAATAAATATTATGGGATAGAAAGCCTAAGACTCGGACTCGGACTCGGACTTTGACGCGATCTTAGATCTAGACTCGTAATCGTCGGCCCATGCTTGAGCATTTTCTCTTCCAGCAACTGGCTTCGACATCCGGCTTTGAGCATTCACCCATTTGAGCACCCCGTCCTCATCATTGGGAACGTTGGAAGGATAACAGTCAAGAAGAGTTTCTTGATAAGTGGTATATCCATGAGGATTGCCTAAGCTACCTTGTGGGTTAAAGGTTGAGAGGGACAACCTCCCGCTTTCGATCATATCCTGAATGACGTTTTTTAATTTGTAACATTTCTCTGTATCATGCCCTTTGCCTCTATGGTACTCGTAGTATGAGTTCTCGTCCCATAACTTGGATTTCCTTTCTGGTTCGGGTGTAGGTCCTATAGGCTTCAACATTCGTTGTTCCATGAGTCTCTGAAAGGCATTGGCGTATCTAATACCAATGTTGGTAAATTTCCTAGGAGGCGTGCCCTTATTTTCGGAAGCCTTTGTAAATGACCTTGGAGGGTTGTTAGGTTTCTTTGACGAAGGATCCATGAGGATGCCTTTATTGATTTTGATTCCTCGATGATAAGAAGTAAGAATAGATTGTCCATTTGTTGCTTTCTCCTTAGGATTGTCAAGTTGAGGGTTTGTCTGGACACTTTTCATCTTGAGAGGTTGGGCATCAAGCTTCTTACCCATTTCGGCGAACTGGTTCTCTATTTTGGAAAGTCGGAAGTTTAGACTATCAATGGCTCCCTCTATTTTGGAGAATTTATTGTTGAAGGCAATGGAAAGCATGAGCATTCCATTTTGGACATCTTCATCTTCGAGGACATTGATTTCTTTATCATCATGAGGATCGAGGAGATGAGAACAATCTAGAGATGGTTCTTCGTCATGCTTAATAATGTTGGACCCAAGAGGGTCGGTCTTCTTGGATTTCTTGGCGGAAGGTGGCACAGGAAGCTTGCGATCCTCGATCATATCCTGAATAATATGCTTTAGACAAAAGCATTCCTCCGTATCGTGTCCCCTACCTTGATGGTACTGACAATATGATTTGCCCTTCCATCTAGGGAATATCTTTTCAGGGTCTGGGGTTGGACCAATTGGATGAAGCTTTCCTTGGGAAATCAGTCTTTTTAGAGCTACTTCATATGTGGTTCCGAGGTCAACGAATTCCCTATGAGCTCGTCCCGGCCTTCTGGGTGGAGTTTCCAAGAGGTTAACTCCCTTGCCTTCATTGGCCTTCTTAGATGGGTGAGTCGTGCTGAAGCTATGCCCTGACCTTGGGGTATGAGAAGATGGTAAAGGTTTCATCATATCTATCTTGTTTTCCATATTGGTGACATGAGCGCTCAAGTCTTCGATGGTGGCTTGAATCTTAACGACTGCAGCACTTAGTCCCTTGACGTCGACAGATAAACGTTCTTGAACACTTTCATTGGAAATTGCGGAATTCCTACCGAGAAGAAAACGATGCGCGTTACAACTTGATTTGACATGGGATCACGCATACTAGAGCAACAAACAAAGGAAGGGATAAGATGACAAATCTAGACTTGACTTGTGAATTCATGAAATGTCGTGAGCGACTTCTCGTGTTTGAATTCACGGTGCTTGACTATAATTTTAGACTCGAGTGTTGACTTTGACGGAGTGGCCCTTATATGACTGACCTTATTGACGGGATTGAAGACACGTGTTGATTCTAAACTCGAGGGTTGCTTATAGGTGTTAAGAAGACTATTGTAGTTTAGACTCAAATATGAGGCCCATTGAGACTCGTGTGTTGAGCCTCGGAACGTGTGACTCGAGTGTTTAGATCCTAACTGAATTGGGATAAGGGGTCCAAAATGACGGCGTGACGCCTTAGGACTTGACTTGAATTTTGAAAAGACCCAAAATGTAAAGGAAGACGGGTTTATGACTCGACATAGTTCCGACTAGGACATAGTCGGTTTAAACTTTGACAAAAGAGTCGTAAGAAAAAAACATCATTGTAAGATTGAAACTGTAAGTCTGAGGGTGTATTAATTCTCTTTTATTTATTGTATTTTATCGTAATCACCATTGTAAGATTTATGTCGAAAACATCTAATTAAAACCGATTTCTAAAACCGTCTTTAAAACCCTTTTTTTACGGATTTCCAGTAGACAGACGAAGAGAAAGGACGCAGCAACTGCTGCGCCTCTTCGAAGGAGCGCGGCACCTGCTGCGCCTCTTCGTGAGGCTGCCGCAGTTCCTGCTTCTTTTCTTCTTCCTCGTCCTCTGAAATTCGTTCTTGTTTTGTTTATATTCGTTTGTTCTGTATTTCTTCGCCATGTTAGCATATTATTCACATGTATATTGTGTATTTAACATGTTTAGTTCATCCATCAATCCGACTTAAATCCCAAATAATCCAATATTTGCGGGTTTTCGTCATTAATATTCAATCCGAGTTTTAGAAGTTCAATTTCATCATATTGAGTTTCTGGAATTCATCGTTGATATATTTGCATCCATATTCATCATTAATTCGCCATATTCATCCTGTTTAGTTAATTAATTTGTTTAGTTTGTAATTATTAATCGTTCATTAACATCGACCCTTCACATAATTAATCCGTCTTTAATCCGTCTTATCCATGTTTTACTGTTTTTATGACTTTAATCATATGTAAATAATCCATTAATCACTTTCATCCGAGTAATTATTATCAATCAATCCTTAAAATTACCAATCAACATTAACGGTTTGCAGTTCCGGCTTCACAGCCAGAACTCACCCTTGGAACAGACGCAGCAACTGCTGCGCCTCTTCCAAAGGGCGCAGTGCCTGCTGCGCCTGTTCCAGGGTGATTTCTGTCCCTGAACCCCTTTCTGCCTTGACGTAATTAATTAATTTACGTATTAATTTACTAATATTCGTAATATCGCTAATTCCTGTTCGTAATTTCTTTTAATTCATTCTTTTATTCCTTTTTTCTCAAATCATCCGTTTTAAAGGTATTTTCGACATAAATCACCTAATCCGTTGTAATTATTGTAATTTTCCTTTAATGTAATTTTATAGTTATTGCATTCCTATCATTTGTATGCTTTCACATGTAAATGAGCATTAAATCCAACTTCGACATTAATTGTATGCTAACTTAATTGTTCACCGACTTAGTTAATTCTCACATGTTAGGATTAATCTAATGGATGTTGCATTGCATGCATATAGCCGACGGTATATCAAGTACGAATAACTTCCCTAATCATTAGTAGAGGCCGCTATCGGGGCGGGCGGGATTAGGTGTTCGATCAAAAGAGCTTCCTAATACGTACCCTCACCCCTTACTCCAGATCTCCGTGAGCACCCGTGTTCATTGGCATCCACGAGAGTCATTCTAGACATAGAATGCTAAGGGTAACGATTGCTTAGTGTTCATGTCACTACTTTGTGTCTTGACATGACACGAGGTACTCGAACGGTTCCAATTTCCCATAAAAATTGGTGGCGACTCCTTACAAAATGCAAACGCTTGTTGTTTCCGAGCTCCCCTCGTACCAAGCGCCCCCGTGGGCGGCCCGCTGTCCACAGTTTGGCGACTCCGCTGGGGATATTACACTTACGTGTAGCTAAGGGTGAAACTTGAACAAGGTTAGGGAATAGTTTGTACAAGACAATTGTCGGTTTTCATAACTCGGTCTTCCTAGACCGTTTAATTCGGCCTTCCTAGGCCCAACCCAACCCATTCGACCAATCGTCCCGTCTAAACGGTCCTAATTCTTATTTGGGCCTAAGGATGGATAGCGATTGACGTCATCCATACCATGATGCTTACTCTTGTTTGTATCAAGGGCCTTCACTACTTGAGGAAATGTACTAGGAATCGGCCTTACTCTTGTTTGGCACGAGCCTCTCCACAGACTTCGGGTTTGATGGTTCGGTATGGCAACCCACCCTTTAAACCAAAACCCTTTTAAATGCACTCAGCATCCCGTTATAATGCCTGTATGAATGTTTGTACCTTACGTGATCACCATTTCTAAACGAAACAATGACGATTTTGCAAAAATCAAAATCTTTTCTTTTAATAAATATTTTCGAAATAGGCCTTGATTAGCGCAAAACCCAGTCAAAACTCTGTCCGTTTGTCGAGTCAAATTTCGGGCCTAAAACCCATTTTAAAAAAAAAAAAAAAAACAAAAAAAAAAAAAAATCAACAAAAAAAAAACAAAAAAAAAATGTTTTATTCAAAATATTTTCAAACATGTAAATGTGTAAATTCAATTGGGCTAAGTTAGAATCAAAGTTCAAACCGACTATGTCCTAGTCGGAACTCCGTCAAGTCGTAAACCCGTCTTCCTTTACATTTTGGGTCTTTTCAAAATTCAAGTCAAGTCCTAAGGCGTCACGCCGTCATTTTGGACCCCCTACCCCATTTCAGTTAGGATCTAAACACTCGAGTCACACGTTTCGAGGCTCAACACACGAGTCTCAATGGGCCTCATATTTGAGTCTAAACTACAACAAGTCTTCTTAACACCTATAAGCAAACCTTGAGTCTAGAATCAACACGTGTCATCAATCCCGTCAATAAGGTCAACCACATAAACGTCACTCTGTCAAAGTCAACACTCGAGTCTAAATTAAAGTCAAGCACCGTGAGTCCAAACACGAGAGGTCACTCACGATGTCTCCTGGAGTCACAAGTCAAGAGTCTAGTCATCTCGTCTCGTCATGTATCCTTTGTTTGTTGCCTTAGTATGCGTGATCCCATGTCAAGTCAAGTCGTAATGCGTATCATTTTCTTCTCGGTAGGAATTCTGCAATTTTCGATGAAAGTATTCAAGAACGTTTATCTGTCGACGTCAAGGGACTAAGTGCTGCAGTCATTAAGCTTCAGGCCACCGTTGAAGACTTGAGAACTCGTGTCACCAATATGGAAGACAAGATAGACATGATGAAACATTTACCATCTTCTCATACCCCAAGGCCAAGTTTTAGCTTCAACACGACTCACCCATCTAAGAAGGCCAATGAAGGCAAGGGAGTCAACCTCTTGGAAACTCCACCCAGAAGGCCGGGACGAGCCCATAGGGAATTCGTTGACCTCGGAACCACATATGAAGTAGCTCTACGAAGACTGGTTTCCCAGGGAAAACTTCATCCAATCGGTCCAACCCCGGACCCTGAAAAGATATTCCCTAGATGGAAGGGCGATTCATATTGTCAGTACTATCAAGGTAGGGGACACGATACGGAGGAATGCTTTTGTCTAAAGCATATTATTCAGGATATGATCGAGGATCGCAAGCTTCCTGTGCCACCTTCCGCCAAGAAATCCAAGAAGACCGGCCCTCTTGGGTCCAATATCATTAAACATGACGAAGAGTCATCTCTAGACTGTTCTCATCTCCTCGATCCTCATGATGATAAAGAAATCAATGTCCTCGAAGACGGAGATATCCAAGATGGAATGCTCATGCTTTCCAGGGCCTTTGACAATAAATTCTCCAAAATAGAGGGAGCTATTGATACTCTAAACTCTCGACTTTCCAACATAGAAAACCTGCTCGCCGAAACGGGTAAGAAGCTTGATGCCCAACCTCTCAAAATGAAAAGTGTCCAGACAAACCCTCAATTTGACAGTCCTAAGGAGAAAGCAATAAGTAGACAATCTATTCTTAGTTCTTCTTATCCGGAATCAAGATCAATAAAGGCATCCTCATGGATCCTTCACAAAGAAACCTAGCAATTCTCAAGGGTTATTCATAAAGGCTTTTGACAAGAAGGATACACCATCCAGGAAATTTACCAACATTGGTATTACATACGCCGATGCCCTTCAGAGACTCATGGAGCAACGAATGTTGAAGCCAATCGGTCCTACACCTGACCCCGAAAAGAAATCCAAGTTCTGGGATGGGAATTCCTACTGCAAATACCATGGAGGCAAAGGGCATGATACAGAGAAATGTTACAAATTAAAACATGTCATTCAAGATATGATCGAAAGCGGGAGGTTGTCCCTCTCAACCTTTAACCCACAAGGTAGCTTAGGCAATCCTCATGGATATACCACTTATCAAGAAACTCTTCTTGACTATTATCCTTCCAATGTTCCCAATGATGAGGACGGGGTGCTCAAATGGGTGAATGCTCAAAGCCAAATGCCGAAGCCAGTTGCTGGAAGGGAAAATGTTCAAGCATGGGCCGATGATTACGAGTCTAGTTCTAGGATCGAGTCAAAGTCCGAGTCCGAGTCCGAGTTTTAGGCTTTCTATTTCATATTTGTTCTAGTATCTTTCTTCGTGTCCATTTCCATTTCTAGTGACAACCTGGGAGCTGTCCCACGAGTCACATGTCTTCTCAAGCCTATGCTAAATACATTCATTATTCATTTCAATAAAAATACAATTTTCACTCTACATATTCTATCCTATATCTTCCTTTACCCTTTTCCTGTGACAACAAGAATTGGTTTGAGACATTTTAAAATAAACAACGTACGACAGTCGATGTGAGTGCACTTATATGATGTTCCATTCTAGGTTGTAGAGGACCTGAAACTCCGTGTTCATTTTCTTTACCTATTTCATGTCTGGCAATATAAACCACAATATAACCCTAGTTTAGGACGAGCATATCTCAAGAGATTCTAGGACGAATCCAGACCATCTCCCTTGTTAATGATCCATGACGGAAGGCAAGCCCATTCCCCACAATAAACAACTTGTGTTACTAAAGACCAACCCATTTCACACCAAAGGTGCTAGTATGACCCAAATCCATGGTAGCAAACAAATCCAAGACAATATGAGCCATGATGAAAGACAAAAGGCTCAATCAAGAGAAATACCAAAGATCAATATCCAAGACAAAAGAGTCAAAAGAAGAAGGCTCAATCAAGCAAGTCAGAGTCAATACCCAAAGACAAAGTAATCCTTCAAAACCGAATCAAGAATCTAAGCAAGAAGCCGAGATATATTTTAGACCAAGAATCTGAATCTGAATCAAGAAATACTAAACGGAATACTCCTAAAGTCTATATAGAATCAAGCTACGGTATAGAATCGAGACATCAATCAAGATGGTCATCTAGCACCCTCATTTAGCCTTTCACACATCATACCCTAAGTCCTTCTCGAGACCGTTACAGGGAGATAGTTAGGAATTTCGAGAATCCTCTCAAGCTCGTCAAATATACCCATCCTTTAGCGCCAAGACATGGAAACTTGAACCCACATCATTTTAACCTACCCTTTATGTGCTCAGGCTACATCAAGCCAAGAGACTCCATTTCCAAGCCACCTTACAAGCCATAATCCCATCAAGCCTTAACTCCACAAAATCAAGCTCCAGAGATTTGTTTCACCAAAGCCTCTTATTACCGAGCTCCACATTCCAAATATCCAATCCAGTTTCACCTTGACCCATACACGGAGTCTTCAATACTTTGTTACCTAGAACGGGACATACCCATATCATCCTTAGGGTCCACTAAGTGCGCTCACATGACAAGGAAAATTTTTACAAACCTAGTTATACCTCTTTGGTCTATGATCAAAGGGAGTTATCTCAAATCGATTCTTCGAGTCACCAAAGGAATATACCCTCGTGACCCCTGCACTTTAAGGTCCTAACAACATAGCTTAGGCACACACTTGAACTACGAGCATGGTTTGATTTCACCTTTTCACGTGAATACGTAGGCAGTCCTTTCTTACACAAGAAGGATACAACCGCAACACCCAAACAAAATTAACCAAACCTCAGAACTACGATCTGGTTTGATTTCACCTTT
The DNA here is from genome assembly GCF_048544455.1 of Silene latifolia. Classification (NCBI taxonomy): domain Eukaryota; kingdom Viridiplantae; phylum Streptophyta; class Magnoliopsida; order Caryophyllales; family Caryophyllaceae; genus Silene; species Silene latifolia. Next base: position 6,388,916 of record NC_133536.1, read on the forward strand.
TCAGGTGGATACGTAGGCAGTCCTCAAGGACACAACCATCCCCACTTCCAACTTTCAATCTCAATTATCAACCACCTCAAACATTAACTTTCAACCACCTCAATTTCCATCTCAATTAACGTCCCTTCCACCACCAACACCTCTATACTGGGGGCTCCTTATTGTCGCCCAGTCTCTTTTTTACCAAATTCCAGAGTCATCTTCTCATCCTGGGGGCTTCTCTTCCGAGATGCCACCCTTCCTTTATTCCTCTAAGACTAGCTAGTGCTCGGTCCGGACAATGACAAAGATCTTAGATCAATTCTCCAAGCCATCATGCCTCAAGAGGGGTCTCTTTTACAGCAAGCGGCGGCAGAAAACATCCAAGTAGACAGCTGATCCATGGCTCATGCCTTGCCTTTATATGACGTCATCATTCTCTCAATTATTCTACTTTGGAACTGATACGCATTGCCACCCACACTTGGATAGGGGTTGCGCATGCTTAAGCAAAGTCTGTCAAGGTCATCCCCTGTGTCGCGTCAAACCTAAGTCTACATTTCGCGTCACGTCCGCATAAGGTCTACGTCGCGTCAGTCACGTGTCTAAAGCCCATTTGAATATGCATAACGCATTACAAGCGACAAACTTCTTTGAACAAGTTTAAACAACTTTTATAAAGAAACAACTTTTGAAAACCTATGTGTTTCCTCATTCGAGGTCCATGTGATAATTGCTTACGTGCACATATTAGATTGCGTTCTTGTGTGGCTACTAACCATGCAGGTAAGTATCAGAAGCAGTGCTCGCTCTAACTGGGGCTTCGCTCAAGTCTCCATTCTCCCCCAATGGCAATGATATTTTGCGATATTGCTCAAATTGTTCTCCCAGTAGCGATTTTTGCAAAGATTGCTCAAATTGTTATGTCCAACGCAATGGTATTTTTTGCGATTGCTTACCAAGGGTTCTTCCATGACGATCAAGATGTTCCTAATCGTCATTTCTCTCCAGTAAGAATGTATTTTTTGCGATATTGCTCACCCAACGAGAGTTTGCTTGAGGACGAGACAGCGATTCCCCAAAGTCATCGTTTCATTCCCGGTGAGAGTTTGCTTGAGGACGACGGCGAGATACCCCCAGGCGATCCTTCATCCCTTTAGGTAACCCTTTTCAGGATAGACCTTCATACCTTTAGATAACCCTTTTCAGGATAAACCCTTCAGATCTTTCATAAACTTGCATATACCTTTAGCTAACCCTTTCAGGATAAACCTTTAGATCTTTTAGATCCTTTAGATATCTTTCAGAATAATCCCTTCAGACAACCCTTCACATGATTCTTTGGATAATCCTTTATACCTTCAGATGATCCTTTCAGATAACCTTCACATAATCCATTATCCCTTCATACCTTTCAGAAACTTACCTTAATTTTTCAGATAACCCTTAGATATCCCCTTCAGGATAATCCTTCCTTCAGCCTTCCTCCCTTCAGATAATCCTTTATTTCTTCAGACACTTCAGAATAATCCTTTCGGAATCCTTGATTCCCCCGTTAAGTCCCCTTTCAATCCTTTAGAGAGGATTATCCTTGACCTTCCCTTTAGAGAGAGATAGCCTTGAGTTAGCCTTTGAAAGTGTTAAGAAGTTTCTTCGAATCCCCGTGACCCCCTAATGCCTTCGTGACACCAAGTTATCTTCGCAGACCAAAGAGTTTTGCCGAAGCGTCTTGATTCCGTTTCACCCAGGGGTATCTCAGGTATGGTTTCTTCTTATGGCTGGCGAGCTTCCTTACGTAGTCTAATGGACTTTAAACGACCCTCCCGATAGTCGACGGACTCTAAAATGTTCCCGACGACAGTCCTTGGTTCGAGACCCCTTGAATCGCCTCGCGTCGCCATAGTCATCGAGTTGTAATCTTCGATTGACTGATGGCTATACTTTGACTTCGCCTTGTCCAAGCCTCGGTCAAAGTGGGGCTCAGAGACACCTCGTTTACGCACCCTCGCAAACCACCCTAAGTGATGATTGGGCGCATGTTTGATTCGCGGAACGATTTGTGACAGTTCGTAAGATTATCGTCAAGTGATTGCTCAAACATTAATGTCTACCTCTTAATTGTCATCTACGCGCCGATACGGTCGTTTTGGCAGTAATTAGAGTACATTTGGAGTCCGGGTCAAAAACCGTCTTCATTTCCTAAAACCGTCAAATCCCGAGTCAAAGCAATGTGCTTGTCTACCTAAGGTTAGGATGTCATAAAATGTTGGGATTATATCTCATTTTGAGTCTCATGTCACTTCTTTAGGCTAAACTAAGAGTTTACATTACAAAATGTGCATTTCATTTAGTTAAAATGACAACCCGAGCTTTAGGCCCGTTTTACGAGGTCATAACGACTTTTGTGGGTCAGGCCTATTTCACATAAAGTTCTAGATCTTTCTCTTAGCTTTCCAACGCCACCGAAATCACCTAAATACGAGTCTTGTAGAGAAAGTTATGCCTAAAATACGACAGGCTGTCAAACGCGTTTTCTACGCGCAGAGGAACCTATCCGGGAAAGGACGCAGCAAGTGCTGCGCCTCTTCCAAGGGACGCAGTGCCTGCTGCGCCTCTTCCTCAAGGTTTTCTTTTTGTCCAAGTTTCCGCGTTTAACCTAAGTCGGTTATTTCCGGATCTTTCTTTCCGTGTCCTAGTCTTACCATAATTCCTCCGTGTGATTAGTATAAATAGGAGCTTTCGTTCCTCATATTTCTCACGCGAGTGTCCGCTCTTCTCTTCTCCCTTTGCATTCTAGACTTCGTTCTTACTAATTGGCGCCTACGTGCTTGAAACTTCGACCACGTAAGCTCGGATCTTTCCGGGTACCAGCCTCTCCGTTGCATGACCGACCAATTTGACCACTACACTCAATCAATCTAATTAATCAACTTGTTAAATCGTTTTCCTCTTTCGAGGGCACTCTTTCCTTGCGTTCGCGTCGAGCATCACTAATCGATCTTCTTAGTTCTTCTCGTTCCGTCAACATGTAAGTCTGAGGGTGTATTAATTCTCTTTTATTTATTGTATTTTATCGTAATCACCATTGTAAGATTTATGTCGAAAACATCTAATTAAAACCGATTTCTAAAACCGTCTTTAAAACCCTTTTTTTACGGATTTCCAGTAGACAGACGAAGAGAAAGGACGCAGCAACTGCTGCGCCTCTTCGAAGGAGCGCGGCACCTGCTGCGCCTCTTCGTGAGGCTGCCGCAGTTCCTGCTTCTTTTCTTCTTCCTCGTCCTCTGAAATTCGTTCTTGTTTTGTTTATATTCGTTTGTTCTGTATTTCTTCGCCATGTTAGCATATTATTCACATGTATATTGTGTATTTAACATGTTTAGTTCATCCATCAATCCGACTTAAATCCCAAATAATCCAATATTTGCGGGTTTTCGTCATTAATATTCAATCCGAGTTTTAGAAGTTCAATTTCATCATATTGAGTTTCTGGAATTCATCGTTGATATATTTGCATCCATATTCATCATTAATTCGCCATATTCATCCTGTTTAGTTAATTAATTTGTTTAGTTTGTAATTATTAATCGTTCATTAACATCGACCCTTCACATAATTAATCCGTCTTTAATCCGTCTTATCCATGTTTTACTGTTTTTATGACTTTAATCATATGTAAATAATCCATTAATCACTTTCATCCGAGTAATTATTATCAATCAATCCTTAAAATTACCAATCAACATTAACGGTTTTGCGATTCCGGCTTCACGGCCCGAACTCACCCCTTGAAATGACGCAAAGAATCGGCGCCTCTTCCAAAGGGCGCAGTGCCTGCTGCGCCTGTTCCAGGGTGATTTCTGTCCCTGAACCCCTTTCTGCCTTGACGTAATTAATTAATTTACGTATTAATTTACTAATATTCGTAATATCGCTAATTCCTGTTCGTAATTTCTTTTAATTCATTCTTTTATTCCTTTTTTCTCAAATCATCCGTTTTAAAGGTATTTTCGACATAAATCACCTAATCCGTTGTAATTATTGTAATTTTCCTTTAATGTAATTTTATAGTTATTGCATTCCTATCATTTGTATGCTTTCACATGTAAATGAGCATTAAATCCAACTTCGACATTAATTGTATGCTAACTTAATTGTTCACCGACTTAGTTAATTCTCACATGTTAGGATTAATCTAATGGATGTTGCATTGCATGCATATAGCCGACGGTATATCAAGTACGAATAACTTCCCTAATCATTAGTAGAGGCCGCTATCGGGGCGGGCGGGATTAGGTGTTCGATCAAAAGAGCTTCCTAATACGTACCCTCACCCCTTACTCCAGATCTCCGTGAGCACCCGTGTTCATTGGCATCCACGAGAGTCATTCTAGACATAGAATGCTAAGGGTAACGATTGCTTAGTGTTCATGTCACTACTTTGTGTCTTGACATGACACGAGGTACTCGAACGGTTCCAATTTCCCATAAAAATTGGTGGCGACTCCTTACAAAATGCAAACGCTTGTTGTTTCCGAGCTCCCCTCGTACCAAGCGCCCCGTGGGCGGCCCGTCCACGCTTTGGCGACTCATTGGGGATATTACACTTACGTGTAGCTAAGGGTGAAACTTGAACAAGGTTAGGGAATAGTTTGTACAAGACAATTGTCGGTTTTCATAACTCGGTCTTCCTAGACCGTTTAATTCGGCCTTCCTAGGCCCAACCCAACCCATTCGACCAATCGTCCCGTCTAAACGGTCCTAATTCTTATTTGGGCCTAAGGATGGATAGCGATTGACGTCATCCATACCATGATGCTTACTCTTGTTTGTATCAAGGGCCTTCACTACTTGAGGAAATGGACTAGGAATCGGCCTTACTCTTGTTTGGCACGAGCCTCTCCACAGACTTCGGGTTTGATGGTTCGGTATGGCAACCCACCCTTTAAACCAAAACCCTTTTAAATGCACTCAGCATCCCGTTATAATGCCTGTATGAATGTTTGTACCTTACGTGATCACCATTTCTAAACGAAACCATGACGATTTTGCAAAAATCAAAATCTTTTCTTTTAATAAATATTTTCGAAATAGGCCTTGATTAGCGCAAAACCCAGTCAAAACTCTGTCCGTTTGTCGAGTCAAATTTCGGGCCTAAAACCCATTTTAAAAAAAAAAAAAAAAAAAAAAAAAAAAAAAAAAAAAAAAAATCAACAAAAAAAAAACAAAAAAAAAATGTTTTATTCAAAATATTTTCAAACATGTAAATGTGTAAATTCAATTGGGCTAAGTTAGAATCAAAGTTCAAACCGACTATGTCCTAGTCGGAACTCTGTCAAGTCGTAAACCCGTCTTCCTTTACATTTTGGGTCTTTTCAAAATTCAAGTCAAGTCCTAAGGCGTCACGCCGTCATTTTGGACCCCCTACCCCATTTCAGTTAGGATCTAAACACTCGAGTCACACGTTTCGAGGCTCAACACACGAGTCTCAATGGGCCTCATATTTGAGTCTAAACTACAACAAGTCTTCTTAACACCTATAAGCAAACCTTGAGTCTAGAATCAACACGTGTCATCAATCCAGTCAATAAGGTCAACCACATAAACGTCACTCTGTCAAAGTCAACACTCGAGTCTAAATTAAAGTCAAGCACCGTGAGTCCAAACACGAGAGGTCACTCACGATGTCTCCTGGAGTCACAAGTCAAGAGTCTAGTCATCTCGTCTCGTCATGTATCCTTTGTTTGTTGCCTTAGTATGCGTGATCCCATGTCAAGTCAAGTCGTAATGCGTATCATTTTCTTCTCGGTAGGAATTCTGCAATTTTCGATGAAAGTATTCAAGAACGTTTATCCGTCGACGTCAAGGACTAAGTGCTCGCAGTCATTAAGCTTCAGGCCACCGTTGAAGACTTGAGAACTCGTGTCACCAATATGGAAGACAAGATAGACATGATGAAACATTTACCATCTTCTCATACCCCAAGGCCAAGTTTTAGCTTCAACACGACTCACCCATCTAAGAAGGCCAATGAAGGCAAGGGAGTCAACCTCTTGGAAACTCCACCCGAAGGCCGGACGAGCCCATAGGGAATTCGTTGACCTCGGAACCACATATGAAGTAGCTCTACGAAGACTGGTTTCCCAGGGAAAACTTCATCCAATCGGTCCAACCCCGAACCCTGAAAAGATATTCCCTAGATGGAAGGGCGATTCATATTGTCAGTACTATCAAGGTAGGGGACACGATACGGAGGAATGCTTTTGTCTAAAGCATATTATTCAGGATATGATCGAGGATCGCAAGCTTCCTGTGCCACCTTCCGCCAAGAAATCCAAGAAGACCGACCCTCTTGGGTCCAATATCATTAAACATGACGAAGAGTCATCTCTAGACTGTTCTCATCTCCTCGATCCTCATGATGATAAAGAAATCAATGTCCTCGAAGACGGAGATATCCAAGATGGAATGCTCATGCTTTCCAGGGCCTTTGACAATAAATTCTCCAAAATAGAGGGAGCTATTGATACTCTAAACTCTCGACTTTCCAACATAGAAAACCTGCTCGCCGAAACGGGTAAGAAGCTTGATGCCCAACCTCTCAAAATGAAAAGTGTCCGAGACAAACCCTCAATTTGACAAATCCTAAGGAGAAAGCAATAAGTAGACAATCTATTCTTAGTTCTTCTTATCCGGGAATCAAGATCAATAAAGGCATCCTCATGGATCCTTCGTCAAAGAAACCTAGCAATTCTCCAGGGTTATTCATAAAGGCTTTTGACAAGAAGGATACACCACCCAGGAAATTTACCAACATTGGTATTACATACGCCGATGCCCTTCAGAGACTCATGGAGCAACGAATGTTGAAGCCAATCGGTCCTACACCTGACCCCGAAAAGAAATCCAAGTTCTGGGATGGGAATTCCTACTGCAAATACCATGGAGGCAAAGGGCATGATACAGAGAAATGTTACAAATTAAAACATGTCATTCAAGATATGATCGAAAGCGGGAGGTTGTCCCTCTCAACCTTTAACCCACAAGGTAGCTTAGGCAATCCTCATGGATATACCACTTATCAAGAAACTCTTCTTGACTATTATCCTTCCAATGTTCCCAATGATGAGGACGGGGTGCTCAAATGGGTGAATGCTCAAAGCCAAATGCCGAAGCCAGTTGCTTTGGAAGGGAAAATGTTCAAGCATGGGCCGATGATTACGAGTCTAGTTCTAGGATCGAGTCAAAGTCCGAGTCCGAGTCCGAGTTTTAGGCTTTCTATTTCATATTTGTTCTAGTATCTTTCTTCGTGTCCATTTCCATTTCTAGTGACAACCTGGGGGCTGTCCCACGAGTCACATGTCTTCTCAAGCCTATGCTAAATACATTCATTATTCATTTCAATAAAAATACAATTTTCACTCTACATATTCTATCCTATATCTTCCTTTACCCTTTTCCTGTGACAACAAGAATTGGTTTGAGACATTTTAAAATAAACAACGTACGACAGTCGATGTGAGTGCACTTATATGATGTTCCATTCTAGGTTGTAGAGGACCTGAAACTCCGTGTTCATTTTCTTTACCTATTTCATGTCTGGCAATATAAACCACAATATAACCCTAGTTTAGGACGAGCATATCTCAAGAGATTCTAGGACGAATCCAGACCATCTCCCTTGTTAATGATCCATGACGGAAGGCAAGCCCATTCCCCACAATAAACAACCTGTGTTACTAAAGACCAACCCATTTCACACCAAAGGTGCTAGTATGACCCAAATCCATGGTAGCAAACAAATCCAAGACAATATGAGCCATGATGAAAGACAAAAGGCTCAATCAAGAGAAATACCAAAGATCAATATCCAAGACAAAAGAGTCAAAAGAAGAAGGCTCAATCAAGCAAGTTCTCAATTATCAACCATCTCAACCATTCCAACTTTCAATCTCAATTATCAACCATCTCAACCATTCCAACTTTCAATCTCAATTATCAACCATCTCAACCATTCCAACTTTCAATCTCAATTATCAACCATCCCCATTTCCAACTTTCAAGTTTTCAACCTTCCAACCTCAATTAACATCCTTTCCACAACCAAATTTACCTCTATACTGGGGGCTCCTTATTGTCGCCCAGCCTCTTTTTACCAAAGTCCAGAGTCATCTTCACATCCTGGGGGCTTCTCTTCCAAGATGCCACCCTTCCTTTATTCCTCTAAGTCTAGCTAGTACTCGGTCCGGACAATAACAAAGGTCAAAGATCAATTCTCCAAGTCATCGTGCCTCAGAGAGGGCTCTCTTTTACAGCAAACGGCAGCAAAAGAAGTCCTAGTAGACAGATGATCCATGGCTCATGCCTTGCCTTTATGTGTCCCCATCATTCTTGCAATTCTTATACCTTTGGAACTGATACGCATTATCACCCACACTTGGTTAGGGGTTGCGCATACGCAGGCAAAGTCTGTCAAGGTCATTCCCTGTGTCGCGTCAAATCTAAGTCTACATTTCGCGTCACGTCCGTATAGGGTCTACGTTGCGTCAGTCACGTGTCTAAAGCCCATTTGAATATGCATAACGTATTACAAACAACAAACTTCTTTGAACAAGTTTTAAACAACTTTTATAAAGAAACAATTTTTGCAAAGCCTATGTGTTTCCTCACTCGAGGTACATGTGATAATTGCTTACGTGCATATATTAGATTGCGTTCTTGTGTGGCTACTAACCATGCAGGTAAGTATCAGAAGCAGTGCTCGCTCTAACTGGGGGCTTCGCTCAAGTCTCCATTCTCTCCAGCGCAGCAGTATTTTGCAGTATTGCTCAAATTGTTATGTCCAGCGCAGCGGTATTTTGCAGTATTGCTCACCCAACGAGAGTTTGCTTGAGAACAGAAACAGGCAGATTCCCCAAGTCATCGTTTTATTCCCCGGTGAGAGTTTGCTTGAGAACAGAGACAGGCAGATTCCCCAAAGTCATCGTTTCATTCCCCAGTGAGAGTTTGCTTGAGGACAGAGACAGGCAGATACCCCCAGGCGATCCTTCATCCCTTTAGGTAACCCTTTTCAGGATAGACCTTCATACCTTTAGGTAACCCTTTCAGGATAAACCCTTAGATCTTTTAGATCCTTTAGATATCTTTCAGAATAATCCCTTCAGACAACCCTTCACATGATTCTTTAGATAATCCTTTATACCTTCAGATGACCCTTCAGATAACCTTCACATAATCCATTATCCCTTCAGATCTTTCAGAAACTTACCTTAATTTTTCAAATAACCCTTAGATATCCCCTTCAGGATAATCCTTCCTTCAGCCTTCCTCCCTTCAGATAATCCTTTATTTCTTCAGACTCTTCAGAATAATCCTTTCAGTAACCTTCAGATAACCCTTTCCAGTTAAGTCCCCTTTCAATCCTTTAGAGAGAAGTATCCTTCAGCCTTCCCTTTAGAGAGGATTATCCTTCATCCTTCCCTTTAGAGGGAGATAGCCTTCAGAGTTAGCCTTCGAAAGTGTTAAGAAGCTTCTTCAGAATCCCTGTGACCCCCTAATGCCTTCAGACACCAAGTTATCTTCAGACCAAAGAGTTTTGCCGAAGCGTCTTCAGTCTCGTTTCACCCAGGGGTATCTCAGGTATGGTTTCTTCTTATGGTCAAGAGCTTCCTTACGTAGTCTAATGGACTTTAAACGACCCTCCCGATAGTCGACAGACTCTAAAATGTTCCCGACGACAGTCCTTGGTTCGACACCCCTTGAGCCGCCTCGCGTCGCCATAGTCGTCGGGTTGTAATCTTCGATTGACCTGATGGCTATACTTTGACTTTCGCCTTGTCCAAGCCTCGGTCAAAGTGGGGCTCAGAGACACCTCGTTTACGCACCCTCGCAAACCACCCGGTGATGATTGGGCCGCATGTTTGATTCGCGGAACGATTAGTGACAATTCGTAAGATTATCGTCAAGTGATTGCTCAAAAATTAATGTCAACCTCTTAGTTGTCATCTACGTGCCGATACGGTCGTTTTTGGCGATAATTAGAGTACATTCGAGTCCGGTCAAAAACCGTCTCCATTTTCTCGATAACCGTTAAATCCCGAGTCGAATGTTCGGAATGTTCCGGATATTTCTATTCCATATTTCTCAAATTTTATCTTTTGGCAAATAATATCCCGTAATATTCAAAAGATAATCGAATTAAATCCGTCCTACCATAACTTAAACACGGAAATCTTTCTTAAACAGAGGAAACCTCCGGGAATAGACGCAAAGTGTCTTTGCGCCTCTTCCAAGAGACGCATGGGCGCTGCGCGCCTCTTCCCGTGCCCTTCTTTGCATGATTTACGTATCTTTTTTATATCTTTCCGAGATTCACTTCCAAAGAGTCTCCGAAACCATAATTCCTCCGTGTGATTAGTATAAATAGGAGCTTTCGTTCCTCATATTTCTCACGCGAGTGTCCGCCCTTCTCTTCTCCCTTTGCATTCTAGACTTTGTTCTTACTAATTGGCGCCTACGTGCTTGAACTTCCGACCACGTAAGCTCGGATCTTTCCGGGTACCAGCCTCTCCGTTGCATGACCGACCAATTTGACCAACTACACAATAATCAATCTAAACTAATCAATCGTTTTCCTCTTACGAGGGCACTCTTTCATTGCATTCGCGTCGAGCATTCACTAATCGATTTTCTTAGTTCATCTCGTTCCGTCAACATGTAAGTCTGAGGGTGTAATAATTCTCTTTTATTTATTGTACTTTTATTTTATTGTATTCATCGTTGTAAGATTTACGTCGAAAATACCATTTAAAACCGATTTCTAAAACCCCTTTGTTAAAACCTGTTTTTACGGATTTCCGAGTAAAAACTCGTCGAGAAAGGACGCAAAGAATCGCTGCGCCTCTTGAAGGAGCGATTCTGCTGCGCCTCTTCGTGAGGCTGCCGCAGTTCCTGCTTCCTTTCTTCTTCGTTTATTCTCTGTAATTCGTTCGTGTTTTTGCTTGTTTCGTTTGTTCTTGTTAATTCTTCGTTCACATCATCATTAATAATTTCATGTGTATTATAATTCATCATCATCTACATGTTTTAATTCATCATTGTTCCGACTTAAATCCCTAATAATCAATGTTTACGGGTTTTCGTCATTAATATTCAAACCCGAATTTTAGAAGTTCAATCTGTTCATATTGGGTTTCTGAGGTTCGTCATTGATATATTTGCATCCATATTCGTCGTCATTCGTCATGTTTAGTCTAATTAATTGTTTAGTTTGTTTATTACTCATTCATTAACATCGACCCTTCACATAATTAATCCGTCTTTATTTCCGTCTCATCCATGTTTTACTGTTTTTACGACCCCTTCATATGTTAAATAATCTGCTAATTACTTTCATCCGAGTCAAATATTTAATCAATCCCTAAATTAACAATCAACATTAACGGTTTGCAGTTCCGGCTTCACAGCCAGAACTCACCCTTGGAACAGACGCAAGAATCGCTGCGCTTTCTTCCAAAGGGCGCATGTCTCTGCGCTGTTCCAGGTGAATTCTCCTCAAACTCCTTTTCTCGCTTTGACCTAGTTTAGTTAGTCTACGTATTAATCCACTAATACTCGTATTATGACCTTCTGATTTGTTCCTATTTCTTTTTATTCTTTTATTCTTTTTTTTTATCAAATCATCCGTTTTAAAGGTATTTTAGACATAAATCACCTAATCCGTTGTAATTAATGTAATTTCCATTATTGTAATTTTCTTTTATTGTATTTCTTCTTTCATTTGTATGTTTTCACATGTAAATCAACATTAAATCCAACTTCGACATTAATTGTATGCTAATTAATTGTTCACCGACTTAGCCTAATATTCACATGTTAGGATTAATTCAATAGATGTTGCATTGCATGCATCATAACCGACGATATATCAAGTACGAATAAACTCCCTAATCATTAGTAGAGGCCGCTATCGAGGCGGGCGGGATTAGGTGTTCGATCAAAAGAGCTTCCTAATACGTACCCTCACCCCTTACTCCAGATCTCCGTGAGCACCCGTGTTCATTGGCATCCACGAGAGTCATTCTAGACATAGAATGCTAAGGGTAACGATTGCTTAGTGTTCATGTCACTACTTTGTGTCTTGACATGACATGAGGTATTCGAACGGTTCCAATTTCCCATAAAAATTGGTGGCGACTCCATACAAAATGCAAACGCTTGTTTCTCGCTCCTCACCAAGCGCCCCGTGGGCGGCCCGCTCCATCCACGCTTTGGCGACTCTGGGGATATACACTTACGTGTAGCTAGGGTGAAACTCGAACAAGGTTAGGGAATAGTTTGTACAAGACAATTGTCGGTTTTCATAACTCGGTCTTCCTAGACCGTTTAATTCGGCCTTCCTAGGCCCAACCCAACCCATTCGACCAATCGTCCCGTCTAAACGGTCCTAATTCTTATTTGGGCCTAAGGATGGATAGCGATTGACGTCATCCATACCATGATGCTTACTCTTGTTTGTATCAAGGGCCTTCACTACTTGAGGAAATGGACTAGAATCGGCCTTACTCTTGTTTGGCACGAGCTTCTCCACGACTTCGGGTTTGATGGTTCGGTATGGCAACCCACCCTTTAAACCAAAACCCTTCTAAATGCACTCAGCATCCCGTTATAATGCTTGTATAAATGTGTAAACCTTACGTGATCACCATTTCTAAACAAAACCATGACAAATTTTCAAAAAATCAAAATCCTTTTTCAAATAAAAATTTCAAATAGGCCATTGATTGGCGCAAAACCCACCAAAACTCGTCCGTTTGTCGAGTCAAAATTCGGGCCTAAAACCCATTTCAAAACTAAATAAAAATAATAAAAAAAAAAAAACCAAAAAAAAAAAAAAAAACCAAAACCGTTTTAAACAAAATATTTTCAAACCGTGTAAATGCGAATATGTAAATTCAATTGGGCTAAGTTAGAGTCGAAGGTCAAACCGACTACGTCCTAGTCCGAACTCCGTCGAGTCATGAACCCGTCTTTTCCTACATTTTGGGTCATTTCAAAATTCAAGTCAAGTCCTAAGGCGTCACGCCGTCATTTTGGACCCCCTATCCCAATTCAGTTAGGATCTAAACACTCGAGTCACACGTTTCAAGGCTCAACACACGAGTCTTAATGGGCCTCATATTTGAGTCTAAACTACAACAGTCTTCTTAACACCTATAAGCAAACCTCGAGTCTAGAATCAACACGTGTCATCAATCCCGTCAATAAGGTCAATCATATAAGGGTCACTCTGTCAAAGTCAACACTCGAGTCTAAAGGTAAAGGTCAAACACCGTGAATCCAAACACGAGAAGTCGCTCACGACATTTCATGAATTCACAAGTCAAGTCTAGATGTGTCATCTTATCCCTTCCTTTGTTGTTTGCCTTAGTATGCGTGAACCCATGTCGAATCAAGTTATAATGCGCGTCATTTCTGTCAAGTAGGAATCCAACAAGTTCCGTCAATCAGCAAGGTCACGAAGCGGTTCAAGCCACAATCACCATGTCTCTCCAGGACGTTTATGCCGTGGTCCTACGAGTTCAAGCTACAGTGGAAGATTTGAGCATTCGCGTCCTCACCCTCGAAAATGGAATGGTGGAAAAGAACATCCCACCTAGAGAAACCTCTAGTCTAGGTCGTCCAAAGCTTTCCTCTTGCAATAACCATCGTCTTAGAAAGCCAAAAATAGCTGAAAGGAAGCCTGGGAGGCATCAAAGAGTGCTTACTGATTTAGGCATGTCTTATGCCGATGCTTTGAAGAGACTTTCTGCCCAAGGTAAGCTACATCCAATAGGTCCGACTCCGGATCCACCTTTAGAGAAACAAGTGAACCTCTTGGAAGGGAAACAAATACTGCTTATATCACCAAGGTAGAGGCCATGATATTGAAGAGTGTTTTCTCTTAAAACACACCATTCAGGATATGATCGAGGATGGCAAGCTTCCAATGCCACCATTTGTGGAGCAATTCGATGTGACCGACCCTCCTGGGTCTAATAGCACTAAATACGATGAAGGATCGTTCCTAGACATTTCTCATCTTCTCAATCCTCGTGATGACAAAGAAATCAAAGCACCAAAGCAGGACGATGTCCAAAGTGGAATGCTCATGCTTTCCAAGTTAGAGGGAGCCATTGATACTCTAAACTCTCGGCTTTCCCACATGGGGAATCAATTTACTGAAATGGATAAGAAGCTTGAGACCCAATCTTTCAAGATGAAGAATGTCCAGACAAACCCTCAATTTGACAGTCCTAAGGAGAAAGCAATAAGTAGACAATCTATTCTTAGTTCTTCTTATTCGGGAATCAAAATCAATAAAGGCATCCTCATGGAGCCTTCATCAAAGAAACCTAACAACTCTTCAAGGTCATTCACAAAAGCTTCCGAAAATAAAGGCACATCTCCTAGGGAATTTACCAACATTGGTATTACATACACCGATGCCCTTCAGAGACTCATGGAGCGACGAATGTTGAAGCCTGTAGGACCTACTCCCGAACCCGAAAGGAAATCCAAATTCTGGGACGAGAACTCGTATTGTGAATACCATAGAGGCAAAGGGCATGATACAGAGAAATGTTACAAATTAAAACATGTCATTCAGGATATGATCGAAAATGGGAAGTTGTCCCTCTCAACTTTTAACCCACAAGGTAGCTTAGGCAATCCTCATGGATATACCACTTATCAAGAAACTCTTCTTGACTATTATCCTTCCAATGTTCCCAATGATGAGGATGGGGTGCTCAAATGGGTGAATGCTCAAAGTCAGATGCCGAAGCCAGTTGCTGGAAGAGAAAATGTTCAAGCGTGGGCCGATGATTACGAGTCTAGTTCTAGGATCGAGTCAAAGTTCGAGTCCGAGTCCGAGTCTTAGGCTTTCTATCTCATATTTGTTCCAGTATCTTTCTTTGTGTCCATTTTCGTTTCTAGTGACAACCTGGGGGCTGTCCCACGAGTCACATGTCTTCTCAAGTCTATGCTAAATACATCCATTATTCATTTCAATAAAAATACAATTTTCAATCCACATATTCTATCCTATCTCTTCCTTTACCCTTTTCCTGTGACAACAAGAATTGGTTTGAGACATTTTAAAATGAACAACAACGCATGCCAAGTCAATGTGAGTACACTTAAATGATGTTCCGTTCTGAGTTGTAGAGGACCCGAAACTCCGTGTTCTTTCTTTACCTATTCCATGTCTGGCAATAGAAACCACAATATAACCCCAGTTTAGGACGAGCCTATCTCAAGAGATTCTGGGACGAATCCAGACCATCTCCCTTATTAGCAATCCATGACGGAAGGCAAGCCCACTCCCCACAATAAATAACCCGTGTTACTAAAAGACCAACCCGTTTCACATCAAAAGGTGCTAGTCTGACCCAAGTCCATCCAAGACGATGCGAGCCGTGATCAAAGATAAAGGCTCAATAAAGAGAAATGACTAAGGACCAATATCCAAGGCCATAGTTATGCCTGTAGCCCAAGACAAAAGAGTCGTAAGAAGAAGGCTCAATCAAGCAAGTCAAGTCAATATCCAAAGTCAATGTCATCCTCAAAAACCGAATCAAGAATCTGAGCAAAAATCCGAGATATATTCTAGACCAAGAATCTGAATCAAGAATAAGCCTGAAGTCAAATACAGAACGGAATAAGGTTGAAGTCTATAAAGAATCAAGACACCGATCAAGATGGTCATCTAGCACCCTCACTTAGCCTTCCACACATTACACACCCTAAGTCCTTCTCGAGACCGTTACCAGGGAGATAGTTAGGAATTTTGAGAATCCTTTCAAGCTCGTCAAATATATCCATCCTTTAGGGCCAAGACATGGAAACTTGAACCCACGTCATTTCAACCTACCTTTATGTGCTCAGGCTACATCAAGCCAAGAGACTCCATTTCCAAGCCATATTACAAGCCATAACCCCATAAAGCCTTAACTCCACAAAATCAAGCTCCAGAGATTTGTTCATCAAAGCCTCTTATTTCCGAGCTCCACATTCCAAATATCCAATCCAGTTTCACCTTGACCCATACACGGAGTCTTCAATACTTTGCTACCCAGAATGGGACATACCCATATCATCCTTAGGGTCCACTAAGTGCGCTCACATGACAAGGAAAATTTTTACAAACCTAGTTATACCTCTTTGGTCTATGATCAAAGGGAGTTATCTCAAATCGATTCTTCGAGTCACCAAAGGAATATTACCCTTGTGACCCCTGCACTTTAAGGCCCTAACAACATAGCTTAGGCACACACTTGAACTACGAGCATGGTTTGATTTCACCTCTTCAGGTGGATACGTAGGCAGTCTTTTCTTACACAAGAAGGATACAACCACAACACCCAAATAAAATTAACCAAACCTCAGAACTACGATCTGGTTTGATTTCACTTCACGTGAATACGTAGGCAGTCCTCATGGACACAACCATCCCAACTTTCAATCTCAATTATCAACCATCTCAACCATCCCAACTTTCAATCTCAATTATCAACCAACCTCAATTTTCAAACTTCCAACCTCAATTAACATCCCTTCCACAACCAAATTTACCTTTATACTGGGGGCTCCTTGTTGTCGCCCAGTCTCTTTTTTTACCAAAGTCCAGAGTCATCTTCTCATCCTGGGGGCTTCTCTTCCAAGAAGCCACCCTTCCTTTATTCCTCTAAGTCTAGCTAGTACTCGGTCCGGACAATGACAAAGGTCTTTGATCGATTCTCCCAGTTATCGTGCCTCAAGAGGAGTCTCCTTTACAGCAAACGGTAGTGAAAAAAATGTCCAAGTAGACAGTTGATCCATGGCTCATGCCTTGCCTTTATATGCCTTCATCATTCTTGAAATTCTTATATCTTTGGAACTGATACGCATTGTCACCCACACTTGCCTAGGGGTTGCGCATGCTTAAGCAAAGTCTGTCTAAGTTATCCCTGTGTCGCGTCAAACCTAAATTAGTGTCGCGTCAGTCAAACCTAAGTCTACATTTCGCGTCACGTCCGCATAGAGTCTACATCGCGTCAGTCACGTGTCTAAAGCCCATTGAATATGCATAACGTATTACAAATGACAAACTTCTTTGAGCAAGTTTCAAACAACTTTTAAAAAAGAAACAACTTTTGCAAAGCCTATGTGTTTCCTCATTTGAGGTCCATGTGCTAATTGCATTTCCTCATGTGATGTGTGTTGTTTTCCTATTAGATTGCGTTCTTGTGTGGCTACTAACCATGCAGATAAGTATCAGAAGCAGTGCTCGCTCTAACTGGGGGCTTCGCTCAAGTCTCCATTCTCCCAAATAGCAGCAGATTTTTGCAAAGATTGCTCAAATCCTTATATCCAAAAGCAAAAGATTATTTTGCAGTATTGCTCACCAAGGGTTCTTCCATGACGATCAAGATGTTCCTAATCGTCATTTCTCTCCAGCGCAGCGGTATTTTGCAGTATTGCTCACCAAGATTTCTCCCATGACGATCAAGATGTTCCTAGTCGTCAATATAATCACCCAACGAGAGTTTGCTTGAAGACAGAAACAGGCAGATTCCCCCAAGTCATCGTTTTATTCCCCGGTGAGAGTTTGCTTGAGAACAGAGACAGGCAGATTCCCCAAAGTCATCGTTTCATTCCCCAGTGAGAGTTTGCTTGAGGACAGAAGCAGGCAGATACCCCCAGGCGATCCTTCATCCCTTTAGGTAACCCTTTTCAGGATAGACCTTCCTACCTTTAGGTAACCCTTTCAGGATAAACCCTTAGATCTTTTAGATCCTTTAGATATCTTTCAATAATCCTTTCGCATAACCCTTCACATGATTCTTTAGATAATCCTTTATATCTTCGAGATGACCCTTCGATAACCTTCACATAATCCATTATCCCTTCATACCTTTCGAAACTTACCTTAATTTTTCGAGATAACCCTTAGATATCCTCCTTCGATAATCCTTTATTTCTTCGACTCTTCGAATAATCCTTTCGAATCTTTCGATAACCCTTTTTAGTTAAGTCCCCTTTCAATCCTTTAGAGAGAAGTATCCTTCAGCCTTCCCTTTAGAGAGGATTATCCTTCAGCCTTCCCTTTAGTGAGAAGTAGCCTTCAGAGTTTAGCCTTCAGAAGTGTTAAGAAGTTTCTTCAGAATCCCTGTGACCCCTAATGCCTTCAGACACCAAGTTATCTTCAGACCAAAGAGTTTTTTGCCGAAGCGTCTTCAGTTCCGCTTCACCCAGGGGTATCTCAGGTATGGTCTCTTCTTATGGCTGGCGAGCTTCCTTACGTAGTCTAATGGACTTTAAACGACCCTCCCCGATAGTCGACAGACTCTAAAATGTTCCCGGCGATAGGTCCTTGGCTCAGACCCCTTGAGCCGCCTCGCGTCGCCATAGTCGTCAGGTTGTAATCTTCGATTGACCTGATGGCTATACTTTGACTTTCGCCTTGTCCAAGCCTCAGTCAAAGTGGGGGCTCTGTAGACACCTCGTTTCTGCACCCCTCGCAAACCACCCGGTGATGATTGGGCCGCATGTTTGATTCGCGGAACGATTTGTGACAGTTCGTAAGATTATCGTCAAGTGATTGCTCAAACATTAATGTCTACCTCTTAGTTGTCATCTACGCGCCGATACGGTCGTTTTGGCAGTAATTAGAGTACATTTGGAGTCCGGGTCAAAAACCGTCTTCATTTCCTAAAACCGTCAAATCCCGAGTCAAAGCAATGTGCTTATCTACCTAAGGTTAGGATGTCATAAAATGTTGAGATTATGTCTCATTTTGAGTCTCATGTCACTTCATTAGGCTAAACTAAAAGTTTACATTACAAAATGTGCATTTCATTTAGCTAAAATGACAACCCAATCTTTAGGCCCGTTTTACGAGGTGATAACGAGTTTTATGGGTCAGGCCTATTTCACATAAAGTTCTAGATCTCTTTCTTAGCTTTCCAACGCCACCGAAATCACCTTAATCCGAGTCTTGTAGAGAAAGTTATGCCTAAAATACGACAGGCTGTCAAACGCGTTTTCTACGCGCAGAGGAACCTACCCGGGAAAGGACGCAGCAAGTGCTGCGCCTCTTCCAAGGAGCGCAGTGCCTGCTGCGCCTCTTCCCCAGGGCTTTCTTTTTGTCCAAGTTTCCGCGTTAAACCTAAGTCGGTTGTTTCCGGATCTTTCCTTCCGTATCCTAGTCTTACCATAATTCCTTCGCGTGATTAGTATAAATAGGAGCTTTCGTTCCTCATATTTCTCACGCGAGTGTCCGCCCTTCTCTTCTCCCTTTGCATTCTAGACTTTGTTCTTACTAATTGGCGCCTACGTGCTTGAACCTTCGACCACGTAAGCTCGGATCCTTCCGGGTACCAGCCTCTCCGTTGCATGACCGACCAATTTGACCACTACACTCAATCAATCTAATTAATCAACTTGTTAAATCGTTTTCCTCTTTCGAGGGCACTCTTTCCTTACGTTCGCGTCGAGCATTCACTAATCGATATCTTAGTTCATCTCGTTCCGTCAACATGTAAGTCTGAGGGTGTTAAATCTCTCTTTTATTTATTGTATTTTATTTATTGTACATCATCGTTGTAAGGTTTATGTCGAAAACACCATTAAAACCGATTTCTAAAACCGTACTTTAAAACCTTTTTTGCGGATTTCCGGTGAGATGACGAAAGAGAAAGGACGCAAAGAATCGCGCGCCTCTTGAAGGAGCGCGGCACTGCCGCGCCTCTTCGTGAGGGCCGCCGCAGCTTCCTTTTTTTTCTTCTTCCTCGTCCTCTGTAATTCGTTCTTGTTTTGTTTATATTCGTTTGTTCTGTATTTCTTCGCCATATTAGCATATAATTCATATGTATATTATTCATCATTGATTCACATGTTTATTTGTCATAAGTCCGACTCAAATCCTAAGTAATCAATATTTACGGGTTTTCGTCATTATATTCAAACCCGGATTTTTAGAGGTTCAATTTAACCATGTTGAGTTTCTGGAATTCGTCATTGATACATTCTAATCTGTCTTTCATCACACTTTCACCTGTTTAGTCATTAATCCGTCATATTCATCATGTTTAGTCTAATCAATTAATTAATTTGTTTAGTTGTTTGTTGATTTCATTCATTAACATCGACCCTTCACATAATTAATCCGTCTTATTTCCGTCTCATTCATGTTTTACTGTTTTATTGACCCATTCATATGTAAATAATCCATTAATCACTTTCATCCGAGTAATTATTTTAATTTATCATTAAATCATCAATTACCATTAACGATTTGCAGTTCCGGGCTTCACAGCCAGAACTCACCCTTGGAACAGACGCAGCAACTGCTGCGCCTCTTCCAAAGGGCGCAGTGTCTGCTGCGCCTGTTCCAGGATGAGTTCTGTCTCTGAACTCCTCTTCTGCCTTGACTTAGTTATTTAGCTACGTATTAATCGACTAATACCTGTATTATCACCTTCTGACTTATTCGTATCTCTTTCTAATTTATTCTTTTATTTCTTTTTCTTAAATTATCCGTTTTAAAGGTATTTTCGACATAAATCGCCTATCCGTTGTAATCAATGTAATTTTCATTATTGCAATTCATAGTTATTGTATTTCTTTCATTGCTTGTATGCTTTCACATGTAAATGAGCATTAAAATCCTACTTCGACCTAATTGTATGCTAAATTAATTGTTAACCGACTTAGTTAATTCTCACATGTTAGGATTAATCTATGGATGTTGCATTGCATGCATATAACCGACGGTATATCGAGTACGAATAACTTCCCTAATCATTAGTAGAGGCCGCTATCGAGGCGGGCGGGATTAGGTGTTCGATCAAAAGAGCTTCCTAATACGTACCCTCACCCCTTACTCCAGATCTCCGTGAGCACCCGTGTTCATTGGCATCCACGAGAGTCATTCTAGACATAGAATGCTAAGGGTAACGATTGCTTAGTGTTCATGTCACTACTTTGTGTCTTGACATGACACGAGGTATTCGAACGGTTCCAATTTCCCATAAAAATTGGTGGCGACTCCATACAAAATGCAAACGCTTGTCCTCGTTTCTCGCCAAGCGCCCCGTGGGCGGCCCGTCCCACGCTTTGGCGACTCACTGGGATATTACACTTACGTGTAGCTAAGGGTGAAACTTGAACAAGGTTAGGGAATAGTTTGTACAAGACAATTGTCGGTTTTCATAACTCGGTCTTCCTAGACCGTTTAATTCGGCCTTCCTAGGCCCAACCCAACCCATTCGACCAATCGTCCCGTCTAAACGGTCCTAATTCTTATTTGGGCCTAAGGATGGATAGCGATTGACGTCATCCATACCATGATGCTTACTCTTGTTTGTATCAAGGGCCTTCACTACTTGAGGAAATGGACTAGGAATCGGCCTTACTCTTGTTTGGCACGAGCCTCTCCACAGACTTCGGGTTTGATGGTTCGGTATGGCAACCCACCCTTTAAACCAAAACCCTTTTAAATGCACTCAGCATCCCGTTATAATGCCTGTATGAATGTTTGTACCTTACGTGATCACCATTTCTAAACGAAACCATGACGATTTTGCAAAAATCAAAATCTTTTCTTTTAATAAATATTTTCGAAATAGGCCTTGATTAGCGCAAAACCCAGTCAAAACTCTGTCCGTTTGTCGAGTCAAATTTCGGGCCTAAAACCCATTTTAAAAAAAAAAAAAAAATCAAAAAAAAAAAAAATCAACAAAAAAAAAACAAAAAAAAAATGTTTTATTCAAAATATTTTAAAACATGTAAATGTGTAAATTCAATTGGGCTAAGTTAGAATCAAAGTTCAAACCGACTATGTCCTAGTCGAACTCACAAGTCGTAAACCCGTCTTCCTTTACATTTTGGGTCTTTTCAAAATTCAAGTCAAGTCCTAAGGCGTCACGCCGTCATTTTGGACCCCCTACCCCATTTCAGTTAGGATCTAAACACTCGAGTCACACGTTTCGAGGCTCAACACACGAGTCTCAATGGGCCTCATATTTGAGTCTAAACTACAACAAGTCTTCTTAACACCTATAAGCAAACCTTGAGTCTAGAATCAACACGTGTCATCAATCCCGTCAATAAGGTCAACCACATAAA
Source organism: Silene latifolia (assembly GCF_048544455.1). Classification (NCBI taxonomy): domain Eukaryota; kingdom Viridiplantae; phylum Streptophyta; class Magnoliopsida; order Caryophyllales; family Caryophyllaceae; genus Silene; species Silene latifolia. The sequence continues at coordinate 6,411,044 of NC_133536.1, forward strand.
CATCACTCCATCAAAGTCAACACTCGAGTCTAAATTAAAGTCAAGCACCGTGGGTCCAAACACGAGAGGTCACTCACGATGTCTCCTGGATTCACAAGTCAAGAGTCTAGTCATCTCGTCTCGTCATGTATCCTTTGTTTGTTGCCTTAGTATGCGTGATCCCATGTCAAGTCAAGTCGTAATGCGTATCATTTTCTTCTCGGTAGGAATTCTGCAATTTTCGATGAAAGTATTCAAGAGCGTTTATCTGTCGACGTCAAGGGACTAAGTGCTGCAGTCATTAAGCTTCAAGCCACCGTCGAAGACTTGAGCGCTCGTGTCATCAATATGGAAAAGAAGATAGACATGATAAAACTTTTACCATCTTCTCATACCCTAAGGCCAAGTTATAGCTTCAACACGACTCACCCATCTAAGAAGGCCAATGAAGGCAAGGGAGTCAACCTCTTGGAAACTCCACCCAGAAGGCCGGGACGAGGCCATAGGGAATTCGTTGACCTCGGAACCACATATGAAGTGGCTCTACGAAGACTGGTTTCCCAGGGAAAACTTCATCCAATCGGTCCAACCCCGGACCCTGAAAAGATATTCCCTAGATGGAAAGGCGATTCATATTGTCAGTACCATCAAGGTAGGGGACACGATACGGAGGAATGCTTTTGTCTAAAGCATATTATTCAGGATATGATCAAGGATCGCAAGCTTCCTGTGCCACCTTCCGCCAAGAAATCCAAGAAGACCGACCCTCTTGGGTCCAATATCATTAAACATGACGAAGAGTCATCTCTAGACTGTTCTCATCTCCTCGATCCTCATGATGGTAAAGAAATCAATGTCCTCGAAGACGGAGATATCCAAGATGGAATGCTCATGCTTTCCAGGGCCTTTGACAATAAATTCTCCAAAATAGAGGGAGCTATTGATACTCTAAACTCTCGACTTTCCAACATAGAAAACCTGCTCGCCGAAACGGGTAAGAAGCTTGATGCCCAACCTCTCAAAATGAAAAGTGTCCAGACAAACCCTCAATTTGACAGTCCTAAGGAGAAAGCAATAAGTAGACAATCTATTCTTAGTTCTTCTTATCCGGGAGTCAAAATCAATAAAGGCATCCCCATGGATCCTTCGTCAAAGAAACCTAACAACCCTCCAAGGTCATTTACAAAGGCTTCCGAAAATAAGGGCACACCGCCTAGGAAATTTACCAACATTGGTATTACATACACCGATGCCCTTCAGAGACTCATGGAGCGACGAATGTTGAAGCCTGTTGGACCTACACCAGATCCAGAAAGGAAATCCAAGTTCTGGGATGAGAATGCCTACTGCAAATACCATAGAGGCAAAGGGCATGATACAGAGAAATGTTACAAATTAAAACATGTCATTCAGGATATGATCGAAAGCGGGAGGTTGTCCCTCTCAACCTTTAACCCACAAGGTAGCTTAGGCAATCCTCATGGATATACCACTTATCAAGAAACTTTTCTTGACTATTACCCTTCCAGTGTTCCCAATAATGAGGACGGGGTGCTCAAATGGGTGAATGCTCAAAGCCAAATGCCGAAGCCAGTTGCTGGAAGGGAAAATGTTCAAGCATGGGCCGATGATTACGAGTCTAGTTCTAGGATCGAGTCAAAGTCCGAGTCCGAGTCCGAGTTTTAGGCTTTCTATTTCATATTTGTTCTAGTATCTTTCTTCGTGTCCATTTCCATTTCTAGTGACAACCTGGGGTCGTCCCCCACGAGTCACATGTCTTCTCAAGCCTATGCTAAATACATTCATTATTCATTTCAATAAAAATACAATTTTCACTCTACATATTCTATCCTATATCTTCCTTTACCCTTTTCCTGTGACAACAAGAATTGGTTTGAGACATTTTAAAATAAACAACGTACGACAGTCGATGTGAGTGCACTTATATGATGTTCCATTCTAGGTTGTAGAGGACCAAACTCCGTGTTCATTTTCTTTACCTATTTCATGTCCTGCAATATAAACCACAATATAACCCTAGTTTAGGACGAGCATATCTCAAGAGATTCTAGGACGAATCCAGACCATCTCCCTTGTTAATGATCCATGACGGAAGGCAAGCCCATTCCCCACAATAAACAACCCGTGTTACTAAAGACCAACCCATTTCACACCAAAGGTGCTAGTATGACCCAAATCCATGGTAGCAAACAAATCCAAGACAATATGAGCCATGATGAAAGACAAAAGGCTCAATCAAGAGAAATACCAAAGATCAATATCCAAGACAAAAGAGTCAAAAGAAGAAGGCTCAATCAAGCAAGTCAGAGTCAATACCCAAAGACAAAGTAATCCTTCAAAACCGAATCAAGAATCTAAGCAAGAAGCCGAGATATATTTTAGACCAAGAATCAATCAATCAAGAAATACTAAACGGAATACTCCTAAAGTCTATATAGAATCAAGCTACGGTATAGAATCGAGACATCAATCAAGATGGTCATCTAGCACCCTCATTTAGCCTTTCACACATCATACCCTAAGTCCTTCTCGAGACCGTTACGGGGAGATAGTTAGGAATTTCGAGAATCCTCTCAAGCTCACAAATATACCCATCCTTTAGCGCCAAGACATGGAAACTTGAACCCACATCATTTTAACCTACCCTTTATGTGCTCAGGCTACATCAAGCCAAGAGACTCCATTTCCAAGCCACCTTACAAGCCATAATCCCATCAAGCCTTAACTCCACAAAATCAAGCTCCAGAGATTTGTTTCACCAAAGCCTCTTATTACCGAGCTCCACATTCCAAATATCCAATCCAGTTTCACCTTGACCCATACACGGAGTCTTCAATACTTTGTTACCTAGAACGGGACATACCCATATCATCCTTAGGGTCCACTAAGTGCGCTCACATGACAAGGAAAATTTTTACAAACCTAGTTATACCTCTTTGGTCTATGATCAAAGGGAGTTATCTCAAATCGATTCTTCGAGTCACCAAAGGAATATACCCTCGTGACCCCTGCACTTTAAGGTCCTAACAACATAGCTTAGGCACACACTTGAACTACGAGCATGGTTTGATTTCACCTTTTCACGTGAATACGTAGGCAGTCCTTTCTTACACAAGAAGGATACAACCGCAACACCCAAACAAAATTAACCAAACCTCAGAACTACGATCTGGTTTGATTTCAGCTTTTCAGGTGGATACGTAGGCAGTCCTCAAGGACACAACCATCCTTAACCATTAACCTTCAACCTCTATTTAAACCTTCCAACCTCAATTAACATCCCTTCCACAACCAACATCTCTATACTGGGGGCTCCTTATTGTCGCCCAACCTCTTTTTACCAAAGTCCAGAGTCATATTCTCATCCTGGGGGCTTCTTTTCCAAGATGTCACCCTTCCTTTATTCCTCTAAGTCTAGCTAGTACTCGGTCCGGACAATGACAAAGATCTTAGATCAATTCTCCAAGCCATCATGCCTCAAGAGGGGTCTCTTTTACAGCAAGCGGCGGCAGAAAACATCCAAGTAGACAGCTGATCCATGGCTCATGCCTTGCCTTTATATGACGTCATCATTCTCTCAATTATTCTACTTTGGAACTGATACGCATTGCCACCCACACTTGGATAGGGGTTGCGCATGCTTAAGCAAAGTCTGTCAAGGTCATCCCCTGTGTCGCGTCAAACCTAAGTCTACATTTCGCGTCACGTCCGCATAAGGTCTACGTCGCGTCAGTCACGTGTCTAAAGCCCATTTGAATATGCATAACGTATTACAAATGACAAACTTCTTTGAGCAAGTTTCAAACAACTTTTAAAAAAGAAACAACTTTTGCAAAGCCTATGTGTTTCCTCATTTGAGGTCCATGTGCTAATTGCATTTCCTCATGTGATGTGTGTTGTTTTCCTATTAGATTGCGTTCTTGTGTGGCTACTAACCATGCAGATAAGTATCAGAAGCAGTGCTCGCTCTAACTGGGGGCTTCGCTCAAGTCTCCATTCTCCCCAGCGCAGCAGTATTTTGCAGTATTGCTCAAATCCTTATATCCAGCGCAGCATTATTTTGCAGTATTGCTCACCAAGGGTTCTTCCATGACGATCAAGATGTTCCTAATCGTCATTTCTCTCCAGCGCAGCGGTATTTTGCAGTATTGCTCACCAAGATTTCTCCCATGACGATCAAGATGTTCCTAGTCGTCAATATAATCACCCAACGAGAGTTTGCTTGAAGACAGAAACAGGCAGATTCCCCCAAGTCATCGTTTTATTCCCCGGTGAGAGTTTGCTTGAGAACAGAGACAGGCAGATTCCCCAAAGTCATCGTTTCATTCCCCAGTGAGAGTTTGCTTGAGGACAGAAGCAGGCAGATACCCCCAGGCGATCCTTCATCCCTTTAGGTAACCCTTTTCAGGATAGACCTTCCTACCTTTAGGTAACCCTTTCAGGATAAACCCTTAGATCTTTTAGATCCTTTAGATATCTTTCAGAATAATCCTTTCAGACAACCCTTCACATGATTCTTTAGATAATCCTTTATATCTTCAGATGACCCTTCAGATAACCTTCACATAATCCATTATCCCTTCAGATCTTTCAGAAACTTACCTTAATTTTTCAAATAACCCTTAGATATCCCCTTCAGGATAATCCTTCCTTCAGCCTTCCTCCCTTCAGATAATCCTTTATTTCTTCAGACTCTTCAGAATAATCCTTTCAGTAACCTTCAGATAACCCTTTCCAGTTAAGTCCCCTTTCAATCCTTTAGAGAGAAGTATCCTTCAGCCTTCCCTTTAGAGAGGATTATCCTTCATCCTTCCCTTTAGAGGGAGATAGCCTTCAGAGTTAGCCTTCGAAAGTGTTAAGGAGCTTCTTCGAATCCCGTGACCCCTAATGCCTTCGTACACACAAGTTATCTTCGGACCAAAGAGTTTTGCCGGCGTCTTCAGTCTCGTTTCACCCAGGGGTATCTCAGGTATGGTTTCTTCTTATGGCTGGCGAGCTTCCTTACGTAGTCTAATGGACTTTAAACGACCCTCCCCGATAGTCGACAGACTCTAAAATGTTCCCGACGACAGGTCCTTGGTTCAGACCCCTTGAGCCGCCTCGCGTCGCCATAGTCGTCAGGTTGTAATCTTCGATTGACCTGATGGCTATACTTTGACTTTCGCCTTGTCCAAGCCTCGGTCAAAGTGGGGGCTCAGAGACACCTCGTTTCCGCACCCCTCGCAAACCACCCGGTGATGATTGGGCCGCATGTTTGATTCGCGGAACGATTAGTGACATGATTAAAGATTATCGTCAAGTGATTGCTCAAAAATTAATGTCAACCTCTTAGTTGTCATCTACGTGCCGATACGGTCGTTTTGGCATAATTAGAGTACATTCGAGTCCGGGTCAAAAACCGTCTCCATTTTCTCGATAATCTGTTAAATCCCGAGTCGAATGTTCTCGAATGTTCCTGGATATTTCTATTCCATATTTCTCAAATTTTATCTTTTGGCAAATAATATCCCGTAATATTCAAAAGATAATCGAATTAAATCCGTCCTACCATAACTTAAACACGGAAATCTTTCTTAAACAGAGGAAACCTCCAGGGAATAGACGCAAAGCAGTCTTTGCGCCTCTTCCAAGAGACGCAGATGGGCTGCCGCCTCTTCCCAGGCCCTTCTTTGCATGATTTACGTATCTTTTTTATATCTTTCCGAGATTCACTTCCAAAGAGTCTCCGAAACCATAATTCCTCCGTGTGATTAGTATAAATAGGAGCTTTCGTTCCTCATATTTCTCACGCGAGTGTCCGCCCTTCTCTTCTCCCTTTGCATTCTAGACTTCTTTCTTACTAATTGGCGCCTACGTGCTTGAACCTTCGACCACGTAAGCTCGGATCCTTCCGGGTACCAGCCTCTCCGTTGCATGACCGACCAATTTGACCACTACACTCAATCAATCTAATTAATCAATTTGTTAAATCGTTTTCCTCTTTAGAGGGCACTCTTTCCTCGCATTCGCGTCGAGCATCACTAATCGATTTTCTTAGTTCTTCTCGTTCCGTCAACATGTAAGTCTGAGGGTGTGATAATTTCTCTTTTATTTATTGTTATTTATTTCATTGTATCACAATTGTAAGGTTTATGTCGAAAATACCAATTAAAACCGATTTCTAAAACCGTCTTCAAAATCTTTTTTTTTCGGATTTCCAAAGAGATGTAGACGTCGAGAAAAGACGCAAAGAATCGCTGCGCCTCTTCAAAGGAGCGCAGCACCTGCTGCGCCTCTTTGTGAGGCTGCCGCAGTTCCTGCTTCTTTTCTTCTTCCTCGTCCTCTGTAATTCGTCTTTTGTTTTGTTTTCTTTTGTTTGTTCTTTAATTCGTTCGTATAATTGTCGACATTAATAATTCACATGTATATAATTTCATATGTATATTATTCATCATCATTAACATGTTTTAATTGTCATAAATCCGACTTAAATCCCTAATAATCAATGTTTACGGGTTTTCGTCATTAATATTCAAACCCGAATTTTAGAAGTTCAATCTGTTTATATTGGGTTTCTGAGGTTCGTCATTGATATATTTGCATCCATATTCGTCGTCATTCGTCATGTTTAGTCTAATTAATTGTTTAGTTTGTTTATTACTCATTCATTAACATCGACCCTTCACATAATTAATCCGTCTTTATTTCCGTCTCATCCATGTTTTACTGCTTTCATGACACCTTCATATGAAATTAACCTGTTAAATTACTTTCATCCGAGTCAATTAATTTAAATCAATCCATTAAAATTAACAATTAACATTAACGATTTGCAGTTCCGGCTTCACAGCCAGAACTCACCCTTGGAACAGACGCAGCAACTGCTGCGCCTCTTCCAAAGGGCGCAGTGCCTGCTGCGCCTGTTCCAGGATGAGTTCTGTCTCTGAACTCCTTTTCTGCTTTGACCTAGTTTAGTTAGTCTACGTATTAATCCACTAATACTCGTATTATCACCTTCTGATTTGTTCCTATTTCTTTTTATTCTTTTATTCTTTTTTTTTATCAAATCATCCGTTTTAAAGGTATTTTAGACATAAATCACCTAATCCGTTGTAATTAATGTAATTTCCATTATTGTAATTTTCTTTTATTGTATTTCTTCTTTCATTTGTATGTTTTCACATGTAAATCAACATTAAATCCAACTTCGACATTAATTGTATGCTAATTAATTGTTCACCGACTTAGCCTAATATTCACATGTTAGGATTAATTCAATAGATGTTGCATTGCATGCATCATAACCGACGATATATCAAGTACGAATAAACTCCCTAATCATTAGTAGAGGCCGCTATCGAGGCGGGCGGGATTAGGTGTTCGATCAAAAGAGCTTCCTAATACGTACCCTCACCCCTTACTCCAGATCTCCGTGAGCACCCGTGTTCATTGGCATCCACGAGAGTCATTCTAGACATAGAATGCTAAGGGTAACGATTGCTTAGTGTTCATGTCACTACTTTGTGTCTTGACATGACACGAGGTATTCGAACGGTTCCAATTTCCCATAAAAATTGGTGGCGACTCCATACAAAATGCAAACGCTTGTCCCTCGTTTCTCGCCAAGCGCCCCCGTGGGCGGCCCGCTGTCCACAGTTTACCCGTAGTCACATATGAAATCACGGACGGTATCAATTTAGCAACACTTTTGCCTCAGGATCTGTTGCAAGAAAGGGGTAATGTGCAACTTCGAGTCCCGAGTCAAAGCAAACCACCCGGTGATGGAGTTAGGATCGAGAGAGATATAATGGAGTTGGTACGATATCGTGAGCCACGTTGTGGAAGTAGGAATAGTTGATGGAGTTGGGGTTACGAGTTCATGTTTGGTCGGTTGGGGTTTTGTTTTGAGTTCTTAGTTGGTTGTTGTATCTTGATCAAGTTAGTATGTTTGTTTTTAGGTATGGGTTGAACTTCGGGGACGAAGTTCTTTTTAAGGAGGGAAGACTGTAATACCACGGTTTTATGTGTCTCTGGGTACTTTATCGAGTGGGCCTTACTCTGTCGAGTAAGTGTGTTTTGCGTTTTAAAATAGTTTCTGACCTGTTGGGTACTCGATCGAGTAGCCTTGGTACTCGATCGAGTAAGCGGCACTCGATCGAGTACGTTAGTTACTCGATCGAGTAAGTGTGTGTGGACAGCAGGCCGCCCACGGGGGCGCTTGGCGAGAAACGAGGGACAAGCGTTTGCATTTTGTATGGAGTCGCCACCAATTTTTATGGGAAATTGGAACCGTTCGAATACCTCGTGTCATGTCAAGACACAAAGTAGTGACATGAACACTAAGCAATCGTTACCCTTAGCATTCTATGTCTAGAATGACTCTCGTGGATGCCAATGAACACGGGTGCTCACGGAGATCTGGAGTAAGGGGTGAGGGTACGTATTAGGAAGCTCTTTTGATCGAACACCTAATCCCGCCCGCCTCGATAGCGGCCTCTACTAATGATTAGGGAGTTTATTCGTACTTGATATATCGTCGGTTATATGCATGCAATGCAACATCCATGGATTAATCCTAACATGTGAGAATTAGACTAAGTCGGTTGACACATAATTAGCATACAATTGGGTCGAAGTAGGATTTTAATGCTCATTTACATGTGAAAGCATACAAGCAATGAAAGAAATACAATAACTATGAATTGCAATAATGAAAATTACATTGATTACAACGGATAGGCGATTTATGTCGAAAATACCTTTAAAACGGATAATTTAAGAAAAAGAAATAAAAGAATAAATTAGAAAGAGATACGAATAAGTCAGAAGGTGATAATACAGGTATTAGTCGATTAATACGTAGCTAAATAACTAAGTCAAGGCAGAAGAGGAGTTCAGAGACAGAACTCATCCTGGAACAGGCGCAGCAGACACTGCGCCCTTTGGAAGAGGCGCAGCAGTTGCTGCGTCTGTTCCAAGGGTGAGTTCTGGCTGTGAAGCCGGAACTGCAAATCGTTAATGGTAATTGATGATTTAATGATAAATTAAAATAATTACTCGGATGAAAGTGATTAATGGATTATTTACATATGAATGGGTCAATAAAACAGTAAAACATGAATGAGACGGAAATAAGACGGATTAATTATGTGAAGGGTCGATGTTAATGAATGAAATCAACAAACAACTAAACAAATTAATTAATTGATTAGACTAAACATGATGAATATGACGGATTAATGACTAAACAGGTGAAAGTGTGATGAAAGACAGATTAGAATGTATCAATGACGAATTCCAGAAACTCAACATGGTTAAATTGAACCTCTAAAAATCCGGGTTTGAATATAATGACGAAAACCCGTAAATATTGATTACTTAGGATTTGAGTCGGACTTATGACAAATAAACATGTGAATCAATGATGAATAATATACATATGAATTATATGCTAATATGGCGAAGAAATACAGAACAAACGAATATAAACAAAACAAGAACGAATTACGAGGACGAGGAAGAAGAAAAGAAGCGAGAATGGCGGCCTCACGAAGAGGCGAAAGTGCCGCGCTCCTTCGAAGAGGCGCAGCAGTTGCTGCGTCCTTTCTCTTCGTCTGTCTACTGGAAATCCGCAAAAAAGGTTTTAAAGTACGGTTTTAGAAATCGGTTTTAATGGTGTTTTCGACATAAACCTTACAACGATGATGTACAATAAATAAAATACAATAAATAAAAGAGAGATTTAACACCCTCAGACTTACATGTTGACGGAACGAGATGAACTAAGATATCGATTAGTGAATGCTCGACGCGAACGTAAGGAAAGAGTGCCCTCGAAAGAGGAAAACGATTTAACAAGTTGATTAATTAGATTGATTGAGTGTAGTGGTCAAATTGGTCGGTCATGCAACGGAGAGGCTGGTACCCGGAAGGATCCGAGCTTACGTGGTCGAAGGTTCAAGCACGTAGGCGCCAATTAGTAAGAACAAAGTCTAGAATGCAAAGGGAGAAGAGAAGGGCGGACACTCGCGTGAGAAATATGAGGAACGAAAGCTCCTATTTATACTAATCACGCGAAGGAATTATGGTAAGACTAGGATACGGAAGGAAAGATCCGGAAACAACCGACTTAGGTTTAACGCGGAAACTTGGACAAAAAGAAAGCCCTGGGAAGAGGCGCGGCGAGCATCTGCGCTCCTTGGAAGAGGCGCAGCACTTGCTGCGTCCTTTCCCGGGTAGGTTCCTCTGCGCGTAGAAAACGCGTTTGACAGCCTGTCGTATTTTAGGCATAACTTTCTCTACAAGACTCATATTTAGGTGATTTCGGTGGCGTTGGAAAGCTAAGAGAAAGATCTAGAACTTTCTGTGAAATAGGCCTGACCCACAAAAGTAGTTATGACCTCGTAAAACGGGCCTAAAGGTCGGGTTATCATTTTAGCTAAATGAAATGCACATTTTGTAATGTAAACTCTTAGTTTAGCCTAATGAAGTGACATGAGACTCAAAATGAGACATAATCTCAACATTTTATGACATCCTAACCTTAGGTAGATAAGCACATTGCTTTGACTCGGGATTTGACGGTTTTAGGAAATGAAGACGGTTTTTGACCCGGACTCCAAATGTACTCTAATTACTGCCAAAACGACCGTATCGGCGCGTAGATGACAACTAAGAGGTAGACATTAATGTTTGAGCAATCACTTGACGATAATCTTACGAACTGTCACAAATCGTTCCGCGAATCAAACATGCGGCCCAATCATCACCGGGTGGTTTGCGAGGGTGCGAAACGAGGTGTCTCTGAGCCCCCACTTTGACCGAGGCTTGGACAAGGCGAAAGTCAAAGTATAGCCATCAGGTCAATCGAAGATTACAACCTCGACGACTATGGCGACGCGAGGCGGCTCAAGGGTCCGAGCCAAGGACCTGTCGTCGGGAACATTTTAGAGTCTCTCGACTATCGGGGAGGGTCGTTTAAAGTCCATTAGACTACGTAAGGAAGCTCGCCACCATAAGAAGAGACCATACCGAGATACCCCTGGGTGAAGCGGAATCAAGACGCTTCGGCAAAAAACTCTTTGTCTAAGATAACTTGGTGTCCAAGGCATTAGGGGTCACAGGGATTCTGAAGAAGCTTCTTAACACTTTCGAAGGTTAACTCTGAAGGCTACCTCTCACTAAAGGGAAGGCTGAAGGATAATTCTCTCTAAAGGGAAGGCTGAAGGATACTTCTCTCTAAAGGAAAGGACTAAAGGGAACTTAACTGAAAAAGGGTTATCTGAAGGATTACTGAAAGGATTATTCTGAAAGGGATAAGGCTGAAGGAAGGATTATCCTGAAGGTTATCTAAAGGGTTATCTGAAAAATTAAGGTAAGTTCCTGAAAGATCTGAAGGATAATGGATTATGTGAAGGTTATCTGAAGGGATTATTCTGAAAGATATCTAAAGGATCTAAAAGATCTAAAGGTTTATTTTGAAAGGGTTACCTAAAGGGATGAAGGATCGCACGGGTATCTCACTGTTTCGTCCTCAAGCAAACTCTCACCGGGAATGAAACGATGACTTTGGGGAATCTGCTGTCTCGTCCTCAAGCAAACTCTCGTTGGGTGAGCAATACTGCAAAATATCGCTGCGCTGGAGAGAAATGACGATTAGGAACATCTTGATCGTCGAAGAAGCCTTGGGTGAGCAATACTGCAAAATACTGCTGCGCTGGACTGGCACAATGGGTCGATCGACTGAATTGCAGGTTTACAGGAGCTACTGTTCACGCCCACCTGGTCGATCGACTGCCTCTTTAGGTCGATCGACCACTGCTGCTGCTATGTTCATTCACGACCTCTCCCCTGCTGTGTTTGGTCGATATGCGGTCCTAAGGGAGTCTTCTACTCCACTTTATTTCCGTCGAATTGTCTATTTCTTCTATTGCCTCATTTTTGCACAATTTTACGCTTCAAAATTGCTTTCTTCAGTCTCATGTGTGGTACTTTCTGTCTTTCAGGCACACTTTTGGTAGCACTGCTGGCTACTGAAACCTCCTAGCTCACGCTGGTTTGGGGAGGTTTCCTTTGCTGCGCTTAAAGTCTTGTAAGTTCCCAAAGTCTTTACTTTATGTCATTACGTTTCATTTTATATTCTCGCAAATTCCCATTTCTCTTAGCTTTCACTACATGATTTTGCACAATGGGGACATTGTGCGATTTGGTTTGGGGAAGGGTTTTGCGTCGCACTTCATTCATTTGCTTGCATTCACGTTTACATTTCAGTTTGCATTGTTTATTTCATTTCTCATATATAAAGAAAAATTCAAAAAAAAAAATTGAAAAATTTCATTGAAAAATTTCAAAAAAATTCCGTAAAATGCACGTTTATTTTAGCATATAGTTGAGTCGGAGCGGTAGTATTTCTAGGATGATATTGCTTTTTGCATCTGTTTTGCCTGAGCCGTGCTTGATTGACATGTTATTAGTAGAATCACATATGCATATCTACGAATTTTCGTTACATTCTTGCTGAACTTGAGACTTGACTTTAATAATTGGCAAACTACATCATACTTTCTGAGTTTTAGAGCCTATAACTGGTGACATTCATGACCAGTTCATCTAGGAATGTGAGTAGTACTCCTTATGAGACATGTTTCCTTAATTTGCATAATTATGAATTTGATCTACTTAATACCTGTATGCATTCGGTTTGTGGTTAGTTGACACATGTGGTAGAGGTTTCCTTTTATTCATTATGCCCATAAGCTTCACTATGCCAAAAATATCCTTTTTTGTCCTATCTACTACATACTACACATAGCCTGCCTTTGTCAAGCTAGTAGCCTAGTTTTTGGGATTGTTACTCGTTTTTGGTGGTATATGCTCTTATTGAGATGTTGTTGGGAAATGAAAGAAAAAAAGGAAAGAAAGATTGAGAAAGAAATGGAAATAGAAAAAAAAAAGGAAAAAAAAAAGAAAGAGAAAATGATTCGAAAAAAAAAAAAAAAAAAGTGTCATGTACTGTTCAAAGCAGTCGATCGACTGCCACACATGATCGATCGACTGAGAATCGAAAAAAAGAAAAATCAATTCGCATAATTTAATCCTTATCTTTTGGCGATTTTTGCTCCCATGTATTATTCATATTTTATGGGGAGTTAATTGATTACTTCTATTCTGGAGATTGTGAGATTCGTGCTTGCTATAGCACCGTTTCGTTTGTTTATGAGCAAGAAGCTGGATGTTGTTCTTTTGGTTCCGTTTTGGTACTAGCTTGATCACCTGTACCTCCACTTTACCATAAAATGTTTTGCCCCTTCTTACCCATACCTCACACTTCCATAATTATACCTCGGCATGTGTCAATGGTCATCTGTTTGGTTGGAATGCATATGTACGGTCATAGAGGTCATTTTCATATTTTATTGCTGGCATGTTTTCATAGGTCGTAGTTAGGTGAGTGTCACTACAAAATGAATTCTTTCTATCTTACATATATATCACCTGTGCTTAATTGAGTGATTTGAGCGACCCGCGAGAGCCCAATTTGATAAGTCTCTACAGTTGACGGTTCAGCAGCCTTTTAACGATTTTATAATTCGTTTGCATGATTCACATTACTAATTGATTGTTGGTTGTGCATTAAATTGGTTTAGGCTTTACAGTTGTCAATTCGCTCTGAGATTGAACTCGTTCCATTAGGTCATTAGATCGAGTCTAGTTCTTGCTTGGGGACAAGCAAGGTTTGGTTTGGGGAGATTTGATGCGTGTCATTTATATGATGTTTTACATCTCTTTTTACACGCATTTCAGAGCTCATTTGTGTAATATTTGTTGCTTTTCTCCCTATTTCCGTCTATACGTATTTTGTGCTTTATTGCGAAATGTGAAGAATTCGACGGAAATCAAGCCAAATCAACCCCGTAATCTGCATTGCAAATGACGTAAAAGAATCACTTAAGGAACGAGCTTGGTGCGCGATCCAAGGCCCAAAAGACAAGTCCACGAGAATAAAGAAGTCAAGTAGCAGCTCATCCGGTCGATCGACTAGTCCAATCAGTCGATCGACCAACTATCGGATCCCAGAAGCTACTGTTGCTGAGGAGCAGTCGATCGACCATCCTGAGTAGTCGATCGACCCGATTTCGTTACAAGACGAGAATTAGAAAGTCGTGAATCTAAAAGCCCGTGAAGTTTAGGTTTTAGGAAGAGGTTGCTGCGTTTATTGATATATAACGTAACACCAACATCTAGTTTGAGAGGAAGTTTTGCATCTAAGTTTCAATCACAATACAGTGCTTTTAGTTCTAGCTTATTTCAAGTTAGGGTTTCGGGTTATCGATTTTAACATTGGATTTCTGCCTTTGCTCTTAATCTTTCCTTTGAATCTTGGTAATCGTTCTGCCCTAATTCCAGTTTTTATTGCTTTACTTCCATTGTTAGCGTAGAATTGATAGTTAGCATTCCCAAGCCAATTATCGCTTCATCATCGTTGCTATTTATTTTAAGTATGAATTCCGTAATAATCATGAGTTTTATTGCTGTTTTTACATTCACCATGAGTAGCTAAATAGTTAGTGCTAGGATGTAGGCGATTTATGGCTAGGCGGCATTAGATTGATCACGGACTGAACCCGCGTGTCAGTCGATCGACTGACATTGTTGGTCGATCGACTGACCTTGTAAGGTCATCTTTCGTTTTAATTGTTTTTAACCTTGTGTTTAACGAATCGAATGCATGCGACCAGTTAGATACCTATTTTGTGACTGACCCATTAGACCGAAAGGTAGGGTAGGTTGCTTGACCGTCAATTAATTCGACTAAACTGTGCTAAGATCGAAAGATAGGTATAGTTTAGACCATTAGTCGCTTTTCAGGACGAAAGTTAGTATTAGTGACATTAGGGACCTTTAGCGAGATCGAGAGATGCTATTTGTTAGGAGTGGACCGAAAGGACCTCTTATTTCCCGCCTTACCTGTGTTTATTTCAGACCGACTTAGTTTCTTTGCCGCAAGCTATAATGACCCGATCATCCTAGTACCCTTCTTTTATCTGTTTAAATTCGTATTTTAGTTTATTTTCCTTTTATTGCCATTAGCTATAGAACAATTCAAATCAACCCCCATAATTGTTACCTTAGACTTTCATTAGACAACTAAAGTTTACAACTGTCTCCTTGCGGATCGACCCTGTTACCACTAGCCTAGGTTAGTCTTAATAGGAATTATAAATTTTATCTTTGGTACTCACAGCGACGGGTATCATTCATCCCATAGACGTTTAAGACGACCATAATATTCAGACACAAGTTCTTTCTCACCTTGCTTACACGACGATATGGAACCCTTGACACGGTGTAGCTTGGGTCCATTACCTACGCTGAACCGCTGCTCGATGTCATCCCACAACACCTTAGCTTCATCAACATACGTGATTGTGGAACCCAAGCCCGGTTCAATGACATTAAAAATCCAATTGACAACCATCACGTTCACCATATACCAATCTTCGAGTTCGTCGGACTTGTCATCGGGTTTTGTGATTGAGCCATCAATAAAACCCGTCTTCTTCCTAGCGCGTAGAGCACCGCGAAACTTGACTGACCACTCGTCATAATTATCACCATTGAGCACAACTTGAATGACTTTATCCCCTAGTTTATCACTAGTTGACAGAAAATACGGACTGATTGATTTAGAGTTCTTGGCTTCTCCATCCTTCGTCATGACAACAGACGCAAGACACCAGACAAGGAGAAAAAAACGGCTCTGATTACCAAGTTAAGACGCAAAACGGACAGGAGAAGGTTTGGGAATTTTATTGTATTTTATTATTATTGTGTGTTTGACAGACGATACAACAACGTATTTATAGTGCATACAATACAACCCTAATCACGACTTAAGGAAACCCGAATATTTACCAAGACCGTGTTTTCCTAAATAACAACTACCAAAATATGACCGACAATATATTTCCATAACATAGGTTGCTGAAATCTCGAGTTTAAAGTCGTGTCATTACTGCTCTGTTTTCGAGTTATATATGTAGCGGTTCGGTCGACTTTTGCATAGGATTGCTCGGATGTTGATGGAGGGTTGATCGGGTGACGAAAGGAGGCCGTTTAATTTGGGCATGTTTTTGTGACACTTTCGAGTCGTATTAACATCGTATTATGGGCTGTACAGAATTAATAGTATGCCATGTTATCGAGCGTGAGTAAAGGCGTGTTCGTTTGTTTGTGTAAGTTTCGAGTGTGTGATTAAAGGAAGGCTTGTTAAAAAGCATAGATAGGGATGAATAAAATTGTGTGTAAAACGGCTATCAAACTAAACAGAAAAGGAATTAAAAAAGAACTATAATACTACCTCTTTGTATATTCCGAATGTATTTCTATAAATACCATAATGCTGTCTACAAAAAATATGCATTACTACTCCATACTCTTTACTCTTTTTCTTGATGTAAAAGAATGATGTATACAGAAAATTTGTAATCTAAGAAGTTTCAATATCATAAACTTTAATATTTAACCGATGAAAGTTTAAATGATCTGAAAGCATTATAAAAGTAATATGGCTATTGAATGCTTACCCTTTCCAATAAAATCATTGAATATTTGTTTCGCGTTGAATTGAAAAACCGTGTGATACATGCACTCAACTTCATATTGAACCTGAAATTTTTACCAAACTACACTAAAAGTATATTTGTATGGCCGTATATAAGCAAACATACGATTAGCATAACAATATACATACACATTAATACTAAACAATATTAGTACGTAAATACGTAATTAGAGAACACAAAAATAAGAAGAAAAATAATCAAAAACATGCAGATTAATCATATGTTTTAAGAGAAGAAGGAATTATATATATACACGTAGAGGTAATTGCTTTTGCTTAGTGTTGCTATTCTCACAAAATTTTAGTTTGTGAACAACTCAAATACCAATATGTATTTGAGTTGATATGCAACCGTACTCTGTACATACATGTATAGGAGGATGGTGTTTTTGATTGTATAATCTATCTTAATTAAAATTTAATTAATTTTAAGTAGTTCACTTGATTCTTACTCCTTATCCTTTATTAATAACAACCCATATTAATAAAGATTAGTTAACGTAAAACAAAAGGACAATTTATTTTAGAAAAAAAAAACTAAAAAACAAATAGAATTAAAACTTTATCAACTCCAAGCACCAACTTAAAAAGGAACAAATTAGTATACTACTGATATATTAAGCGTGAATAATGGCAGATTGGCAGTGTTAATCCTATTTTTAGTTGACATTTGATTTGATTGCAATATTTTATTCTGTGGATGAATTTTTTTGTCAATAAATTAAAAGCCATAATTTTAGGGACTTACTAAATCCCGCACGCCAATTTACTTAATCCCGCACATTTTTTTCCATTATTCCGTATATACCCCTCTCATTTCTCACCCTACCAAGAGAGAAAAAAGAGAGAATAATTAAACCCAACTCAAACCCCAATGTTAACCACCCGTCTCCCTCCCCCCCTTAGCCTCGTCTCCCCTCCCCCGGCCCACCATGGTCACCGACAATGACCACCGCAAACGATTAATTAGAAATTAAAAACTCCGTCAATTCATTGTACTGCAAAGTCTCGCGTTTCAAAACTTCGTCATATGTGTACATGATTAGAAACACATATTGGACAAGTCTTTGACCTAATTGTTCATCAATTTGACCAAATCATTGTTACACTGAGTATAAAATAGGAAAAATTCGAAGACGAATAAAATCATCGAAAAAATTACAGTATTTAATTACTACTATAATTAATAATACTACCATTTTAAAGCGGAATACAGGTCAAATGCAATTATGCAATTGACGCTGGAAAACGATGAAGATGAAGAATGGTGTGGCCTGGGAGAGTGATGCAGATGAAGACGATTTGTTCAAGTATGATTAAGGCATCAAATTTGGGTTTGAGTTAGGTTTAGTTTTTTTTTTGGGTGAAATGGAAGGGGCATATTCGGAAAAATCGGTATTTCTGTGTAAGATTGAGTAAATTAGTGTGTAGAAAATAGCAATTACGTAATTTTAATGTGTGTCTATCATATTTATCAATCAACTGAATTGAGCGGGAAAATTGTGAGCAACTCTTATTATTTTAGTTTAGTGGGGATGAGTTAAAAATGGGGCAACAACTAAATCTCGTAAGAATATTATTTGGTATATTTTATTTAAGGTGGAAGATTTTTTATGCTACTTAATTTGGTACTCCCTCCATTCAACTCCACACTACACATATCATTTTTGCACAAGTTTTAAGAAAAAAATTAGAAAATTATTAAAGGTACAAATTGTGGTAAATAAAGTGGTTTTATTAGTAAGAAAAGGTGGGGTTTAGTGGGGTATGAGTGGCAATTTATGTAAATAAGTTGTTTTAATTAGAATAAAATGGTTATTTATCAATCCTTTTTTTAGAAAGGTGTAGTGTGGAGTTGAATGGATGAAAATGGAATATGTGTAGTGTGAAGTTGAATGGAGGGAGTATATTGCAATCTTATTTCGCACATTAGTCTTGAAAGATAATTCTATTAAAAATTATATGTTCACTTGTTAAGCCCAATTTACTTCTATTAAAAATTATATGTTCACTTGTTAAGCCCAATTTATATAGAATATTTCAATAGAATAATATAGCCAAATATAGGAGGTTCAATTCCTTACTAAAAATTTGAGCGGGAAAATTTTAGAGTTTCTTATTCTTTTGGTTAAAGGGAGATTAACTCAATTCGAGATACTTGGCAAATTCTTTGGGAAATTTCTAGTATTATCAAGGATGTGAAATTAGACCTTCAGTTTTTCGATGAAGTGATAATTAAACATTGCTTTCGTGAAGCCAACAAAGTTGCTGACTTCATGGCTTCTTTTGGACATTCATGTCCAACTCTTTCGAGGTGATTTGATAGCCGGTGGCTTCAACTTACCTCACTCATTCGAAAGGATGAGATAGGTTGGTCCTACCCTAGAGGATCAACCTAATTTTCTTACCTAATAAAAAAAAAGTAAAGCGAAAAGAACAACTCACAAGAACCAAACCCGATAAACCGATAAAAAATATCCGAATACATTTGAAAAATTATACGAGTAATACCTTAGTTCCGGTCATTTATTTATAATTTTTTGTGTCATAAAGACTGAGAAAAATCAAAGGATGGGTCATACTTAGATGATAAATAGATCAAATTGAGTGTGGATAATCAAATTATCCACCAAGACATTCCAAAAATAGAAATGTAAACAATTGATTGAGATACTCATAAATATAATATGTAAATAAATTACCGAGACAAATAGCGTACTTTATGTTGTCGTTGTTCTCTTATTGCACTCCATAAGATTGTTATTGAGTACCAAACAAAATAAGGGGGTGTTTGGTTGGAAGATTTAGAATTGAAGGAATGGGTTCTAGTAATTCTGGTGTCTAGTTGGGCCATTTTGGAATGATATGATTCTAATTCCACCTCAAACCCTTGAAATTCCATACTCACCTGACCACCTCCCCGCTCAAGTTTTTAACTCCATTTTCCCTCCATACAATTCTAGAGTGAATCAAACAACAATTAACACGTATACGATTCTAAATCCATCCCCCCATGGCATCTCATTCGAATCCAATCAATTTCGACCTATTGAACCAAACACCCCTAAGATTGTTATTATTGTTCTTGTGACTTGAAATTTTATGGCTCGTTCATTGGGCTTGTATTATCTTCCCTTAAGCCCAAAAACCAACCTCAATAAGATGAGTCTACATCTTTGGGCCTGTATTATCTTTTCTTAAGCCCAAAAACACAAGACTTGTTACTAACGTGGCAAGTGAAAGGTACAAACATATCACAAGTTTCTCAATTTCCCGACGTGGGACAACTTTTTCACAAACTTTTGGGGTATTATACAAAATCTCCCAAAGAACACGACGCCCTCGGTGTGCCTTAAAGGGTGGAAGCTGACCGCATTCAAGCCTCGAAATCCTCCTCTGCTAGGTGGGTGACCAGCGTACTCCTGACCACTGGTTCATCACCAGGTTGTAAAGTTGTTTTGATACCATTTGTAACAGTCCGACCTAACACTATCGTAACACAATCTCAATAAGTTGGGTGTGGACCTTAATTCTAAAAATACGAGATCTTATTACTAATATGGTGAGTGAAAGTTATTATAAACATATCATAAGCTTTTTCAATTCCCTGATCTCACAAGTTTTTGGGGTGTTACAAGACTTTAGAATAGAACGAATAATATAGCCTATAGGGCCTACTATGCTGATTTCGTGAATATTAGGCAGTGTTACGAGACACATCAGGTGGATGGTGGTATCCTGAGGTGGACTCTCCTCCAAGTACGACGTGGAGGCAAAGGCGAATGTCTTTGACCCATTTCCTCTCCATTTCCTAAAAAGAAATAGAGAGGAAAGTTTTTATCAATGGTCCGGATCGCATTAGAATAACATCTAACGGTTCTAAATTTACGTATAAAGATAAAGGAAAATAAGAGTGAAAGGAAAAATTATTATTTAAAGAGATTGTGAGGGGAAATGGAGAGGATCAATTTCCGTTCTCTTTAGGCTTGGGCTGGCTAGGCAAATGAATGTTCAATCAATGATATTTCATTTGTGCGAATTATACGTTCAACTTCAAAAAAAATTTAAACTTTTTATAAAAATTAGTAGAGATCCCGCGCAATAAATGCGCGATATTTATAAAATTTTTACCTTTTAGTGTGTATTACTAATCCGTTCCAAATTTATACGTTTTTTTTTTATATATATATTTTACCTCATTATATTGTATTTTGATATGAGAAAAAATGAAGCCGTAAAAAACAAAACTAATAAAAAATTGAGTATGTCATAAATCTGTATTTTAATGAATTTTTTATCACAAAGTTAATGCAACTTTTCGTTCTTAAATCATCTTAATGAATTTACCTTTTTCACGAAAAAAAATAATATTAGTTTATATTTCTATTTTATACCGTGTAAAAATGTATCAAGCATTCTCTAAGAAATATTAGCAATTTGTATTTTATAATTTTATACCAGTTTTATTTTATTTTGATTAAAATATTACAATTGAGAATTTAGAGAAAATAATATACTTTAAAGAAATATGATAATTTAATGGTAAAAATCTCATTTTTTCCGTATATAAGTAGATGAGTTTGGAGGGAAAACTTTTGAGAATTTTTATTATCTTAGTATATAGGGGAATTAGATATAAAAGATATCCGAAAATAAAAGTTAATGTCCGGCTAAAAACCTAAAAAAAACCGGATTCGTTTATATCGACGACGTTTTAGTAAACGTCGACGACGTTTTTTTAAAAAAAGACGATGAATGCCCCTACTATCTCACTAACCTTTCACCAATTCTCTCTTTATTCTCTCTAACTCAAAACAACTAAAAATCAACCTTCCACCAACACCACTACCACACCCCATGCCAACCACCACACCACTTGCTACCACCACGGCCCCGCCGCCGACACCACCCCGCCCGACACCACGCCCCGCCGCCGCCATTGCTACATAGAAAGGTAAGTGGCGTTTTTTTTTTTTGGTTAAATTAGTTTAGAAAATTGAAAGTAATTGAATTAAACTATGAAATTAAATAGTTTTCTTTCCTTTATTGTTTTTGTTAATCGATTAAATTGATTGGGTTTTGTTTTAGAATTGAAATTAGGTTATGTGTTAGGTTTTTATTAAAATTAATTGAATTAGTTTAGAAATTGATAGTTTTTCTATTAAAATTCATGTTAATTAGTTGTTATTATGTAAATTCATGGCCAAACTATGTTGTTTGCGAAATATATTTGATTGGGATTGATTTTTGAGTCGAAATTTGTTGTTGTTAATCGGATTGGGAGTGAATTTGTTGCGTTTTGTGGTCGAAACCACGGCCAAACGTGGGAAATGGACGTTTGGGCCGTGGTGAAACGTTGCATTCCAACGTTTAAGGGCAGAGCAACGTGGGATTTGGAGGTTTGGCCGCGGTCAAACGTTGGAAAAAATTGTTTGGCCGTGGTCAAACATCCATTTTCGTTGTTTGGCCGCGGTTAAAAAAAAAAAAAAAAATGTTTGCCCGCGGTAAAAAAAAAAAAAAATGTTTAGCCACCGTCAACTAAGGGATTTTTTTGTTCAACCGCGGTCAAAAAAAAAAAAAAAATGTTTGTCCGCGGTAAATTAATTTTTTTTTTTTAAAAAACCGTGTTTTATGCTATTATTTGCCGATTTTTGTTACTTTATATGATATTTAGTCGATTAACGTGTTTTCTAACAACTTCCAATTTCGTAATGCAGATGGCAGATCGAAATGAGAGAGGAAAGGCAATCATGAATGCTCCGGCTCCGCCTAACATACACGACCGTCTTCTTTGGGCGTTATGTTCTGAGCTCAGCGTCGTTTGCGAGTTAAGCAAGCCCACAAGCAGCCACCCCCACTTCGAGAGACGTCTGGTATGGTTATGATGCCTACTCCCGGTCACGTCGTTAGCGAGTCGGAGGAGGCGAGGTCTCGGGAGGTTCTTTGGTAGTTACCAAAGATGATAGAGATGATGAGCCGTCGGATGACGGTTACGGGGAGGAGGAGGAGGACGCTGGAGAGTATGTGGTCCAACCGAACCCGGCACCGCCGAGGGTGTTGAGTCTGAAGTTGGGCCGGGATAGGAGTGGACGTTATTCGAGTGTTAGAGAGTCCTCTAGCACCGATAGGTCGAGGAGGCCGAGGAAGGATAGTTCTTGGATCTTGAGAGAGCCCGTTCCTGGTGGTCCTAGGAACATTAGCACCCTACGGAGTTTTGGTGGTCACGTTGCGTTCAACCGTTGGTCGGACCCTAACCCGGAGAATATGAGGTCGTGGATCAAGGTCTACGAGAGGCCGAAAGCTGCGAGGGAGATTAGGAACATGGTTCTCACTGAGGGTGTTGCGGCTAGGGGGTACAAAGCGGCGGGCTTGGGGTTTTGAAGGAGTGTTTTACCACCGGTCTAGATGATAACCTCCTTAGTGCTTTTATCGAGAGGTGGCACCCGGATACTAACACTTTCCATATGTCTTTTGGAGAGATTAGTATCATGCTCCATGATGTCCAAAGATATTCTTGGGATACCATGTTAGTGGTGATCGGGTGCTTGTGGCGGTTCGGGCGAGGATGATGACAGTGGTCTGAGGGGCAAGATTGCGAGGTTTTATGGAGTTCCTGAGTCCGATGTTGTACCACCGCTCTACAAGAATGGCGGTTTACTAACATCGGAGTTGAGTCGTGTTGTTTACCTAGGGAACGAGCATGACTCGTTACGGGCTTACCTCTTGATGTTACTGGGTCAGACTCTTTTCATGGATAAGAGTGGTGATAGGGTGTCCGCTCAGTTGTTGCCCTTGTTTGATAGTCTTGAGCGGGTTGGTTCATATGCTTGGGGTGCGGCTTGTTTGGCTTACTTGTACCGACAGCTAGGGATGGCATCGCGCCGAGATTATTCGGGTGTTAGTGGGTGTCTACCGTTACTCCAGGCGTGGATATACGAGTACTTTCCCAGGTTCCGACCGTCTTTGGATTCTTTTTGAGGACCGTCCTCTTGTTGAGGCTTGGGCCAACTTGCCTCGGAGTAAGGGCGAGTCTCGTGCTTTTCAGTTGTATCGTCATAGTTTGGACGATCTTAGGGCAGAGCATGTCCGATGGTTGCCTTACGGGAACCGTCCTCATGGAGATTGCAGAGTATCGCTTTACTCGGGTTTTATCAGACATCTTGATATAGTAGAGCCGTACCAGCCGGATCGATGCATGCGTCAGTTTGGGTACCGTCCGGATGTCCCGGCCTCGATGCCTATTGCGGTGAAGGAGTCTCGGCCCGCGAACGGGACTTACAGGCTGGATTTCGGGCAAGAGCCCGATAGGACATGGATGTCCGAGATATCCATCATACACCTCCGACACCTGTCAAAGAAGGCATATATGCCTTTCGAGTGTACTAAGGGATACATGTCTTGGTATGTAGAGCATTCACACCCCTACTTTTATCCCCCCTCACACCGCGTCCATTTTCGGCTGTCGAGTTTCATGAGGAGCCTAAGTCGCCCTAGCTGTTAGTCGTAAGTTGAAGACGGTCTTCCAAGATGATGATGAGAGACCGAGAGAGAGACTCTAGAGGATTTGTTTGCGGGGATGCGTCCTTACTATGCAGACGTGTATGATGACTAGTTTCTTTTCATTTTCTTATGTTTTTCTATTTCGTTGGATTATGTATGTTTGGATGATGTTTGTATGGTTTTTTAGTATCTTTGTATGGATAATTTTTATGTTTTATTTTTATTATTGTTTGGAGACGGTATTTAAGTAAATGCAACGATATTTAATTAAATGACTTTAAACATAATTTAATTAAAACATTCATTAATTGAAATACAAGGACATTACATAAAGCACTTAAAATATGATTAAAACATAAACCACTTAAAACATAAATTCAAAACTAACAACAACACTCCATTCCCTAAACCCTAAACCCCATACCCTAAACCCTAAACCTCATACCCTAAACCCTAAACCCTAAACCCTAAACCCTAAACCCTAAACCCCAAACCATAAACGATTATTACTTAAAACATAACATAATTAAATAACTATCGAACTTAATTATCTTCCGATGATGAAGACGACGATTCCTTATCTTCTTCATGGTCATGAACCTCAATTTCTTCAGGTTGGGTAATCGATCACGGTGAGAATGCGCTCAAAATATGTTAAGATGTCACTTTTTAACCTACGAAACTCCCACATCTTCTCGGTTAATGCTTCATCAGAGACAACCTCATCTGTAATTGCTGGAGTTAGCACATCTTCTCGGTTTCCTTGTAAAATTATACAAAGGCTACCAATTGGAGGCTCTTCAAGCATGTGCCATACAGTGGCACTGGGAACCACTGATTCAAGACGCTCAATTAGAATTGGTAAATTTTGAACAATTAGGTCGATTCTTATTTGATAAACTCTGGTTTTTTGTGCATTTGTGAGATCCATTTTAGAATTGTTTGTTGTGAATAGAATTGGATGTTGTGATTAGAATTGGATGTTGTGATTGAAATTGAAATAGAATGGCCTATTTATAAGCTTGTAATTGTAACGGCTATTTTTGAATTATAACGGTAACATTTGAATTATAACGGTAACATTTGAATTATAACGGTAACATTTGAATTATAACGGTTATTTTGAATTATAACGGTAACATTTGAATTATAACAGTAACATTTGAATTATAACGGTTATTTTGAATTATAACGGTAACATTTGAATTATAACGGTAACATTTGAATTATAACGGTAACATTTGAATTATAACGGTTATTTTGAATTATAACGGTAACATTTGAATTATAACGGTAACATTTGAATTCCAGAAATTTCAGAAATTAGTAATTGTTATGATTTTCATTAATATATTACATTACACAATAGAATTGTTTGTTTTTTCAATGCGAACAACTACTAACTGAGATAACTGTCGCACTATCAGACACCTGACTTCTACGACGTGTTCTCGGAGTTTCTAACATGAACGCTTGCCAAATCTCAATGTTATGTTGGTACAAAGTCTCTAGGTGAACGACACTGGGATCTCGGAAGGTCAACCAAGCGGGATCAAGTGGCGGCATAGGGAGACTCTCAAGGGGGCTGCTAGAATGCAACCGCATCCAATGGCTATGATGTAGGACAAACCACAAAATACCACACGGTAGTCGGCCTTCAACTCGGGTCTTCAATGGCATGATAGTTTTGCAACTTCCTTCCCAAACATTCTTCCCGTCTCGCAGTGTATGACCAATCACACATATCGTCCAGTTGAACATCGTTGCAAAAACTAGCAAATCGTCGCTACACATCCAATGGTCCCGCCCACAACCAATCTGCTGAAAAAAACTCAACTCGTCGAATGCTAAATCTAACCCGACATACCGCTGAGTGGTGATAGAAAACCTCCATATAACTCTGCGTAGATAGAGTCGGACCTCATCTCCCTCGAACACCATTCCCGCATAACTATATAATCTGTCTCTCGGCCTCGCTGGGCGTGCGATATTACCCGGAATCCACAATGACCGTCATCTCCAACATCCACCCAACCATCGAAGTGGCCCCACAAAATCTCAGGTATACCCCACCGTTTGACCCATGTTGATATAAAGCCAATGGTAAAGTTCATTCCCAAAGGAGCACCGGAGTTCTGATTCGAAATCACCAATTCTTTGTTGAACCTCTGCATTTGTTGAACAGTGAGTACTTGGTGTCCCGAACTTCCTTTCTGCATGCTCAAAACCCGACCTGTTTCTAGTGGTTGAACCTCTTGGACGACCTTTCGGGTGCTCATTAATAGGGGGTGGCAAAATCTCTTGGTCCTCCGGGTCTTTGGAAATCACGCAACAAGTCTATGGCCGCCCTTAGTTTAACCGGGTCACTGTGCCTCATATCATTCGCTAATTCATCCCATAAATCACCGTCATTTTTCGGCATTTGTTGAGGAATATCATACACCAATGTCTTCCAAAAGACATGAATATCCTCGAGATGGACCCTCCTACCTTTTCCGTGCAAAGATACCAAATTGCATGCACAAGGTAATCCATGAGTCGTTCGCATCACGTGTCGGCAACGATTATTCAATCCGATACCCAAACCAAGGCCTCTAGTAAGTTCTTTCTCCATTAACTCTATGGCCTTAGTAGACACGTTTCCTTGCAATAAGGAGAAAGTACGAGATGTTCTCCTAGGTTTACTCATTTCATCTTCGAGTTCTTTCTTAATCTTCGAGTGTTGACTTTCAAGCATGCCGTGGATACGGGACCACATGGAGTCAAGTGTGAGATGCTTTGACTTCAACCAAGCCTTCAATAGAGAATGTGCTGACTCAACACGGGAAGTTGCCGTGTTACCAAAATGTAAGACCTCGTTTGTATAGCATAAAACGAACTTCCCTGCGTGTGGACCCCATGCTGTCCGTACATAATCCACCATTTTTGGCCACTTACGTTGGAAACACTGCCACGTACGCTGAAACGATTCCTCGGTGGTTGAATTGATCACCTTAAACCAACCGGATTCATCATTTGAGATGACAAATTTCCTCATACTTTCAGTTTGGTATGTTGTCAAGGCTTTTGCATTGACGGCTTTGTTCACATGCCATCTACACAACAAATGCTCAGCCCGGGGAAATACTTGCTCAAGAGCGCTGATCAAACCCAATTCCCGGTCGGTGACAAATACAGCAGGGGACGCAACTCCGGTGGCATCTAAAATCGCAGCTAACTTTCTCAACGACCACTTTGGTAATTCACGTCATTCTCCTTAGGAATCATCGCACATGCAATTAAGAAGGACGATCCCGTGGGTGTCACACCAACCATCTCAATGAGTGGATTCTGGTAAATGTTGGTTTTATAAGTCGAATCCATGAGGACCACATAAGGATAAGCCCGGAACAACTTAATCGCTTCAGGATGAGCCATGAAAATGTGAGTCAACTCTTTTGACTCCTCGGAAGAAATCTCGTAGAAGTGGACGTATTTCGCTGCCACCGCTAGAGCCAACATTTGCTGAGCGGTGTTTATTTCACCCATTTCTTCTTTCTTAATTTTCCTTGTTTCATTATACGATTTGGGTGCTTGACGGTTGAGGTTTATCAGGGGATCTCAAATGAAGACCATTTTTAATATCCCTCGGTTGAACCCCGGCCAATGTTTGTTGCCTAACATATGCCTTCTCTTCCGCGTCCAATCCCGCAAAGTGCCGATCCCCGTCCTTATAAACGGCTACGTTGTGGTTGTGTAGTCCACCACCCTCGGAGGTTAGAATGTTCCACACCATCGTCTCTTTATCATTTTTAGACACGAAATGTTGAACGGCACGAATACGAAACTTGCATGAACACTTCTGCGACCTCCTTGGCTTTTCAAGATCGTCCGTTTCTTTTGGTTTACCATGTCTTTTACATCGAAAATAACTTGCCAACAACCCGTTCTTTTTCCTATTTTTAGCTCCGTTATTTGCTTTAACCAAAGCAAACCCATTCTCGAATGCGATTTTCTGAGCCCAATTGAAAGCATCGTCACGCGTTTCGAAATCTATAGTAGTCT
Source organism: Silene latifolia (assembly GCF_048544455.1). Taxonomy (NCBI): domain Eukaryota; kingdom Viridiplantae; phylum Streptophyta; class Magnoliopsida; order Caryophyllales; family Caryophyllaceae; genus Silene; species Silene latifolia. The sequence continues at coordinate 6,439,191 of NC_133536.1, forward strand.
CGAACAACGGGTTGTAATCAATTGGATTCTCGCCAAAATCCTCCCACGATTCCTGTTACAAGCAATAAGGACTATAGTAAGACAATAAAAAGGATTAATAAACAACATAAGTTGCGTAAAACGAAAGAAAAACATGTAAAAACGAGTAATTCATGCCTAAAACATTGAATTCCAACGAGACTCAATAAACGACATCGGCAAAACATTACTTTCCATCGATCAACCGCGGACGAACAACGAAATACAACTTTAATCCGCGGCCAAACAATGAAAATCAACATTTGACCACGGCCAAACAACGAAATCCAACGTTTGACCACGGCCAAACATTGAATTCCAACGTTTGACCACGGCCAAACATTGAATTCCAACGTTGGACCATGGCCAAACGTTGAAATCCAATGTTGGACCATGGCCAAACGTTGGAAATCAATGTTTGGTCCGTGGCAAACGTTGGTTTCCAACGTTTGGACCGTGGTCTGAACGTTGGTTTCCAACTTTGGCCATGGTTCATCTTTCGGGGGACATTTTTCAGATTACGCAACAAATTCTAACATTCGCTACTATTAAGTTAATACGTCAATTAATTCAACTATCGAATAGAATGAACGATGCGCAAAAAAAAATTGAAAAATTAAGCAAATGATTAAGTTGTTTACATACCGTTGAATCGAGATCCGACATATTGTTAATTGTTGTTGTTGTTGTTGTTGTTTTTTGTTTTTTATTTAGTTGAATTTGAGAGAATTTTTTTTTAGAGAGATAAAGTGAAAAGGGCATTCATCGTCTTTTTTATGAAAAACGTCGTCGATATTTACTAAAACGTCGTCGATATAAATCAGCCCCCAAAAAAAAACCTCTTATTTTTGCTAACATGTGAAAAACGTGTTTGTAATGTGCCGATGGGTATTCATAAGTAATTTTCCCATTTATCAAGCGAGAATTACTATCTACATTCTGTTTTTAACCTTCTCCTTTACTTCTCCTCTTACAACCGTTAAAATAAATAATTTACTTGATTCAATAGTCTTCCAACACAACCTAATAGTCATCTATTCCAATTAATTATATACAAATTAATTAAAATATAATTTAGATAGACACATCTATTCTGCATAGAAAATTAGAAATGAATGGAACGAAGGGGAGTACTCTTTGGGAGTACTCTTTCCACCTTGGTCTGGTCACTTGTTACTTATTCATTTTATAGTGTCTCCTTTATTTGTTGTTTATCTTTTTATATTAAAAAGTTAAAAAGTTTTTTTTTTTTACATCAGATGATATAGTTTTTGAGTATTTAAGACGATATGAATGTTTTTTGATGATATGAATTATTACATCAAATTGCACGGGTTTGTATTTAGGACGATATGAATGTTTTTTGATGAATGTTTTATTTTTAAATTTCTATTGTAATTATCTAATAGTTTAATATCAGTGATCTACATGTTAATGTAGATCGGTGATCTAACTGGAAATGAACATTCTCCACGTAAATAAGATGCGTTAAAACCACAACTATCGGGTGAATGTTCATTTCCAGTTACAGACGGATTAACATCAGTAAGAGTTTCACCATATTCGGCACATAGATCTCTCACTAAGCGCTTAACAACACCGTACTATCTAGTTTTAAAAATTATTTAAGTTATTTAATTTATTCGCATTGTTTGTAATAATTAATTTCATTAATTTCTGTAATATATTCCCATTATATGTAATTTATTCCCGTAATTAAATGTAATTCATTCTCGTAATTATGTAATTTTATTATTAATATGTAATTCGTTCCGATTAAATGTAATTTATTTCATTTATTCCGATTTGTAATTCATTCTGATTATATGCAATTAATTTCATTTATTCCGATTGTATATAATTATTTCATAAATATTTTTAAGACATAAATTGTCGCATGGTTGTATTGGCAGACGATTTTAAGAAATAAATTATTTGCACACTAACGGGACCCAACATAACCTGAATTTAAAAAAAAAAAAATTGTGCAAATGACGTGGCGCATTCTCCATTCAGCATTGTCTTCTGAATTAATAAAGATAAGATTAGTCTCACTATAGACGGATATAGCTGTCTAAAGTGAAAGACGGGTCAAATATGCTTAAAGTGTTGATATTTTTGGGCCCTACCATGCAAGTTATTGCTTGTTTTAAGCTTAAAGTGGGTGGATATTTGGTTCGTCTATAACTATAGACGTATGTCTCCCGTCTATAATGAGAATTTGTGATATAAAATATGTGTAAAATATTATGATTAAGTTTAGAAAATCATATTTAAGACACAAATTCTCATTGAAGACGGACACTATCCGTCACAAGCTGAAGACGGATAGTGTCTCTCTCACAAAATGTAAATGAATAGTGCAGGGGGGGGGGAATGAATACCTCCACTTGCCCACCATTTGCATTTTGTGAGAGGGTCACTATCCGTCTTCATCTTGTGACGAATAGTGGCCGTCTTCAATAAAACGGACTATATTTAAGATCTAATAGTTGAACTAAATATCACATTTGCAATTAAGAGATTTAATATGACTGGCCTAAGCGATCATTTTGACAAAGCAATTCATACCCTTCCAAAACGATTGTTGTAAAATCATTGTTACGTAAAGAACAAATAATAACGAATACGATAATTTTGTAAATGTGTTACTCGATCCATGTAAATGTGTTACTAAACCCGCGTCTATTGTAACCCGTATAAATTTGACCTGTATTTTCTAAACTTGAAACACACCCGCCCCGTAGTATTTGAATACAATGCTACTCCGATCGTGTAGCCCGCTCAACTGACCCGACTGAAATTTATACATGCTAACAACTAATTTCACTCTAACATTTCGAGCTACTCGTATTCACTTAACAATTCAATACTCGTCAAAATATATAAGTTAATATGATAAAATGTATATTAGTATGAAATCACTTTTACATGTTGAGACAATCAGTTTTACTTAAGACGGAGTATCCGTCTTAAATCTTAAAACGGGTCAAATATTATCACATGGTAGTAATAAAGACAAAAATTTTGGCATTTCCTACGTAATTTATCATGTAATTTGGTATATAATATGATCCTTAATATGGATAGTATCTAGTGAGAATTCGAAAAGACCGACAATTTGGATTGCTCTAATAGAAAAACGTGTAAATCAATAACAAAATTGCCCACATATTCTGTATAATCTAAGGCCTAAGCCCATAAAACTACCCTTTACAAATCCAAATTAATAGAGAGTAAGTTTTACTTTAAACAAAAGAAAAAAATAAGAAGATAACTAAATCCTACCCACTACTAAAATTTACTTCTTTCTCGCCGCCTATGCACACCAAACAGGCAAATACCAAGCTCTTCTTTTTTTCCCTAAAATTTTCTTCTTTTTTTCCCTAGTAATAAATAATAAATACTTCTAAGTGAAACATTCATTGTATTTCGTCTTCCAATTCATCTTATATTCTACATTTATATATCAAATCTTTATCATTGGACTTACTCCGACCATCACCGTCCGCCTTACTCCGACCATCATCGTCCGCCGTTTTCGCCCATATGCTACTTCTCTCGCTAGTAAACTCTCTTGATTTTTATTATCAATATTATTTTTTATTATTTTATAGATCTGTCAATTTTGGTTTTTATATTATTATTATTTTTAATTTTCATTTTTATTAAAATCTAAACTTGTTAGTAATTTAATCTTTAAAAAAATACGGCTGATATTATCTTTAAAACTTACGGAGTATTTCCTAGTATTTCTTTAAATAAATACTGAAACATTTAATCTTTAAAGAAATACGGCTGATATTATTGTTCCGGGTGTAATTCCAGAGCAGATATTTGTTACCACTCGTAGCTTGTAGAATGACGTCTTTGCTTGAATCCTCCTTTGATCTCTCCTGAAACGATGAACAAACTGAGGGCTCGGCTTTTGCCGAGCGTACTCACTCCGACGCTCAAGTCAGTAAACTTAGAGAGGTAAGTATGTGTTACTTGACTAAACGCGTATTGTAGAGAGATAAGGAAGATATTACCAGATGAATAGTGGTTATTAGGTTTATTTTTTGGATCCCTTCCTCAATGAAGGTTGAGGAGTATTTATAGACTTTCACCTTTTGTCACGTAGTGGCCAAGTGGCCAAGTGGCTAGCAGGTGGAAAGATCGTTCTACCCTCGGCCGATGGACCTATGGCCGGCTGGCCGAGGGGTCTTGGATATGAGTACGCGGATATGTGTCCCGGCTGGCTAGTTGCCTGGCCGAGACCCAGGTGACAGGCCGATGGGTTGTATCGGCTAGACTGTCTAAGTTGTTGACTTTGCTGTGGATATCCTTGACCTTGCTCAATGTGTTGACTTGGTCAGCGGTGCAGAATATGCCCCATCAATTTGCCCCCAGCGTAGTCTATGCCGTGGTATGGGCTCCGATGTATGTTGAGCGTATATTCTGCGTAAGTATTTTTGCAAAATTTTCTGCATCGGCTTCTTCTAGTGCATAGGCGTGGTTCTTGTTAGGCCGTACCATATCCCCCCTCCACATGGATGCGTAAAGGGCATCCGATGTGGAAAAGAATATGACGCTGGCCGAGACCAGGGCTGAGAGTGCCGTTTGTTTTTGATTGCCCCCGGCCGGTGCTTCCTAGCTTGGTTGGTCATGTGGCCGGCGGAGACCAGATACCTAGGAATTCGTTGAGGAAGATGAGTAGGCGAAGAGATGTGAATGGGCGTGTTGAAGACGCTTGGTCACTGTTGCATTGATTGACGTTCAACTGTTGCAACGATTGACATTCCGTCGCTGCATGTCTGACACGTGTCTGTTCTCTGATTGGTTGACGCTTCATGGGCTGTGCCCTGATTGGTCCCTCTTCATGGGCTTTTTCCTATAAATAGGGCAGTTATTCCGTGGTTTTGGCCACCAATTTCATTTTCTCAAATTTTCTCCAAAATCTTCATCTTTCTAAACTTTCAAGAGCTTCCTTTTCTTCCAATCTTCAGAGTCTTTGATCCGGCGAGTGTTTTTCTTCGAGGTAAACAAACAAATTTTTCCTTTATCTTGCTAGTAATTTGTTGTGAACATGTCTTCTGCTGATGCCGGGACTAGTACTTCTGCGCCGGGGGGTTCCCCGTCGCGTCTTGATGAGGAGGGGGTACTGGAAGCCATCCCGCTAAGGTTTGGGGGCCCTAGGCCTCCTCCTCCCGTAGTTGATCTGCCCATTTTGGAGGAATGGGAGGATGAGGATGGTGATGCCGATGAGGATGATGATGAGAGAACTCCTTCTGATGTTGGGAGGCAGACTATCACGCATCACGGCGAGGCCTGCACGACTGGTCTTGATCGTGTCTGGACATTAGCCAGCTCCTCCGGTGGGACTCTTTTCGAAGGTCATTTCTTCTTTGGTGAGGGGTATAAAATCGTTATTCCTGAGGAGGCCGGGTCAGGCGGTCTGTTGCCCTCCCCCTGGTCATATCGGTGTATATATCAGGCACCTGGAGTATGGGCTCCGGTTTCCTTTGAACGAACACGTCGCGGCCATCATAAAGGCTATGAACGTTGCCGTGGCCCAACTGCATCCGTTGGCCATGAGGACGATAGTTGGCTTTGTGTGGCTCTGTCTCTTCAAGGGGGAGACCCCTACGGTTAACTTATTCCGCCGACTCCATAGTCTTCGGCCGTCGAAAGCCGGCAAAGTGGGGTGGTATAGCGTACAGACGGAGCCAGGCTACGTCTCCGTGAACAAACTTACTTCTTGCAAAGACTGGCAAGGGCGATGGGTGTACGTCCAAGTGCCGGAGGACTACCCATTGCCTCGGTCTTTCCAGAGCCCCGTTTACTTGCGGTGTGAGAACCGGGAAGAATACGAGAAATGTACCTCCCGGGGTAAGGTTAAGATGGACGCTTCGTTGGTCCCCCTTCCGGGATGAGAGGCGGGCGTCTGTTGTGTTTGACGCCGAGAAAGGATGGCGCCTCCGACTCAGATCATTCTCCAAGACGAGCTGCTTTGCCGCGTCGGCCTCATACCGGCCCTCAACCAGGGTGAGTGGGGTCGGTGTGAGGCCCACCTTTGCTTGCTATATTCCTGTTTTTAGAGCTTTGTTCTACTTTTATGTAAATCTTGTTTGATTTCTTGCAGATCGGTTCGGTCAGGATCTGTCTGAGAGGGACTTGGAGAGGTTAGGGCTTGACAAGGACGGGAAGGTCTTACAGCGGCGTCCTACGGCTGATTTTCGTGATCGTAGACTAGCCCCCAACGAAATCATGGATAAGCAGACGAGGGGGTTGGATCAGGAGACGGCCCATGCACGGGTTCTCGGAGCGTGCAAGAGATCAAAGAAGGCAAAAGCGTCAAGTCGGCGGCGGTATCAATGCCAACTCCCTCTTCGACCCCGGTGGTCCAAAAGGATCATGTGGAGGTCATCAATATTACTGAGGGGGAGGTGACCGTTGCTAAGGTCCCTTCTCCGAAGAAGAGGAAAGAGCCACCGTCCGCTTCCACCGTTGCCGGGGAGAAGCCTGCCTCAACCAGCCCTCCAACTAAGAGGGTCCAAACTGGTACGGATCTAACTTATGGTTCGGATTTAGCCGGCTCGTTGGACATTCCTGATGACAGACTTTCTGATGTGTCAATGCACGGTGACATGGATGCCCTGTGTAAATTTTTTGTAGATCCATCATCGGCAGCGTTCGTTCCGACGAACGGCAATCAGGGAAGCAGCCTGAGAAGGTTATTGAGAAGGCGGGTGATAGAAATATCACCGTTGACTCCTCAGCTCAGACAATTCCTCCCACCGAGCTCGTGGCGGAGGGTGAGAGAATATATAAGAGGTTGGGAAAGTGGATCCGTCTAGCCGGTTCCCACGTCATGGAGCAGGAGAGGACCATGGCCCAATCTGTGCCACTGATCGCAAAGCTTAAGCTTGATCTCTCTGCTGCGAGGGGGGAAACCGGGAAGGCTAAGCGGGATCTCCTTGCTGCCGAGAAGCGTGTGGAGGAAGCTGAGAAGCTGCTGAGGGCCGAGAGGGCCAAGGTTGAGGATGCTGATGGCGCCACGGCCAAGATGATGGAGGAGCGGGACAGGTATAAGGGCGCCTACGACGCTGTGGTTGCCAAGAGGGACGAGTGGGAGGATCGGTTCCAGAAGCAGGCGGAGACGCTCAGGGACGCACAGGCTATCCTTGCTCAAAAAGAGAAGGATATTGAAATGCTTCAAGATGATCTCCTCCCTAAAATGTGCGTCCAATTCCGGGACCAGGCCGAGGAGGCGACCAGGGAGGCAATCAGACAGCTCATCCCCGACGGCTCCTTCCCGTGGGATAAATTTGATCAGCTCCTGGATGAGATGGCTGATGCTGCGGAAGCAGCGACTGCTGAGAAGGCGGAGGCGGCGAAGGCGGCTCAGATAGCGTTGGCCAAGGCGGCCTATGATGCAAAGGAGGCCGAAAAGGAGGCTGAGAGGCTAAAGGCGCTCGAAAATGTCGAGCCTTCTCTTGAGCCGGCCACCGAAGATGCTGTTGCCTCTGATGGAGGGCAGCAACAGGCATAGGGAGACGGGCGGTCGTCACCAGACTCACCCGGCATCTCGGATAGCTTTAGCTGTTCGGGGGCCAACTATTGAGCCTTTCCTCCCTGCCAACTTTTGGCGCTTCAATTGATATGCTTGTAACCTTTTGCTTTTCCTTTCCTTGTTTGTAAAAACTCTCTTGGTAGGTTGTGTTTAGGCTTACCCCTATGGGGACTACCGTCGTCGTATTCTTCTTTCAATTATTTTTAACAAAGTTTGTCCTATTGGCCTTTGACCTGGCCGAGGCTTTGATCACAATTCTTTGTCTGTCTTCTTGCGCTATTAACTGAGTGCCTTCGTTTTTATCTTTGGTATGGCCGAGGCAGTTTGAATGCATATCTCAACTGTGTAACATCTTTGATGTATTGACCGTTGTGTCCCCGTCGCTCTCGGCAAGTAGCCGAGGTAATCGGGGTTATGGCTCGATAGCAATTCTTCTAGCATACCGGTCGTTGTATCCCACGCTCTCGGCAAGTTGCCGAGGTAATCGGGGTTACGGCTCGATAGCAATTCTTCTAGCATACCGGTCGTTGTGTCCCCGTCGCTCTCGGCAAGTTGCCGAGGTAATCGGGGTTACGGCTCGATAGCAATTCTTCTAGCATACCGGTCGTTGTGTCCCCGTCGCTCTCGACAAGTTGCCGAGGTAATCGGGGTTACGGCTCGATAGCAATTCTTCTAGCATACCGGTCGTTGTGTCCCCGTCGCTCTCGGCAAGTGGCCGAGGTAATCGGGGTTACGGCTCGATAGCAATTCTTCTAGCATACCGGTCGTTGTATCCCCGTCGCTCTCGGCAAGTTGCCGAGGTAATCGGGGTTACGGCTCGATAGCAATTCTTCTAGCATACCGGTCGTTGTGTCCCCGTTGCTCTCGGGAAGTCGCCGAGGTAATCGGGGTTACGGCTCGATAGCAATTCTTCTTTTTGGGTGGCAGTTATGGAGGGGACAAGCACTTGGATGGAAAACTTGGTTGTTTTTTCATTTATGATCACGCGTTGGGGTGTCCATATTGGGTTTGGACACCTCCGCCGCTATACAAAGTACTTTCTTAAGTTGTCGGTGTTCCAATGGCTCATCAAAGGCACACCCTCCATGTCTGTCGGCGGTATGTACCGGCCTCATTTCTTCAACCACCTTGTAGGACCCTCCCGATTGGCCGTTAGTTTACCATGAATATTTCCTTTGTTGGTGGCGGCCGACTTTCTTAGGACTAGATCTCCTACTTTTAAGTCCCTCTTGTGGACTCTTCGGTTGTAGGCTCTTCTCATCCGGTTTTGGTATACTTTACCAAGTTGAGGCGTCTTTGTATTTCGGCTTTCTTCGACCGGATCCGGGGAGGCTTTAAGGCCTTCCTCATTTTCGACTGGGTTAAAAGTAGCCGTTCTGAATGTTGGCACCGTCGCTTCAATTGGTAGGACTGCTTCGGATCCGTAGACTAAGTGGAAAGGAGTGTACCCCGTTGCTTCTTTTTCCGTGGTCCGTAGGGACCACAAGACGCCGGGTAGTTCATCGGCCCATCTTCCTTTAAGGTCTTCTACTGTCTTCTTCAAACCATTGAGGATCGTCTTATTGGCTGCCTCCGCCTGTCCGTTGCTCTGTGGGTGGCAGACGGAGGAGTACGCAAACTTGATGTCAAGCTCTTATAACCAGTTCATTATCAGGTCACTCCAAAATTCTCGGCCGTGGTCAAATACCATGACTTGGGGCAATCCAAAACGGGTTATAACATTTTCCCAGATTACCTTTCTGACGGCCGCTGTGGTCTTCGCCGGTACTGCTACCGCTTCAACCCATTTGGTGAAGTAGTCAACGGCGGCGATCAAGAACTTTCTTCCTCCGGAGGCCGTTGGAAACGGCCCTAGCATATCCATCCCCCACTGTGCGAAAGGAAGGGGGCTAAGCACCGGTTGTAGGTCTCGGGAGGGAGCATGTATCACCGGGGCATGCATCTGGCAGTTCGTGCACTTCTTGGTCTTCGTTCTGGAGTCTTGAAGCATGGTGGGCCAGAAGTAGCCGGCTCGGAGAGATTTGTGGGCTAGTGTTCTTGCCCCCATGTGGTGTCCGCATATGCCCTCGTGAATCTCCGTCAGTATTAGCTCTGCGTCGGTCGGACCGACACATTTCAAGAGTGGTCTTATTACGGACCTTCTGTACAGTTCCCCATCGAACACCAAGTATCTGGCGGCGATCCTTTTTATCTTGGCCGAGAGATTGCGGTCCTCCGGCAACTCACTTGTAACTTTGTATTTCATTATCAGAGTCATCCACGTTGTTTCGGTCTCTACGTTGCCCACCATGCCGACATCCTCATTGATACTCTTCGTATTCCTGATATCTACCAGCACGGTTCGGCTGACATTCTTGATGGTTGAGCTGGCAAGTTTTGAGAGAGCGTCGACCCGGTTGTTCTCAGATCTGGGAACGCATTGGATTTGGAAGGATTTCAATTTTGCTATGTCAGCTTTTACCCTTTCCAGGTATCTTATCATCCCGTCGTCCCGAGCCTCAAACTCTCCTCTGATTTGGTTAGTAACCAGCAGTGAGTCTGTTTTTAACACAATGTGTTCTGCTCCGGCAGCCCTAGCTAGCTCGACTCCGGTTATCACCGCCTCGTATTCGGACTCGTTGTTCGAGGCCGAGAAGGTGAATTTTAAGGCATATTCGAACTCGTCCCCGTTTGGGCTGATGATAAGGATGCCGGCTCCCGAGCTGTTCGTCGTGGAGGAGCCGTCGGTGTAAACCTCCCATACACCTGGGTTTGGTTCTTCTTGATACGTGCATTCGGCCAGGAAGTCTGCAAGTGCTTGCCCCTTTATCGAAGGCCTTGGTTTGTACTGAATGCCGAAGCCAGAGAGTTCCACTGCCCATTTGATAAGCCTACCGGATTGTTCGAATTTCTCCAAAGCTTTTTCCAAAGGCTGGTCGGTTAGGACCGTTACGGGATGAGCGTCGAAGTAGGGTTTTAACTTCCTTGCGGCAACGACGACGGCGGCGAAAGTCGCTTTTTCAATTAGTGGGTAATTTCTCTCGGCGGGCAATAGTGTATGGTGACAAAGTAGATTGGGTGTTCTTTGTTTGTCTTCTTCCACGAAGATCACGGCAGACCGACCGTGGCCGAGGTAATCGCTATGTATAGGTATAGCGTCTCCCCCAGTGTCGGCCTGGACAGAGTTGGGAGAGTCTGAAGATGAGCTTTTAGTTGCTTGAAAGCTGTGCTCTGTTCCTCCCCCCAGCTGAAGTCTTTATTCCCCTTCAACACTTTGAAGAATGGGGTGCTCTTGTCGGTGACCGAGAGATAAAACGGGCGAGAGCCGCCATTCTCTCCCTCGCCAAAGATCATAACCTCTTTTCGATTCCTTGGTTCCGCAGTCTAGGATTGCTCGGACTTTGTCCGGATTGGCATCAATGCCTCGCACCGACGAGTACACCTAGGAATTTACCTGCCCGGACACCGAAGTTGCACTTCATTGGGTTGAGCTTCATCTTGTATTTCCTTAGTGAACAAAATGTCTCGTGTAAATCGGCCAAGTGCTCGCTGTCAGACTTGCTCTTTACAATAGCATCGTCGACGTAAGCCTCGATGTTCCGTCCTTTTTGATTTTGGAACACTTTGTCCACCAGCCTTGTGTACGTTGCTCCGGCGTTCTTCAAACCAAACGGCATCATTTTGTACATGTATGTGCCGTTAGCAGTGATAAATGCGCATTTAGGCATGTCTTCCTCGGCCATGAATACCTGGTGATACCCTGAGAAGGCGTCCAGCAGGCTCAGCATGGTGTAGCCTGCCGTGGCGTCTATTAAACTATCTATTCGAGGCAAGGGATAACAATCTTTGGGGCATGCTTTGTTAAGGTTGGTAAAGTCTACACACATTCTCCATGCCCCCGACGACTTCTTCACCATTACAACATTGGCTAACCACTCAGGATAAGTACAAGGCATGATGAAACCCGCCGCTAGTAATTTATCTACTTCGGCTTTGATCGCTTCATCCTTCTCGGCCGAAGAGTTCCTCATCCTCTGCTTGACTGGGCGAGCGGTGGAGAGTACGTTCAGCTTGTGAATAATCACCTCCCGGCTCACGCCTGGCATCTCGGCCGCTGAGTAGGCGAAAACATCTTTATTCTTCTTCAGCAAGTCCAGGAGGTCGGCTCTGAATTTGGGTTCCAGGTTGACACCGTGTTGGGGTTGGTGTCCTTAACAGTTAGTGCAAGGACTTATAAACCTCTAAAAGGATCAAAGGGCATACTTTGGCATTATTATCAGTTGATCCACGTTTATCAATAACGGTTGGCTTGCTAGATAAGTTTGACGTTATTGTCATACAGATGGCGGTGATCAACTGGTCCCTAAAAGTCACACCTATAGGATACGTTCGAGAGATGTGACGGTATGAAAATACTGTCATGTAGATGCCAAAATTGACTAACCAGTTAGTCCGAGTTATTTGACTAAGTAATTAGTCAAATATGTGATGTTGAGATATTATATTTAATACGGATTCAATATCATGGGCTAAGGCGAATTAACCAGTTAATTCGTAAAATTAAATATACGTGATTTATATTTAATTAAATGTATATTAAAAATAATTATACAATACTGTTTTGTCGGACACGTATTAATAATTCAGCTAACCCGTATTATTAGCTGATGCCTTAATTTCCGATAACCGATAACAGTTTATAATATAAACCCGTCATATACATTTTAGCATTTGGTGAACTGGACCTCGAGCTAAAATTAAGAGGAAGTGGAAGCCCACTTCCCCATGCATGCATTCGGTCCGGCCGAACCAAACAAAAGGAGAGACTCCCTCTCCTTTTGACCTAGACAATTTCATTTACAGAAAAACTAGGGTTTTGAAGAGTATTCTTCTCTGAAAAACCTGAGATCTCTCATCTCAACAAAACTCACATCAGTTCTCCCAATATTGCAAGGCAATCGGAGAACACGTTCTAGCACAAGGGCATATCTCGGACAAAGTCTTGGGTGCAACAATTAGGAGGGAATCTCATTTGATTTCTGTTCTTTACGCCGCACTATAAGGACCCGAGGTTGATTCTAATTCCTTATCGTTTCTATATTGTTTTTATCGTTTTATGACTATAAATTGCATGTTTAAATTTACGTTATAGTCCTGCAATTAAAGGGTAGTATACGGATATTAACCCACAAGTGGTATCAGAGCGAGGCCACGTAAATTTTTATGTGTGTTTTTCATCAAACGATTGTTGAAACGATGATTTTTGGTTAAAAATTTGTCTCGGCAGCCATTTTTTTTTACTCGGCAGAAATTTTTTAATTTGCTGCGTTTTTTTGGTTGCTTTGGGAACCGTGTCCTGTTTACACGGTTGCTCTTGTTGTTGTTTTGTCTCGAAAACCAAACCGTGCCATGTTTTACACGGCTGTTTTGCTTCAAATTTCATGTTGTTTTTACATGTTGTTATTTTATACAGAGATTATAGCAACATGTCAAGTTTTTGTCAATTGTTAAATTTGTTTTGAGGCGTTTTTGATCAAAATTACATTTGATTTTGTCTCGAAATATAGTTTTCACGAGGGTTTTGAAGTTTCAGCCACTTTAGCATTCGATCGAGCGTATTTCTACTCGATCGAGTGTCTTTTTCTTGTTTTTGATCGATCGAGTCCATGTTGTACTCGATCGACCTCGCTCAAAACCTTTTTGCTCGATCGAGTCCTTCTTTGTACTCGATCGACCGCTTTCAAAACCCTCCGCTTTCGATCGAGTTGTCCTCGTACTCGATCGAGTAGTTTTGCTGATATAGGTACTCGATCGACCTCCAGTTTAGTCGATCGAGCACCTCCTGATTAGCTTACCTCTCGATCGACTTGCGCTTCGATCGATCGAGCCCTCTGTCCTCGATCGAGCACTCGTGTCCCTGGATCGAGGGATGTCGTCTTTAACAAGCTTTGAATATTTGTTTCTTTTGATTTAAATTTTCTTTTGGCTTCAAAATGTACTTTATCCGGATATAGTACACTCGCTATGATTGTGAAACGGTTCACACACGTACCATTAAGTTATTTTAAATTATATTTAAAGTAACGGATTATAATAGATTAAAATTAAATGATAGAAGCGGTTTTATCACACGAATTTTAATCATTAAAAGGTGGTTTGGATAAATTTAACATAATTACGGAATTATGTCACGAATGAATTTGTTTTTAGTTGATGCATTTTTATTTATCGTTTTTGTTGAATGCCGTGAATGCCATTTTAATTACGTATTTAATTTTTACAATCAATTGTAACTTAGTGTGGCCTTAGTAGAACGTGTTACCGTAATGATGGAACACGGTCTTGGTTGTATTTTGAGATCTTGTATCTCCGTTTTGGATTTTTCACTTGTAATTACAGTTTTAATTAGAATGTAAATAGGTTTATATTTTGTAATTTTAAATTGTAATTTTTGAGAAGACCAAAGATGGAGACCGGATGCTCACTCCCGCTACTTGGATCAAGATGGAACAACAAGACGAGCTTTTCGGGTCCAACGGTGGATTCCAAAGTTGTATCTTGTTCTTATACTAGGATAGGCCACACTAGGAATTTTTTATTTACGTATCGCATTCCTTTATTTATTTTTATGCAACGATAATATGCATCATATTCCGCCTAAAAACCAAACCACCTATAATTTATTGCATGAAAACTGACACATATAGAGGTCACGAGTTAGTTTTCATTGACATTCTCATGTCACACGTTTTTAAGCCATCTTCCAAATAAATTCATTCACGACAGACGCTAGTTATTCGTTCACTTAAAATGAATTATAATTTTGTTGATGGGATCTTCCTCGTATAAACTAAAATTGAGAACGGTCTTTATAGGTCAAACTCCAATGAGTCCCTTCTTCGTCGGTAGGCATACTATGACCCCTTCTACGTCGGGTAAGTTGGAACCGATTGACCTATTTTATCTCAACACTATGGTCACTCGTACGATCCTGTGATCATGGTGGACTATAGATAGGATTTACAGAAATCTATCGACCAAGAGTTCTTCCGGAAGAATTAGCTAAACAGTTGGCTTATCAATTTACTGAAATTGAGTCTTGGGATCACTTGTATCATTCTTGAGGGAGATCAATTATGCAAGTGCGAGAGTCTACATGTTTAAAATGAATTTTAAAATAGACTTAAATCACCTCGATGAGTTGCTTATTTCGTTTTGTTTTTCTTTCTTTTTCAGTGTAGATCACGTTTTAACTGCTAAACATCAAATGGCTGGTTCAAGTGATAACCCAATGCCAAGTGCCACATTGGACCGTGAGTCCTGGCTTAGGATCTTCATGAATCGGATGAATCGCCTACTCGATCAAGAATGATGGATCCAACTTCGGGATCGGGAGGCGGCATTACGGAATGCCGCCACCGCCGACGGAAGCTCAAATTTTGTTAGAGCCCCTCCCGGCAAACCCAGGTCCCACGGCTAGAGCTACCGAAATCGCCAAGTTTAACGATTTCTGTATGGAAGCGGGTGCGATTAAAAACGTACTCATTTTTGCAATGGAATCCAATTTGCAGAAGCGCTTCATAGCCCATGGTGCAAACAAGATTTTCACCACGCTCACTAAGGAATTCTCGAAAGCACCGAGAATCGTGACCTATGAGCATACCACTCGCTTCTTTGATGCGAGACTCCGAAGGGCCAACCGGTTAGCCCACACATTCTCAAAGATGATTGAGAATGTCGAGAAGCCGGAGACCTTTAATTGTAACATCAGCGAGAACATTGTTATCGACCGCATGCTTCACTCACTCCACGATGGTTTTTCGCAATTTAGAGCGAATTACTATATGAATGATTTGAAGAAAACTCCCCATGAATCGCACTCCTCCTCGTACATGCACCGAGAAGGACATGAAGTGCATGGGGAGCTCAAACAGATGTTCTCGTTGTGTCAAACAAAGGGAAAGGTAAGGGCAAAGCTCCGGCAAACCTAACAGTAGGTAAGGCGAGGTTCAAGAAGTCAGGTTCAGGTAAGAGTGGTCCTGGTGAGGCGAGCAACTCATCAGGCATGACAAAGAGCAAGAGTGAAAACATGGAATGCCATCATTGCCACAAGACTGGGCATTGGAGACGCACATGTCCTGTTTATCATGAGGACTTAAAGGCAGGTCGTGTTAAACCTGTTGGTATGTCTTCTCTCTCTTCTACTTTTATTCATATGATTGAGATTAACCACGCAAGTTACGGAACTTGGGTACTTGATACTCGGTTGTGGTTCTCATCTCCTGTAATCATGTGCGGGGCTCCAAACATCGAACCCCTCGTAAAGGGTGAGGTGGACCTGCGTGTTGGGAATGGAGCAAGAGTAGCTGCCATCTCCAAGGGGACATATGTGATCCAGCTTCCAAGCGGATTTGAGTTGTCATTATATGACTGCTATTATGTACCTAGTCTTTCCAAAAACATTATTTCAGTTTCTGCGCTTGATAAACTTGGTTTTTCATTTGTAATAGAAAACAATGCTTGCATTTTCTCATTACACGATATGATTTACTGACAAGGCGCTTTCCATGAATGGAATTTATGTTTTAGATCAGACCAACGAAATATTACACGTAATGAATAAAAGGTTAAAGGTTGGTGACAAAGATCAAACGTATCTATGGCAATCGCCGCATGGGACACATTAATGAGAAACGCGTAAAAAAGCTCATCAAACATGGAGCTATCTCGGCCTTTGATTTTCAATCATTTGGCACGTGTGAATCATGTCTCATCGGTAAGATGACTCGGATTTCCTTCAAAGGTGTTGGAATGCGCGCTGCTGACCTATTAGGGCTCATACACACGGATGTATGTGGTCCTATGTCAATCACCGCACGAGAAGGCTATAGGTATTTTATCACTTTCACGGACGATTTGAGTAGATATGGCTATGTCTACTTAATGAAGCACAAAAGTGAATCCTTTGAGAAATTCAAGGAATACCAAAATAGGTACGTAACCCGTTGGGTAGAAAGATAATAACACTGCGTTCGGATCGTGGTGGCGAGTATCTTTCTCACGAGTTTGATCAACACCTGAAGGACTCGTGGGATTGCCCTACGCTTAACTCCACCTGAACACCACAAATTGAATGGTGTGTCCGAACGGAGAAATCGAACACTACTTGATATGGTTCGATCCATGATGAGTCACACGGTTTTACCCGATTCATTATGGGGTTATGCTCTTTTGTCGGCCGCTCTAATACTTAATCAAGTCCGTCTAAAGCTCATGACAAGACTCCATATGAACTATGGAAGGGAACGGTCCCTAACTTGTCCTTTATACGGGTTTGGGGCTGCGAGGCTTATGTCAAGTGGAGACACGAGGATAAGCTCGGCCCGCGATCGGTCAAGACATACTTTATAGGTTATCCTAAAGGAACACGTGGTCATTACTTCTATTCGCCAACCGAACAACGTGTTTTTGTTGCGGCTAGTGCGACATTCTTAGAGAAGGAATTTCTCGAGAATGCAAAGAGTGATAGAACCTTCGACCTGTCGGAGATTCCAGAACCAAACACCGAGCAACCATTGGAGGAACCAATTCCTTCAATCCCGGCTGCGGTGAATATTCCTGAGGAACCTAGGAGGTCGGGAAGAGTCTCTATTCCTCCGGACAGATACATCGGTATGGTCGAGGAACATGACATAGATGACGTTCTACTCTTAACGAGCAAGAACCCGCAACCTATAAAGGTGCCATGACCAGTTCGACTCAAAGCTATGGCTTGAGGCCATGCAATCCGAGATGGACTCCATGTATGAGAACAACGTGTGGGATCTTGTTGACTTACCCGCTAAGGTTCGTCCCCTTCAATGCAAATGGCTTTACAAGATAAAGCATTCTGTGGAAGGTCGCAAGAAGATATCTACAAGGCACGACTAGTTGCTAAAGGTTTCACCCAAGTGCCAGGTTTGCACTACGATGAGATTTTTGCACCCGTAGTTATGCTGCGTTCCATTCGGATTATCTTAGCGATTGCCGCTTTTCATGACTATGAAATTTGGCAAATGGATGTGAAAACCGCCTTCTTAAACGGCTTTTTGGAGGAAGAGTTGTACATGGTACAACCCGAAGGTTTCATCGATCCTGAACATCCTAAGAAAGTGTGCAAGCTTAAGCGTTCCATCTATGGACTTAAGCAAGCATCTCGGAGTTGGAATCATCGTCTCGACCAAGTGATAAAAGAAAATGGATTTACTCGATCTGTCGAGGAACCATGTCTATATATCAAGTCAAGTGGGAGCAAGATTGTCTTCCTAATATTGTATGTTGACGACATACTCCTGATTGGGAATGACATACCTCTCTTAACTTCGGTGAAAGTATGGTTGAAGAACCATTTCCAGATGAAAGATCTGGGAGAGGCACAGAGAATTCTAGGCATCCGTATCTATCGAGATAGATCACGACGGATGTTATCTCTCAGTCAGGAGTCTTACATAGACAAAGTCCTAGAGAGATTCAGCATGACTAACTCCAAGAAGGGGTTTCTTCCTATGGCTCCAGGGGTGCATTTGAGCAAGTCTCAGGCACCAGAGACACCGGAAGAGAAAGAACGCATGACACGGATTCCTTATGCTTCGGCAATAGGATCAATCATGTATGCCATGATATGCACACGTCCGGACGTGGCATATGCATTGAGTATGACAAGTCGATTCCAACAAAGAACCAGGTGAACCACATTGGTTGGTCAAAGAACATTCTTAAGTACCTACGGAGGACTAAAGATTGGGCTTTGACTTATGGAGGCGAACAAAAGCTATGCGCAACCGATTCTGCAGATGCTAGCTTCCAAACGGATCGTGATGACTCGAAATCTCGGTCAGATTCGTTTTTACTCTTAATGGCGCTACAGTCACTGAAGAGTTCGAAACAAAACACATGCAGAGATTCTACGATCGAGTCCGAGTACTATGCCGCGTCCGAAGCAACAAAGGAAGCGATATGGATGCGTCAATTCTTACATGGGCTCTCTGTAGTGCCTAGTTCGAATGACCCGATCACCATCTATTGCGACAATAGTGGTGCCATCTTCCAAGCTAAGGAGCCAAAGTCTAGCAACAAGTCTAGACATGTACAACGGAAAGCTCATCTAATCCGGATTACGTGGAGCAAAAGACAAAAGAGTGATAGAAAAGATTGCTAATGATGATAACATAGCAGATCCTCTCACTAAAGCATTACGACAAGATAAGCATGAAGGGCACGTAAATTCCATGGGAATCAAACGTGTTCCTGAGTTGTAGTACTCTCTTATGGATCAGATTCATTCTCCTTTGTACTCTATACGACATCATCGTTTTGATATTTTATACATATATTTTGTTTTTCATGTGGATTTGTACGACAAATTTTGAACACCACAAAGTGAACTGAACAAACATTATATCTTTTCAGTCCTTAATTGCCCACATGAGCTGATAACTCTGGCAATTATTCTGTGACGTTGGTTGATGGTGGGTTCAACGAGCCATAAGTCAACAGTTGGACCCAATCACAGAGGCGATTTATACGGATATTTCGTAGGACACAATTGTGACATCGACGTGGAGTCCTAAATGTTTTATAACATTCGTTGCCCGGTCGTGGATAGGACCTCCATAGTGATCCTAAGAGTCGATTCTTTGACTATCGACTGTCTCTTGAGACTACGGCAGATTTTGGGTGACTTTGGTTTCTTTCTCACGGTCATCCGTAACAGGGGGCCAAGTAGATTTTTTCTGGGTCATTTCATGCTGTGCTTAGATCGGAAGGAGTCGAGTTGAAGGAAATATTCAGCCTTTATCAGGTACTCGATATTTCTCAGGGCCACTCGAGGAGTCAGAATCGAAATGCATGGCCATGCTCGGATACGGATTCGTTTTATCAGTTAAGTTACTCTCTAGTCGGGGAAACCACTCTAGATACAGATCGATTGTAAAATACGACCTTTGTGGATCCAGATCTGCAAATTGTTTTACATTGAGTGGGAGAGATTTTAAATGAATATGAGAATCGGTTATCGCACCTACACTTGTTCGGACAAGTGGGAGTTTGTTGGAGCTTGTGTCCTCCAGTTAGTGCGGATAACGTCATTGCACATACACTTGTACGGACAAGTGGGAGCTTGTTGGGGTTGGTGTCCTTAACAGTTAGTGCAAGGACTTATAAACCTCTAAAAGGATCAAAGGGCATATTTTGGTATTATTATCACTTGATCCACGTTTATCAATAACGGTTGGCTTGCTAGATAAGTTTGACGTTATTGTCATACAGATGGCGGTGATCAACTGGTCCCTAAAAGTCACACCTATAGGATACGTTCGAGAGATGTGACGGTATGAAAATACTGTCATGTAGATGCCAAAATTGACTAACCAGTTAGTCCGAGTTATTTGACTAAGTAATTAGTCAAATATGTGATGTTGAGATATTATATTTAATACGGATTAAATATCATGGGCTAAGGCGAATTAACCAGTAATTAATTCAAAATTAAATATACGTGATTTATATTTAATTAAATGTATATTAAAAATAATTATACAATACTGTTTTGTCGGACACGTATTAATAATTCAGCTAACCCGTATTATTAGCTGATGCCTTAATTTCCGATAACCGATAACAGTTTATAATATAAACCCGTCATATACATTTTAGCATTTGGTGAACTGGACCTCGAGCTAAAATTAAGAGGAAGTGGAAGCCCACTTCCCCATGCATGCATTCGGTCCGGCCGAACCAAACAAAAGGAGAGACTCCCTCTCCTTTTGACCTAGACAATTTCATTTACAGAAAAACTAGGGTTTTGAAGAGTATTCTTCTCTGAAAAACCTGAGATCTCTCATCTCAACAAAACTCACATCAGTTCTCCCAATATTGCAAGGCAATCGGAGAACACGTTCTAGCACAAGGGCATATCTCGGACAAAGTCTTGGGTGCAACAATTAGGAGGGAATCTCATTTGATTTACTCGTTTTTTTACGCCGCACTATAAGGACCCGAGGTTGATTCTAATTCCTTATCGTTTCTATATTGTTTTTATCGTTTTATGACTATAAATTGCATGTTTAAATTTACGTTATAGTCCTGCAATTAAAGGGTAGTATACGGATATTAACCCACACACCGACGGTTACGGTGCGGCCCGGATCAATCTCTACCTCCTCGGTCTCTGCTCCTTCGACCATGCCGATGGTCCGGTCGCTTCCGGATCTGGGGGTGTACTGTATCTGGAAGGTTTTGAGTTCCGAAGCGCTATCTCTCACCCTCTCTAGATACTTTATCGTCCCGTAGTCCCGGGCTTCGCACTCTCCTCTGATCTGGTTGGTCACTAAGAGTGAATCTGTCTTCACCATGATACGCCCGCCTTGCGGTTTTAGCTAGCTCAACTCCGGTTATCACCGCCTCGTACCTGGATTCATTGTTTGAGGCCAATGAGGTAAGCTTCATGGCGTGCTCAAACACGTCCCCGTTTGGGCTGATAATAACGATGTCGGCCTTCGAGCTATTCGTCGTGGAGGGGCCGTTAGCGTAAACCTCCCATAAACCGGGATCCTCCTCGTTCTTCGAGACGAGCTTATGCGCCTCCTCCCGGTCCGAGACATACACTAATGTTAGGGCCCGGATGGACATCACTGCGTCAGCCTCACTCAGAGTGACTCGACCTATGAGGACGTTGTAGTCGGATGAACCGTCAATGACCACGAACTCCGACATAACGTTCCTGGCTGCACCTCGTTCCCCAAACATTACTGGCAGCCTGATTGATCCCAGGGGTACCAGGCCGGCCCCAGAAAAGTTGTACAACGGGCCGGTGCAGGGGGTCAAGTCTTCAACTGTCAGACCGAGGCTGAGAAAACATTCTCCGTACATAATGTTCGTGTAGGCCCCTGTGTCAATTAGGCACCTCTTCACCAAGTGGTTGGCTATGTCCAGGTGGACTGTAAGTGGATCGCTGTGAGGAGCGACGACTCCATCGTAGTCCTTCTTCCCGATGGTCATATCGGGGATGTTGGAAGCGGGGGTTACTGTGTTGGGCACAAAGTTGATGGCCTGATATAGCTCATTCAGGTGCCGTTTGTACCCACGAGTGGACTCACCGTTCTCGTTGCCCCCGATGACAACATTGATTACTCCTACCCGTTCCGAGACGGATTTCTTATTTGATCCGCCGGCGTCTTCTCTTTGGCCTCCGGCAATGTACTTGCCTAGGCTCCCCTTCTGGATCAGTTCCTCAATGGCATTTTTCAGGTGTCGGCAATCGTTCGTTAAATGGCCGGTGTAGCCGTGGTATTCGCAAAGATCGGCTTGTCACCGTCGCCCTCGGCAGGGGCCGTTCCCACTTCGACCCTCGCTCGCTCGGGCGAAGACCTCTCGCGGCGGATACGACCAGGGGGGTGTGATCATTGTACTGATTTCGGTAGTATGGTGCCGAGCTCCCCCCGGCGCCCGCCGAGTTCTGTTTCCTGGCGGACTTGTCGGACCGTGACCTATTGTCGTCACGACGCCTTTCATCCGGGTTGTCCTCCCGGTGGCTCCTCGTCTCTGAGTGTAATGTCTCGCTGTGGCCTACCCAGGTTTTGTGGTAATCTTCCACCTTGATGGCCTGGTCGGCCATCTTCCTAGCGGCGTCTAGGCCCAAACCCCCGTACTTGATGAGCTCGTCTTTTAAGTCTCCCCTTGGGAGGCCCTTCATCAGTGCGAAGGCCGCTAGTTCGGGGTTGATCTCCCGAATCTGCTGAACCTTGCCGTCGAACCTCTTCACATAGCTCCGTAGAGACTCGCCCTCCTCCTGTTTGATAGTTAGGAGGTCCGACGTCTCCACGGCTCTCCTCTTGTTGCAAGAGTACTGGGCTACGAAGGCGTCTCTTAGGTCGGCGAAACAGTATACCGAGCCGTCGGGAAGCCCCTTGTACCAATTCTGAGCCATCCCATGCAGAGTCGTCGGGAAGACTCGGCACCAGACCTCATCGGGCTGCTCCCATACCGACATGTAAGACTCGAAAGCCTCGGCGTGGTCGGTGGGATCACTGTCTCCTTTGTATGTGAATGCCGGCAACTTCAGCTTAGTTGGCACGGCGGTGTCAAGGACATAATCACTAAGTGGCTGTCTGACCACGTGTCGAATGACATGCGGCGACCGGCTCCTCGCATTTCTAGTCCGGCTCCTCTCCTCGTAGCGGGAAGGACTTCTTCTTCGACTCAGGCTTCTTTGTGGCAGGCCCCGTTGATGCTGCGGCGACGCTGTCCTCTCGTGAGTACGGGGAGGGCTCAGGTCTACCACTAGCACTCTGGGCTCCTCCGGCGTCTTGGCGTGATCTGCTTCTCCCAGTGCTCCGTTCAAGTTTCTTGGAGTCACTTTCTGGGCCCTGGTCTCTTGGACGGTTTCCACGGCTCCCGTCGGCGTGTCAGTGTGAGCCGGCGTACTCCCAATTAGGTCCAGGAGCGTCTTCAGTTTTGCTGTGTCAACCACGTGTCCCATGATGGTGACCTGGTTGGCGGGCGGCGGCGTGTCTGGTATTATTGGCCTCCCGAATTCCGGTTGGATTACTCCACCGGTGGAGGGCTGCACGACTCCAGAATTGTGAAAAGTATCATCTTGGTAGAATGCGGTTTCGTCGGTCGCGACTACCTCTTGTTGTTTTGACATCTTCTTAGCTTTTTTGGGTGGGTTTTTTTGTGTTTTTGTTTTTGTTGTTGTTTGGGAATGAATGTGACTAGCTTCTAGTGTCTTTTTCCCACAGACGGCGCCAATTGTTCCGGGTGTAATTCCAGAGCAGATATTTGTTACCACTCGTAGCTTGTAGAATGACGTCTTTGCTTGAATCCTCCTTTGATCTCTCCTGAAACGATGAACAAACTGAGGGCTCGGCTTTTGCCGAGCGTACTCACTCCGACGCTCAAGTCAGTAAACTTAGAGAGGTAAGTATGTGTTACTTGACTAAACGCGTATTGTAGAGAGATAAGGAAGATATTACCAGATGAATAGTGGTTATTAGGTTTATTTTTTGGATCCCTTCCTCAATGAAGGTTGAGGAGTATTTATAGACTTTCACCTTTTGTCACGTAGTGGCCAAGTGGCCAAGTGGCTAGCAGGTGGAAAGACCGTTCTACCCTCGGCCGATGGACCTATGGCCGGCTGGCCGAGGGGTCTTGGATATGAGTACGCGGATATGTGTCCCGGCTGGCTAGTTGCCTGGCCGAGACCCAGGTGACAGGCCGATGGGTTGCATCGGCTAGACTGTCTAAGTTGTTGACTTTGCTGTGGATATCCTTGACCTTGCTCAATGTGTTGACTTGGTCAGCGGTGCAGAATATGCCCCATCAATTATTTTTAGTTTTCTTTAAACATTTTTGTTTAAAGTAAAATTTACCCCCCTAACTTAATAACAAACCAAGTCGGATATTATTTTTAATTTTCTTTTTTAATTCGAAGATCTGTCATTTTTTTTTGTTTTTTAATTATATTATATTTTTTTTAAAGAAATCTAAGCCTGTTTTTATTTTGTAAAGTTTTGTAATTTCTAATTTCTGAGATTGTTATTTTTGTTTTATTATTATTATTATTATTATTCATGTTTTTATTTTGTAAGATGACTTTATATAATTTGTTGCGAGACGGATTTAAGCGCATGCTTTGAAAGACGGATATCTCAGAAATTAAATACGTTGCACACACATGGGTCCCACCATAATCTCGATTTTTGAAAAAAAAAAGATGTATTAATGACGTGGCGCGTTCTCTGATGAGTATTGTCTTTTGCTTTTATAAAGATAAGATTTTTGAGTTTTAATCTAAAAATTTTGAGTTTTTTTATAAAGTTTTTGAATTTATTTACTTAAACTTTAATCTCAAAAAGTTACATTATAACTCAAGAAAATTACATATGAGCTCGGAGAAATTTGATTTTTGATATCATAAAAATAAAATGTAATTTATAAACTCTATAGAACTAAAAAAAAATACACAAAAACTCAAAAAGTCATTAAATGTGAGGTATTACATCTGATATACAATCTTTTTTCTCGTTTTTTTACGGGTGATTTCATCCTATACATTCATTATAGTCCACTTGTCATCAACTTGACAACCAGCCTAAGGCTCTGTTTGACAAGACATTGCAGGTACCTGATTTGTTTAAAATTGCTTATTTGACCAAAATTTCAGGTTTCGTAAGCGTTTGACAAGTAGCTTATTTAACCAAATAAGGTACCTGAAATGAAATGCTACATAGGTTAGAATTTGAGATTTCAGGTACCTGGTTTGCTTTTATTTTACTTTTTTGTCCCTTAAATCTATATTATTAAACAATTATCATATCCTTTTACGTCATTTCATTAAAACCATTTACTTTTTCAGTTAGTTTGACAAACATTTTTTTATATAATCAGCTACCTTATCGGTTCCTAATTTTGAGTTAACTTATCAATTACCTTTTCAGTTACCTTTCTAGGTTTCAGCTCCCTTTTCAATTAGTTTTAGCAAAGAGGCCTAAGCATGCCATTTTCTTTTTCATAATATTTTTGCCAAAATCAAACATAAACAAGTTACAAAGATGGAGAAAATATTAATTTAATTGATGGTTTTTTTTTTTTTGGTGAAGAGAAGCGGATTACATCCATACTCGAAAGGAAAATATTAATTTAATTGAGAGGATTGAAAGGAGAAGGTAAATATCAACCCCATTTACCCAATTGCTAAACAACTTCTTCAACAAACAATCAATCCAAATTATCAATTATGTTACAAATTACTGAAATAAATCAATTTCTTTGCTATAGTTTCATGATCCAAGAGAAATCTTGTTGGTGGGTATTTAAAGAAATGTCGTCTTTCCAAATTCCAATCACCGGTGATGGCTAAGGTAGCGGTTCTACGAAATTGTCCTACAAATTACGGACCCGACACGGTGTTAGAGTGTCAACCACGACATGGAGTAATGTAAATTGCAAGGTACTTTACTTATTTAAAGAACCCAATTTTCTAATTCACAAATTCTCATTGAGGACGGACACTATAAGTTACAAGCCGATGACGGATAATATCCCTATCTCAAAGTATGCAAATACAAATGTGTTCCGGATGTAATTCCAGAGCAAGTATCGTTACCACCCGTGGCTTGTAGAATGATGTCTTGAGTTGAGTCCCTCGTCTCTTTATCGTTCCCCTCGGCCTCTCCTGCAACAATGAACGAACTGAGGGCTTGGCTTTGTGCCAAGCGTACTCACTCCGACGCTCAAGTCAGTAAACTTATAGGGATAAGTTGTTGTTACTTGGCTAAGGATGTATTGTAGAGAGATAAGGGAGATATTACCAGATGAATAGTAATTCTTAGGTTAGAATGTGGATCCTTTCCTTAATGAAGGTTGAGGAGTATTTATAGGCTTTCACCTTTTGTCACGTAGTGGCCAAGTGGCCAAGTGGCTAGCAGGTGGAAAGACCGTTCTACCCTCGGCCGATGGACCCATGGCAGGCCGGCCGAGGTTCTTGGATATGAGTACGCGGATATGTGTCCCGGCTGGATGGTTACCAGGCCGAGACCCCAGGTGACAGGCCGATGGGTTGCATCGGCTAGTCTGTCTAAATCGTTAACTTTGCTGTGGATATCCTTGACTTGGTCAGCGGTCCTAATGAGGGGATACTAGATGCAACAGCAACGTTCATGGCCCTAATGATGGCCATAACGTACTCATTCAGCGGAAACCGGAGTCCGTACTCCAAGTGCCGCATGTATACGCCGATGTGACCCGGGGGAGGGCAACAGACCGCCTGACCCTCCTCAGGGATAACAATTGTGTATCCCCTGCCAAAGAAAAAATGGCCCTCGAAAAATGTCTCGCCGGAACAACTGGCGAACTTATGGGTCCAAGCACGGTCAAGGCGGACCTTACAGGCGTCGCCGTGATTCATAACGTACTGCCTCCCCTCATTAGGACGAGCCCTTTCAGCATCACCACCGAAATCGTCTGCGTCATGATCGACATCATCGTCATCCTCCCATTCCTGCAAAACTTGAGGATCAACTTCGGGAGAAGGAGACCTAGGGCCCCCAAACCTTATCGGGATGGCATCTAGTATCCCCTCCCCATCAAGACGCGACGGGAACCCCCGGCGCAGAAATGCTAGTCCCGGCGTCGAGAAGACATGATAGCAATGGTTACTTAACAAAATAAGAAGTTAGGAAATCTGTTTGTTTACCTTGAGGAAAAACACTCGCCGGAGCAACAACTCTAAAAATTAGAAGACAAAGAAGCCCTTGAAAGTTTAGAGGAAAATTTTGGAGAGAATGAAATTGATGGCCAATTTCACGGAATAACCGCCTATTTATAGAAAAAGCCCATGAAGAAGGACCAATCGAGAATGTACCCATGAAGCGCCAAACCAATCAAGAAATGACACGTGTCGGACATGCAACCACGGAAAGTCAATCGTCGCAATAACCAAACGTCAATCAATGCAACATGTGACCAAGCGTCTTCAACACGCCCTTCATATCTCTCTCGCCTATTCATCTTCCTCAACAAATTCTTCGTATCTTTCTCCGCCGCCACATGATCAACCAAGCTAAGTAGCACCGGGCCGGGGGCAATCAAAAACAACCTAAGACTCTCAACCCTGGTCTCGGCCAACAATCACTTTCTTTCCACATCGGATGCCCTTTACACATCCATGCGGAGGGGGATATATATGGTACGGCCTAATAAGAACCAGGCCGAGATAGAAGAAGCCGATCTGAAAAGTTTCGAAATTACTTGCGCAGAATATACGCTCAGCATACACCGGAGCCCATACCACGGCATAGACTACGCTGGGGGCAAATTGATGGGGCATATTCTGCACCGCTGACCAAGTCAAGGATATCCACAGCAAAGTCAACGATTTAGACAGACTAGCCGATGCAACCCATCGGCTCACACCCGGGTCTCGGCTGGTAACCATCCAAAGGGACACCATATCCGCGTACTCATATCCAAGACCCCTCGGCCGGCCTGCCATGGGTCCATCGGCCGAGGGTAGAACGGTCTTTCCACCTGCTAGCCACTTGGCCACTTGGCCACTACGTGACAAAAGGTGAAAGCCTATAAATACTCCTCAACCTTCATTAAGGAAAGGATCCACATTCTAACCTAAGAATTACTATTCATCTGGTAATATCTCCCTTATCTCTCTACAATACATCCTTAGCCAAGTAACAACAACTTATCCCTATAAGTTTACTGACTTGAGCGTCGGAGTGAGTACGCTTGGCACAAAGCCAAGCCCTCAGTTCGTTCATTGTTGCAGGAGAGGCCGAGGGGAACGATAAAGAGACGAGGGACTCAACTCAAGACATCATTCTACAAGCCACGGGTGGTAACGATACTTGATCTGGAATTACACCCGGAACAAAATGAATAGTCAATTGGGGATCCCTCCCACTTACATTTTGTGAGAGGGTCACTATTCGTTTCAGCTTGTGACACGAATAGCGGCCGTCTTCAATGAGACGGACAAAATGGTATCCGTCACCCGTCACTTGGAGTGACGGATACGTGCCGTCACAAATGAGATTTTGTGTTCTAATTTATCCTGTTGTTTTGTTTATTGTGGCGTACTGGCGTTGTCCTTGTGGGTCATTAATCATTATGCCTTAAATGGTCAATGTATTTTAATTTAGCAAGTAGTATATGTATTCAATGAAGATCCAGAGACAAGTAATGTAGAAATTGCCTCATTTTTACGTACTCGTTGTGTTCTTCAAATGGGGGTGATTATAATAACCCATATTAATTAAAGAGGTTTAAATGACGAGTAGTATTTAGCGGGATTGAAGTACTACCCATATAAACAAAGTGCATGGTAGAACTCCACAGTTAAGTACGCTTCTGAGCGGGTTGTCTCAAGTGGTATCCAATGTTGGGAAAGTGCATGGTAGAACTCCACAGTTAAGTACGCTTCTGAGCGGGTTGTTTCAAGTGGTATCCAATATTGTGATTGTGAGATTGAGACCCATCAAATAGTCACCCCTATTTACATTTCTTAATATATTTGAATGATAGTAAATGGGGGCGATTTCAAATAATCGAAGAGAATATTCCAATTTCCTGAGAATGGCAGGGGTAATCAATCACTTTCTTTTGATAGTTATAGACATTCACAAAGTCATCCTTTCGATTAGTTTAATTAGACCTTTAATCGGGAGATTCTTGTAGTAGCTCTACTTGACTGAATATTTAAAGACCACAAGAATTCTTGTAAATTTCAATAATATAAACAAGTATTGTTAGTTGGTATGCCAACTCTGTGCACTATACCGTAGTTTCTGATTAATTTTACTGTGAGTTTACTGTATATCTCATTTCATACGTCGACAACATTACCCCATTACCACAGTCGACTTAAGGTTGGATGTTTTCAACCTTATCATGGTTGGTACCACCGAGTCTGTTTTTAAATGACTCATGACTCATGACTCATGACTGCATCTGAATATCTGATGTTAATAATGTCGATTGTTTTGAGGTCTATTATTCCCGTAACATTAACTCCTGGATAAGCGTGCTTAAGGGCTTTCGTTAATTCAGGGCAATTGTTAAAATTGGGAGGTAATCGACTACTTGTAATGGTGGATAAAGGGGAGATGAAAATAGACTAATTACGTCCCCATTAATGAGTTAATCGTTACCGCCTCCTCCCTAAGTAATTACCCTTTTGAGTAATAATTAGTCCCTAAGTAATTACCCTTTTGCGGATTAGGACTAATTACGTCCCCATTAATGAGTTAATCGTTACCACCTCATCCCTAAGTAATTACCCTTTTACGGATTATTTTACTCCTTTTCTCGTTTATTTTGAGTTCCTTTCCGCGTAATAATTACTCCTAATCCAAGCGAGGTCGTGATACTCCCTCCTGTTATTATCTAGTGCCAGGTACCGTTGGACGGTGGGACCCCAGACTGGTAGATTAAATCTGTATGATTTTCACACTAAAAAAGGAACAAGAATACTTTGTTTTTTAACATTATTTTTGGCTATAAAAACTGTCAAACTGATGCTTCTGTGATATAGTTGGTGTGTAAAACAGATTGTATTTCTGCTGCTTCTTTCTTGTAGGAAATCCACCAGTGGTAAATAGAAGTTCCAACTCTGTTCCTTCAATTTATAATTATGTTTTGCCTGTAATTTTGCTTGTCATGTTTTCACGTAAAATTGACGGTTTCAGTGACTATTCATGTTAGCCTACCCAAATCATTCTGGGACAAAGTCTTTGATGTTGTTAGGGCGTGTAACACCATCACTATCCGCATGCCTCAATGATTCTCGCCGATGATGGGATAATAATGCGGGATCATATGTGCGCAACTTTACCCTTGTAAAGCCACTGGAGGCTATTTCTTTGTTCTGACCATAGTAAAACATGCGTCTTAAAATGCATCAACACTCTGCCACTTTACCACTCAAGAAATATTTGTTTGTAAACTGACTGAACTCTTTCATATTCTTTTACTAACATTTGTTTTTCTCATCTAAACCTTGTAGAAATATTTACTTATTGACCATGGAGCGGGATGGAGTTTCACCTGAGATAGAAGTCACTGTTCCGCTGGAATTGTCAGTGGAAGAGATGATTGAGCAGAGTATTGGTCGCATAAATTTTACTCAAATATTGCAAGCCATCCTCGTCTCACTACCAACTTTTTTCGACAGTCAGCAAACTTTCATCAGCGTCTTTGCTCATGCTCAACCAACATGGCATTGCATTAATAACACCTCCTGCACATCCAAGTCCAACCTGTGTGACCTCCCCAAGACCAACTGGGCTTGGGATTCTGTAAATGTGCACACTTCAATCGTATCAGAATGGGATCTTGAATGCACCAGCTCAATTTTTGCTGGCATGCCTGCGACTTCCTATTTCGTTGGTTGCCTATTGGGTGGCTTGGTGCTTGCAGCACTAGGCGATTCATCGCTAGGGCGAAAGAACCTGCTTTGTATATCAACCCTGGTAATGTCCCTAGCTGCACTGGCCTCAGCATTTTCTCCTAATATTTGGTTTTACTCGGTGTTTCGTTTTTTATGTGGGGTTGGGCGCGCTCCAGTGGCAATCTGTGTCCTTGTTTTGTTGACGGAGAGGGTTTCTAAAAGGTGGCGTGCACAGGCGGCCATGGCTGGATTTATTTCCTTCTCTCTTGGAATATTGGGTTTGACTGGTATTGCTTTCCTGACCAGGGGTTTCTCATGGAGAACTCTGTATTTATGGACTTCAGTCCCGGGAATTATAAGCTCCGTACTGTGTTATCTCTTTCTATTTGAGTCCCCTAGATGGCTACTCATGCAGGGGCGAGAAAAGGATGCCATGGCCATCTTAAGAGGCCTAGGATCTATTAATTCGATCAGCCCAAGCTTGCCAAAGATCAACACTGAACAGAAACTACCTAAAACAAATCCTTTCATTTCTCTCAAGATTCTACTCAGTAGACGATGGGCTGTGAAACGATTGTTAGCATCAATGTTATTAGCTTTTGGCATTGGAGTTATGTACTTTGGCATGTTTTTGGGTGTCGGAAACTTGGGTTTTAACATCTACTTAACCTCAGTCTTCAATGCATCACTGTCCCTCTCTTCTTATATGCTCACCTTCCTATGGTGGATTCAGCACTGCAACAGGAGGAGCTCTTTGCTCGGGTTTTGCACGCTCAGTGGAGCAACATGCATAATCTTTTCAGTCGTTGGAAAGGGCCATCTGGGTGTTGTCATTCCGCTAGAACTTGTGTCTCTATTTTGTGCATGCATGGCCTACAATCTGGTATTAATGTACATGGTAGAGCTCTTTCCAACATGTGTTAGAAATTCTGCTTCATCACTGGTAAGACAGGCGATGATCTTGGGATCGGTTTTTGATCCAATGCTGGTTTTGTTAGGGAGGAAAAGTATTATCTACTCTTATGGAACATTTGGGTTAGCCATGCTCCTTTGTGGGTTTCTGGTTATCTGGCTTCCAGAAACTAGGGGCAAGGTGCTTTGCGATACCATGGAGGAACAAGAGCTTATGGACGAGGACGGGAAGCTAAGTTTTTGATTACACTGCATTAAGTGTTAATGGAATAAGGGTTTTTTTGTCAAAAGCTACCTTATATTTAGGGGTATTTGTAAAAAGACTACCTTATTTTATTTTTTTTGTTTTCAACTACCTTTGCTTTCTTTATTTTTGGTCAATAACTACCTATGCTAATAGTATAGACAAATTTGGTTAGTTTTGGGCTTTAAACTATCTCATACGACTCTTTAATGTTTAAATCATGCCTAGACCAGATTTTGGGAAGTCATGATGTACTTACGCTTAATTTTAGTAGATGCTCGTAGTTATTATTGAAATGTGAAAAACATAAATCTTGGTCATCTGAAGTTAAATCGTGGTTTTTATGCGGTTGACCATTGTTGTTTGATGTTAACAGGGTCATGTGAGATAGGTTAATGTCGCTAAATCGATTAAATCTCGTCATCTCGTGAGCTTAGGTAGTTTTTGACCAAGATAAGAGAAAACAAAGGTAGATTAAAACAAGAAAAACAATATAAGGTAGTTTTTTTACAAATACACCTAAATATAAGGTAGTTTTTGACAAAAAAATGATATATTGCTAATAACTTAAAGAGCTAGTTAGTATAGTTTTATAGACTTTTTTTTTAAATACATAAGAGCTAATTTTCCGTGTCTCCATAGTCCATATATACCAATGGAGCTAAAAATTCAATATTCCTTGGCTCTGGATTATGATGAAAATGAAATACTGCAAAATGGCTCACTAAACATGTTACCTTTCTTTTTATTGTGAAGTAGCAGTCATCGGCTCATCGATGTAATTATCAGTAGGTAACAATGATATTCACCAAAATGAACTATGATATTCAACTAAAATAGATTAGCATATTCGGCACAATTAGTTATCAGATTGTTCTGTGCAAATCATTTGTTCACCTTTTATAATCTTTGTGAAGTAATTTATTCAAAGGTAAACAAACGATTGGGACGGATGAGATACCCATGTTTTAGCCTCATTCTGATTGATGGGACGCCGCATCTTTTTGTGTAATCTATATAAAAATTATGTTGACCGTGTCAATCATCGCAGCGTCTCATGTTTTTGTGTGTGTGTGTATATATATACAAAATTATTTGTTGAGCTATCACAATATGAACATCTCTTGTTATTGGTTTTTGTTTATTTAAATCTGCATGATGTGCACGCCTGAAGAGTAACAAGAATACTTTATTTTTAGGAAATTGAAAGGCGCCACCGGCTGGCGCTTCAATTTCCAGCGCCACCCTCTCACACGTGGGTGAGTGGGGCCCTTCGATTAAGAATGCATGTGAGACGGTGGACTTTGACTTTAAAGCGCCACCCCGGCTTATCACTATTTTTATAGTTGTTCTCTCAAGAGATATGCAAAATATCTTTCTGATTTGAAATTCATAATTATTGATTTAATTCCCACAACCTTTTTTTGACTATAAATCTGATGCTTCTGTGGTGCAGTTGGTATGCAGTTGAGAAGCCTGTACGTGAGTACGCCTGTTGCTTCATTGTTCTAAGAAGTTATCTACTGGTAAATAGAAGTGCCATCTTTCTTCCTTAGATTTTTATAAAGTTTTTTTTTTCATTGTTTTACGGGTAACTTAACTTTGACGGTTTCAATTCACTGTTCATGTTAGCCTACCCAAATCATTTTGATTCGAAGTCTTTATTGTTGTTGTTGTTGTTGTAACAGCCTTTATGTTTTTCTTGACAAACCTTGTAGAATATGCCTTGTTTTTTTTCCCTCCCCCACCCGCTCGACCACTAAAATATGCCATGTTTTTTTTTCCAATCCTTGCAGCCATAAAAGATGTAGGTGGAATACTGGTGTATTTGCGTCGTTATATCGTAGTACTCTCACTTAAAGAGGGTTTTTCCACTAAAAACCGGGTGTCATTTTACCGTCTTTCATTAATTTTGTAATCTTTGGTTGAATTAGTAATGTGTGTGTTTGCATTGAGGGTAAACAATTGCATATTTTATGGTGACAACTTGTAAGGAGACTTTAATTTTATAGTTATTCTTGCAAAAAATGTGAACAATATTTTATTGCAGAATTGACATATCCAGACTGGCACATCAGAAGAGTAATAAGGAGACTTTCCTAATATATTGATCCGTTCAAATTCTATATCGGTTTTTCTAACATGTGTCCACAAGTTAAGAAGCTATATTGGAAAAGCTACATAGGATATTCTCATGATAAATTGAAGTGTGATCTTAAAATAACACTGTATATTGGGTACACGTTAGAAAAAACGTTCTTGTGAATATGCTATGGAGTCATCAGTCGACAGTCATGTATGAATGACAAATTTTCTTTTGAATATGGCAGTTTTTTTTTTTTTTTCTTATAATACAAGTGTACTTAATTTTATTGACAGGCCGGGGTGAGTGCAAGCTGTAACAAGGTGTAGATCGCGTATAAAATCGCATATTATATGGTGACAACAAGGAAAGGTCTTTAGCTTCCTCAATAGCCGTAACCTTCGGTTGCCATTTTTCAGATAGGCTACGAAGGATTTTACGGACTAAATCCTCGGATTCAAAGTTTCTACCTAGACTCTTGAGGTCATTAACAATACTAGAGAAGCGTGAAGACAAACTATTAATTGACTCATCTCTTCCCATGTTGAACATCTCATATTGTTGCATGAGAAGATCAACACGGTACTTTTTGACTTGTGACGTTCCCTCATAAGCAAGATTAAGGGTGTCCCAAATTTCCTTTGCCGAGTCACATCCGGATATCCGGTTAATCTCTTGTTCACCGATGCCATATTGAAGGATGGACATGGCTTTAGAGTTTTTCTCGACTTTCCTATAATCGGCTTCAACATATTTGTCCTCACTTTTGAGGGACTTAGTGCCATCGGCATTAGTCATCTCAATTTTGAGGGGACCCTTTTGAATGATCAACCAACATTCGTAGTCCGCACTTTTGACATAGTGCTCCATGCGGTGTTTCCACCAAGCATAGTTTCCCCCCTTAAAGATGGGAAACTTAGTATGTTTTGAATCGTCCATAACTATAGGATCAACTCTTTGGTTTTAACCAATATCAAGAGCACGAGGCTCTGATACCAATTGAAGAGTTAAGAACGATAAACACCTAAGAGGGGGAGGGGGTGAATTAGGTGTACCTTTTAAAAATTTTCTCGTTTACTTGGTTAATGACTAACACAAGTAAGATCTATTAGGTACGAGTTTGAGAAACTTAATGGATTGTAAGTTCACAAACGGTACAGCAGGTCTATGCAACAGTATGATGAACTGTTGCACAACACTGGCAACGAGATAGGTAGATTAAAAATGCAAAGGATAAACGAATGTAAAAGTAAATAAACAAACAAGACGATGTTTTAAAAATTGGTTCAGTTCCTACTCCGGAGCCTACGTCCAACCGTTATTTTACTGCTTGTTTAGAAATTTACTCAAACTTAACTAAACCCCTTACAATGAAAATAACTCGCCAACCTACTCCGGTTGCAATTGCTTGAAGCTACTCCGCTTCAAGACTTTCCTTTGCTCAAAGCTACTCCGCTTCAAGACTTAAAGTTCTATCTCAACGGTTTACGAGTCGAATCTCAAAGGTTCACTTAAGAACATGGAGATTACAATTAAGACCTAAACACGAGAATCATTGAACATATTCTTTATGCAACAGCTTAAGCGAACGATACTTGGAGATTTTACTGACTTTGAAAAACAAGTGAAGACTTTTGAAAATGTAAAACGGTTTTGCAAATATTTGAAGAACAAAGCTTAAAATGCTGAAATGATTTTGCAAATGTTTTACAATGAGTGTTCTAAAAAGTCTTGCAATAAATGATAAATGAAGTGGCTATTTATAGAGAAAGGTAGTGTGTAAGAGAAGGATCTTAACACTACTTTAATCTAATGTCCATAGGTTTGTAGTATGCATTTTCATTTAAAATTATAAAAGAACAATCAGATTTGTGAGGCTCAAGGTGGTCGTAATTTTCGAAGCAAAGGAGTGTTTTCCATAAAATTTATGGGAACTCACAATTTTGCCACAAATGGAAAAAGCATAAGACCTATTTTTAGCATGAAAAACAACTTGCACAAATGGGATTGACATCTTTAAATTATTGTGCAAGCATATTCTTTTTGTTCTTTTTGTTCTTCAGTTTTGAAATAATGTTCCACTTGAACATAGAAAAGCTTTTTAAAGAATTTCAAACACTTGTGAATTTTCCCGAAAATTCTCCATACGTTAGTACCGAAACCATGGTGCAACAATCCACAGAACTGTTGCATGGTTTTGCAATCACTTATGCATAAAGAGGATATGTTTAACTACCTCGTTTACAACATTCATTCTAGGCAATGGGCTTTCTTGTCTTGCCTTCATCTTGATCATCTTGTTACTTTGATTAGCTTGTGGACTCTTTGATTGATCATCAATAGCTTCAATTTTGCTAAACAATTTAACTAAGAGGCAAACAATTAAATAACAAATGAAACTTGGCATCATCAACCAAATGTGTTCTAACAAACACTGTATATTGGGTACACGTTAGAAAAAACGTTCTTGTGAATATGCTATGGAGTCATCAGTCGACAGTCATGTATGAATGACAAATTTTCTTTTGAATATGGCAGTTTTTTTTTTTATAATACAAGTGTACTTAATTTTATTGACAAAGGGCGGGGTGAGTGCAAGTCAGAATAAGGTGTAGATCGCGTATAAAATCGCATATTATATGGTGACAGGGGAAGGAGAATTTAATTTTATACGGAGAAGCGATTCTTGCAAGGATTTTATGTGAACAATTATTATTTGCAGGATCGACATATCCGGACTCGTAATATAGGTTGTCGAGTCCTAATCTTGCTAAAGGCCTATATCACTGTAAAGTGCTTAATGGTAAACTCCAAAACCTTTATATCTTGGTCGCGTATGTCACAGCCTGCCAAATTTAAAACCATGCACAAAATATTGCTACAGGTATACTAAGCCTATGTATCCCGCCTATGATATGAGTCATATGACCACACGTTCACGTTCACGTTCTTAAAGAATATATATGTTTGGAATCATGGAATCATGTCTCCGTGTATATGTTAAGGCCCCGTTCTACTCAACCGCAGTGAGTCGAATCGAGCCGAGCCGATGTAAGTCGAATGAAAATTAAATGGAAAAATACAAATCTACAGGGCCTAAGCTCATCAGAAACGATAAAAGTTACTAAATTGACCCTACTTTTCTACGTAAGTACTTAAAGTCGACGAATGAAGATGAGGGCAATTCGATATTGGGCAAACAACTTCCGTGGAAGTTCCGTGGAAGTTGTTTGCCCCTTGGCATTATAAAGGCCCATTATTAATGTATGTGTGTCCTCAAATGAGTCTGTGACAAGTTGTTAGATCAATAACACTAAGATTTTGTATATATTATGCTAATTTTTTTGTTTATTTAAATATGCATGAATGCAATTGGAAGAACAATAATACTCCAAGATTTTGTATGTATTTGTTTAGAGATTCTTATTGCATTGAAGTCTTTCCCTTTCGATCATCACCTGGAATGTGTGCAATATTTTATAATATGATGTCCACATTGTTTTGATCTTTGACTTTTTTTTTTCCAGCTATAAATATGATGCTTCTGTGATATACTAGTTGGTATGTACAAGAGTCTGTACATCTTCTTTCATCTAGGCCATCCTTCATTGGTAAGTATTAGCTCCAAGTTCGTTATTTGTTTGCACTGTTTCACATACTCCCTTCGTCCCAATCATTTTTTTTTACCTTTTTTTTATTCTTTGAGGGGTATTTTAATCCGTAACCTCAGAATAGTTAGTCTTTGTACTTATTTCATACATTCTCGTAATAATATGAACCCTGCAGGATAGAAGCAAAGATACCCTTGTCTAACAAGCTCATCGACCATGGAGCGGAATGAAAAATCACCTGAGGAAGAAATCACAACTCCACTGATAATGTCCGTGGATGAGATGATCGAGCAGAGTATTGGACGCCTGAATTTAATTCAAATCCTGCAAATTTTCCTAGTTTCAATACCAACTTTTTCCTAATTTATGGTATCGGAGACTAGAAGTATTAAGTGGTGTGATGATGGAGTAAACAAGCCATGAGATTATCCGAAACAATAGCATTTCCATAACATTCTGGTAGAATTGAGCTGAGGAATGGCTTTGTTCAAACGCTCATATCTTGAGTTTTACTTGGCCAAAAATTATGTTCTTTATATGTATAAAATGTTGAGAATGTCATCTTTCTCATGGACTTGGAATGGTCAAGTTTCACCGTGTGAATTTTCCTCAGTAATCCCTCAAAGACTGGCATGATTTCATGTTGCAGTTAAAGCATTTCTGGCCTGGACTTACAAACAGTTTAATAACTCAAGATCCAGGCCATTTTCTTGCGTTATTCCAGTTGGAGATGATAGTTAACTCATCTAGCTTCGATTTGGTATATGGTTCACCTTGTGGTTCATCTTTAGTCAAGAGTTATGCCATCTGAAAACTGCCCCTGCGTGCTGAAAAGTACAGCAGAGGTTCAGCCTGACCTGTCGGTACTAAAACAATCATACCTCTCAAGTCAGACAACATATAGGGGTAATTCTTTTTGGGGGTGGTAGCTAACTTAAGTACCTTTCATTTGGTACCTATGGGACAGTCTAATTCAACTTGAGGAGCAAGATATGGGGTCTGCAAATTGACATAGAAACTGGAAGTGTTGCTGAGTAAAATGCATCAGTTCTGTTTTGAACCAGGAACGTTCAAAGGTTTTTGGCCATTCATATGCTATGTATAACCCGTCCAATAAATGTACCTTAGTCCTATGATGATGCTTGGATGAAGAAATAATATTGGCATCAAGAATGAAGCATGTGGGAGCAGAAAAACCAAGCCAAATGCAAGGACAAACTGTCATTGTCACTTGTGGTCATACCGTTTTGGGTGAGTTGCTATGTGAGTCTTAATGAGCTATGTCGGGGCTAATTTGGCACGATTTGAAGTTGTTACAAGCTGTCACAAGGCTCACTTTGGTTTCGATTTGATGATGAGACTAATGGGATTAGTTTACCTTGGTGGGGTATTTCTATGGTTATTTTAGATTTGTTTTGGCCATTGTTCGCTCGGGGATTGTTCGTTTGTTATTTGAACCTTACTTTACGGTATTGGGGATTGATAGCTAAGTTTGTGGAATGTTATTGTAAGTTTGGACCTTATATTTAATCCTTTGAGGAATCTTTCTATTGGAATATTGTTGGGAAGTAGGATAGTGAATCTTGAGTAAACCGATCAGATGATTTGTGTGATGAACCCATTTATCTTATAGTTAGTGCTAATTATGGATTGGATAGTGCAACTTATTGCTTGTGGGTTGGTTTCAAGCATGAATGCATTTGGGAATGTTGAATCTTGGTAAGGGTATACTATTGTTGCTAGTTTCGACTTTAGATTTTGATTTTGTTCGGTGGAGGATATTGGTGGAAACATTTTGATTGGGAAATTGTTAAGTTATAATTGTAGAGGATGTGGTTGTCTCAAAGATTAGCTTATAAGTAGATTTGTCGTTGAGTGATTTTGATGGCTCTTTGGATTAGTGTGGCCTCTAGTTGTTGCCCTGTTGATGTTCGGAGGACCTAGTAGGATGCCTCTGTGGTTGGAAATTGAGTGAACCTTTCTCGAGGTACCGATCTTCCTAATTCCGATCTCCGACAATTGTCATTCTTGCTATTCTCGCTTATTCTCGTTGAGTTCGCCTTTTGGAACTCATTTGACTTTCTGAGTAAAGCGTCTTGTTCGTTGACATCTTTATTGACTTCATCCAAAAATTCCACCTTTAAGAGTTCAATTCCTTCTTGTCTGTTGGGTGTGAGTTTCCTATCGCGAATTGCACTTCTCGTTCCCGAGTTGTTTCCATCTTGCATAGATTCTATCTAGTTTGAGTAAACTTTTCGTTCAATATTTTAAATTGGGAGTTAAAGCTACATACTGACCTCTTTCTAAAAATTTTGAAAATGATTTCTCACTCTCTTTCAACCCTAGTGTTCGATTGGATATCTAAGCTATTTCTCGTTTTGTGTAATGATTCCTTTTCTTACTCTTTATCCACGTTACTAAGCCGTGT
Organism: Silene latifolia; assembly: GCF_048544455.1. NCBI lineage: Eukaryota > Viridiplantae > Streptophyta > Magnoliopsida > Caryophyllales > Caryophyllaceae > Silene > Silene latifolia. Next base: position 6,478,960 of record NC_133536.1, read on the forward strand.
TTAATCATAATTAGTAAAGATATTATTCTTATTATAGAATTTTAAACTAAAATTTTGAAAATGCTTTTATGATTTTTAATGGTTTTAACATTAATGAGTGTTAAATCTCGTTATTGGTGACATCCCAATAATGGTTTTTCTCATTTATTGGTGTAGAAATATTTTTATATCTTGATATGAATGTGGATGTTCTTGTCTGATCAACAAGAGTATCACCGTTTCATTGAAAAGATACCTATATTTTCTTATAACTATAATTTCTCCTTCTAAGTTTCGAGGGCGAAACTTTTTAAAAGGAGGGTGATTGTAACGCCCCGTAATTTTGGACCGTTATTATATTTTAAAAGTAATATTTAAATCAACTTTAATTTAATATTAATTTATTTGAAATAATAATAATTCGATAAAATATAATTTTATTCTATTTTGAAGTAATATAATTATTTTTGATAGTTTGGAAATGTTTAAAAGTAATTTAAACTATATTTGAACCTTTTCTTTAATAAAAGGGTATTTCGATGAAAAGTCGTAAACATGAGATTTTCTATCTCTTACGGTCGTTGGGTAAATGAGTTAGGATATAGGTCATATGAGTACTCAATCTTCTTGTAATCTCATGTTTAAGAACTTTGATCTTGTCAGAATTTGCGTTTGACAAACGGTTTTAATTATTATCGAAACGAGCCAAAACCGACTCGTAAAATCCCGACTAATGAAATCCCGTCAAAAATACCCGTCTCCTTTCTTTCTTGGGCAGCCCACCTCCTCTTCCTCCTTCCCATTTCTTCCTAAATTTCCTTTGTTCTTCATCTTGGCCGAAATTCCAAAAAAAAAAAAAAAGAAAATTACCTTACAATCGTAATTTCATCATAATTTCTTCGTTTCTAGTCCGATTTTCGCAAAATTTACCTTTCCGGAATCCTCTCGCCGAGATCTACAACTTGGTATAATTTAATTTCAGTTTTCTTGAAGTTGCTTTAAGACGATTTTTGGGTATAATTTCGGTTTTGGTGATTTTTGTTGTGTTTTTGTTGTTTTTAATAGGTGAAGATTATGAGGATGATGTGGGGGACTCCTATATAGTAGAGGATGATGGGTATCTACTGTTTTTAGGGTTTTCTCAAGGGTTATTTTGCCTTTTTCTAGCTTAAGGTAACATATTTCGAGCTACTCGACGAATTATCGTCACATGTTTTTGATTTTTGTATGTTTGGTGAATTTTTGTTTGGGTAGTAATTTTCACATGTTAAACTTAGTTGCATGCAAGCTTAATTTGTGCCTTTTGGTAGTTTAAATTATCAAAGTTGAATTGGGACGATTAATTAATTTTCGATTTTCTTATAATGTATAAAAATGAAAAAAAAAGAGAAGAAATGGTGCGGCAGCGGGCCCGGCAGCAGCCGGCAGGCCCACGGCAGCCCCGGCCGGTCTTGGGGTTGGTCCGGGTTGGTCCGTGCTTGTTTCGCGGGTTTTCGTGCAATCTTGGTCTTTCCGGGTTAATTAATATTAGAATAGTATAAGTAACAAAAGGGTAGTAATTTGAATTGAAGCATACTAGTAACAAATATTATGTTAACGGAAAAATTGTGCTTATATTAATAGTTATCACATGTTAGGATAGTTTACAAAATGAATTTTATAGCTATAATTGTAATGCTTTGTTGATTGTGCCGAAAACTGAGCCTTAGTCCCTTTGACTGATGCGATGTCAGTTAATTGAGTGATTGGTCAGCCGCAATTTGACCCGCACTGCCGCAGATCAGGGTTGCGGGTAAAAATTCGGTTGAATGATTTAGATAATCGGCCTTTTTCTTGTTTTAGGCCATTTATCAAGCTTTAGTTCACATGTATAGCTTATTGAATTTAATAGTGTCTTGTATTGTAGAAATGGCCCTAGATTCCCTAAAGCCTTTAATATGATTACTATTGTTAGAATTAGAAATTAGTATTGAGGACACTGTTGGGATTGTATGCTGTAAATAGACATTTATATAGCCTTTCACATGATAGAATGTTAGCATTTAGGTTGGTAAATAAGACTTTTTGCCCTCTTAAGGTTAAGTGGGTGTCTTACTTGACTTGTGTGGTGAGTCTTGTGTGGTGTGGGCTAAGGTATTCAAGTCGGGACTAGTCCGGGACTAGGTCCTAGGTGAGTATTTCGGCCTTCATCATAGATAGGTCTTTATAGTCTTTGACGAGTATATGTTCACTGCTTGATAGCCTTTGTGTTCCCGACTAGTGGATTTATATCCAAGTTGGGGCATGACCTCGTGTCGATTTTGATAGTATGGGGTCGGCTTAAGTACTAGCCAACCCTTCGGTGGTGTCCTTAGGGTACTCACTTCACTTTGTTTTAAAAAAAGTTGTGGGTCTTGGGTGCGGTGGTGTGTATCCGCATGTCTAGGTCTCAAGAGATTTTAGGCTAGGGTTGTGTTGTCTCTTGGCCATGTTTTCTTAATAGTAACCGCTGAGCCAAGATACCGGTTCGATTACCTTCCCTACCTCGTGGTATAGACTCGAGTTACAAAGTGACTATTGATCGTACTAAGAACTTATGCCTGTCTTTGATATATTGCCCTTTCTTGTATGGTGATTTTATGAACTCGTAATAGGTGAGATGTAAGCGGGTTGATTGATAAAGTTTGGATTACTATTTGTTATATGAATCACATGATAGTTTAGTTTGGTCAGTTTAGGGGTCATTTGTTAGAATACATGATAAGTAAATGGTTTATCAAATTGTTTACATGTTACATTACATGTTACATCAATTTTGACGATTCGTGGCTGGGAGGACTCGAAGTTACTCCCCACTGAATTGTGGCTTTCGTGTTTGTATAAAATGCGATTGACAGGTTGTTGATGCTTTGTTGGGGGTCACAGACGAGCTAGTGAGCAAGGAACCTTGGACCTAGTTTTGGCTATTCTATTAGTAAACTTTTTATACTTTTAGTTTGTATATAATTTGAAGGGACATATGTCTCCCTTTTTATTTTTGGTTTGTATCCATATATTTCCGCGTCTTTAGTTATATATGTAAGTTAGTTTATCACCACATTGCGGTTATGACACTCTTATTGAGTTGGAATTGGTTGTGAATGGTTTAGTTAGAAAATTTTTTGAAATTGCAGGTTTTTGGACTAGTTGAACCATTTACAAACATATCCTACCAGTTTTTCTGTAGAATTTACGTATATAATTAAGGCTAGATTTAAGGGTGTCACAGTTGGTATCAGAGCCTATTGCTCCCGATGCACGTTTGTGCACCCCACTTAGAATCACTTGACCTTAAAATAATAAACTTGAGAGAAGGGTAGGATGGGTAGAATTAGGATTTTATGTGGTAGTCTGTTTGTGATTGCTAATTGTTAGGTTTGTTGATTGTTAGTTATTAGTTTTGGTGCCACTAAAGGTTGGTTATGCCAAATGTAGAATGTTTCCACTTCCTTGATATTTCTTTTTCGTATTCAGTGTATCTTACCTTAATCTTCCATTTTCGTTGGTCATTCGTCTTTCAAATTCCTCTTATCTCGCCTAGGTAACTATCTTTCAATTCTTTCTCCCGTTTCATCTTAGGTTCGTTTTCTTCTTATAATAAAGTCCATGTGGACACCTTCCTTTTATTCCGCAGGATAGCCCCCTTGTTCAAGAGAACCCGGTTTTGAGAGAATGTATCATTGGAGGGCGTGAACGAGTTGAGAAATTGATTGTTTAAGGTTTGAGTTGTATAGGAGAATATCACTTGGGATCCTTTGGTTAGTCTTGTTAGTTGTGCTTGATATGAGAGCCTAGTGAGTTGAGAAACATCTTGGGATTTATGTCTGTTGAGAGCTTGTTTGTTATAGACGATTGAGCATGGGTACTACCTTAGCACATAAGATGGAGTGAACCTAAGCTACTTCATTGAGAGTCTCGATGTTTCTTGTGGAAAATTTAAGGAATGATAGTTAGCCCTAATCCTTGAAGGCCTTGAAAGGAATACAATAGGACGTTGACGTTGCTTAATGGATTGGTATAGTACTTTGGAATTAGTTAGTTTGTTAAACCTTTCGAGTTGACCAAATCTAGTATAGAGTAACCCTTGATGACCTTTCGAAATTTGGGAACATGTGGTTGATTTTATTAATCATATCTGAATTTGGGAATTTTGGTGGAATGTTGTTCGAAGTAGTTCGTAAGTTCAAAGATGTGATGCTAATTTATGGTATCGGAGACTAGAAGTATTAAGTGGTGTGATGATGGAGTAAACAAGCCATGAGATTATCCGAAACAATAGCATTTCCATAACATTCTGGTAGAATTGAGCTGAGGAATGGCTTTGTTCAAACGCTCATATCTTGAGTTTTACTTGGCCAAAAATTATGTTCTTTATATGTATAAAATGTTGAGAATGTCATCTTTCTCATGGACTTGGAATGGTCAAGTTTCACCGTGTGAATTTTCCTCAGTAATCCCTCAAAGACTGGCATGATTTCATGTTGCAGTTAAAGCATTTCTGGCCTGGACTTACAAACAGTTTAATAACTCAAGATCCAGGCCATTTTCTTGCGTTATTCCAGTTGGAGATGATAGTTAACTCATCTAGCTTCGATTTGGTATATGGTTCACCTTGTGGTTCATCTTTAGTCAAGAGTTATGCCATCTGAAAACTGCCCCTGCGTGCTGAAAAGTACAGCAGAGGTTCAGCCTGACCTGTCGGTACTAAAACAATCATACCTCTCAAGTCGACAAACATATAGGGGTAATTCTTTTTGGGGGTGGTAGCTAACTTAAGTACCTTTCATTTGGTACCTATGGGACAGTCTAATTCAACTTGAGGAGCAAGATATGGGGTCTGCAAATTGACATAGAAACTGGAAGTGTTGCTGAGTAAAATGCATCAGTTCTGTTTTGAACCAGGAACGTTCAAAGGTTTTTGGCCATTCATATGCTATGTATAACCCGTCCAATAAATGTACCTTAGTCCTATGATGATGCTTGGATGAAGAAATAATATTGGCATCAAGAATGAAGCATGTGGGAGCAGAAAAACCAAGCCAAATGCAAGGACAAACTGTCATTGTCACTTGTGGTCATACCGTTTTGGGTGAGTTGCTATGTGAGTCTTAATGAGCTATGTCGGGGCTAATTTGGCACGATTTGAAGTTGTTACAAGCTGTCACAAGGCTCACTTTGGTTTCGATTTGATGATGAGACTAATGGGATTAGTTTACCTTGGTGGGGTATTTCTATGGTTATTTTAGATTTGTTTTGGCCATTGTTCGCTCGGGGATTGTTCGTTTGTTATTTGAACCTTACTTTACGGTATTGGGGATTGATAGCTAAGTTTGTGGAATGTTATTGTAAGTTTGGACCTTATATTTAATCCTTTGAGGAATCTTTCTATTGGAATATTGTTGGGAAGTAGGATAGTGAATCTTGAGTAAACCGATCAGATGATTTGTGTGATGAACCCATTTATCTTATAGTTAGTGCTAATTATGGATTGGATAGTGCAACTTATTGCTTGTGGGTTGGTTTCAAGCATGAATGCATTTGGGAATGTTGAATCTTGGTAAGGGTATACTATTGTTGCTAGTTTCGACTTTAGATTTTGATTTTGTTCGGTGGAGGATATTGGTGGAAACATTTTGATTGGGAAATTGTTAAGTTATAATTGTAGAGGATGTGGTTGTCTCAAAGATTAGCTTATAAGTAGATTTGTCGTTGAGTGATTTTGATGGCTCTTTGGATTAGTGTGGCCTCTAGTTGTTGCCCTGTTGATGTTCGGAGGACCTAGTAGGATGCCTCTGTGGTTGGAAATTGAGTGAACCTTTCTCGAGGTACCGATCTTCCTAATTCCGATCTCCGACAATTGTCATTCTTGCTATTCTGGCTTATTCTGTTGAGTTCGCCTTTTTGGAACTCATTTGACTTTCTGAGTAAAGCGTCTTGTTCGTTGACATCTTTATTGACTTCATCCAAAAATTCCACCTTTAAGAGTTCAATTCCTTCTTGTCTGTTGGGTGTGAGTTTCCTATCGCGAATTGCACTTCTCGTTCCCGAGTTGTTTCCATCTTGCATAGATTCTATCTAGTTTGAGTAAACTTTTCGTTCAATATTTTAAATTGGGAGTTAAAGCTACATACTGACCTCTTTCTAAAAATTTTGAAAATGATTTCTCACTCTCTTTCAACCCTAGTGTTCGATTGGATATCTAAGCTATTTCTCGTTTTGTGTAATGATTCCTTTTCTTACTCTTTATCCACGTTACTAAGCCGTGTTTAATCATAATTAGTAAAGATATTATTCTTATTATAGAATTTTAAACTAAAATTTTGAAAATGCTTTTATGATTTTTAATGGTTTTAACATTAATGAGTGTTAAATCTCGTTATTGGTGACATCCCAATAATGGTTTTTCTCATTTATTGGTGTAGAAATATTTTTATATCTTGATATGAATGTGGATGTTCTTGTCTGATCAACAAGAGTATCACCGTTTCATTGAAAAGATACCTATATTTTCTTATAACTATAATTTCTCCTTCTAAGTTTCGAGGGCGAAACTTTTTAAAAGGAGGGGTGATTGTAATGCCCCGTAATTTTGGACCGTTATTATATTTTAAAAGTAATATTTAAATCAACTTTAATTTAATATTAATTTATTTGAAATAATAATAATTCGATAAAATATAATTTTATTCTATTTTGAAGTAATATAATTATTTTTGATAGTTTGGAAATGTTTAAAAGTAATTTAAACTATATTTGAACCTTTTCTTTAATAAAAGGGTATTTCGATGAAAAGTCGTAAACATGAGATTTTCTATCTCTTACGGTCGTTGGGTAAATGAGTTAGGATATAGGTCATATGAGTACTCAATCTTCTTGTAATCTCATGTTTAAGAACTTTGATCTTGTCAGAATTTGCGTTTGACAAACGGTTTTAATTATTATCGAAACGAGCCAAAACCGACTCGTAAAATCCCGACTAATGAAATCCCGTCAAAAATACCCGTCTCCTTTCTTTCTTGGGCAGCCCACCTCCTCTTCCTCCTTCCCATTTCTTCCTAAATTTCCTTTGTTCTTCATCTTGGCCGAAATTCCAAAAAAAAAAAAAAAGAAAATTACCTTACAATCGTAATTTCATCATAATTTCTTCGTTTCTAGTCCGATTTTCGCAAAATTTACCTTTCCGGAATCCTCTCGCCGAGATCTACAACTTGGTATAATTTAATTTCAGTTTTCTTGAAGTTGCTTTAAGACGATTTTTGGGTATAATTTCGGTTTTGGTGATTTTTGTTGTGTTTTTGTTGTTTTTAATAGGTGAAGATTATGAGGATGATGTGGGGGACTCCTATATAGTAGAGGATGATGGGTATCTACTGTTTTTAGGGTTTTCTCAAGGGTTATTTTGCCTTTTTCTAGCTTAAGGTAACATATTTCGAGCTACTCGACGAATTATCGTCACATGTTTTTGATTTTTGTATGTTTGGTGAATTTTTGTTTGGGTAGTAATTTTCACATGTTAAACTTAGTTGCATGCAAGCTTAATTTGTGCCTTTTGGTAGTTTAAATTATCAAAGTTGAATTGGGGACGATTAATTAATTTTCAGACGGTCTTATAATGTATAAAAATGAAAAAAAAAGAGAAGAAATGGTGCGGCAGCGGGCCCGGCAGCAGCCGGCAGGCCCACGGCAGCCCCGGCCGGTCTTGGGGTTGGTCCGGGTTGGTCCGTGCTTGTTTCGCGGGTTTTCGTGCAATCTTGGTCTTTCCGGGTTAATTAATATTAGAATAGTATAAGTAACAAAAGGGTAGTAATTTGAATTGAAGCATACTAGTAACAAATATTATGTTAACGGAAAAATTGTGCTTATATTAATAGTTATCACATGTTAGGATAGTTTACAAAATGAATTTTATAGCTATAATTGTAATGCTTTGTTGATTGTGCCGAAAACTGAGCCTTAGTCCCTTTGATCGATGCGATGTCGATTAATTGAGTGATTGGTCACCGCAATTTGACCCGCACTGCCGCAGACCTGGGGTTGCGGGTAAAAATTCGGTTGAATGATTTAGATAATCGGCCTTTTTCTTGTTTTAGGCCATTTATCAAGCTTTAGTTCACATGTATAGCTTATTGAATTTAATAGTGTCTTGTATTGTAGAAATGGCCCTAGATTCCCTAAAGCCTTTAATATGATTACTATTGTTAGAATTAGAAATTAGTATTGAGGACACTGTTGGGATTGTATGCTGTAAATAGACATTTATATAGCCTTTCACATGATAGAATGTTAGCATTTAGGTTGGTAAATAAGACTTTTTGCCCTCTTAAGGTTAAGTGGGTGTCTTACTTGACTTGTGTGGTGAGTCTTGTGTGGTGTGGGCTAAGGTATTCAAGCTGGGACTAGCTGGGACTAGGTCCTAGGTGAGTATTTCGGCCTTCATCATAGATAGGTCTTTATAGTCTTTGACGAGTATATGTTCACTGCTTGATAGCCTTTGTGTTCCTGACTAGTGGATTTATATCCAAGTTGGGGCATGACCTCGTGCTCGATTTTGATAGTATGGGGTCAGCTTAAGTACTAGCCAACCCTTCGGTGGTGTCCTTAGGGTACTCACTTCACTTTGTTTTAAAAAAAGTTGTGGGTCTTGGGTGCGGTGGTGTGTATCCGCATGTCTAGGTCTGCGCAGATTTTAGGCTAGGGTTGTGTTGTCTCTTGGCCATGTTTTCTTAATAGTAACCGCTGAGCCAAGATACCGGTTCGATTACCTTCCCTACCTCGTGGTATAGACTCGAGTTACAAAGTGACTATTGATCGTACTAAGAACTTATGCCTGTCTTTGATATATTGCCCTTTCTTGTATGGTGATTTTATGAACCGTAATAGGTGAGATGTAAGCGGTTCTGATTGATAAAGTTTGGATTACTATTTGTTATATGAATCACATGATAGTTTAGTTTGGTCAGTTTAGGGGTCATTTGTTAGAATACATGATAAGTAAATGGTTTATCAAATTGTTTACATGTTACATTACATGTTACATCAATTTTGACGATTCGTGGTCGGAGGACTCGAAGTTACTCCCCACCTAATTGTGGCTTTCGTGTTTGTATAAAATGCGATTGATGAGGTTGTTGATGCTTTGTTGGGGGTCACGATTTGTGCTAGTGAGCAAGGAACCTTGGACCTAGTTTTGGCTATTCTATTAGTAAACTTTTTATACTTTTGGTTTGTATATAATTTGAAGGGACATATGTCTCCCTTTTTATTTTTGGTTTGTATCCATATATTTCCGCGTCTTTAGTTATATATGTAAGTTAGTTTATCACAATTTGCATTGCGGGTTATGACACTCTTCTTGAGTTGGAATTGGTTGTGAATGGTTTAGTTAGAAAATTTTTTGAAATTGCAGGTTTTTGGACTAGTTGAACCATTTACAAACATATCCTACCAGTTTTTCTGTAGAATTTACGTATATAATTAAGGCTAGATTTAAGGGTGTCACATTAACTACCTCGTTTACAACATTCATTCTAGGCAATGGGCTTTCTTGTCTTGCCTTCATCTTGATCATCTTGTTACTTTGATTAGCTTGTGGACTCTTTGATTGATCATCAATAGCTTCAATTTTGCTAAACAATTTAACTAAGAGGCAAACAATTAAATAACAAATGAAACTTAGCATCATCAACCAAATGTGTTCTAACAAATTCCCGCTTTGATGATGGCAAGTTTTAAATATGTGTTAAGTTCCCCCTAAGCCCATGGTGAGTCGGTCTTTGAACCATATTCAATAAGACATCAAATAAACATGACATGATCAAGGTGAATGAGGGTCAACATGCTTATCCTAAGTAGAACATCTAATCATTATAGCTAAGACATTTCCACGGTGAACGTTAGCCTAAGAGTCATTGAATGGACATAAACACATAATTAACATATTTTCCCCTCTTGACATCATCAAAAGAAGGATGAAAACATGTTCAAGTTGTACAAGATAAACCACCAGCAAATTGTTCGAGAAAAGCTTAAAAACAGTTCACAGATTGCATGAGATATTAAGACAAGAAGCCAAAAGGGTTAGGAAGGCAATTTGGGCAAAAGATGGTTCGTTCATCATCATTGGGAACATTTCTTCCAAGGATTTGGACACACTCTATGAGATATTCATTGATGATTTTGAGCGCAACAACTTACTTCTTAAGGGTCTCATTATTGACAGCAAGCCTAGTCACAATGGTCAAAAGCTTGTCTAACTTCGCATTACCGGACCCATTGCAACAGTTGATCCAATCAAGCACCGATTTAAGCTTCTTGGCCGCTTTGGGATTTGATCCTCATTTTCTTTTGGTAATGGGTTTGGGTTTTGTGTTTGGTTTGAGATGAGATGCAACAAGTGGTTCATCACCATCACCAAAAAGTTCTGTGATTTTGGATTTGGATTTGGAATTGGGGGTTTTCGGTAAAGAGGGGATCAAGACCATTATCAAGTACCTTGTCATAATTGTTTGGTTCATCAATTTGTTCATCATTTGGGATGAACTCATCTTCATGCATAACCTCCTTTTCTGATTTTTTTTTGACTGGAGTATCCATATTTTCAGCAACATCATCATTTTTCCCACCTTCGGTTTCCTTTTCGTTTTCAACACCTTTTTTTTTTTTTTTTTTTTTTTTTTTTTTTTTTTTTTTTTCACTCACTCCATCTTTCTCCTTTTCCTTTTTCTTTTTCGACATCAACTTCCTTTTCAACAATACTTTCAGCTTCTTTTTCTTTCTCAACATCATCAACATTCTCCTTTTCTTTTCCTTTTTCGATAACAACCACTTCTTCAAAAACATCTTCAACGATCACTTTCTCTTTATTGATTTCACTTGCCAATTCATTAAGTGTAAGCTTATCTTTCTCAGAATCAATATCGACATTAGAGTCCAACATCATTGAAATTTGGGGACTCCTCTTTAATCCACCACGACCTCGCCCTTTGCATGTCATGGTTTTCTTTCATGCAACAAAGGGCCTTGATCACAGCAGCTTGGTAGGGGACGGTTGGGTTTTGTCGGATTTTTCGATATATGCAGCGGATTGGGTGACCACTTTTAATTTGGCAATGTATTCTGGGTTGAAGGAGTTAATAGAAGGGTCGATTGGTTTAGTGAGGGTGTGGGTAATGAGCGCTAGTTGAGTGTAAGAGTGAAGAATTGATGCTCAAAAAAATAGGCTAGATGGAGGGATTATCTTGATTTGAAATAAGATGAAGTTGAGAGGCTCAATGAAATAATTCGCATGCAAGTGCACGATTTTAATTAAAATTCTCGATCCATTTTGCATGTTGGAGATTTTGACATTTTAAACTTTAAACATGTATATCCCTTTTTCTAGTCAATCATATAGGAAAAATAAATTCATTAGAGTCACATATCACCCAACAAACCAATTTCCAACCGAAGTTTTACGAATTGTTCTCTTTCCAACGGTTTTGTAAAAATGTCTGCAATTTGATTTTTCGTTTTACATAAGTTAAGACTAATTGTTCCTTTTTCGACTTGATCACGTAAGAAATGATGCCTAATCTCAATATGTTTAGTACATGAATGTTGTATTGGGTTCTTTGAAATGTTAATTGCACTAGTATTATCGCAAAATATCGGAGTTGTTTCGAAGATCATACCATAGTCGTGCAATTGTTGTTGAACCCAAATGATTTGTGTGCAACAGAGTCTTTTTACCCGTTGTATTCACTTTCAGCCGTGGACAATGATACCGTGTTTTGCTTCTTGGATGCCCAAGTGGTTAAACAAAGGCTCATGAATGTAGCAATTCCGGATGTCCTTTTTCTGTCCACCGTGCTGCCCGCGTAAGCCGCATCATATAATCCTACAAGATCAAGTTCTTAATGAGATGGATACCAAAGATGCAAGTCTTGTGTTCCAATCAAATACTAAAAAATCCGTTTGACGGTTTTAAAGTGTGATTCCTTAGGATTTGATTGGAAACAAGCACACAAACATACGCTAAATTGAATGTCGGGTCGACTAGCGGTTAAATAAAGCAATGAACCAACCATACCTCGATACACCGTTTCACTAACACTCTTACCATTTTTGTCTTGATCAAGTTTAATGTTAGATACCGTTGGTGTAGCAACGGATTTGGCATTAGTCAACCCAAACTTATTTCCTTCAAATACTTTTGTTGATGGATCATGGTGCCTTGTTCACTTTGTTTGATTTGGAGACCAAGGAAAAATCCTAGTTCTCCCATCATACTCATTTCAAATTCAGAGTTTATTAGATCCGAAAAGTATTTGTAAAGAACTTCACTTGTTGCATTAAAAATAATGTCATCAACATACATTTGCACAAGCAACAGTTCATCGCACTGTGACATGATAAATAATGTTTTATCATCCGAACCACAATTAAATCCATTTTTCAATAAAAACTTTGAAAGCCTATCATACCAAGCTCTAGGAGCCTGTTTTAAACCATAAAATGCTTTATCAAGTTTATAGACGTGGTTAGGAAAAACATTATCTATGAAGCCCGGTGGTTGTTCAACAAAAACTTCTTCATTTAGATAACCATTTAGGAAAGCGGTTTTTACATCCATTTGAAAAAGTTTAATACCATGATGTGATGCAAAAGCTATGAGTATTCGTATGGCCTCAAGCCTAGCTACCGATGCAAAGGTTTCATCATAATCGATTCCTTCTTGTTGGTTATAACCTTGCACCACTAGTCTAGCTTTATTCCTTACGATTTCTCCACTATCATCAAGCTTATTGCGGAAGACCCATCTAGTACTAATTACAGTACGATTAGATGGTCTAGAGACAAGATGTCATACCTCATTCCTCTTGAATTGATCTAGCTCCTCTTGCATGGTCGTCACCCAACATGAGTCATTAAGATTAATGGTGATGTGGATGTTCGATTTGTGAGAGGTAGGCATTGTAGGCACAAAAGTTTTGGAGGATGACCTGGTTTTTACTCCTGATTCAAGGTCACTAGTCTGATTTGTGAGAGGATAGGAGCTTTGGCGTTTCCATTTTCTTGGAACAATGGTGTTGGAGGCTTCATTTGTTTCGTTTGGTTCTGATGCAACAATTGCTTCTGATGGATCATTGCATGAGGGTGATTTTGTGAGGGTGATTGTGGATCAGTTTCTGTTTGAGTAGTGAATGGTTCACTACCATCCTCATTCCCCCTGGATGAGTTAGCTCCATTTAAAGACGAGGAAGGGTTAGTTCCCCCTGAATTTTGGCCAGCTTCTTCATGCAACAGAGGTTCTGACTGTTGCACAACTTCCTCAACCTCTTCCACCATGTCCATGTCATGACAAATCATTCCAATGTCGAAATCAGCATCCTTCTCTTCATCATCAGCCTGTTCATTAGACATAAAAAAGACTAGATTCGTCAAATATTACATGAACGCTTTATTCCATTTTCATAGTCCTTTTGTTGTAAACTTTGTAAGCTTTACTATGACTAGAATAACCAACAAATACTCCTTCATTACTACGAGCATCAAATTTACCTAGGTTGTTTTTTGCCATTGTTGTGAACAAAGCATTTAATACCAAAGCATTTTAAATGTGAGATGTTAGACTTTCTTCCTCGTAGTAATTCATAAGGTGTTTCGTTAATTATTTTCCTAATCATGACTCGGTTGTAGATGTAACAAGATGTTTACGGCCTCGGCCCAAAAGTTCTTTGGTACTTTAGAGCTAATGATCATAGTCCTAGCCATGTTTTCAAGAGTTCGATTCATTCGTTCCACAACCCCATTTTGTTGAGGGGTTCTTGCGGCCGAAACATTATGGCTAATACCATGATCATTACAATAGTCCTCAAATGATGAATTCTCAAATTTGGTTCCATGGTCGGATCTTAAGGATGCAAGTTTTAGACCAAATTTGTTTTGAACCATTTTGACCCAAATTAAGAATTCATCAATTGCTTGGTCTTTGGAACTTAAGAAAAGTAGCCAAAGATATCTTGAAAGGTCCTCTACAATCACACAAATATAGCGACTTTCACCCTTGCTAACAATACGCATGGGTCCACATAAATCAATGTGAACAAGTTCAAGGACATGAGAAGTGCTAACACAATTTTTGGATTTAAAGGAGCATTTAACTTGTTTACCTCTAACACAATCATCACAAAGTGATTTAAACTCAAATTTCATGTTAGGCATGCCATCTACTAGGTCAAGTTTCTCGAAAGTATTAAGGGTTTTAGCATTAACATGACCCAACCTTTTATGCCAAAGCAAAGGGTTATTTTTGTGAACACTCATACATGATAAAGTTTGACCCGACAATGAGCATAAGTTAGTCATGTACACATCTTTGACACACTTACCTTCAAGAATTAACTCTCTAGTTTTACCATCAAGTATTCTACATATACTAGCATGAAATTCAACAGTGTTACCTCAATCACACAATTGTGAAATGCTTAGAAGATTGTGTTTCAAACCTTTGACAAGCAACACTTTGTCGACACATAGTGACTTTGACTTACCAACTTTTCCAATACCAATGATTTCACCTCGTTTGTTGTCACCAAAAGTCATCATGCCACCTTTGTAGGCTTCTAGCGAGAGGAATTGGTTTTCTTCTCCCGTCATGTGACGAGAGCATCCACTATCTAAGTACCAATTGCTGCTGCCTCCCACTAATGCCTATACAAGATCAAACAGTTAGTTTGGGAACCCAAACAAGTTTGGGTCCCTTCTTGACACTAGCTTGTTTCACCAAGTCTTTCTTGATCCATACCTTTTTAGCTAATTTAGTGTTCTTTTCTAGGTCACGTTTTCTCTTTTCACAATTGTTAAGCTCATGACCAGTATTACCACGTAGTTGCAAATAACAAAATCGGAAGTCCAGCGTACTTTCGTCTTCTAAAATCGCTTTTGCTTGGGTCTTGGTTTCGGATGCAACAGTGCGTGCTCTTGTTGCATTTGAAACCAAGTTCAAAGATTCTTTGCAAGCTTTTCATACTCTTGGGGACTGTTTTAGAGGAAATTTTAAAACATTCTGACTTCCTTCCCATTTTAGGTGAAACATCTTAGCCTCATCTAGCTCTTTGGTTAATGTATCAATTTTAGCAAGATGATTAAGATTTAGTTGACCTACTTTGTCGAAAGCATGTTTAGCATGTCTTACTTCATCACTAAGCAATAAACCAATTTGCTCAAGTTGCTTATTATCTCTTTTACACAAAGTGAGGTCAGCTAGCAGAGAGTCACGTTCCTTAATTAGCGAGGACACATGTTTTGTGAGAGTCTCAATTTCCCTTTTAGACTCAGATGCAACAGTTGCATCATCATCTGTTGCATGGATTTGTTCACCTTTTTCGAGTTTCAATTTGAACAAGAAGGTCATCGTTTGATTTTTGCACTCGATCTAAAGCACTTTTAACATGACTTGACTCGTCGTTCAACATTTCAAAGAATTTTGACAAGATCATCTTTTTGAATTTCGCATGTTGCAAGATCAATCAAGAGTTGGTCACGTTCTTTTGTTAGTGAGGACACAGTTTTGACGAGGGACTCATCTCCTTTGTTAGACACAGATGCAACAGTGCAGTGCTCAGTTGCATGCGTTTCATCAACACTTTTAGCAAGAAACAAATTCTTTTTTCGGAGCTTTTTAATCTCCTTTTCAAGACTCAATGATGTACTAGGTTGATCAATCTCATTTAGACATTCTTTCAAACCAACATTTTCTTCATCTATGTCTTCAATTTCAGTTTGCATAGCCTCTAATTTATTGTTTTGGACACGACACTTATCAATGAATTGGTCTAAGAGGAGACAAACTTTGTCTTTAGAGAAAGATCGAACCTTTTTCTTGAGCTTATTTACCTCATTGTCTAATCAATCGAGTTCACGGAGTGAGCCATAAGACATTTGACATTTTGTTTCTTTGTTGACTTTGGAACATCATTGATTGATTGAGAAGAGATGCACATTTTGGCGTCTAATTCTTCCTCAAGGACATCGTCCTTATCGGAATCGGACATGCCTCAAATGGCTGTCATTACTTCATTCTTGTATTCTCTTTTAGCAAAATCACGCTTTTCTTTAGATTTGATGTCATTCCACTTAGGACATTCTTTTATTTGGTGACCGTTGTCACCACATTTGAAGCAACCCATAGTGGAACTAGATCTTCTTTTGGGAAAACGTCTTTTGCTAGTATAGTTATTTGACCTTTGTGAGTTTCGACCATTAATCATGCCAACAATGTTTTTGGTGAACATTGCAAACTCATCATCTTCATCCTCCTCATCACTTGAGAGAGCATTGAGAGCGAGTCCTTTCCCTTTAGAGCTTTCACTAGAGCGCTTCATGAGAGTTAACTCATGAGCCATGAGTGAGCCCATAAGTTCATCAAAGGACAACAAGGAAAGGTCTTTAGCTTCCTCAATAGCCGTAACCTTCGGTTGCCATTTTTCAGATAGGCTACGAAGGATTTTACGGACTAAATCCTCGGATTCAAAGTTTCTACCTAGACTCTTGAGGTCATTAACAATACTAGAGAAGCGTGAAGACAAACTATTAATTGACTCATCTCTTCCCATGTTGAACATCTCATATTGTTGCATGAGAAGATCAACACGGTATTTTTTGACTTGTGACGTTCCCTCATAAGCAAGATTAAGGGTGTCCCAAATTTCCTTTGCCGAGTCACATCCGGATATCTGGTTAATCTCTTGTTCACCGATGCCATATTGAAGGATGGACATGGCTTTAGAGTTTTTCTCGACTTTCCTATAATCGGCTTCAACATATTTGTCCTCACTTTTGAGGGACTTAGTGCCATCGGCATTAGTCATCTCAATTTTGAGGGGACCCTTTTGAATGATCAACCAACATTCGTAGTCCGCACTTTTGACATAGTGCTCCATGCGGTGTTTCCACCAAGCATAGTTTTCCCCCTTAAAGATGGGAAACTTAGTATGTTTTGAATCGTCCATAACTATAGGATCAACTCTTTGGTTTTAACCAATATCAAGAGCACGAGGCTCTGATACCAATTGAAGAGTTAAGAACGATAAACACCTAAGAGGGGGAGGGGTGAATTAGGTGTACCTTTTAAAAATTTTCTCGTTTACTTGGTTAATGACTAACACAAGTAAGATCTATTAGGTACGAGTTTGAGAAACTTAATGGATTGTAAGTTCACAAACGGTACAGCAGGTCTATGCAACAGTATGATGAACTGTTGCACAACACTGGCAACGAGATAGGTAGATTAAAAATGCAAAGGATAAACGAATGTAAAAGTAAATAAACAAACAAGACGATGTTTTAAAAATTGGTTCAGCTCCTACTCCGGAGCCTACGTCCAACCGTTATTTTACTGCTTGTTTAGAAATTTACTCAAACTTAACTAAACCCCTTACAATGAAAATAACTCGCCAACCTACTCCGGTTGCAATTGCTTGAAGCTACTCCGCTTCAAGACTTTCCTTTGCTCAAAGCTACTCCGCTTCAAGACTTAAAGTTCTATCTCAACGGTTTACAGAGTCAGAATCTCAGTGGTTCACTTAAGAACATGGAGATTACAATTAAGACCTAAACACGAGAATCATTGAACATATTCTTTATGCAACGATTAAGCGAACGATACTTGGAGATTTTACTGACTTTGAAAAACAAGTGAAGACTTTTGAAAACAGAAAACGGTTTTGCAAATATTTGAAGAACAAAGCTTAAAATGCTGAAATGATTTTGCAAATGTTTTACAATGAGTGTTCTGAAAAGTCTTGCAATAAATGATAAATGAAGTGGCTATTTATAGAGAAAGGTAGTGTGTAAGAGAAGGATCTTAACACTACTTTAATCTAATGTCCATAGGTTTGTAGTATGCATTTTCATTTAAAATTATAAAAGAACAATCAGATTTGTGAGGCTCAAGGTGGTCAGTAATTTTCGAAGCAAAGGAGTGTTTTCCATAAAATTTATGGGAACTCACAATTTTGCCACAAATGGAAAAAGCATAAGACCTATTTTTAGCATGAAAAACAACTTGCACAAATGGGATTGACATCTTTAAATTATTGTGCAAGCATATTCTTTTTGTTCTTTTTGTTCTTCTTGATTTTGAAATAATGTTCCACTTGAACATAGAAAAGCTTTTTAAAGAATTTCAAACACTTGTGAATTTTCCCGAAAATTCTCCATACGTTAGTACCAGAAACCATGGTGCAACAGTCACAGGAACTGTTGCATGGTTTTGCAATCACTTATGCATAAAGAGGATATGTTTAACTACCTCGTTTACAACATTCATTCTAGGCAATGGGCTTTCTTGTCTTGCCTTCATCTTGATCATCTTGTTACTTTGATTAGCTTGTGGACTCTTTGATTGATCATCAATAGCTTCAATTTTGCTAAACAATTTAACTAAGAGGCAAACAATTAAATAACAAATGAAACTTGGCATCATCAACCAAATGTGTTCTAACAAACACTGTATATTGGGTACACGTTAGAAAAAACGTTCTTGTGAATATGCTATGGAGTCATCAGTCGACAGTCATGTATGAATGACAAATTTTCTTTTGAATATGGCAGTTTTTTTTTTTTCTTATAATACAAGTGTACTTAATTTTATTGACAGGCCGGGGTGAGTGCAAGCTGTAACAAGGTGTAGATCGCGTATAAAATCGCATATTATATGGTGACAGGGGAAGGAGAATTTAATTTTATACGGAGAAGCGATTCTTGCAAGGATTTTATGTGAACAATTATTATTTGCAGGACTGACATATCCAGACTCGTAATATAGGTTGTCGAGTCCTAATCTTGCTAAAGGCCTATATCACTGTAAAGTGCTTAATGGTAAACTCCAAAACCTTTATATCTTGGTCGCGTATGTCACAGCCGAAATTTAAAACCATGCACAAAATATTGCTACAGGTATACTAAGCCTATGTATCCTGCCTATGATATGAGTCATATGACTGTCACGTTCACGTTCACGTTCTTAAAGAATATATATGTTTGGAATCATGGAATCATGTCTCCCGTGTATATGTTAAGGCCCTGTTCTACTCAACTGCAGTGAGCTGAACTGAGCCGAGCTGATGTAAGCTGAATGAAAATTAAATGGAAAAATACAGCTCTACAGGGCCTAAGCTACTGTAAAACTGATAAAAGTTACTAAATTGACCCTACTTTTCTACGTAAGTACTTAAAGTCGACGAATGAAGATGAGGGCAATTCGATATTGGGCAAACAACTTCCGTGGAAGTTCCGTGGAAGTTGTTTGCCCCTTGGCATTATAAAGGCCCATTATTAATGTATGTGTGTCTGAAATGAGCTGTGACAAGTTGTTAGATCAATAACACTAAGATTTTGTATATATTATGCTAATTTTTTTGTTTATTTAAATATGCATGAATGCAATTGGAAGAACAATAATACTCCAAGATTTTGTATGTATTTGTTTAGAGATTCTTATTGCATTGAAGTCTTTCCCTTTCGATCATCACCTGGAATGTGTGCAATATTTTATAATATGATGTCCACATTGTTTTGATCTTTGACTTTTTTTTTTCCAGCTATAAATATGATGCTTCTGTGATATACTAGTTGGTATGTACAAGAGTCTGTACATCTTCTTTCATCTAGGCCATCCTTCATTGGTAAGTATTAGCTCCAAGTTCGTTATTTGTTTGCACTGTTTCACATACTCCCTTCGTCCCAATCATTTTTTTTTACCTTTTTTTTATTCTTTGAGGGGTATTTTAATCCGTAACCTCAGAATAGTTAGTCTTTGTACTTATCTCATACATTCTCGTAATAATATGAACCCTGCAGGATAGAAGCAAAGATACCCTTGTCTAACAAGCTCATCGACCATGGAGCGGAATGAAAAATCACCTGAGGAAGAAATCACAACTCCACTGATAATGTCCGTGGATGAGATGATCGAGCAGAGTATTGGACGCCTGAATTTAATTCAAATCCTGCAAATTTTCCTAGTTTCAATACCAACTTTTTTCGACAGTCAGCAAACCTTCATCACCGTCTTTGCTCATGCGCTACCAACATGGAGTTGCACCACTAGTAACACCTCCTGCACCTCCAACTCCAAACTATGCGACCTTTCCAAGACCGACTGGGCTTGGGATTCCGGGAATGTGCACACTTCAATCATATCAGAGTGGGACCTTCAGTGCGCCAACTCTTTATTTGCCGGCATGCCAGCAACTTCCTACTTTGTTGGTTGCTTTCTGGGTGGCTTGTTGCTTGCCACCCTTGGTGACTCATCGCTAGGTCGAAAGAACCTGCTTTGTATATCAACTCTGGTAATGTCCCTAGCTGCATTTGCCTCTGCATTTTCGCCTAATATTTGGGTTTACTCGATATTTCGTTTCATATGTGGGATTGGGCGCGCTCCAGTGGCAATCTGTGTCCTTGTTTTGTTGACGGAGAGAGTTTCCAAAAGGTGGCGTGCACAAGCAGCCATGGCAGGATTCATGTCCTTCTCTCTTGGAATATTAGGCTTAACTGGTATCGCTTTTTTAACCAGGGATTTATCATGGAGAACTCTGTATTTATGGACTTCAATTCCTGGAATTATAAGCTCTCTACTGTGTTACGTCTTTCTGTACGAGTCCCCTAGATTGTTACTTATGCAGGGACGAGAGAAGGATGCTATGGCCGTCTTAAGAGGCCTAGGATCCAATACCCTAATTAGTCCAAGCTTACCAAATGACAACACTGGACAAAAACTACCTAAAACAAATCCCTTCATTTCTCTCAAGATTCTACTCGGTAGAAAATGGGCTGTAAAACGTTTAATAGCATCAATGTTGTTATCTTTTGGCATCGGACTGATGTACTTTGGAATGTTCTTGAGTGTCGGAAATTTAGGGTTTGACATCTACTTGACCTCTGTATTCAATGCATTACTTTCCCTTTTCTCTTATATGCTCACTTTCCTATGGTGGATTCAACACTGCAACCGAAGGAGCTCTTTACTCGGGTTTTGCACAATCAGTGGAGCAACATGCATAATCTTTTCAGTCATAGGAAAGGGCCATGGAGGTGTACTCATTGGTCGGGAACTAATCTCTCTATTTTGTGCATGTATGGCCTACAATCTTGTATTAATGTACATGGTAGAGCTCTTTCCAACATGTGTTAGAAATTCTGCAACTTCATTGGTAAGGCAGGCCATGATCTTGGGCTCGGTTTTTGATCCAATGTTGGTTTTGTTAGGAAGGAAAAATATGATCTACTCGTATGGAGCATTCGGGTTGGCAATGCTACTGTGTGGATTCCTGGTTCTGTGTCTGCCAGAAACTAGAGGTAAGGCGCTCTGTGATACCATGGAGGAGCAAGAGTTCATGGACCAGGATAAAATTTTCTAATACAATGTAGTAACTATTAAGTAAAAGGGTTTTTTGTCAAAAACTACCTTATATTTAGGGGTATTTGTAAAAAACCTACCTTATATTATTTTTCTTGTTTTAGACTACCTTTGTTTTCTCATTTTTTGGTCAAAAACTACCTACGCTGAAAATATGGCGAGATTTGGTCGATTTAGTGACATTAACCTATCTTACATGACTTTCTTAACATCAAACAACAATGATCAACTGCATCCAAACCAAAATTTAACTTTAGATAAGCAAAATTAATGAATTTCAAATTTCAATAATAACTACAAACATCTACTAAAGTTTAGCGTAAGTACTTTATGACTTCCCAAAATCGGGCCTTAGTAAGATTAAAACATAAAAGAGTCATGTGAGATATGTTAAAGCCGGAAAATAGACCAAATATGTCTAGATTCTTAGCGTAGGTAGTTATTGACCAAAAATAAAGAAAACAAAGGTAGTTGAAAACAAAAAAAATAATATAAGGTACAGTAGTATTTTTACAAATACACCTAAATATAAGGTAGCTTTTGACAAAAAACCCTAAGTAAAATGGAGTAATGGTGTTTGGCTTTAATTTTGTATTGCTTTGATCATATCAGTAACTAGCAAATGTTGTGTTTGAGGTTTTTTGTTATTTGTAAGAGCTAATTTCACTTGTACCCGTTTCCCGTGTTACTAAAGACAATAATCCTTGGTTCCAATTTATAATGAATTGTAGCAATATGGCTCATTGAACTGGTTGTGTTTCTTTTACTGTGAAGTAACAGTCATTCGGCGCTATTGTCTTTGTAATTTTCACTACAATCCATGAAAACCCTGCTTGTACTGCATTGGACCTTTCTGCTAAGGACCATCTGCACCGAACCTTTCTGCATTTTTTTTTTCCTGTAAAATTGCGTGTCGATTTAGCTGAATTACTGATTTCTGTGAAGCTGGTAAAATTTCCCTAACAATGAAAGCCTCTTTATTCTCCAAATAATTGGTTAATTTGGCTGAATATTGCTTCTCTTTAAATGTATTCACGATCTAGATGTCGTAGTGGTGTGCCATGGAAACATCAACTCATCAAGATTAACACGAGCAAATCTACCAGTGTCTATGTTGTGTCTGCTGCTAATTATTCTGTCTCTCCTGAAATTTTGTTTCTGCTATTGTGAATTTGAGCCTCTGATGTTCGGAGAACATGTATTTTTTGCTTTACATATCAATTCTCAGCTACTTTTTAATATCTGCAGAAGATAAATCAAGTCTACTCGTCTCTGATTACAAACGGAAACTTGATTAAGACTGTCCTGCAGTCAGCAGTCAGCACAGTTGAAGCATTCAAGGCCATGTAGAGAAATTTTAATGGTAAGTACTCGTATTCATTATTCGTTATGACGTATCATATCTTGCATGTGTCATGGTGTCAATGAACGCCAAAAACAGACCGACTTATGTTTACTTAATTTGCATGATTCGCACATCAGAATACTCTAGAGTTCTGATTCCAAATTACATAATAATTGATTTATTCCTGGATTTTTTTTATGTTGACCAGGAGTTCTCATATCGACAACTGGAGGCAATCTTCTTCGAGGTACGGAAGACAAGTTAATGGATAGACCCTTCCCAGGTTTGGATTTTTCATTCACAAGAATCATGAATCGAACCCTTGTTCACTTGTCTAAGAGATGAGGCCGTTACAACTCAAATCAACGAATTTTTTTTCAGGCTATGAAAATGATGTCATTGGTAAATAGAGAGCGCCTGGCCGCCTGCCACCTGTGTTACTCAGACACGCCGACACGTGTCGGCGTGTCGGACACGGCTATTTGGGGTGAATTTTCCTGTTTTGTGGTCTAAACTGAAGTGTCGAAGTGTCGTGTCGTGTCGGACACCGACACGTGTCTGATACGCGACACGGCAGTTAAGTGAAGTGTCCGAGTAACATAGCCTGCCACCTCCTTGCTCCTTGCTAGTTTCTATCCTGGACATTTAAATTTGGTTTCCGGAAATGGTGTCTTAATTGTCACAGGAATAAGGCGGTTAGGTTAACTGTATGTAGCCGAGAAGCCTGTACGTCTGTTGCTTTATTGTTCTAAGAAATCCTCTACCGGTATGTAGAAGTGCCGTCTTTCTTCCTTAAATCTTTTATATTGTTTTCTTGTTTCGTTTGTTCCATTGTTTTACAGGGTACTTAACATTGACAATTTCAAATTACTCCTTGATCTGTTTGAAATAATAGCTTCATTTTTTCTTTAACTTCCCTGCTATTTTTTTTGTACAAGAAAGCGTGTCAAGAATGTGTATGATATGTGACGAAATAATGAATAATTACTCCTTCCGTTTAATCATTTATTTACCTTTTTTTATTCTTTGTGAGATGTAATTTAATCTTTGGTAAACAAATGATAGAGGCAGAGGGAGTATCTGCATTAAGTTAGTCAATTCTTATTTGCTGTGTGTTCATAATTGTAATGGCCTCATTGAATGGTATGTAGACCTCTCAAAGCTAAATCGACCCAGACCCAAAACTTGCAACCCGAGGTTGACCTAAAAACGAATCGACCCTGAACACGGGTCGAATAAAAATAACCCGACTCGGAATGATCTGATAGGACTTTTAAGAGACAAATTTGAAACAAAATCCTTCATAATTATGACTCAGACTGACTCAAAATGACCTGACACGGAAATGGCTTGATAGATACGCACCTGAAATGACCTTGCCCAACTAAGAGAATGACCCGTTTACTAGGTCTAAATTGGTAAGGCCGATTGTGTGCAAGTTGCATCTTGATCTGTTTGATCGTTACATTTTGATAATTTCTGTCCACTGCTAAAAAAAATAACTTGTGGGGCCTAACCCGCTAAAAAATCAGAAAACAGGTCGAACGGCTTAGTTTAGGGCCACGCTTCAGCCGGCCCAGCCTCGGTTGCTTGGTCCAGCCGGGTCCAGCAGCATCTATTGAGTAGAGTA
Organism: Silene latifolia; assembly: GCF_048544455.1. Taxonomy (NCBI): domain Eukaryota; kingdom Viridiplantae; phylum Streptophyta; class Magnoliopsida; order Caryophyllales; family Caryophyllaceae; genus Silene; species Silene latifolia. The sequence continues at coordinate 6,503,332 of NC_133536.1, forward strand.
TTATGCCATGTGTTTTTTTTCCAATCTTTGCAGTATTAAAAGATTTAGGTGAAATACTGGTGTATTTAATGAAATTCTCACATGCCTTGTGTAATTTTGGGTTTTATAAATTTCCTGCGAAAGTCATACTCAGTGCACCCTGCACCACAACACTACTACTTCTACTTCTCTTCTTTCCTCTTTCGTATTCTCTCTTTCATTTATTTCGGGTATAAGTGTTTAACCCATTGATAGAATAATATTTGGATCATTATATCGTTGTACTCCCATTTTAATATCGTGGAAGTTTTGGCCCTCTGGCCCGTGGTTTTTTTACCTCTATTTAAATAGGGTTTTTCCACGCAAAAAACCCGCCGTCATTTATACTGTCTTTCATTATTTAAATGTGTGTGTGTGTGCGCGCGCGCATTGAGCTGTAGCATGGTGTAGTTCTGTTGAGTTTATGGATTCAAGTACCTAAGAGGGGGAGGGGGTGAATTAGGTACTCTTTTAAAAATTTATAACTTCAACTTTATTGAATTAAAGTAAGTTAATAGAACAAAAGAGATTAGAGGATACTTTGAATAATATTGAAAGATTGAACAAGTATCACGATGAATGTTTGCTGAAGTATGAAAGCAACAATCGTTCTGACTGTATCTATTTGTCTCAGTTTGTGGAATATGACTTGCAGACCAAATGCGACAAAAGATGATGATGAATACTTCTAAGGTTAAGCAAAGCAAAGCAAAACAAACAAAGTAAATTGCAAATGGAAATAAAGTAAAAACAATGAACACGAGATTTTTGAATTGGTTCGGCAAATACTCAAGTGCCTACGTCCAATCTACCTTTTTATTACTTTCCTTTAGCGATCTACTCCGACAACTAAAAGACCCTTGTAATAAAAGACGCCAACCTACTCCGGTTGCAAAGCTAGTACAAGAACTACTCCGTTCTTATGACAAGCTAACTCGCAATCTACTCCGATTGCCAAGAGTTAAAGGACTACTCCGTCCTAGAACTCAACAACTCACAACCTACTCCGGTTGCCAAAGAGTTAAAGACTACTCCGTCCTAAACTCTACTAACACACTTAGAATGTTATAGGATCAAGTTTCCACTAACATATTCTTAACAAAGAATAGAGATGGACAACTTTTACAAGATCAACAATTCATAAGCAAGAGAGTTTAGTATAGAAAAGTAACAGTAGCCACGACTGTAGAAACTTGAAGACACTTGAAGACTTTTAAAAGTTTTTGCAAATAAACACAATTTTTAAGCTTTAAAAACGATTTGCAAAGATGAAAGAATTATTTCAGAAAAGTCTTAAGGATTTATGGAGAGGATGCACGATTTATATAGAGGAGGTGAGTGAAGGGGTTGCTAGGGTTTTGAAGGGTCAAAGACCTCACATGTGAAGGGCAATAGCAACCACCCAAAACTTGCACCAAAAAGGCCTCTTTTGCAAAGGCAAGAATAGGGAAAGATGGTTTGAAAGATATCCTTAAAAGCTCATGCAAATTCAGAAAACAAAGAGAGAAAAGACAAGTCACATGATGACAAGTTGACACTAAAATGGCAAAAAGCATTCTTTGTTTTCTTAAAGACTCAAAGGGTTGAATTTGCATAAAGAGGAAACATTTTGAAAATAATAATTCAAACCACTCTTTATTGAATACCATCTCCTTAATAAAAATCTGATTTTTTTATCTTTGAAAATAAGAGTCACGTGAAAGCTTTTGAAAGATAAAAAGGGACTTCAAGTTTCTCGAGTTGTGACAACAATCCAAGCAAAATTTACTTGTAAAAGCAACGATGATCGTCTGGGTCATTTCTTTACTTACTAATATACTCTACTTTCTCACTTGTACATTAGATGACACATGACTTAATACAATGGGATTAATAACAACTTCAACACTTCTTAATCCATGCTTGATATGATCATATATCCTGAAAAGGTAAACTAAGAAGACACAAATCAAATGGGCATGTTATCATCAACATAAGGGACCCAACAAATTCCCCCTTTGATGATGACAAGCCCCAAACGAATGTATAAGTAATGTAAACACCTTAATTCAAGATTTTAAGCAAGCAAGATCAAATGATAGAGAAGGGACAATATTACCTTACCTAAGGCAAAAGTTAGAATCAAATTACCATGACAAATTTACATTGCCCCAAAACAAGAATCAAGCTAAGAAGGTTAGACAAGACATTAGTTTAATCAATAAGCAAAGAGATTCAAAGCATGAGTTTACCTTTTCCCCCTCTTGACATCATCAAACGGATAGGGATGTCAAAAGCATTAGAGTGCAGATATTTCACAAGAAAACACAAAAAGACACATGGAATTGTGACAAGGTAACAAAGTCAACATAAACAAGGATTAAGCATAAGCTAACCAAAGTTCAACATAGCTAAACAAAGTTTAAAATACACCACCAAATGTCAAGATAACAAGCAAAGAAAATATTGTCTTAGAAAGGCACAACCGGTGGGACAAAATGAAAGGGTACGGATAAAAGGTTAATAGGCCGAGAGGGAAGGGAAAGGCTAAGGGGAGGAGGCTTGTTCACCATCCGAGCCACTACCCAAAGGATCATCATCCACAAGAGCATCATCACCAACTTCTTTTGTCGACACAAGGGTGGAAATGATATCCACCTCACCACGGATGAGGTCCATAGTAGAAGCAAGGGCCGAGATTGCCAAGTCCTTTTGACGAGCATCTTCCTTAAGCCACGCACCCAACTCAGCCACGGCATTAAGCACTTCCCGCATACCACCCGTATTCACTTGACTTGATGACCCAACCTCCGGGTCCTTCTTAATTTTCACCGAAATTAATTCATCATTCTCAATTTTGATAAGCATCTTCCCCATTTGCCCATCACTCATAACATCACACATATCCAACGAACCCAAGCTAGTGTTCACTAAAACCCCTTGTGCCTTGAGCACAACCGATAACCACATTCCATAGGGCAAGTGAATCATGCTAGAAGAGGGTCTACGAAGTTTGGTTGAAATAAGATGAAAGCGTTTAAACATTAACCCAACTAGGGTCACCTTTTTGTGAGTTGCAATATGATAGATTAAATATTGTGAGGCTATGGTGAGTTTTCCCCGATCACCCGAGGGATAAAGAGACCGACAAAGCATATTGAAGATGATTCGAAGGGAAGGTGGGATTTGGGTATTGCTAATTGGACCAGGAGAGATGACTTTGGGACACACGGTTTGAGCAACATTAAGAGGTGAGGCATAAGGTAAAGCAACCCATGTTTCGGAGGGGAGTTTGTCATAACCTCCGGTGGGGATACCAAGGGCGGTAGCAAAATCAGATTGAGACAGTTTAAGAGGCTTACCGTTCACCTTAGCCGTAAGAAATTCACCCGATTTATCAACACGGACAGTTGCAAAGAATTGAATTACCTCGCTCACAAAGACCGGTTCACGCATTTCCAATAATTTTTCCCAACCTTGAGCTAAGACCATGTCACGGACTGAGTGAAAAGCAGGCGGCTCGAACCATGTTTGGTTGTAAACCCGAGGAGAGTGGATTGCTTTGATGTTCATCAACCTTTCACAGTTTTTGTAAATGGAGGTAGGGAGGTCGATACTTTCAAGATGATTCCAAACAATGGCCAAGTCCCATTTCGAGGTTAGGGAGACCGGATCAGAGGGAGAAAGGTATACAAGTTTTTTCTTCAAAGGTTTCGATTTTTTCTGGGGAGGTTCACTAGGATTTTCAATTGGAGTATCAACAATGGGGTTATCGACATTACTCTGCTCGATACTTTCTGAGATTGGGGGTAAATGGGATGAAGAGGCTTTTTCTTTTCTTTTGAGGTTCTTTTTCGCCGGAGTCGGGCCAGACTCGCCGGACTTAGAGGGATTCTCATTCAAATCAAACTCGGATTCTTCTTCAACATATTCAATATTTACCAATACCGGTTCAGTGGAAGAACTCGGAACAGTGGAGCTTTTCTTCCGACCACCACGTGTGCGCCGTTCTACCATTGTGGAGATGGGAATGTCGTCGGATGATGGAGGGTCAGTGGGGTTCGGTGATGGTTGAGGGTTTGGTGGATCTGGGTTTGTTGAAGGAGTCGTGTTTGAGGTTTGAGGAGGGAATGCGTAGGAGATTTTGGTTGGGGTCATTGTTGGAGTTGTTGATGTCGGTGGGTGTGATGTGACAGGTGGTGAGGTCAAGTTTGTTGGTTTGATGGGTATGTGGGTATTGAAGGATGTCTTGACCATGGTGGGTTAATAGGCTAATAGGTAGGTAAGATGAGGGAGTTTTAGTGGATTTGGAGATGAAGGGTTTAATGGATTGGGATGTTTGGACGGGTAGGCCTGTAAGGTGGGTTGAGATAGTAAATGGCCCATTAAATGTGGTAAGTGAGGTGGTTGGCCCAACTAGACAAATTTAATCACTCGAAATAAAAACGCAAGGTAGCATATAATAAACGTAAATTTAGATATGAGGTTGAGTGATTACCGACTCACAAATACGGTGTCAATTTTTGGTCTAAACATGATGTCAATGCACTTAGAACACTTAATAACATATATCCAATTTTAATTTAATCAATTAAGGAATTTTGTAAAACTCACACTAAAAATCACGAGCTATTAATTAACCCAATTTCTAGCCTAAATTTCTCAAAATGTTCTCTTGCAAGTGGCTTAGTAAAAATATCGGCAATTTGATTTTCGGTTTTGCAAAAGATAAGTTTAATATGTCCTTTTTCCACATGATCACGAATAAAATGGTGACGGATATCAATATGCTTAGTTTTAGAGTGTTGAATAGGATTTTTGGAAATATTTATTGCACTCGTATTATCACACATTAAGGGAATGGAGTCAAAAATAATACCAAAATCCAAGAGTTGTTGTTTCACCCAAAGGAGTTGAGAACAACAATGTGCCGCGCTAACGTACTCACTTTCGGCCGTAGAAAGAGCTACCGTGTTTTGTTTCTTTGAGGCCCAAGAAGTCAAGCAAGGACCCAAGAACGTTGCAATTCCGGAGGTACTCTTTCTATCCACCGTGCACCCCGCATAGTCCGCATCCGAAAAGCCTATAAGATCAAAAGGACAATGTAAAGGGTACCATAGGTAAAGATTTTGTGTTCCAATCAAATACCGAAGAATTCGTTTAACGGCTTTGAAATGTGATTCTTTCGGATTTGCTTGGAACCTAGCACATAAACAAACACTAAAGAGAATGTCGGGACGACTTGCGGTCAAGTAGAGAAGTGAGCCTATCATACCTCTATACACCTTATCACTAACATTCTTACCGAGTTCATCTTTGTCCAATTTGGACCCGGCTACCATGGGTGTATCATGAGGCTTACCATTAGTCATCCCAAATTTCTTAAGCATTTCTTTGATGTACTTTTGTTGATGGATCATGATTCCATCCTTTGATTGCTTAATTTGGAGCCCAAGGAAGAATCCTAGCTCACCCATCATGCTCATTTCAAACTCCGATTTCATTAGTTCCGAAAAATATAAGTAAAGGAGTTCATTTGTTGCACCAAATATAATGTCATCAACATATACTTGTACAACCAACAGTTCACTGGACTGTTGCTTTAAGAACAATGTTTTGTCAACGGAGCCTCTTTTAAAACCATTTTCAATAAGAAATTTAGACAATCTATCATACCAACATCTTGGTGCTTGTTTTAAACCATAAAGAGCTTTGTCTAATTTGAAAACATGGTTAGGCAAGTCATTGTTCTCAAAACCCGGTGGTTGCTCTACAAAGACATCTTCTTCCAAATATCCATTTAAGAAAGCGGTTTTGACATCCATTTGGAAGAGTTTAATGCCTTTGTGAGCCGCAAAAGCTATAAGCAATCGTATGGCCTCAAGTCTAGCTACCGGTGCATAGGTTTCATCGTAATCAATACCCTCTTGTTGGTTATAACCTTGCACCACTAGTCTAGCCTTGTTCCTTACAATTTCTCCCGAGTCATCAAGCTTATTGCGAAAGACCCACCTAGTACCAATGACGGTACGATTAGGCGGTCTAGGGACTAAGTGCCATACCTCATTCCTTTTGAATTGATTAAGTTCTTCTTGCATGGCAAGCAACCAGATCTGCATCGATCAAGGCGACTCACATTTGAAGGTTCAATTTGATAAAGGAACGCATTGTGGGCACAATACTCGTTGAGATGAGCGAGATTGTTGAGGGATGATCTTGTTCGAATTCCCGAGTTGAGATCACTTGTGAGATTAGTGAGTGGATGAGAGCTTTGATGTTTCCACTTCTTTGGAACAATGGTTTCTTGTTCCCCCTCAGCAACATCAGTCACAGTGACTGTCTCTATTGGCCTGGAAGGTTCTTCATCCTCACTGTTTTGGTTTTCTTGATTACGGAGGTAGAAGCAACGATCGTTGGTCTGTTGCTTCGAGAGAAGAAGCGATAGCAGAGTTGCTACGTGTTCCCCCTGAGCTTCTTGATCTCCTTTGAAGGTGACAGTCTACGTATCATTTGCAATTCATCTTTGGGAGCTTCTTCATCCGTGAACACGAAGTCCTTTCGAACAAGACCAATCTCAAACTCATCATCTTCATCCTCATCATCGTTATCCATGTTTTGTACCTGTCCAAGCACACTAGATTCATCAAAAATGACATGGATGCTTTCTTCAATTAACAAGGTTCGTTTATTGTAAATTTTATAGGCCTTGCTATGATCGGAGTACCCAATAAATACTCCTTCATCACTACGTGGATCGAACTTACCCAAGTTGTTTTTACCATTGTTATGAACAAAACATTTGCTTCCAAAACATCTAAAATATGAAATGTTGGGTTTTCTTCCACGTAACGATTCATAGGGAGTTTTATTTAATATACTCCTTATCATGACACGATTATGAATGTAGCAAGCGGTATTTACCGCTTCGGCCCAAAAATTCTTAGGCAACTTACTAGATAATAACATTGTTCTAGCCATTCCTTCAAGGGTTCTATTCATCCTTTCAACCACACCATTTTGTTGTGGGGTTCTAGGAGCCGAGAAGTTATGGTCTACACCATTGTCATCACAATAAGCACCAAATGATGAGTTTTCGAATTCGGTTCCGTGATCGGTTCTCATTGAAACAAGTTTTAAACCAAGTTTATTTTGAATCTTTCTTAACCAAATTAGAAACTCATCAAATGTCTCATCCTTAGAGCTTAGGAAGAGTGCCCAAACAAACCTAGAGTAATCATCAACAATGACACACACATAACGACTACCACCTCTACTTCTAGTTCTCATTGGACCACATAAGTCGATATGTAAAAGTTGCAAAGGTTGAGATGTACTCATAATTCTTTTGGATTTAAAGGAACTTCTAACATGTTTGCCTCTAGCACATTCATCACACACTTTATCAAAATCAAACTTTATGTTAGGAATACCTTCAACTAAGTCGAGTCTTTTAAGAGTATTAAGAGTTTTTGTGCTAACATGACCAAACCTTTTATGCCATAACCAAGGATCATTGTTCATTACACTCATGCAAGACATGGTGTGACCGGATAGAGAGTTCAAATTAGTTAAGTAAACATCTTTGACACGTCTTCCTTCGAGTATTAGTTCATTAGTAGTGGCATCAAAAATTCGACACATATTGGCACGAAATTCAACAACATTACCCTTATCACAAAGTTGAGAAATGCTAAGGAGATTATGTTTCAAACCTTTGAGAAGCCGCACATTGTCGACACAAAGTAAGGATGACTTACCAACTTTTCCAATACCAATTAATTCACCTTTCTTGTTGTCACCAAACCTTACCGTGCCACCATCATATGCTTTAAGTGAGAGGAATTGGCTTCTATCACCCGTCATGTGACGAGAGCATCCACTATCCAAGTACCAATTGCGGCCGCCTCTCACCAAGCCCTACACAAGATTAGTTTTTGAGTTTAGGAACCCAAATAAATTTGGGTCCCTTTTTGTGATCAACATAACTTGTGGTGTCTTCCTCAATGTTCATTTCTTTTAATGTTTTGGTGTTCTTATCAATGTCATCAAATCGTTTTGTACATCCGTTAAAAACATGACCATTGTCACCACAATAATTGCAAATGATGTATTCGGGAAGACCCACGTATTTTCTTCCTCTAAAATCAGTTTTAGGCTTCTGGATGCAACAGTCAGTCTGACCGTTCCATTTGAAGCCCAAACCGGCAGTTTTATCACATTTCTCGGTTTGATTCGTGAGGAAATTTAACACGGTTTGACTTCCTTCCCACTTTTCAGTGATGCTCTTAGCATTAACAAGTTCATTGGTCAAGTCTTTGACACGTGAGAGGAGATGCAAATTCTTTTCTTTTTCTCTTTTGAGTTCATCATTGTTGACACTTTCAATGGACAATCTTTTCTCAACAATGAAGTCATGGGTGTGGTTGTTGAGTTTAGACACGAGATATATGATTCTTTCTTTGGACTCTTCATATTTAGATGTCATCTCGTCAAGTCTTTTGTTTAGATCAACGACTTCATCGGATCTATGGTGAGGAGAAGAGCTAGAAGAGCTACATTCGGGCATACCTTTTTGAAAGAAGGTAAGCCTATCATGGAGATCTTCTATTTCATTCTTGAGACAAACAACCTCACTCTTAAGGCACTCGTTTTCATTTTCCAACCATTCACTCTTTCTTTTAGACTTGTCTAAATCATGGTCAGAAGCAACAGTCTTAGACACTGTTTCTCTTAAGTCTACAACTTCAACTACAAGGTCATAGATCTCATTTTCAAGATCATCTTTGACCTTCAAAAGATCATCACGTTCCTTGGTTAGTGAGGAAACTTGCATCACCAAGGTAGTGTTGACATTTTCAAGGTCGGAGACGTCCGTGGGTGTCGACCTAAGACGCTCTAGTTCTTTAGTCAAGTGTTTGTTTAACTTGTTGACTCTTTTAACTTCATTATATGCCTCAGAGGTGACAGTGACGCAGTCTGTTGCTTTTAGTTCATTTTTCAGATTAAAGTTCTCTTGAGCAATTTCCTCAATCTCATTTTGCATTACCTCAAGCTTATCATTTTGAAACCGACATGTAACGCCCCGTAATTTCGGATCATTAATATATTTCGAAAATAATTAATTAATCAAGTAAAATTTGACATTAATGTATTTAAAGTAAAAATAATTCAAAGAAATATAATTTTATTATATTTTGAAGAAAAGTATTTATTTTGATAGTTTTGAAATGTTTAAAAATAGTTTAAACCGTGTAAAACAGTTTAATTCGAAATAAGGGCGTATCGGAGGGAAAATGACAATTCGTTTGAACGTTGGGTAAACGAATTTGGAAATGGGTCGTATGAATACTCAATTTTATTGTAATCTCGTGTTTAAAGACTTTGGTCTTGACGGAATTTGCATTTGACTTACGGATTTAATTATTATTGAAACAAGTCAAACCCGACTCGTAAAAATCCCGACTAATAATCCCGCACTTCCTTTTTCCTCCTTTCTTTTCCTCTTACACGGCACCCTCCCCCTTTCTTTTCTTTCTTTTTCTGATTTTCTTACTTACTTCTTCTTCTACCTTCCAACAAACACCATTTTCCATTTTCAAGCTCATTTTCGTCACATTTTCTTCGTTTCTTATCGGTTTTTCGCGAAATTTACCTTTCCGGAATCCCCTCGTCGCGATCTACAACTTGGTACAATTTAATTTCAGTTTTCTTGAAGTTGTTTTAAGACCAAATTTCGGTATTTTCGGTTTTATATGCTTATTATTGTGTTTTAATTGTTTATTTAGGTGAAGGATTGGAAGACGAGTTCGGGGACTCGTATATTGTAGAGGAAAGCGGATGGTTGCTAGTTAGGGTTTGGGTTTGAGGTGCTAATTGCTCTTTTTTCTAGCTTAAGGTAACATATTTCGAGTTACTCGACGAAAGATCGTCACATGTTTTTTATTTTTGTATGTTTTGTAATTTTTGTTGGTGTAGTAATTTTCACATGTTTAGAATGGTGGCATGCATGTCAATTGTAAGCTTAATTTATGCCTTTTGGTTAGTTTAAGTTAGGATATTAGTAATGGAACGATTAATTAATGATTAGATGATGTTAAAACGAGTTAAAATGAAGAAAAAACGGAAAAAAAAAGAGGAATAGAGTGACGGGCAGCAGGCCGGCAGGCCGTGGCAGGCCCACGGCTAGCCCACGGCTGACCCGGGTCGGTCCGTTGCTTGTTTCGTGGTATTCCAAGCTTTGTTCATCATTTTAGGTTGATTAATGTGATGATTAGTATAAGTAACAAGTGAGTAGTAATTTGAATTGAATCATTCTAGTAATAAAAAAAATATGTTAATGGTAAAATTGTGCTTATATTAATAGTTATCACATGTTAGGATAGATTACAAAATGAAATTGTAATTCATAGGCTCAAAATGAATTTTATAGCGATAATTGTAATGTTTTGTTGATTGTCTTGAAAAAAGCCGAGCCTTAGTCCCTTTGATCGATGCGATGTCGATTAATTGAGTGATTGGTCGACCGCAATTTGACCCGTACTGTCCGCAGGTGGGGTTGCGGGTAAAAATTCGGTTGAATGATTTAGATAATCGGCCTTTTTCTTGTTTTAGGTCATTTATTAAGCTTTAGTTCACATGTATAGCTTATTGAATTTAATAGCTTCTTATTTTGTAGTAATGGCCCTAGTTTCCCCTAAAGCCTTAAATATTGTTATAATTGCTAGGATTGGAAATTAGTATTGAATACTTATTGAGGAACTGTTGGTTTATCTATTTGAATAGACAATATTATATAGCCTTTTACATGATAGAATGTTAGAATTCATGTTGGTAAGTGGGACTTTTTGCCCTCTTATGGTTAAGTGGGTGTCTTAATTGACTTGTGTGGTGAGACGTGTGTGGTGTGGGCTAAAGTATTCAAGTGGGACTAGTCGGGACTAGGTCCTAGGTGAGTATTTCGGCCTTCATCATAGATAGGTCTTTATAGTCTCTGACGAGTATATGTTCACCGCTTGATAGCCTTTGTGTTCCTGACTAGTGGATTTATATCCAAGTTGGGGCATGACCTCAGGTACTTATTTTGATAGTATGGGGTCAGCTTAAGTACTAGCCAACCCTTCGGTGGTGTCCTTAGGGTACTCACTTCACTTTGTTTTAAAAAAAGTTGTGGGTCTTGGGTGCGGTGGTGTGTATCCGCATGTCTAGGTCTGCGCAGATTTTAGGCTAGGGTTGTGTTGTCTCTTGGCCATGTTTTCTTAATAGTAACCGCTGAGCCAAGATACCGGTTCGATTACCTTCCCTACCTCGTGGTATAGACTCGAGTTACAAAGTGACTATTGACCGTACTAAGAACTTATGCCTGTCTTTGATATATTGCCCTTTCTTGTATGGTGATTTTATGAATGTAATAGGTGAGATGTAAAGCGGATTCTGATTGATAAAGTTTGGATTACTATTTGAATTATATGATTCACATGATAGTTTAGTTTGGTCAGTTTAGGGGTCATTTGTTAGAATACATGATAAGTAAATGGTTTATCAAATTGTTTACATGTTACATTAATTTTGACGATTCGTGGTTGGGAGGACTCGAAGTTACTCCCCACCGAATTGTGGCTTTCGTGTTTGTATAAAATGCGATTGACGGTTGTGGATGCTTTGTTGGGGTCACAGACGAGCTAGTGAGCAAGGAACCTTGGACCTAGTTTTGGCTATTCTATTAGTAAACCTTTTACACTTTTGGTTTGTATATTATTTAAAGGGACATATGTCTCCCTTTTCTATTTTTGGTTTGTATCTTTATATTTCCGCGTCTTTAGTTATGTATGTAAATTAGTTTATCACCAATTTGTTGCGGGGTTTTTGACACTCTTTTTGAGTTGGATTGGTTGTGAATGGTTTAGGAAGAAAATTTTTTGAAATTGCAGGTTTTTGACTAGTTGAACCATTTACAAACATATCCTACCAGTTTTTCTGTAGAATTTACGCATTTAAGTAATTAGATAACGCTATTTTTTTAAGGGTGTCACAGTTGGTATCAGAGCCTATTGCTCCCGACGCACGTTTGTGCACCCCACTTAGAATCACTTGACCTTTAAATAATAAACTTGAGAGAAGGGTAGGATGGGTAGAATTAGGATTTTATGTGGTAGTCTGTTTGTGATTGCTAATTGTTAGGTTTGTTGATTGTTAGTTATTAGTTTTGGTGCCGCTAAAGGTTGGTTATGCCAAATGTAGAATGCTTCCACTTTCTTGATATTTCTTTTCGTATTCAGTGTATCTTACCTTAATCTTCCATTTTCGTTGGTCATTCGTCTTTCAAATTCCTCTTATCTCGCCTTGGTAACTACCTTTCAATTCTTTCTCCCGTTTCATCTTAGGTTCGTTTTCTTCTTATAATAAAGTCCATGTGGACACCTTCCTTTTATTCCGCAGGATAATTCCCTTGTTCAAGAGAACCCAGTTTTGAGAGAATGTATCATTGGAGGGCGTGAACGAGTGGAGAAATTGATTGTTTAAGGTTGGAGTTGTATAGGAGAATATAATTTGGGATCCTTTGGTTAGTCTTGTTAGTTGTGCTTGATATGAGAATTTAGTGAATTGAGAAATACCTTGGGATTTATGTCTATAGAGAGCTTGTTTGTTATAGATGATTAAGCATGGGTACTACCTTAGCACATAATATGGAATGAACCTAAGTTACTTCATTTGAGGGTCTCGATATTTCTTGTGGAGAATTAAAGGTATGATAGTTAGCCCTAATCCTTGTAGGCCTTGAAAGGAATACAATAGGACATTGATGTTGCTTAATGAATTGGTGTTGTACTTTGGAATTAGTTAGTTTGTTAAACCTTTTAAGTTGACCAAATCTAGTATAGAGTAGCCCTTGTTGACCTTTCGAAATTTGAGAACACGTGGTTGATCTTAGTAATCATATCTGGATTTGGGAATTATGGTGGAATGTTGTTCAATGTAGTTCGTGAGTTCAAGGATGTGATTCCAATTTATGGTATCGGAGACTAGAAGTATTAAGTGGTGAGGTGATATACTTGGGGATGACATAGTAAGTGAAGTTCAAGGACGAGAATTGTAAAGAAGATACTTTGGGACATGGGTGGTAACAAATGAATTTGTGTGGTGAATTGATTTTGGCTCTTAGAACCAATTGAGTTGAGGAATACCTACCATTGTGGAGTCCTTGTTAGTCTTATAATTTGGTAGACTTTTGGGGCTTTGTTGAGCAGCTTAGTGAAGTAACCTTATCATATCGATCATAAGCATTGATGAGTGTTTGGTAAGCGGGAACCCTTTCATTGTGCCGCTTCTATTCTCCTTTCCTTCTCTTTAACGATCGTTGAACCTTGTCTTTATGCTAAATTTTACGTATCTTCTTCTTTCCCGAGATATCTTCTTAACTCGAATACCTCTTATTTTTGTCAACCGTTATCTTTACGGTCTGACTCCTTAGTTTCCTAACTTGTCAGATGCATGCACCCTTCAGAAATGTTTTTGTTTTCTCTATTCCGTTATCACTCCTTACCTCCTTAGTATAGTTGGTACCACTTGACCATGTTTACAGAGTTTGTGAGATGTGATTTGAGGATATAGGTTTGACTAAGTAGCCGAGTTTGGGTTGGGCTTCCATAATCATTTTGGATATGAGGGTTTGATAGTGTATATGTTATCATGTGGGAAATGTTAAATGTGGGATTATTTGTTGGTTTTAGAGGGTGATATTGATTACTACGTGAAGTATGTTATGAGAGTGAGAGTAAGCTACATTGTTGGGAAGTCTTAGCACTTGTTTTGGTAACTAGAAAGGGTAATGGTTTTGGTTGACACCAATTGTTAGGTTAAAGAATATAGTTTCACTTATGGTTTTAGGAACTTTGAGGTGATAAAGTGTTGTTACAATTAAGACCTTGTTCCTTGGGAATTTGATGATAAGTAAGTTTTAGGATGTCAAATTTGAAAGAATATTCCTTGAGATGTTGATGACCATAAAGGTTTGGTTATGTGATTTGGTATTTTAGTTGACTCTTGAGAGTTCTTGAGTTAAGAGAGACTTAGTATTGAGAAGATTTTGTTAATCCTATAGTTCTATAGACCTTGAGGTCGCATTGAGTACTTGAGATGATGGGATGATGTTGTAGCTGAGTGTAGATCCACTTTTGGCAATCCTTAATAAGCAAAAGGATAGAAAACTTGAGATCCTATTGATTTTTCAGAGTTTGGGGTTGGTATGTTACTACCTTATTTTGAAATGAGAGACTTGTGGAATATTTGAAGAACTTTCTCTTGGAGTTTATAGCTTGGTATTTGGATTCTTGATTGAAGGTTTACTTTTTGAGGAAACCATAGATTGACACTAGTTGGATACGAATATAACTTTGTTGGAAGCCTTGACCTGAGGCTTGTGGAAGTTGTTTCTGGATGTTTGAGGATTTGGAACGATGAGATCACACTTATAGTGGAATACCTTGTTTCAGGGAATAGATTTGGATGAGGTAACATAAGCAATTGAGGAAATCCTTGGGAGTGATGTGGTTAAGAGTTTTGTTGTTAGGAAGTTTTTGGAACCGTTTTGGGTGTTGTTGTAGTTTGTGATAAAGGTGTCTGACATTTCCTTGTTGTCTGATTTTCCTTCTTCCTTGATTATGAGCGTTACCGCTCATACCTCTTTTCCTTACTTCATCATACTCCTCTCATAAGTTTGATGTTGGTAACCTATGAAACTCCATCTTTGACACCCATTTAGGTTCGACTTCAATTCTTACCTCATGAAACTCATATAGCTCTTTTGATTATTATTCTTATTATAGAACTTTAAACTAAAATTTTGAAAATGCTTTTATGATTTTCAATGATTTTAACATTAGTGAATGTTGAATCTCGTTGTTGGTGACGTCCCAATAATGAGTTTTCTCATTTATTGGTGTAGAAATATTTTTATATCTTGATATGAATATGGATGTTCTTGTCTGATCAACAAGAGTATCACCGTTTCATTGAAAAGATACCTATATTTTCTTATTGCTATAATTTCTCCTTCTAAGTTTCGAGGGCGAAACTTTTTAAAAGGAGGGGTGATTGTAACGCCCCGTAATTTCGGATCATTAATATATTTCGAAAATAATTAATTAATCAAGTAAAATTTGACATTAATGTATTTAAAGTAAAAATAATTCAAAGAAATATAATTTTATTATATTTTGAAGAAAAGTATTTATTTTGATAGTTTTGAAATGTTTAAAAATAGTTTAAACCGTGTAAAACAGTTTAATTCGAAATAAGGGCGTATCGGAGGGAAAATGACAATTCGTTTGAACGTTGGGTAAACGAATTTGGAAATGGGTCGTATGCATACTCAATTTTATTGTAATCTCGTGTTTAAAGACTTTGGTCTTGACGGAATTTGCATTTGACTTACGGATTTAATTATTATTGAAACAAGTCAAACCCGACTCGTAAAAATCCCGACTAATAATCCCGCACTTCCTTTTTCCTCCTTTCTTTTCCTCTTACACGGCACCCTCCCCCTTTCTTTTCTTTCTTTTTCTGATTTTCTTACTTACTTCTTCTTCTACCTTCCAACAAACACCATTTTCCATTTTCAAGCTCATTTTCGTCACATTTTCTTCGTTTCTTATCGGTTTTTCGCGAAATTTACCTTTCCGGAATCCCCTCGTCGCGATCTACAACTTGGTACAATTTAATTTCAGTTTTCTTGAAGTTGTTTTAAGACCAAATTTCGGTATTTTCGGTTTTATATGCTTATTATTGTGTTTTAATTGTTTATTTAGGTGAAGGATTGGAAGACGAGTTCGGGGACTCGTATATTGTAGAGGAAAACGGATGGTTGCTAGTTAGGGTTTGGGTTTGAGGTGCTAATTGCTCTTTTTTCTAGCTTAAGGTAACATATTTCGAGTTACTCGACGAAAGATCGTCACATGTTTTTGATTTTTGTATGTTTTGTTATTTTTGTTGGTGTAGTAATTTTCACATGTTTAGAATGGTGGCATGCATGTCAATTGTAAGCTTAATTTATGCCTTTTGGTTAGTTTAAGTTAGGATATTAGTAATGGAACGATTAATTAATGATTAGATGATGTTAAAACGAGTTAAAATGAAGAAAAAACGGAAAAAAAAAGAGGAATAGGGTGACGGGCAGCAGGCCGGCAGGCCGTGGCAGGCCCACGGCTAGCCCACGGCTGACCCGGGTCGGTCCGTTGCTTGTTTCGTGGTATTCCAAGCTTTGTTCATCATTTTAGGTTGATTAATGTGATGATTAGTATAAGTAACAAGTGAGTAGTAATTTGAATTGAATCATTCTAGTAATAAAAAAAATATGTTAATGGTAAAATTGTGCTTATATTAATAGTTATCACATGTTAGGATAGATTACAAAATGAAATTGTAATTCATAGGCTCAAAATGAATTTTATAGCGATAATTGTAATGTTTTGTTGATTGTGCCGAAAACTGAGCCTTAGTCCCTTTGACTGATGCGATGTCAGTTAATTGAGTGATTGGTCAGCCGCAATTTGACCCGTACCTGTCGCAGGGCTGGGGTTGCGGGTAAAAATTCGGTTGAATGATTTAGATAATCGGCCTTTTTCTTGTTTTAGGTCATTTATTAAGCTTTAGTTCACATGTATAGCTTATTGAATTTAATAGCTTCTTATTTTGTAGTAATGGCCCTAGTTTCCCCTAAAGCCTTAAATATTGTTATAATTGCTAGGATTGGAAATTAGTATTGAATACTTATTGAGGAACTGTTGGTTTATCTGCTGAATAGACAATATTATATAGCCTTTTACATGATAGAATGTTAGAATTCATGTTGGTAAGTGGGACTTTTTGCCCTCTTATGTTTAAGTGGGTGTCTTAATTGACTTGTGTGGTGAGACGTGTGTGGTGTGGGCTAAAGTATTCAAGCTGGGACTAGCTGGGACTAGGTCTTAGGTGAGTATTTCGGCCTTCATCATAGATAGGTCTTTATAGTCTCTGACGAGTATATATGTTCAACGCTTGATAGCCTTTGTGTTCCTGACTAGTGGATTTATATCCAAGTTGGGGCATGACCTCAGGTACTTATTTTGATAGTATGGGGTCAGCTTAAGTACTAGCCAACCCTTCGGTGGTGTCCTTAGGGTACTCACTTCACTTTGTTTTAAAAAAAGTTGTGGGTCTTGGGTGCGGTGGTGTGTATCCGCATGTCTAGGTCTCTTGATTTTAGGCTAGGGTTGTGTTGTCTCTTGGCCATGTTTTCTTAATAAATCAACCGAGCCAAGATACCGGTTCGATTACCTTCCCTACCTCGTGGTATAGACTCGAGTTACAAAGTGACTATTGACCGTACTAAGAACTTATGCCTGTCTTTGATATATTGCCCTTTCTTGTATGGTGATTTTATGAACTGTAATAGGTGAGATGTAAGCCGGTTACAGTTGATAAAGTTTGGATTACTATTTGAATTATATGATTCACATGATAGTTTAGTTTGGTCAGTTTAGGGGTCATTTGTTAGAATACATGATAAGTAAATGGTTTATCAAATTGTTTACATGTTACATTAATTTTGACGATTCGTGGCTGGGAGGACTCGAAGTTACTCCCCACTGAATTGTGGCTTTCGTGTTTGTATAAAATGCGATTGACAGGTTGTGGATGCTTTGTTGGGGTCACAGACGAGCTAGTGAGCAAGGAACCTTGGACCTAGTTTTGGCTATTCTATTAGTAAACCTTTTACACTTTTGGTTTGTATATTATTTAAAGGGACATATGTCTCCCTTTTCTATTTTTGGTTTGTATCTTTATATTTCCGCGTCTTTAGTTATGTATGTAAATTAGTTTATCAGCTGTTGCAGGGTTTTTGACACTCTTTTTGAGTTGGATTGGTTGTGAATGGTTTAGGAAGAAAATTTTTTGAAATTGCAGGTTTTTGACTAGTTGAACCATTTACAAACATATCCTACCAGTTTTTCTGTAGAATTTACGCATTTAAGTAATTAGATAACGCTATTTTTTTAAGGGTGTCACAGACACTTATCAAAAAGTTGGTCAAGAAGCTTACATACTTTCTCTTTGGAGTAAGTTCTAGCCTTGGCCTTTAGATGATTTACCTCGTTGTCGGAATCGGAGTCGGAATCGTCGGGGTTAGCCATGAGGCATCTTAAGTGTTCAAATTTTGAGGTTTTTGAGACTTTTTCTTTATCATGATTTGCAAGACACATTTTAGCCTCAAGTTCCTCCTCGATGAGTTCCTCATCTTCCTCGGAGTCGGACATTCCCCGTATAGCACTCATGACTCTATGTTTATAGTCTTTTTTAACCTTTTCTCTTCTTTCCTTAGATTTGATTTCTTCCCACTTGGGACATTCTTTAATTTGATGAGTTTTATCACCACATTTAAAGCATCCCACGGTGGAGGTAGGTCATTTCTTAAGAAAGCGTTTTATCGAGTAATTATTAGTGAACCTTTTGTTACCTTGTCCATTGACCAACCCGGCTAAGTTCCTTGTGAACATAGCAAACTCGTCTTCCTCCTCATCTTCTTCATCACTTGGAGAAGATGTGAGAGCGAGACTCTTTCCCTTTGATGACTCACTAGAATGCTTATCTAGGTTAAACTCGTGAGCCATTAGTGATCCCATTAGTTCATGAAGAGATAGGGTTGACAAGTCTTTAGCTTCCTCTATGGCGGTGACTTTAGGTTGCCATTTAGGGGTTAGACTACGAAGGATTTTTCGAATGATGTCCTCGGACTCGAAATTCCTTCCTGGACTTTTAAGCTCATTAATAATACAAGAAAAACGAGAAGAGAAACTATTTAAAGACTCGTCCTTTGACATTCTAAACATCTCATATTGTTGCATGAGAAGGTCAATACGGTGTTTTCGTACTTGGGACGTCCCTTCATAGGCAAGTACAAGGGAATCCCAAATAGCTTTTGCCGTAGGACATCCGGAGATTCGACTAACTTCCCCCTCACCAACACAACATTGAAGAATCGACATTGCTTTGGAATTCTTTTCGGCAAGCTTGAAGTCGTTCTCATTGTAATTTCTTTCCTCTTTTGTCTTGGTGAAACCGTTTAGAATATCGGTTTCCTCAATGGCAAAAGGTCCATTTTGGATGATGTTCCAACATTGATAATCGATACTTTTGATGTAATGTTCCATTTTGAGTTTCCACCATCCAAAATTCGAACCGGTAAAGACCGGGATCTTGGAGTGTTTCTCGGAATCCATTACCCACGAATCAAACTCTAAGGCGGTTAGCCTCGATCAAGAGCACGAGGCTCTGATACCAATTGTTGAGTTTATGGATTCAAGTACCTAAGAGGGGGAGGGGGTGAATTAGGTACTCTTTTAAAAATTTATAACTTCAACTTTATTGGATTAAAGTAAGTTAATAGAACAAAAGAGATTAGAGGATACTTTGAATAATATTGAAAGATTGAACAAGTATCACGATGAATGTTTGCTGAAGTATGAAAGCAACAATCATTCTGACTGTATCTATTTGTCTCAGTTTGTGGAATATGACTGCAGACCAAATGCGACAAAGATGATGATGAATTACTTCTAAGGTTAAGCAAAGCAAAGCAAAACAAACAAAGTAAATTGCAGCGGAAATAAAGTAAAAACAATGAACACGAGATTTTTGAATTGGTTCGGCAAATACTCAAGTGCCTACGTCCAATCTACCTTTTTATTACTTTCCTTTAGCGATCTACTCCGACAACTAAAAGACCCTTGTAATAAAAGACGCCAACCTACTCCGGTTGCAAAGCTAGTACAAGAACTACTCCGTTCTTATGACAAGCTAACTCGCAATCTACTCCGATTGCCAAGAGTTAAAGGACTACTCCGTCCTAGAACTCAACAACTCACAACCTACTCCGGTTGCCAAAGAGTTAAAGACTACTCCGTCCTAAACTCTACTAACACACTTAGAATGTTATAGGATCAAGTTTCCACTAACATATTCTTAACAAAGAATAGAGATGGACAACTTTTACAAGATCAACAATTCATAAGCAAGAGAGTTTAGTATAGAAAAGTAACAGTAGCCACGACTGTAGAAACTTGAAGACACTTGAAGACTTTTAAAAGTTTTTGCAAATAAACACAATTTTTAAGCTTTAAAAACGATTTGCAAAGATGAAAGAATTATTTCAGAAAAGTCTTAAGGATTTATGGAGAGGATGCACGATTTATATAGAGGAGGTGAGTGAAGGGGTTGCTAGGGTTTTGAAGGGTCAAAGACCTCACATGTGAAGGGCAATAGCAACCACCCAAAACTTGCACCAAAAAGGCCTCTTTTGCAAAGGCAAGAATAGGGAAAGATGGTTTGAAAGATATCCTTAAAAGCTCATGCAAATTCAGAAAACAAAGAGAGAAAAGACAAGTCACATGATGACAAGTTGACACTAAAATGGCAAAAAGCATTCTTTGTTTTCTTAAAGACTCAAAGGGTTGAATTTGCATAAAGAGGAAACATTTTGAAAATAATAATTCAAACCACTCTTTATTGAATACCATCTCCTTAATAAAAATCTGATTTTTTTATCTTTGAAAATAAGAGTCACGTGAAAGCTTTTGAAAGATAAAAAGGGACTTCAAGTTTCTCGAGTTGTGGCAACAATCCAAGCAGCTGTTTACTTGTAAAAGCAACAGTCGTCTGGACTGTTTCTATTACTCTAATATACTCTACTTTCTCACTTGTACATTAGATGACACATGACTTAATACAATGGGATTAATAACAACTTCAACACTTCTTAATCCATGCTTGATATGATCATATATCCTGAAAAGGTAAACTAAGAAGACACAAATCAAATGGGCATGTTATCATCAACATAAGGGACCCAACAAATTCCCCCTTTGATGATGACAAGCCCCAAACGAATGTATAAGCAATGTAAACACCTTAATTCAAGATTTTAAGCAAGCAAGATCAAATGATAGAGAAGGGACAATATTACCTTACCTAAGGCAAAAGTTAGAATCAAATTACCATGACAAATTTACATTGCCCCAAAACAAGAATCAAGCTAAGAAGGTTAGACAAGACATTAGTTTAATCAATAAGCAAAGAGATTCAAAGCATGAGTTTACCTTTTCCCCCTCTTGACATCATCAAACGGATAGGGATGTCAAAAGCATTAGAGTGCAGATATTTCACAAGAAAACACAAAAAAGACACATGGAATTGTGACAAGGTAACAAAGTCAACATAAACAAGGATTAAGCATAAGCTAACCAAAGTTCAACATAGCTAAACAAAGTTTAAAATACACCACCAAATGTCAAGATAACAAGCAAAGAAAATATTGTCTTAGAAAGGCACAACCGGTGGGACAAAATGAAAGGGTACGGATAAAAGGTTAATAGGCCGAGAGGGAAGGGAAAGGCTAAGGGGAGGAGGCTTGTTCACCATCCGAGCCACTACCCAAAGGATCATCATCCACAAGAGCATCATCACCAACTTCTTTTGTCGACACAAGGGTGGAAATGATATCCACCTCACCACGGATGAGGTCCATAGTAGAAGCAAGGGCCGAGATTGCCAAGTCCTTTTGACGAGCATCTTCCTTAAGCCACGCACCCAACTCATCCACGGCATTAAGCACTTCCCGCATACCACCCGTATTCACTTGACTTGATGACCCAACCTCCGGGTCCTTCTTAATTTTCACCGAAATTAATTCATCATTCTCAATTTTGATAAGCATCTTCCCCATTTGCCCATCACTCATAACATCACACATATCCAACGAACCCAAGCTAGTGTTCACTAAAACCCCTTGTGCCTTGAGCACAACCGATAACCACATTCCATAGGGCAAGTGAATCATGCTAGAAGAGGGTCTACGAAGTTTGGTTGAAATAAGATGAAAGCGTTTAAACATTAACCCAACTAGGTTCACCTTTTTGTGAGTTGCAATATGATAGATTAAATATTGTGAGGCTATGGTGAGTTTTCTCCGATCACCCGAGGGATAAAGAGACCGACAAAGCATATTGAAGATGATTCGAAGGGAAGGTGGGATTTGGGTATTGCTAATTGGACCAGGAGAGATGACTTTGGGACACACGGTTTGAGCAACATTAAGAGGTGAGGCATAAGGTAAAGCAACCCATGTTTCGGAGGGGAGTTTGTCATAACCTCCGGTGGGGATACCAAGGGCGGTAGTGGTTAGGAGGGGAGTTTGCCAGGAACTGCCTACTTTATTGGTTGCTTTTTGGGTGGCTTGTTGCTAGCCACCCTTGGTGACTCATCGCTAGGTCGAATTTGTATTTCATCCATGGTTATGTCTCTAGCTGCATTAGCCTCAGCGTTTTCTCCTAATATTTGGGTGTACTCGATTTTTCGATTTTTATGTGGGATTGGCCGCGCACCTATCGGAAGCTGTGGCCTGGTTCTGTTGTCGGAGACAGTTGGAAAGAGGTGGCCCCCCCGGAAACCATGATTATCTTCGCGGGTTTCTCTCTTGGGATGTTTAGCTTGACTGGTATTGCTTATCTAACCAGGGATTTTTCTTAGAGAACTCTGTATTTTTGGATTTCAATTCCTGGAATTATATGCACTATACTGTGTCATTTTTTTTTGTACGATTCTCCTAGATGGCTTTTCACGCAAGGCCGAGAAAAGGATGGCGTGGAGGTCTTAAGACACCTAGGAGGTATGAGACAAATTAGGTTGAACTTGCCAAACATCAACATAGAACAGAAGGCACCTACTACTAATCATTTCAGTTCTTTGAAGGCCATTTTCAGTAGACGATGGGATGTGAAACGATTGGTGGCATTGACGTTGCTTGCTTTTGGCATTGGACTTATGTATTTTGGCATGTTCTTGGGTGTCGAAAATTTGGGTTCCGATATTTATTTGACCTTAGTATTTCATGCATTGTTGTCCCTCTCTTCTGCTGTACTTACTTTCCTATGGTGGGCTCAACATTGTGATCGTAAGACCTCCTTGCTTGGCTTCTGCACTGTCAGTGGAGTGCTATGTATAGCCTTTTCTTTTATAGGCAAAGGTCACGGTATTGTGGTGATTGTGCTGGAGCTAGTGTCGTTGTTTTGGGCCTGTATGGCCTACAATTTGTTTTTAATGTACATGGTGGAGCTGTTTCCAACCTGCGTTAGAAGTTCGACTTTGTCTTTGGTAAGGCAGTTCATTACCTTAGGCTCAGTTTTTGATCCCGTGTTGGTTCTTCTGGGAGAGATTAATTTGATTTACTCTTATGGGGTTTACGGATTGGTAATGCTTCTCTGTGGATTTCTGGTCATATTTTTGCCAGAAACTAGGGGAAAAGTGCTCTGTGATACTATGGAGGAGCAAGAGTCTTTGGATTCTTAAAAGAAGGTTCTTTCTTGAGTTTTTTCTAGTTTCGAAACATTAGCCCTTCTTTTCTTTAATTGCCCTTGTGACAAAATAAATGAACTATCGGCGTGTCGGTGTAATATGTTTGTTGAATAAATGATAGTTTTGTGTGAAAGTGTAATATGAATCTTCTTCTAATCTGCCCTCTTAACACTATTTTTTGAGATCCTTGAGGCACTCACTATTGTTGTTGTAGATGATTAAAATCATTTGAAGAGTGCGGGTTGTGCAGGTTGTGACGAACCTTAAGAAAGAGCCATGAGATATCCTGTACAAGCATTCTGACACGGTCCCAATTTAGGTCCTTATGAGTCATCTCTTCCGTGATCTGATCTGGTCCGGATTTGCTGGTGTTTTTCACAGATAGTCTCTTTCTGATGCCCTAGCCATTGAGGTCTGCAAGAGGAAGTCCTTATCTGATCATTCAATAAGTTGAAGCGGACGCTGCTGATATATTTTATATGGAAGAACACGAACCATGAGACTTTCAAACAAAGTATTGCTGCAGCCTGCAGGTATGCTAAGCCTTGTTTATTCTGCTAATGATATGACAGTCACTTTCCTGAGGAATGTCTATGCTTGGAATTAAGCAATCTACGTCACGGATAAAAGCGACTGGTATAGTATATTTCCGAGTAGCGTTAGCCGTTAGGCCACCCTAATTGGTAACAGGCAAACAAATCCCTTGAAATAATATATGTTTGCCCCTTGAATCTATGTGGACCCATCAATAATAATGTATGAGTGTTTGAATTGAGCTGTGACAATGTGCAGACTAATAATTAGATGAACAATAATTTCATCACAAATTCTCGTTTAAGACGGACATATCCATCTCCGTCTTAAACAATACTCCCTCCCAGTCGTTATAATGTTCCCCTTTGATATGGGCACGATACTTAAGGAAAAGTATTAAAATATTAGTAAAAGAGTTGGGTGGGGTTGGTGGTAGGAGAGAGGGATGAATTATTAGTAGTTAAATAAGAATTGTGGGGCCAAAACATAAAGGAAAGTAATAAAATATGAGTAAAAGAGTTGTGTGGGGTTTGGTGATAGGAGAGAGAAATGAATAAAATAAGAGTAAAAGTTTCTAAAAATAGAAAGGGGAACATTACTTGAATAATCCGTTTTGGGAAAGAGGGAACATTATAGCGACTGGGAGGGAGTATAACAGATCAAATAGATGGATGAGACAAAAAGCAGAATGCCTAGGGAATGGTACATTCTCTTCCCATCTACCTATATGGGATAGTATTTGACCCGTTTTACACTTAACACAGATATAACCGTCTTAAGAGACACCAACTGAACTATGTCAAATTGTCAACTATGGTGACAGGTCAGAAGTTCAGAACTCAGATTAGTATCTGTTTATATTAATATGCATGATTTGCACAAGAGGAGGAAGAAGACTTTATTTTTTTAGTGACTCTTGCATAGAATGTGCATATTATTTTATAAGTATTTTGAAGTTCATATTCATTAACCTTCAACAGTTATCTCTTGCTATAAATATGATGTTACTGTAATATACTAGATGGTATGTACAAGAGTCTGCAACTCTGCACTATTGTTCTTTCTTCTAGGAAATCCTATATAGGTAAATATAAGTTTCAAGTTCTTCATATGTTTTTGCACTTTATCACATACTTTCTCCGTCGCAGTCATTTGTTTATTTTGATATTCTTTGTAAGGGTTCATTTGTTTATTTTGATATTCTTTGTAAGGGTTAAAAGGTAAAATAATGATTGAGACGGAGGGAATACTTTTTTATGTACTTACTATTCTTTTGCATTATTTTCTACCAATGAAAATGATGCTTTTGTGCTATGCTTTTGCGATTATTTGTATGTGGAATAGTGATCGAGTCTGTGATGTTTAGTGAGCCATTTTGATTTATTCCATTAGAATCCAGAACCAGAACGATTAGTCTTTGTACTTATCTCATGGTTTCTCATAATAACATTCGTGCTTCTCGTGAAAATCCCTGCAGTAAAGAAGCCTGGATGAGATTATTATATCTCGTGAAAATGATTGGGACGGAGTGTGTAATCGTAGGCCTGGATGAGATTATTATATCTCTATTTTGTGCATGCATGGCCTACAATAACAGCAAAAGTAGTGAATTTTTTGGTTTATTAGCGTTATTAAGCAAACTAATTAGGTAATTAGTGTTGAGTTGAAACTATTTACGTTTCTAGTGTCCACGTCAGCACTTTTTTTTTCGCAGATTTTCAACAAAGCCGCTGAGGTTCTTAGCAGCTTTCCTTCTTTTTTTACTACGCAACCACTTTCCACAATCCAGTACACTGGACTCAAAAATTGCAAAAATAAGAGGTAAAGCCGCTAAGGTTCTTAGCGGCTTTGTCAACTTTTCAAAAAAAAAAAAAGCAAACCCAATAAGCCGCTGAGTTTATTAGCGGCTTTGCTTGTGGATTTGGCAAAAAAAAGCTTGAACAATGTACTGGTACTGGACTCAAGAAATTCAAAAAATACAGGCAAAGCCGCTGAGATTATTAGCGGCTTTCTGTAATTTTCACAAAAAAAAAAAACAAACCCCATAAGCCGCTAAGAAGTATAGCGGCTTTCCTGGGTCTATAAAAAAAAACACGGGAATCTTCATTCATTCTATTGAACAACAAAATCCCCAATTGCTCTCTTCAAACCCGGAACCCTAGTTGTGCGAAAAACCCAATTTCTCACCCAAAATCCACCAAATTTCTTTCAATCAATTCATCTCCATCAACCTAATTCATCCTATATTCATCTAAAGGTAATAATTCAACCCTAATTTACTAATTTTCGTGCATACTTAAGTAATTCTTCCCCCAATTTAGTAATTATTTTGTGCTTAGTTTTGTAATTGTTTTTAGCTTAGTTTGTTACTTTGATAGTTCAAATTAGTAGCTTGGTTGATATAGTTTGTATTTAGTTTGATTATTTACAATGGAGTTAAATAATTTTCCATTGACTTGTTGGTGGAATGGTGAAGTAGAGGTAAATGGTGAAGATATTAGTTATAAGGGTGGTTGTGAAAGCTTTGTTATTGTTAATAGTACTATTAGTCTTAATGAGCTCAAGAGTGAAATATATGAGTCTTTAGAGGTAGATAAAACAAAATATGAGATTAATATCAAAATGAAATTCCCAAGTGTAAGAGGTTATAAAGTAGTATCCTTGGGTAATGATCGTAGTTTGAAAGCTATGTTGGCAAGTGTGTGTCAATCGAAAGCGGCATCGATGGATTTGTTTATTGAGTTTATGCCTCTTGAAATAACTCAAACTACTACACAACCCTCTAATTTGTCATTCACAAATATGCTTAGTCAAGTTGAGGATCCAAATTGGTTTTTGTCTTTGTCATCTAATAATGTTGATGAAGCGTCCATTGATGGAAATATTTTTGGAGATGAAATTGAAAATGTGATTGAAGAGGAGGATGCAATGTTGTTGTTGAGTGATGATGATGATATGATAGACCTTGTTTCTCAACCATGTACTAACACCCAATTCATCAAGGTTCATGCTTTAGAGGTTGATTATGAAAATAGTTGGTATAAGTCAAGTGTGGCTCCATTTAAGAATGGAGGGGAATTTATTGTTGGGCAAGAATTTGCAAGCAAAGAGATTTTGCGACAAGTTGTCACATCCTACAATGTTCTTAGAAACCAAGTTTATAAAATTACCGAATCAAGACCTCACACCGTGACTTATAAGTGTAATAGACAACCCTTAGCTTGTAGTTGGTATTTGAGAGCGAGTAAAAAATACATTTCCATGGATGTTTTCACAATTGTGTCATAAAAAGGTCCACATGAAGCGTCTTGTGTGGTTCGGAAACCATCTCTTGATCATCCAAATTTAAGGGGGGAGTTTATTAGCAATGCTATTAAGCATCTTGTGAAAGAAGATTGGGGGGCTAAGGTGAGTTTGTTAAGGGCATCCATAACAAAGGAATTCAACTTCAAGATTTCTTATTGGAAGACTTGGGTGGCTAAACAAAGAGCGATGGCGGAACTTTATGGAGACTGGGAGGAGTCTTATGCTTTTCTTCCTCGTTACCTAGATGCTTTAAAAGAGGCAAATCCGGGAACCGCTGTCCATTTTGTCAATAAGCCAACTAATGATCCCAACATCCAACTACTTGATAAAGTGTTTTGGTCATTTGGTCCCTCAATCAAAGGCTTCCCTCATTGTAGGCCCATTATTACCATAGATGGCACTCATCTATATGGCAAATATAAAGGGGTTATGTTGATTGCAATGGGAGTTGATGCAAATGACCAACTCTTTCTATTAGCATTTGCCATTGTTGAGAAGGAAGACTATGAGAATTGGAGTTGGTTTTTGGCTTGCATAAGACATTATGTGACACGGCGTAGAGGTCTTTATGTCTTGTCCGACCGTCATCCGGGTATCTTAAAATCAATGAATGAAGTGGGGAGTGGTTGGGAAGAGCCATATGCCTTTCTTAGGTATTGTATTCGACATCATGCATCCAACATTAACACGATGTTCAAAAATTCAGATTTGAAATCAGCTTTCACCGACACCGTTATGCAACACCAAATTAGAAAATTTGACTTAGGTATGGAGAAAATTGGTATGATCAATGCAAATGCGAGAGCTTTGTTAGAGAGCATTCCTCCAAGTAAGTGGTGTCTTGCTCATGATGGTGGTAAAAGATATGGTTTGAAGACAACGAATATGTGTGAATGTTTCAATGGTGTGCTAAAGGGGGTAAGATTTCTCCCAATTCAAGCCCTTGTAAAAGCCACTTTTACACGAGTTAACAAATATTTCGTTGATAGAAGAAAAATGACAAGGGATAGATTGTTAGGTGGTTTTAAATGGTCGGATAAGGTAACTAAGACACTTGATGAAATTGAAGAAATTGCCGCCCATCATGAAGTTAATGAATGCGATTTTGAGCAAGGCCTTTATCAAGTGACTACAAGTCAAGGTCGTAGGCTTGGAAATAGTGGTGGAAGAAGTCACACGGTACGATTGACAGAAAGGACTTGTACTTGTAACAAGTGGCAAAACTTTCATTATCCTTGACAATGTTAATATTTTTTTTTGATGTGTTTAGGTCAAATGGAGCCGGGTCCAGTAGATGATAGCGTTCTGAAATTGCAAGAGAAACATAGAAGCTCGGTTATTTGGGAAGGAGAGGTAATTAACGGTTCTTTAAACTTAGTATTATGTTTAAAAAAATAATATTTACTTGTTGAACTTATTTTAAAACGTATATGTTTCATTTTTTTGAAGGATATCGAGCAGCTAAAATGTAGAAATCATCTATATTCCAAATCTAAATTCCCCGTAGCCCCAGCTGTTGAGAATTTCATTAGTGGAACCCAGTTTCATGGTATTCATAGGTTAGCTTATGTTGTAGCTCGTCCTGATATGATAACCGCATTAGTAGTTGAGCGTTGGAGACAAGAAACCCACACCTTTCATTTAACAGTCGGAGAAGCCACCATCACTTTGCAAGATGTTAATGTTTTGTTGGGTCTAAAGGTCGGGGGATTACCTATAACTGGTAAATCTGATTACTTTTGGCCTGAGTTATTGGAGCATCACTTAGGTATTAGACCACCACCTAATGCATTTAAGGGGAAAACTTTGAAACTTTCTTGGTTAAGAGCACATTTTCAAGGCCTACCACAAGATGGAACCGAGCAACATCTTCATGCACATGTAGGCATGCTCTTGATACAATGACCGATACCATGTTCACTTGGGAACCCTACCCTACGAAGGTCCTTTCCCTTCTTCCCGCCATTTGTACCGAAGACCCTACTGAGTGGATTGTAAATGCACCACTCATTTGCTTTGAAGCCGTTGAGTGGCATTTTCCTAATAGGGTCGTTAGGCAATTTGGTTGGCATCCTACCATTCCCCCTATGTGTAAAACATCTAAAAAGTTGCATAAAATTGATCGTCGGGGAAATGCCACTGATTATGAGGACATGCATAAAGAAAGCATTGTGAAGTGGAACAACCGCAAGACTAGATTGACCCCTAGAGGTGTCCCTTACAATGGTTACCTTGACTACAATGATGCATACCTACAATGCGTGGTATCGTGCCGTCACTCGTCTAGTAGTTAGTAACCTCAGTACCGAAACACAATTCAAGGACTTGTATGAGAAGAGACACAATTTCTATCCGAATGCGGCGGACAACATGCTACTTGTAAGTATTTCTTCAATTTTAACTTTAGCATTAGTTTAATTTTAGCAAGAAGAGACACAATTTCAATTTGTTTAGTATTAGTTTAATTTTAGCAAGAATTGTACTTGTTAAATTTTGCAGACGGAGGGTCATTTATACAACTATAGGCATGCTACTACTATGCTTGGTAACATGCCGGAGGATGTTCCACTATCACATGTAGGCATGTTGCGAGAGATGCAGACAATGTCACTCGAATGCTTGCAACGCACGGGACACGGGCATCTAGTCCCACCCATTGAAGCCGATCATCCAAGCCCTCCACACCAACCTCCTCCTAGATATCATTTACGTCACTTGGAGCATAGGCTTACCCCCTATCCGTGAGGAGGAGACACCTACCGGTTCAAGTTCAAGACCAAAGAAGACTCGCTCAAGATTAGGCTAATGTGCCAAGTAGTTTAGTTGGTTTAGTTTGTATGAACTTTAGTTGGTTTAGTTTGTATGAACTTTAGTTGGTTTAATTTGTATGAATTTTAGTTTGTTTAATTTGTATGAACTTTAGTTGGTGGAGTTTGTATGAATTTTAGTTGGTTTATTTTGTATGAACTTTAGTTGGTTTAGTTTGTTATCAATGACATGAACTGCATTTCCGGATTTCAATCCCGTGTTTGGAGTGTATGTTTGGGCATTGTGTAAATCATATTGAAAGTTTGTGCATGGGTGAATGTATGTGTGATGGAGTGTATGTTTGGGCATTTGGGGTTTGTTTGTGCATGTGTGATTGTAGGTGGGCATTGGGTGAATGTATGTGTGATGGTGCTTTTTTTTAAATCCGCAAGTGAAGCCGCTTTATAATTATATTTATGAACATGCACTACTACAAATCCAGGCAACTACAACGCCCCTTTAACAACGATTATTCACGAAAATCACAATAGACGTTGTAGAATGTATGGCGCGAATTTTACTAAAATTAATTACAACGGGTATGGTTATAAAAACCGTTGTTATAAGTTTTAACAACGGGTAACACATGCACAACCGTTGTTAATAATTTGGCGCAAAATTGACGCAAAGTTAGTGAAAAGTAATCACAACGGTTACTTTTGAAACCCGTTGTTAAAACTTATTTGACAACGGTTGTTTTTTAATAACCGTTGTCAATACCTTCCATACTATAAACCACACAAACACAAATCTGCTACAGCCACAAAACACAAACCTTAATACACAAACACAAACACAGCAGACAAACACAAACACAAACACAAACACAAAACACACACTTTCTCATCGTCTCTTTCTCTCTTTCTCATCGTCGCTTTATCTTCTCGCCGTCACTGTTGATTTCATCGTCTCTTAATTTCTCTAATTATCAGGTAAATCTCGCCGTCACTGTTGGTTTCATCGTTTTTCATCGTCATTATTTTCTTTTTCTAATTATTTCATTTGCATGTATGTGTTTTTATCGACCATTATGTTATTTCTTTAAGTATTATTCGCTTAATTAGCTAGTAAAACAAATTAAATAAACTAAAACAAAGAAGAAGCAACATGATAGAGAGGAATGCATGATAAACATAATATATATATATATATATATATATATATATATATATATATATATATATATATATATATATATATATAAATACATAAATTAAAATAAATAAATTACATCAATAAAAATGCAATTCTTATATTTTCATAGAGAGTCTTATTCTCTTCTATGATATCGGTCCTCTCCTCCTTGGCTATTTGGAGGTTCCGTTCAGCATTTGCTATATCGTCATATAGCTGCAACTGCTGCTGCTCTGTCAAGCCATCTTTTTTGGCGTCCTTCAGTACGGATCGAGCATCCACAAGGTAGCTCCTGAAACTTTCCTCAATGTGGAGCAACCGGCGGATAAAACTGTTGTTGTTCTCGATCATAGTAAGAGTCTTAAGGATGAAATCATTCATTTTGTTGATGGAGTTTGGAGTTTGTTTGAAAGATTAAGTAGGGTTTATTTGGAGTTTGTTTTAGCAGTTAGGGTTTGGAGATGTATAGTGAGATAATGGAATGTTAGTTGAGATAATGCATGTATTTATACTAAGCAATGTGTGGTTTGAGTTGTTTTTTAATTAATATATATGTTAGGAAGTTGTGCCATAATCATCATCATATCTCTCTCTGCTGCTTCAAATCTTATTACTAACCCTTCTCATTCCATATTGTCCGTTCATATGCACGGGGATGGCAGTAATAATGCATGCATCGGAATTATAACGGGCCGTAATTATGCATGCATCTAGTAATATTTAATTTTTTTTTTTTTTTAAGAACAAACAACAACGGTTATTTATAAAAAACCCGTTGTCTTTAGTTATAACAACGGTTTTGTATATTACAACCCGTTGTTATAACTTTCCCCCCAAAATTGAGTCACACTTTCCACAACGGATTTTTATATTTAAAACCGTTGTTAATAGTTTTAACAACGGGTTCCTTAAGAAAACCAACCGTTGTTAAAACCTTTTACAACGGACGCTTTAACAACGTCCGCTTTTTTATATAACAACGGTTTTTAACCGTTGTTATAGCCTGTATTTGTAGTAGTGATGTTATGCAAGGAGTATACTACTCACAATCCTACATGAAACTGGTCACAAATGACACCAGTTTATACAACTCTAAATCTTAGAAATTATAGAGTAGGTTGCCAATTTATCAGGTCAAGTCTATTCGTTCAGCTAAATTTGAACATTAGCTCGTAGATATGCAATAAGACATAGCTAAAAGATAACAGTTTAATGCAAGGCTTAAGCAAAAAGATAAATTATAGTGCAATTTCATCATTAAAATCAACCGTTCCGACTCAACCTATATGCTAAAGTAAACGTGAAATTTTGGAATTTTTCGAATTTTTCAATTTTTATGGATTTTTTTTTTTTTAAGAATAAAAGGCAATGCAAACGGAAATGCAATAAACGTGATAACAGAAATGCAATAAAAACAACATGCAGACACAGATATGGATGCATAACCTCCCCAAACCAAACTGTACAATGCCCCCATTGTACCAAAACATGGAAAGGAAATGCAAACTAAAGGAGGAAGAGAGTAAAATGCGGAAAGCTTGCAAGATACATGAAAGAGGGACCTCCCCAAACCGACCATGAACATGGGAGGTTGCTAAAGGCTCGAAATACCGTCACAGGAAGCTAATCCAAGTCAAAAACACTCGATGACACTCGATCGAGAGGATTTAGTGGTCGATCGAGTGAATGGGCATCCAAAACTGCTCGACCGAAAGGAAATTAGGTCGATCGAGTTGTTCTCTCTTTGCGGGTGCTCGATCGAGTAGAATAATTGCTCGATCGAGTGAATATAGCAGCAAAAGTTCTCGATCGAGTACAAAAAGTACTCGATCGAGTGATCCTCAATGTATTCCTGCAAAACGCATTAAAAATAGCCCGCAAACTAACAAGACAAGCATTACTGATAAAAAGTTATGGTACAAAGACCATTTATTACAACTAAAACTGAAATAAAATGTAAAATAAAATCTCCGGGTTGTCTCCCGGGTAGCGCTAGCTTCAGTCAGGTCCCAGCTCGACCTTCTTTTTATTCGAGCCTCTCTAATCAGTCATAATCAAAACAACTCAAAGCGCGCAGCAACCGATCAAACAGCTGCGCATGTGCTACACAAAAATGTAAGTAGCACCACAGTGGAATAGAAATATAGGAAATAAAAATGTTCAACTGTTTAAGTCTAACAAATTTCCTTAACCATCTGGGAGAAGGTATATTATTAAAATACGAAGCATGAGTAAAACGAGGCATTGTACTATTCAAACAAACAATAATAGAATTATCGTTTACTACCTCGGGTTGGTTGCTCTCAACGATGGAATCGTAGATAAAGGAATTTATTAACTCTTCCGTGCTAAGAGCAATTACCGACTCAGCTGCCTCCTCAGTGGATTTCGTCCCGTAAATCGCAGCCTCAAGTGCATCCAACTCGGCCTTGAATAGGGGCGATTCACCGTAACCGTTGTCATCATCGAAATTGTCGTCTAAAACGAACCCAAGTAACAAATCATTGCTCTCGCTGGCCAGACTACTCGATCGAGTAGAATTGTCACTCGATCGAGAACTTTCTTCCTGATTTTCACTCGATCGAGTGCTTTGAACTGCTCGATCGAATGCTTTTTTTGAAAATTCACTAGATCGACTAATATAAGTCACTTGATCGAGTGATTCTTCTTGTACAGTGCTGAAATCCTCGTGTAAGGCATTGAAAAATGATAGAACTTCGTAATCCGAGTCATAAAAATCATCCTCAGCATTGGGCAACACGGGCTCTTCATGGGAAAAACCGCTCTCGGTAAGATATACCTCTTCTGGTTGCCTATTATCCGACTCAACAGCTAACTGAGCAATTTCAGACTCGAGCTTATCAAATCGCACACAAGTGCGTCTATCATCTTCTTGCACTTGGAATGCAAGTGTCTTCAACAAAGATTTCAACTCCGCAATCTCTTATTTCCGTATGCCAGGAGGAATTTGTTGTTGCGGTGGCCAGACAAACGGAGGCTCTTGATAGCCTCGTTGGTAGGGAAGATGCGGCGGCACAACTAGAGAGGAATGGCTAGCTCGTCCCCAAAGCCTGAACTCGAGGACCTCGTCATTTTCTGCCATGCAAAAGGCTGCATTGTGCTCAGCAGCACCACATCTCCCGCAGTAAATCACCTGCTGCGCCATATAATGGGACATAGGTGACGGGTCAAAGGTACTCAAGCCTTCCCTTTGACGATATTTTACCTAGAACTGTCTAGGTAGAACCTGTAAGGCCTATCAAAACAGCACTAAAGAAAAGATTAGAACGGCCTCAAGGGAAAAATCCCCTGAGGCTAAAAACAGACAAAATTAAACAAATAAATAAATAGTTGCCTTCCCGGCAACGGCGCCAAAATTTGATACGGTCGTTATGTACCAAAAATAAATACCTAGCTACTACTAACAGAAGTCAGCGGTAAGTAGGGTCGATCTCCACAGGAAGGCGGTCACTATCTACTTGTCTATTCTGGTCTGTCTAATGTCACGATCTGGGGGTTTGATGTATTTTGACTAAACTAATGAGGCTAAGGTAAGAGAGAAAGAATTAAGGGAAATTAACAGAAGAGAAGGGAAAACTAGGATTTTGGGTCATCAATGAACGTCAGTTAGTTGCAGCTAAGGTCACAGATTAGTCGATGTGTCGGTCTAAGGGGCAATGAATATCTCCTTTCGGTCTCAATTCACCCTAAAATGCTATTAGCTTAACTTTCGCCCTCATTAAAGCATCCTATTGTTCACTGCGGGTCTCACCCCTTCCAACCTTTCGGTCCAGGTCAAGGTTTACCAATATTAAAAGGCTAATTGCTTCGAATCAACTAGCAGGATACAGTTAAGGCAGTGATTAACAACATAGACATAACTACAACGACAGATCTATAAACCTAATTAGCAATTAACGTTAGTCCATCGAATCACCTAATCCTAGCAGAAAGAATTAGCTAGACATAAATAAGGGAAGAACAAAAACAAAGGGGAGGGGAATAATAAACATTAAATAAAGAGAGAAGGGAAAAGAGAGAATTACAGAGGAAAGGAATCCGGGAGAAGAGAACAGTAAAGAAGTAACGAAAAACAGTGTATTAAATTGATAAGAGGTAGTGAAGAGTGAGAGAGAAGAGAGGAGCCCGATTACAAATGACGTCCTACTTTCCTATTTATAAGAAAATATGATTTATTTGACCTAATGACGGAATAAAACTAAAAAGCCCAAGCCCGTAAAAGAAACCACTCGATCGAGTGATTTAAAACCACTCGATCGAGTAGAACCTGACTCAAACCTTTCGATCGAGTAGAATATCTACTCGATCGAGTAAACACTAAAAAGCAACTGTTCGATCGACTAAGAAAAGTACTCGATCGACTTATTATTTAATCTAAATCCACTTGATCGACCAATAAAGTACTCGATCGAGTGAAATATGACTCCAGCAACTACTTGTTCGTTAGTTTTCAGCTTTGACTTGTCCTTTTAGCTCCCGAAATAGCTTCACGCATCCCAAGACAGCAATATTTCCGCTCCAAATTCACTCTTCCTCCAAATGCATGCAAAACGGACGGTAAAAGGCTTGATTTCACTACTTTTTGATCCATTCCTGCAATTAAGACAAAATAAACCAAAGTAGCATATTCGGGGCATTTCGTAGCAATAAACTACGATAATAGCATAGAAATACGTGCTAAAATAGGCTAAAAAGACTATACAAAATGCACGTATCAGCAAACATTAAATCTTGACTATCTTGCCAAAATTGAGATTTTAAACAAAGAGTTAAATGATGCAAAAGAGTTTTACAAGAAAAAGGAAGGAAGTCAAACTGTTTTAAAGTTTTCTACGAGCCAGTCACAACAAAGTGAAAAGAATGCTGGACTCGTTTTCAAATGCAACAGTAACATGCACTGTTGCATTCGAAACCAAGAACCAAGCAAAACATATTTCTGAAGAAGAAAACATGTTGGATTTCATGAATATGTTATTTGCAATTATTGTGGCAAGATTGGTCATGTATTTAATGGTTGTACAAACAGAATGAATGGCATTAAAACAAACATTAAGGTTGTCAAGCAAGTGTGGATCCGAAAAGACTTGGTAAAGGACATGATTCACAAGAAGGGACCCGAATTAATTTGGGTTCCTAAACTAAATTTTTGATTTGTTAAAGGCATTAGTGAGAGGCAGCATCAATTGGTACTTTGATTGTGGACGGAAGTGAAAGCCAATCTCTCTCACTAGAAGCCTACAAAGGTGGCACCATGACGTTTGACCATAACAAAAAGAGGTGAAATTGTTGGTATTGAAAAGTTGGTAAGTCATCGTCACAACGTGTCGACAAAGTGTTGCTTGTCAAAGGTTTGAAGCACAATCTTCTTAGTGTCTCTTTTTTGTGTGATCATGATAATGTTGTTGAATTTCTTGTTAGTGAATGTAGAATTCTTGATGCAAAAACAAGGGAACTTGTTCTTGAAGGAAAACATGCTAATGATGTTTACTTGACTAATTTTTGTTCATTGTCCGGTCCAATCATGTTTTGTATGTGTGTCTTAAAGAATGACTCGTGGCTTTGGCATAAACAATTAGATCATGTAAATGTTACAACATTGAACACCCTTAGAAAGCTTGACATTATTGATGACATTCCTAACATTAAAATTCAATTTTAAAGAGATGTATGATGATTGTGCTAGAGTAAAACAAGTAAGATGCTCCTTAAATCCAAAAAATTATTTTTCTTGTACTTCTAAAACCTCTAAAACTCTTTTGTATAGACTTGTGTGGAGCAATGTATATTAAAAGTAGAGGTAGAAGTCGGTTCTTGTGCATGTGTGTTGATATAATTTTATGATATGTTTGGCTACTTACTTGATCTTTAAACATGGAACATTTGATGAATTTCTTTTTTGGTTGAAAAGTGTGTAAAATAAATTTGATTTTTTTTACCCGACCATGGAACGAAATTTAAGAATTCATCATTTGAAACCCATTGTGATGAACACGGTGTTAGTCATAACTTTTCCAACGTAAAACACCTCAACAAAATGAGTTTGTTAAACGTATGAACCGTATCTTGAGAATATGGTTAGGACCATGCTTCTAAGTAGTAAGTTGCCAAAGAAGTTATTTTTTAGCCATCAACACTTTTATGCTTAATTTATAACCATGTTATCATACGTAAAATTCTTAATAAAACTCCCTACGATTTGTTGAAAAGAAGAAATCCGAATATTCCCTCTTAAGATGTTTTGGCTGCAAATACTTTGTTCAAAAATTGGGAAAGACAACTCGGATAAGTTCGATGTTCATAGTGACGAGGTCGTCTTTATTGGATATTCTGATCATAACATGGCTGACACGGCTGTCGCAACCCTGTCAAAGATAAAACCAAACGGTCTCAACTAAAATGTAGTAGAGGCAGTCGAGTATCGAATCCACAGGGAGGTATATGTTCTATTAGTAATATCTAGTCCATCTATGTAACAAATTCGGGGGTTTTAGTTGTTTGGTAACTACACTACGAGGATTAAGGGAAGAGAAATCAAAACAAGAGAAAATAAGGAAGAAATACAGGGGTAAATCAGATAAAAGAGAGAAATATGCTAGGAATCAGTCTACCGTGGCAGCTACACTATCGGGTCAACTGAGTCGATTAAATTATTGATAAGAAGAGCGAGGTCGTCACCTTTCGGTCCTTAAACCTACGATTATACCCTTTCGGTCTCTAATCGCCCTAGGGTCTCCCTAACTTAGCTTTCGCCCTAATTAGGTATCACCTATTGTAATTAAGCAAGCCTTCCCTTCCAATCTTTCGATCTAGGTCGAGGGTAACTAGTTAATCAGTCTCCTGCATGCATTCATTCAACCTAATCACAATTATATTGCTTAATACAATTCTTGTCGCAAAACTAATCTAATCATGTCGATCCTAACATATTGCTACCACGGTTTCCCTAATCCTAACATATTAAAGGAATTAGCTACGCATGGCTCGGAATACTACACTAGCAATTGCTAATCTAATAACATAAGACATGATAACTAAATAGAGAAATAATAAAAGCAATAAAGAAACAAGAATGAATTAAAAGGGAAAGAGTACGGTTACAAAGTTGTAGATCGGAAATCGTAGCAAAGTGTTTGAGATGTAAACTAAGAGATGTATGATCCGAGATAATGATAAGAGATCCGCCTGATTAGCAAGACTAATCTCTTTATTTATAATAAACCTATGCGTATAATTAGACCTAATGCGTCACGGACCCAAGCCCAATAACAAAAACTACTCGATCGAGTAGTTTAAAACCACTCGATCGAGTAAAATAAAGCTCAAACCACTCGATCGAGTAGAAAATCTACTCGATCGAGTAAATCCTAAAATTCAACTACTCGATCGAGTAGAAAAAGGACTCGATCGAACATAATTGTACTCGATCGAGTACTTTCCAGCAACAATTTCCTACTTTGCGCACTGAACTTCAAACGGCTGCCATTTCTTCGTTACTTGGGCAAACAGGGCGATTCCGGTGGCGTTGGAAAGTTAAGAGGACAAGCTTTTATCTCCAATTGGAATCACCTGAATATAAGTTGTAGAACGCGAGATATGGCTCTTCAAAGTAGGCACTAGCAATTTGAAGTTCTTCCTTTGCTCGCCTAGCTATCTTTCTTCTTTGTGCATCTCAAAATAGCTACATTCCCGCTCCAAATTCACTCTTCCTCCAAATGCATGCAAATTAGACGGTAAAAGGCTTGATTTCACTACTTTTTGATCCATTCCTGCAATTAAGACAAAATAAACCAAACTAGCATATTCGGGGCATTTCGTAGCATAAAACTACGATAAAAGCGTAGAAATACGTGCATAAAATAGGCTAAAAAGACTATATAAAATGCACGTATCAAATATCCCCAAACCAAACATTTACTCGTCCTCGAGTAAACTAAATGCAACTAATGGAATGGAAAAGATAACTCAGAGCTAACTACAAATGCCCACTTAAACCAATTTAATGCAAGCAAACTAACACTTATAGCAAACAGTCAAATGCAAACGAGTTGTAAGATGTTTATAATAAAGCTGAACCGTCGACCTTGCAAGACCTTTAACAATGGACTCTCAGGGGTCACTCTTCTCTCATGAAGCAAAGGGTGAACATATATATGTAAGAGAGAAAGAAAAATAGTCGCTCACCTAGACTACGACCTGCATAAACATGCATGCAACTAATATGATAGACAATTCTAACTACCGTACACACATTCCAACCAAACAAGATCCTGTCACAGCCGAGGGCTTACAAAAATATGGTAAAGTGAGGCAATGGGTAAGAAAAGGCAAAACATGTTATGGGAATGTAGAGGTATAGGTGGCCAAGCTAGTACCTAAACAAAACCATATGACAACATCCATTTCCAACTCAATTACAAATTAAGCACATGTGCCCTTCATTTGGCACAAAATCTCACCAAACCAAACTGAAAATACTCCTCAATAAATACAGATAGAGCATAGGAGCGAAACCGTCTCATCAAACAACATTTTTTTCTTCATTTTTCTATATCTTTTCTCGGTTTCTTTTCTTCTTTTTTTTCGAATTTTTTCTCTTTTCTTTTTAACGTTTTTTTTTTGTTCAGTTCAATTCTTTTTTCATCATCCTCCTTTTCTTCATTAAATACCAACTCCCAATCAATATGAAATAAGCCAAACTTGGCACAATAAAATATATACCGCAAAAAACATACACTAAACTAGCTTGACAATGCAGGCTAAATTTGGGATGTAGCTAAGGGTCAACAGGCAGATTTGGCTAATGTGGAGTTTATGGGTAAAAATGAAAGGAAAGGGAAATTGTAAGCACCTCCCTGCATGTGACACCAACCACTAATCCGAATGTATCAAGGCAAAAAGCAATTGAATTTCATATACGTGCAAATTAATGATACATGTTATGCAAGAAGTAACTACTCACAATCCTACATGAAACCAGTCATAAATGACACCAGTTTATAAGGCTCTAATCCTTAGAATTTATAAGTAGGTTGCCAAAATTTCAGGTCAAGTCTATATGTTCAGCTTAATTTTAACATAAACTCGTAGATATGCAATAAAACAATGCTAATAAGAATAATAGTTCAATGCAGGGCTTAAGCAAAAAGACAATTTATAGTGCAATTTCATCATTGAAATCAACCGTTCCGACTCAACCTACATGCTAAAATAAACGTGAAATTTTTGAAATTTTCAATTTTTAAATTTTTATGGAATTTTAAATTTTATATGAAAAATAAACAACAATGCATACGGAAATTAATCGTGATAACAGAAATGCAAATAAAAACAAGATGCAGACACAGATATGGATGCATAACCTCCCCAAACCAAACCGTACAAAGCCCTCATTGTACAAAAACATGGAAAGAAAATGCAAACTGAAAGAGAAAGATAGTAAATACGGAAAGCTCACAAGATTGCGCGAATAAGGGACCTCCCCAAACCAAACCGGCAACGTGTGAGGTCGCTAAATAGCCCGAATATCGTCACAGGAAGCGAATCCAAGTCAAAACCACTCGATCAAGAGGAATAGTGGTCGATCGAGTAGAGTGGGCATCAAAAATAGTTCGATCGAGAGGAATAGTGGTCGATCGAACGGTTTCTCTCTTTGCAGGTACTCGATCGAGTAAAATAAATGCTCGATCGAGAGGATTTATCAGCAAAAGTGCTCGATCGAGTACAAAAAGTACTCGATCGAGTGATCCTCAGTGTATTCCTGCAAAACGCAAATAAAAACAGCCCGCAAACTAACTAAACAAGCATACTGAGATAGTCTATGGTATGAAAACCATTTATTACAACTGAAATGAAATAAAATGTAAAATAAAGTCTCTGGGTTGCCTCCCGGGTAGCGCTAGCTTCAGTCAGGTCCCAGCTCGACCTTCTTTTTCTTCGAGCCTCTTTAATCAGTCATAATCAAAACAGCTCAAAGCGCGCATCATTAGATCATAAATCTGCGCATGTGCTACACAAAAATGTAAGTAGCACCATAAAACAGTGATAGTATAGGAAATTAAAATGTAATAACATTTAAGTCTAACAAATTTTCTATGACAGCTCCTAAAGATATCCACAAAATTATTCCTCCCTCCAGTTAAGGGCGGAATATAAAAGCTGGACTTAACCGCAAGTGGAAAAAGCTCAGGAGCATTGGACTCGAAAATAACGCGAGTAGAATTCGGATGCTCAAACGGGTAGAAACGGTGAGGCGGAGGAATCTGGTCTGCTAAAGGGGAAGGTGGGTATTCATCCCAGATGCAAGGGACGGTTAAGGCAATTGGGTCAATTGGGTCCTCTATAATAGGTTCATCAACTATATCATCGTAACTATCCCATTTAACCTCAAGATAGTCTGCAATTGTCTCCTCACTCCCCCTAGCGCTAGACTCGTCAGTAGGGAAGTCCTCAAAGAGACCCTCCCAGTCGTCCTCAC
This sequence comes from Silene latifolia, assembly GCF_048544455.1. NCBI lineage: Eukaryota > Viridiplantae > Streptophyta > Magnoliopsida > Caryophyllales > Caryophyllaceae > Silene > Silene latifolia. Next base: position 6,544,988 of record NC_133536.1, read on the forward strand.
TGTCTGTGAAAGAATCATAAAGGGGTTCTAGATTTTCCCTATAGAAGGGATTGTCAACCATGCTAGAAGTCTCCTTTATGTCTCCGTAAAAAAATTATGGCATCCTTTATATTGGTTTCTAAAGTCTCACCCATCCCCTCGTCTGAGTCAACATGAAGAGAGAAATTGGGTTTAACGGTTTCAGCAGCAAACCAATCAAAAAATTCTAATACCTCTTTTACGGGGATTCCTTCGAAATCCCACTTACCATTAGCCTCGAGGTATGCTCGCGTAGGGGCATTAATTCCCTGGATGATAGACTGGCATATTTGGAGTCCCGAAAACCTTCCTCGTCTTGGTTCGAGAAACTCCTCCAACCTGTCTATATAAGCACCAAAGTTTTCGTTCTCATCCTGCGGAAATCTAAGAACGGAAGACATAAGAACGGTCTCAAGGAACCAAAGTTCCTTGAGACAGAAGACAAACTAAACAAAACAAAAAGAAAACAATTGCCTCCCCGGCAACGGCGCCAAAATTTGACACGGCTGTCGCAACCCTGTCAAAGATAAAACCAAACGGTCTCAACTAAAATGTAGTAGAGGCAGTCGAGTATCGAATCCACAGGGAGGTATATGTTCTATTAGTAATATCTAGTCCATCTATGTAACAAATTCGGGGGTTTTAGTTGTTTGGTAACTACACTACGAGGATTAAGGGAAGAGAAATCAAAACAAGAGAAAATAAGGAAGAAATACAGGGGTAAATCAGATAAAAGAGAGAAATATGCTAGGAATCGGTCTACCGTGGCAGCTACACTATCGGGTCAACTGAGTCGATTAAATTATTGATAAGAAGAGCGAGGTCGTCACCTTTCGGTCCTTAAACCTACGATTATACCCTTTCGGTCTCTAATCGCCCTAGGGTCTCCCTAACTTAGCTTTCGCCCTAATTAGGTATCACCTATTGTAATTAAGCAAGCCTTCCCTTCCAATCTTTCGATCTAGGTCGGGGGTAACTAGTTAATCAGTCTCCTGCATGCATTCATTCAACCTAATCACAATTATATTGCTTAATACAATTCTTGTCGCAAAACTAATCTAATCATGTCGATCCTAACATATTGCTACCACGGTTTCCCTAATCCTAACATATTAAAGGAATTAGCTACGCATGGCTCGGAATACTACACTAGCAATTGCTAATCTAATAACATAAGACATGATAACTAAATAGAGAAATAATAAAAGCAATAAAGAAACAAGAATGAATTAAAAGGGAAAGAGTACGGTTACAAAGTTGTAGATCGGAAATCGTAGCAAAGTGTTTGAGATGTAAACTAAGAGATGTATGATCCGAGATAATGATAAGAGATCCGCCTGATTAGCAAGACTAATCTCTTTATTTATAATAAACCTATGCGTATAATTAGACCTAATGCGTCACGGACCCAAGCCCAATAACAAAAACTACTCGATCGAGTAGTTTAAAACCACTCGATCGAGTAAAATAAAGCTCAAACTACTCGATCGAGTAGAAAATCTACTCGATCGAGTAAATCCTAAAATGCAACTACTCGATCGAGTAGAAAAAGGACTCGATCGAACATAATTGTACTCGATCGAGTACTTTCCAGCAACAATTTCCTACTTTGCGCACTGAACTTCAAACGGCTGCCATTTCTTCGTTACTTCGGAAAACAGGGCGATTCCGGTGGCGTTGGAAAGTTAAGAGGACAAGCTTTCATCTCCAATTGGAATCACCTGAATATAAGTTGTAGAACGCGAGATATGGCTCTTCAAAGTAGGCACTAGCAATTTGAAGTTCTTCCTTTGCTCGCCTAGCTATCTTTCTTCTTTGTGCATCTCAAAATAGCTACATTCCCGCTCCAAATTCACTCTTCCTCCAAATGCATGCAAATTAGACGGTAAAAGGCTTGATTTCACTACTTTTTGATCCATTCCTGCAATTAAGACAAAATAAACCAAACTAGCATATTCGGGGCATTTCGTAGCATAAAACTACGATAAAAGCGTAGAAATACGTGCATAAAATAGGCTAAAAAGACTATATAAAATGCACGTATCAAATATCTCCAAACCAAACCTTTACTCGTCCTCGAGTAAACTAAATGCAACTAATGGAATGGAAAAGATAACTCAGAGCTAGCTACAAATGCCCACTTAAACCAATTTAATGCAAGCAAACTAACACTTATAGCAAATAGTCAAATGCAAACGAGTTGTAAGATGTTTATAATAAAGCTGAACCGTCGACCTTGCAAGACCTTTAACAATGGACTCTCACGGGTCACTCTTCTCTCATGAAGCAAAGGGTGAACATATATATGTAAGAGAGAAAGAAAAATAGTCGCTCACCTAGACTACGACCTGCATAAACATGCATGCAACTAATATGATAGACAATTCTAACTACCGTACACACATTCCAACCAAACAAGGTCCTGTCAGAGCCGAGGGCTTACAAAAATATGGTAAAGTGAGGCAATGGGTAAGAAAAGGCAAAACATGTTATGGGAATGTAGAGGTATAGGCGGCCAAGCTAGTACCTAAACAAAACCATATGACAACATCCATTTCCAACTCAATTACAAATTAAGCACATGCGCCCTTCATTTGGCACAAAATCTCACCAAACCAAACTGAAAATACTCCTCAATAAATACAGATAGAGCATAGGAGCGAAACCGTCTCATCAAACAACATTTTTTTCTTCATTTTTCTATATCTTTTCTCGGTTTCTTATCTTCTTTTTTTTCGAATTTTTTCTCTTTTCTTTTTAACGTTTTTTTTTTGTTCAGTTCAATTCTTTTTTCATCATCCTCCTTTTCTTCATTAAATACCAACTCCCAATCAATATGAAATAAGCCAAACTTGGCACAATAAAATATATACCGCAAAAAACATACACTAAACTAGCTTGACAATGCAGACTAAATTTGGGATGTAGCTAAGGGTCAACAGGCAGATTTGGCTAATGTGGAGTTTATGGGTAAAAATGAAAGGAAAGGTAAATTGTAAGCACCTCCCTGCATGTGACACCAACCACTAATCCGAATGTATGAAGGCAAAAAGCAATTGAATTTCATATACGTGCAAATTAATGATACATGTTATGCAAGGAGTAACTACTCACAATCCTACATGAAACCAGTCATAAATGACACCAGTTTATAAGGCTCTAATCCTTAGAATTTATAAGTAGGTTGCCAAAATTTCAGGTCAAGTCTATATGTTCAGCTTAATTTTAACATAAACTCGTAGATATGCAATAAAACAATGCTAATAAGAATAATAGTTCAATGCAGGGCTTAAGCAAAAAGACAATTTATAGTGCAATTTCATCATTGAAATCAACCGTTCCGACTCAACCTACATGCTAAAATAAACGTGAAATTTTTGAAATTTTCAATTTTTTAATTTTTATGGAATTTTAAATTTTATATGAAAAATAAACAACAATGCATACGGAAATTAATCGTGATAACAGAAATGCAAATAAAAACAAGATGCAGACACAGATATGGATGCATAACCTCCCCAAACCAAACCGTACAAAGCCCTCATTGTACAAAAACATGGAAAGGAAATGCAAACTGAAAGAGAAAGAGAGTAAATACGGAAAGCTCACAAGATTGCGCGAATAAGGGACCTCCCCAAACCAAACCGGCAACGTGGGAGGTCGCTAAATAGCCCGAATATCGTCACAGGAAGCGAATCCAAGTCAAAACCACTCGATCAACAGGAATAGTGGTCGATCGAGTAGAGTGGGCATCAAAAATAGTTCGATCGAGAGGAATAGTGGTCGATCGAACGGTTTCTCTCTTTGCAGGTACTCGATCGAGTAAAATAAATGCTCGATCGAGAGGATTTATCAGCAAAAGTGCTCGATCGAGTACAAAAAGTACTCGATCGAGTGATCCTCAGTGTATTCCTGCAAAACGCAAATAAAAATAGCCCGCAAACTAACTAAACAAGCATACTGAGATAGTCTATGGTATGAAAACCATTTATTACAACTGAAATGAAATAAAATGTAAAATAAAGTCTCTGGGTTGCCTCCCGGGTAGCGCTAGCTTCAGTCAGGTCCCAGCTCGACCTTCTTTTTCTTCGAGCCTCTCTAATCACCATAATCAAAATAAATTTCAAAGCGCGCAGCATTAGATCATAAATCTGCGCATGTGCTACACAAAAATGTAAGTAGCACCATAAAACAGTGATAGTATAGGAAATTAAAATGTAATAACATTTAAGTCTAACAAATTTCCTATGACAGCTCCTAAAAATATCCACAAAATTATTCCTCCCTCCAATTAAGGGCGGAATATAAAAGCTGGACTTAACCGCAAGTGGAAAAAGCTCAGGAGCATTGGACTCGAAAATAACGCGAGTAGAATTCGGATGCTCAAACGGGTAGAAACGGTGAGGCGGAGGAATCAGTCTCGCTAAAGGGGAAGGTGGGTATTCATCCCAGATGCAAGGGACGGTTAAGGCAATTGGGTCAATTGGGTCCTCTATAATAGGTTCATCAACTATATCATCGTAACTATCCCATTTAACCTCAAGACAGTCTGCAATTGTCTCCTCACTCCCCCTAGCGCTAGACTCGTCAGTAGGGAAGTCCTCAAAGAGACCCTCCCAGTCGTCCTAACTGTCTGTGAAAGAATCATAAAGGGGTTCTAGATTTTCCCTATAGAAGGGATTGTCAACCATGCTAGAAGTCTCCTTTATGTCTCCGTAAAAAATTATGGCATCCTCTATATTGGTTTCTAAAGTCTCACCCATCCCCTCGTCTGAGTCAACATGAAGAGAGAAATTGGGTTTAACGGTTTCAGCAGCAAACCAATCAAAAAATTCTAATACCTCTTTTACGGGGATTCCTTCGAAATCCCACTTACCATTAGCCTCGAGGTATGCTCGCGTAGGGGCATTAATTCCCTGGATGATAGACTGGCATATTTGGAGTCCCGAAAACCTTCCTCGTCTTGGTTCGAGAAACTCCTCCAACCTGTCTATATAAGCACCAAACCTGTCTATATAAGCACCGAAGTTCCTTGAGACAGAAGACAAACTAAACAAAACAAACAGAAAACAATTGCCTCCCCGGCAACGGCGCCAAAATTTGACACGGCTGTCGCAACCCTGTCAAAGATAAAACCAAACGGTCTCAACTAAAATGTAGTAGAGGAAGTCGAGTATCGAATCCACAGGGAGGTATATATTCTATTAGTAATATCTAGTCCATCTATGTAACGAATACAGGGGTTTTAGTTGTTTTGTAACTACACTACGAGGATTAAGGGGAGAGAAATCAAAACAAGAGAAAATAAGGAAGAAATACAGGGGTAAATCAGATAAAAGAGAGAAATATGGTAGGACTCGGTCTACCGTGGCAGCTACACTATCGGGTCAACTGAGTCGATTAAATTATTGATAAGAAGAGCGAGGTCGTCACCTTTCGGTCCTTAAACCTACGATTATACCCTTTCGGTCTCTAATCGCCCTAGGGTCTCCCTAACTTAGCTTTCGCCCTAATTAGGTATCACCTATTTTAATTAAGCAAGCCTTCCCTTCCAATCTTTCGATCTAGGTCGGGGGTAACTAGTTAATCGGTCTCCTGCATGCATTCATTCAACCTAATCACAATTATATTGCTTAATAAAATTCTTGTCGCAAAACTAATCTAATCATGTCGATCCTAACATATTGCTACCACGGTTTCCTTAATCCTAACATATTAAAGGAATTAGCTACGCATGGCTCGGAATACTACACTAGAAATTGCTAATCTAATAACATAAGACATGATAACTAAATAGAGAAATAATAAAAGCAATAAAGAAACAAGAATGAATTAAAAGGGAAAGAGTACGGTTACAAAGTTGTAGATCGGAAATTGTAGCAAAGTGTTTGAGATGTAAACTAAGAGATGTATGATCCGAGATAATGATAAGAGATCCGCCTGATTAGCAAGACTAATCTCCTTATTTATAATAAACATATGCGTAATTAGACCTAATGCGTCACGGACTCAAGCCTAATAACATAAACTACTCGATCGAGTAGTTTAAAACCACTCGATCGAGTAAAATAAAGCTCAAACCACTCGATCGAGTAGAAAATCTACTCGATCGAGTAAATCCTAAAATGCAACTACTCGATCGAGTAGAAAAAGGACTCGATCGAACATAATTGTACTCGATCGAGTACTTTCCAGCAACAATTTCCTGCTTTGCGCACTGAACTTCAAATGGCTGCCATTTCTTCGTTACTTGGGCAAACAGAGCGATTCCGGTGGCGTTGGAAAGCTAAGAGGACAAGCTTTTATCTCCAATTGGAATCACCTGAATATAAGTTGTAGAACGCGAGATATGGCTCTTCAAATTAGGCACTAACAATTTGAAGTTCTTCCTTTTCTCGCCTAGCTATCTTTCTTCTTTGCGCATCTCAAAATAGCTACATTCCCGCTCCAAATTCACTCTTCCTCCAAATTCATGCAAATCAGACGGTAAAAGGCTTGATTTCACTACTTTTTGATCCATTCCTGCAATTAAGACAAAATAAACCAAAGTAGCATATTCGGGGCATTTCGTAGCATAAAACTACGATAAAAGCGTAGAAATACGTGCATAAAATAGGCTAAAAAGACTATATAAAATGCACGTTTCAATGGCCTATAAACTACACAATAAAAGAACCATTAAAATGGAAGAAAACATTCATTTCATATTTGATGAATCTAGTCCTTTTTGTGTCTAATGAACAGGTTGAAGAAGATTAGGATGATGATTTCGAGATTGGGATGATTTGTTAAGATATGGATCAAGTGGTGGAAGAGGCTGAGCAACAGTTGGAGCGACTGTTGTCTGAGGATGATATCCAAAATTCAGGGGGAACTAATCGTCCTCCAACACAAGAAGATGCTAACTCATCCAGGGGGAATGTGGATGGTGAAGAACAGCCCAACCAAATAATGAACGAATCACAATCATCCTCTTCAAATAATCCCCATGCAACAGTCACCTCGACTGTTACACAAGAACAAACCGATTCCTCAAACCCACTTATTCCAAAAAGGAAAAATGGAAACACCAAAGCTCACCCTATCTCAAATCTAACCAGTAATCTAAATTTTGGAATGAAAACCAAATCCTCACTCCAAAACTTTTGTGCCTTCAATGCATTCCTCTCTCAAATTGAACTTGTCAATGTCACAAAGAGCACTCACTTTGTTGCATCTTTGGGTGACAACCATGAAAGAGGAATTAAATCAAAGGAATGAGGTATGACATCTTACCCCTAGGCCAGTGTAATGTAATTGGTACAATAACATTGGTCTTTCGCAATAAGCTTGCTGATTTTAGCGAAATCGTATGGAACAAAGCTAAACTAGTGGTGCAAAGTTTTAACCAATAAGAGGGATTCGATTATGATAAAACCTTTGCACCGGTAGCTAGGCTTGAAGCCATACGTATGCTTATAGCTTTTGCATCTCATGTTGACAAAACCTTTTTCAAATGAATGTAAAAACTGCTTTCCTAAATGGATATCTTGAAGAAGAGATTTTTGTCGAACAATCATCGGGCTTTATAAATAATGAGTTCCCTAACCACGTTTTAAAACTTAATAAAACACTTTATGGTTTAAAACAGGCTCATGAGCCTGATATGATAAGCTTTCAAAGTTTCTATTAGGAAAATGTTGTTTACGTGGTTTGGTTGATAAGACATTATTTATCAAGTCACAGTGCGAGGAACTGTTGCTTGTGCAAGGATATGTCAATGACATTATTTTTAGTGCATTAAATGGCGTCCTTTTTAAATACTTTTTTTGGATCTAATAAGTTCTGATTTTGATGACCATGATGAGAGAACTTGGATTTTTCCTTGGTCTTCAAATCAAACAAAGTGAGAAAGGTACAATGATTCATCAACAAAAGTGTTTGAAGGAAATGCTAAGTATGTTTGGGTTGACTAATGTTAAACCTCTTGCTACACCAATGATTTCTAACATCAATCCTGACAAAGACGAAAATGGTAAGAGTGTTAGTGAAATCATGTATCGAGGTATGATTGATTCATTACTTTATTTAACCGCTAGTCAACCCGACATACAATTAAGTGTATGCTTGTGTGCCCGCTTCCAATCAAGTCCTACGGAATCACATTTCAAAGCCGTCAAAAGGATTTTTGAGTACTTGATTGGAACATAAACCTATATATTTGATATCCATCTCATTACGATCTTGATCTTGTAGGTTTTTGCGGGTAGCACGGTGATGAATACAATGAACACATTGAGTATTGACACTTTCTTGGGTCCTTGCCTCATTTCATGGGCCTTCAAGAAGCAAGAAGTTGTTGCACTATACACGGCTGAAAATGTATACAACAGTGCAGTACTCTGTGGCGCACACATTCTTTGGGTATGACAATAATTGCATAACTATGGTATTATCTTCGACACAACTTCTATCTTTTGTGATAACACTAGTGCAATTAACACCTCAAAGAATCCAATACAAAATTCTAAAACTTAACATATCGACATAAGACATGATGTTTACATGATCAAGTTGTAAAAAGGAATATTTGTCTTAGTTTTTGTAGAACGGAAAATCAATTAGCGGACATTTTTACAAAACCGTTTGAAAGAGCACAATTCGTAAAACTTCGGTTGGAAATTGGTTTATTGGGTGATATGTGATTCATATTATTTTATTTTCCTTAATGATTGACTAAAGATGAGGACATACATGTGATTACCCTAATTGTTAATTAGTTTACTTCATGCAAAAATATGGTTCGAAAAATATGAATAATTATGCTTGCATTTGAATTGTTATTGCATTGAGCCACTCAACCCACATTCAAAAATCAAACCTCTCCACCTCTCGCATGTCACTAAAACCGTCCGAATCAACACTTCAAAAAAAGCCTCCAAAACCCTCATACAACCGAGACTTCAAAATCTTCAAGATTCTTATGACCCAAAGAAAAGAGAAAATTCAAAGAAACAAATGCCTTCTCCCATTAAATCCGCTGCCACAAATGAAATCTTCAACTTATTTGCAAAACTGTTTTCTATTTTAAAAGTCTTCAATCGTTTTTCAAAAGAGCTGTAAATCTCCATGTATCAGTTCGCTGCACTGTGGTATATGAGCTTGTTCCATAATTCTCGTGTTTAGGTCTTAATTGTGATCTCCATGTTCATTAAGTTAACGATTGAGATTCAAAGACTCTGTAAACCTGTGAGATAGAACTTAAGTCTTGAAGCGGAGTAGCTTTGAGCAAGTGAAAGTCTTGAAGCGGAGTAGCTTCAAGCAAATGCAACCGGAGTAGGTTGGCGAGTTATTTTCAATGTAAGGGGTTTAGTTGTTTGAGTAAATTTCTAAACAAGCAATAAAATAACGGTTGGACGTAGGCCTCGGAGTAGAGGCTGAACCAATTTTTTAAACATCGTCTTGTTTGTTCATTTACTTTTACGTTTGTTCTCCTTATTTATATATTGTTTATCTCGCAATCATGCATGTGTCACGTGTTCAATACCGTGTCTCGGACACTCTTTGATTGATTCAATCTTGTGAACTTAAAACGATTAAGTATCTCAAGTTTTCAACTTAAAAGAGATTCACTTAAGATTTTGATTGCTAAGAGTATTTAACTTAAAAAGTATTCACTTAATATCTTCATTGTTAAGTTGAAGAAAAAATACTCTTTCATTCATACTTTTCTGGTATGTGCAACAGTCGACTTTACTGTGACATATACTGAGCTGAATTCGTGTGTATATACTTCTAACTCAAATAGTTCTAAGTATAAACACCTCTATCATTTAACGTATTGTCCATATCAGTTCAGTCTATTGTCCTAGATTTCAAAGAAGCTTAATTCAAGCTTAAAAATTTTAATTGGACACCTAATTCACCCCCTCCCCCTCTTAGGTGTTCTCGTCCTTGACTCTTCAACCTTGGACTTCTTGGCCAAATTAGAGTCGATTAAATGGCAGAGAACATGTTCATCGTACATATGGTACAACACCGGCTGCACTCCTCCTTGAGAACATGTTCATGGTCGTCAAAACAATAATCCTCCTCGTAATCGTCTTTTGGATAGATTGTATTGCAGAAAAAATACGATATGAGCGAGACAAAAGAAAAAACATTAGGTTAAACAATCCGCTTGCCGTTTTCAAACTCAAACTAAATTAAAGTATCTCCATTGATATGTTAAAAAGTACATGTATTATTCATGAAAGATTAAATTAAAATACAGCTTGCTTTTATACGTTTAATTAATTAAAATACAACTCTCATATATGTTGAACAAATGTATGAAATTTACTTGAATAAACGGATAAGCTAAGTAATACGTAGTCGAGTTCATTCGCCTCCACAAATACACATGTTATTAGTATTTGCAAGAGTCGTACATCTTGTACAACATCTCTTACACTTCTCGCAGAGAACAGGTTGTTCACTCTCGTCAACGCAATCAACCTCCTCGTTATCACCTTTTGATATGTTTGGCACATTATTCTTTTTTTTTCGAACAATTTTTTTAATAGTTTTTTTAAGTGAGCCTCCTTCAGTTTCTTCTACATAATCTACATAATCCACCGTGATCAAATCTTCTTCTGATACGTTTGGCACATTATTCTTTTTTTTTCGAACAATTTTTTTAATAGTTTTTTTAAGTGAGCCTCCTTCAGTTTCTTCTACATAATCTACATAATCCACCGTGATCAAATCTTCTTCTGATACGTTTGGCACATTATTCTTTTTTTTTCGAACAATTTTTTTAATAGTTTTTTTAAGTGAGCCTCCTTCAGTTTCTTCTACATAATCTACATAATCCACCGTGATCAAATCTTCTTCTGATACGTTTGGCACATTATTCTTTTTTTTTCGAACAATTTTTTTAATAGTTTTTTTAAGTGAGCCTCCTTCAGTTTCTTCTACATAATCTACATAATCCACCGTGATCAAATCTTCTTCTGATACGTTTGTCACATTATTCTTGGATGAGTCTGTTTCTGTTTCTACCTCCATTAGTTCTTTTGTGAATTTGATGCTTCCATATGTTTGCACGGCTAAGGTCATGCAAAAAAGAATGTTAAGGAAACAAAACAAATGTACGTAATAGGGAAGGGTTTACGCAGTGTACACCTGGTAAAAAAACTAAGCTAGTTGGCTTTTACAAATCTGGTACTCCTTGTCAAAGTTCTTGTCAGTATTTAATCGAGGATTATTTCATGTCGTTTTTTACCATTAACGTATCTAATATAATACTGATAGATGTCACGTAAAAGTGTTAAAATTAAACCGGCTCATATTAAGATTATTGAAAACATAAATGAGGACAATATAAGGTAAGTAAAACAATAAAAGGAACCTGATGCAATGAGTAAGATCATAGTAATGACGGCAAGTTTAGAGGAGATCAACATGTTGCGCAATTTTGAGAGCTAATTGTGTTAAATTAAAATGGAAAATTATGAGAATAAATAAACTTAAAATTGTTGATTCAAATCATGCATGCCATGCTTGTTATTTATAGTAGTGTTATCGGTTGACGATGCAATCAGCTGCATGTACTACAGCAATGACGGTCCATTTGTATAAATTTTTTTTACAATAATGCGCTGCATTATATGTACTACAAAATCAAACCAAATCGCCAGAGCAAGACTGCAAGATTATTATAAGCTATCTTGTGATTTTGCAATTCCATCAAGAGATACTCGTAGCTGTGTTTAATGGTTAATTCCGTTTCATTATTTGTTTATAATTTGTTGAGGTTGTTGAATCATTAGAAAATGTTAATTATAGGTTTAAGACTTGTTCATGCAAGAAGTCCTCATTAGTGTCTAATCATAATGTATAGATAGATATTTTACTATAATACAAAAACTTTATTTAGAGACACAGGTTTTAGAAAGTTAATAAATTTTTATAACAAATATATAACTGAAATATCTTAAGATTACATCATAATTATATATGTGTATTTGTATGATTATTTACTTGAGCCTTCAAAACAATGTAGAAGATTTTTTTTATGATTATTTACTTGAGCCCTCAAAACAATGTAGAAGATTTTTTTTTTTAAAGGAAGGGAGTACTAGATATTAAGTTTAATGAACAATCGAAAATATATTTCCTTATGTATGTATAGGTTTAAGAGATCTTCTAAAAATGTACAAAAAAGGATGGAAAAAAGGATTGAACACACAACCTTTGATACATTCACATTTATATGCTTAGCAACAACCAACTATGCCACTGTATTATAATGATTTTACTAGATAGTAAAAATTATTTGACATCAAATTATGTTGGGCTATAGCCCACTTGGCCTAAATCTGGCAAAATCAACTCGACCTGATTGACCCGACCCGAAAAGACTGACCCGAGACCCGAAATTGACCCGAACTGCCGCACCCGAATGACACCCGAAACCCGAATTAACCCGACCCGACCTGAAAATGACCCGAGCTTTCATAGACCCGTATTAACCCGACTCAAAATGACCCGACCCGGAACTACCCAACCCGAAAATGACCCGACAAAACATAACTTTAATTGGACCCAAAAGCTTTGAAATGCCTTTTTCCTTCTTAATCATTGACCCGAAAATGAACCGATCCGCTTGACCCGAAACAACCCGACCAACAAACCCGAAATAGACCCATAAAACCGAAATGACCCGACTCTACCCGAGCCCGACCCGTTGACCCGATTTGCCAGGTCTACTGACTACTGACTAGACCTAGAGGTGGCAATCGGGTCACTCGGGTCGGTTACGGGTCGGGTTATATTGGGTTCGGGTTATGTCGGGTCAGTGACGGGTTCGGGTCGGTTCGGTTCATGTCGGGTCATCTTCGGGTCGGGTCATCAACGGGTGGCAAGTCGGGTCGGGTCATTAGCGGGTCAGTGTCGGGTCAGGTTATCATCATATATTTTATCTTATATATTTAGTTTTAGATGGTAATTTTATGTTTAAATAATGGGTTGGTGTATTAATTGTAGTTTTAAGTGAAAATAATTAAGATGAATGTCAATTTGATGTTATTTAAACCATTATTAAGCTAGTTCATTATCGGGTCATCTATCGGGTTGAGAAAATATCGAGTCACGGGTCGGGTCGGTTCAGTTCGGGTTAGGAAAAAATAAGGCTGCTATCGGTTATCGAGTCGGTTCGGTTCGGGTCGGTTCAGTTTCGGTTCACCCAATTTCCGGGTTGTATCGGGTCGGGTTTCGGGCGGATCGGGTCGGGTTCCTCGGGTCGGGTCAACTTTTGCCAGCTCTAACTAGACGTCTAGACGTGGCAAAATGGGTCAGACCCGAAAAGGCTGACCCGAGACCCGAAAATGACCCGAACTTGCTTGACCCGAATATGACCCGACCCGACCCAAACCTGACCCGAACATTGTCTGACCCAATGTTGACCCGACCCGAGGTGACCCAATTCGAAAAGACCCGACTCATAACTGACCTGATCCCAAATGACTTGAAGTGACCTAAAATGACCCGAAACGACTAGTACTAACTCATATTAATACTATATATATGTAATATATCAAAATAAAGTTTCATTGGTTACAATAATCCCTAATAAATAGTTAAATTTGCAAAATAGTATTTCTTAATCAAAATAGTATTAACTTAAGTATTTAGCCATTAACTCAAAAGCAACCCGACCCAAAATGACCTATACCCGAAAATGACCCGACCCAAAATGACCCGACAACAGGTCACCCGAAATTGACCCGAAACCCGAAAGTGACCCGACCCGACCCAACCCGACCCGAAATATGTGATAGACCCGAAATGACCCGACCCAAATAGACCCAACCCGTACCCGAGTGACCCGTTTTGCCAGGTCTAACTACTAGTCACCCCCACCGCCTGTCACCTTCTCTTGTTGCACTCCATATGAATATTAATAGAGCTGGCAAGTCTGACCCGATCCGAACCCGAGCAAACCCGACCCGAACCCGAAAATATTGTGACCCGAAACCGACCCGATGACGACCCGTAACCCGGCACGACCCGATTATCAGTGACCCGAACCCGACCTAGACCCGACCCGATATTGACCCGACCCGATACTGACCCGATTAAATTGATGACCCGATAATTATTAAGCTTAATTTTGATCAAAATGAAAGTGATTTTGTATTTAGATTGATATGTTTGACTTAGTAATGAATTAATTAAACCAAATAATAGGTTAAAAAATAAATTTAATGGTAAAAAATAATAGTAATGCGATTAAGTTACCAGACCCGATAATGACCCGACCCAAACCCGACCCGACCCGATACATCATTCGACCCGAATGACCCGACCTGATAACGACCCGAACCCGACACGACTCGACCCGAAAGAGTATGCTGACCCGATATGACCCGAACCGACGTGACCCGACCCAAACACGACCCGACTGACCTGATTGCCACCTCTATGAATATATGATTGTTATTGAGTGTACAAAAAAAAAGATTGTTATTGTGACTTGAAATTTTATGGCTATTTCATTGGACCTCTATTATCTTCTCTTAGCTTAAGCCTAAAAATACAAGAAGATAAGTGTGCATTTTTGGGCCGGTATTGTCTTCTCTTAACCCCACAACATAAGACCTTGTTACTAATGTGGCAGGTGAAAGTTATAAACATATCATAAACTCCTCAATTTTCTGATGTAGAACAACTTTCTCACAATATTTTGGGGTATTTTACAAACTTCCCCATTTAAAAAATACAACGTCCTCGTTGTGTCTGGCTCATTGTGTCTAGAAGGCTGGCAGCTCGCCGCATTCAAGCCTCTTAATCTTCCCGTGCTAGGTGGGTGATCTAGGTACATGCTCACCACAAGGTCGCAAGGTTACTCTAATACCCCTTGTAATAGTCCGACCTAACACCGTCATAACTCATAACACAATCCCAATAAGATGGGTGTGCACCTTTGACCTTGTATTGCTTTCTTAAGTCTAAAAACACGAGACCTTGTTACTAATATGGTGAGTGAAAGTTATTATAAACATATCATAGCCTTCTCAATTCCCTGATCTCACAGTTGTTTTTGGGGTGTTACACGTTTGTCTTTAGGCTTGAACGAAGATTATTATAAATGCATCCTTGCTTGATTCAATAGTCTTCCAACCCAACATAGTAGTCCTCTATTCCAATTAATTATATACAAATTGATAAAGATGTAATTCAGATAATCACATCTATTCTGTATCTCAATTATTTGTTTATTTTTCTATTTTAGAAAGATTTTTTTACGAGTAATTTCACCATATAAATTCATTATATAGTCAACCTGTCATCCACTAACAACCAGCCTAAATAATCGGAAAAAAGGATTATACATCACTCAATGGGTTTCTGAATTTATGTGTATTTTTTTTAAGTTCTATAGAGTTATAAGTTCTATTTTAGTTTTCTAAAGTCAAAACTCAAATTTTTCTGAGCTTATATGTAATTTTTTGACTTCTAACTTAATTTTTTGAGTTTAATGTTTAAGTAAATGAAGTCAGAAACTTCATAATAAAACTCATAATTAATTTTTAAAACAAAACTCGAAAACTTTATCTAAATGTTCAGAAACTACACCATCAAATGTATAGTCCACTCAGTGTAAATAATCCCATCTCCCTTTTTTTTTTCTTTGTGGCAAAATCAAAGATAAACAAGTTATGAACGTTGAAGTTACTTATCAAATATCATACTTCCTCCTCTTTTCTCTAAAAAACCCTAGCCCTCATCAATCAAATTTGGGGCTTCCATCGACTATTGACCGTAGGGGTGTTCACCGGTCCAAAACCGGACCGGACCGGACCGGACCGGATGAACCCGCGGACCGGATAACCACATATCCCAAGACCGCGGACCGGACCGGTTAGAAGGGGACCCGGACCGGACCGGACCGGAACCCTTTAGGTCCGGTTTTTTCCGGGTTTGGACCGGACCGGTACTAATTTATAAGGCAAATTTAGTTTTATTTTTTAATGTGGACCGGACCGGACCGGATCGGAGACCGGTCACCATATTTTTTGGGACCCGGAGACCGGACTGGTATGTATCCGGTCTGGACCGGACCGGACCGGCCGGTCCGGGTCGGTCCGGTTTGCTGGTCCGGACCACTTTTTGTTCACCCCTAATTGACCGAAGGTAAGCCCCCCAAAAGCTTTATTTATCAGTTCTTAGTATGAAACTTTATGGATTAATCAATAAAAGTCTCCCTTTTTGTGAGATCTGTTTATCTGTCTCTATTTTCGGAGTTTTTTCAGTCCTTGTCTTTCTAGGTTTTAGTTCTATTGAAAATATAGATAAGAACGCCTTGGCCGTTTCTTATATGGTGAAGATACGGAAGATCAGTTTCGTAACGGATCGTTATATGGTATTACATATGATGTCGATTTGTTGGTTACACTCGCTTTGGTCAGATGGAATCGTCTCTCGTCAAGGCTCAAGATCCTACGATCCTCTTGTGAAAAGCTGTTTGCGGCGATATAATAGAGGACGTGCTTTGGAGCAATTCAAGTTTACAGATCTTTCTTTGAACGAGATTTTATTTTATTTGGGTCTAGTCGAGTTGTATCCGGTCAAATTTGATACATGTTGTAGATGTCGTATGACTATTTATTAATGATTGATTAATAGTTGGGGGTGGAAGAATGTTTGTAGAGTAAGGGATATGTTGGCATCTGGATATTCTAATGGACAATGGACTTTAGGTACACAGGGGTACTCTGTCAGTCAAGGGTATGAGATTTTGAGAAACAAATTCCAGTGTATGGTATGGGCTAACCATATATGGAATAGTTGGTGCATTCCCATTTCCCAAGCATCAATTTGTTGGATGGTTGATTCAAAGGAATGCCTTGCAACTGAAGGAAAAACTTTTTCATCTGGGCATTGTGAGTGATGATCTCTGTGTGTTATGCTCTAATGAACCTGAAACTGTGGAGCATTTATTTCAGGAATGTGAGTATAGCAGAAGGCTTCTGGAGTTGTTTGCTCAGAAGTGTGGATTGGTGCTGCCTAATACCAGTCTTATCATGTGGATTGGGCAGTGTTCAGTTTCCAAGACTAGAAAAGGAGTGTTGTTGGCTTTTCTGCAATCTGTCTTGTATCAAATTTGGATGCAGAGGAACAAAGCTAGAGTTGAGGGATGCATTCTTAGACCTGAATTGGTGTTCAAGCAGCTAATCAAGGAGATGAATGTCTGGTTGAGGACTAAAACTGAACTGGCTATGGATAGTAGGGATAGAGCATGGTTTACTAGTCTTCAAAATGTAATGTAATATCCGTTGGGATATTTAAACAGTTTGTTTGTAAAATGTACGAGTAGCTTGTAATAGTTGTTTGTGCTTAATGGAATTTTTACCTTTCACCAAAAAAAAAAAAAATGATTGATTCTTTCTTTAAAAAAAAAAGATTATGAACGTTGAAAATATTAATTAATTGATTGAGTGTGAAAGGGTAAAATGAGAAGATTGGAAGGAGAAGGTGAATAGTGAATACTAAACCAATTACACAAAATCTCTTTCTCCTTCATCTCTCTATCACAATCGATTAATCTAATATATATATATATATATTGCTATATCGGATGGACCAGCAACCAGAGTCGAGATATATAATAATATTTTAAGCGATTATTAGAAAAGAAGGTAGAAAGGAAAGGGTAGATAGCAAATACCTCTAAACGACTAAACCCACCCAATTGCTAAACAACCCGCATACATACAGAAAAAAAGGTATGTGAAACAACCATCAATCCAAATAACTATCAATTATGTTACAAATTACTGAAACAAATCAAGTTCTTTGCTATAGAAATCTGGGTGGGTATTTAAACGAATATCGTCTTTCCAAATTCCAATCACCGGGGATGGCTAAGGTAGCAGTTCAACGACGAAATTTTCCTACAAATTACGGGCCACATACTCCGTTTAATGGAAATGTTGCATGTTTTTGGCTTAAAATGAAGTGTCAGGGTATCAACTCGTATCGAGGTGTGACAATCGGATACGCGACCCGCCTCTAACATGGGAGTAATTTAAATTGCAAGGTACTTCACTTGTTAAAAAAACCCAATTTTCTAATTTATCATGTTGTTTTGTTTATTGTGGCGTACTGGCGTTGTCCTTGTGGGTCATTAATCATTATGCCTTAAATGGTCAATGTATTTTAATTTAGCAAGTATAGTCTATGAAAAATCAGAGGAGTAATGTAGAAATTGCCTCATTTTTACGTCCTCGTATCGTTCTTCAAGTGAGTGAGGGCGATTGTAATACCCATGTTCCATTGATAAGCTTAAATTACTAGTGTTACTCATATGAACAAAGTGCGTCGTCTTTTCTGGCGATTGTTTCAAGTGGGGTATCCAATGTGATTGTGAGATTGAGACCCATCAAATAGTCACCCCTATTTACATTCCTTAATATTTGAATCTCTATTAAATGGGCGATTTCAAATAGAGTCCGTCTCATTGAAGACGGCTATTATCCGTCACAAGCTGAAGACGGATAGTGATCCTCTTACAAAATGCAAGTGGGAGGGCCCCTTGTATCTATGAGGACCCATCAATAATGTATGAGTGTTTGAATTGAGCTGTGACAATGTGTATCATAATTCATAATTCATAATAATTAAATGAACAATAATTTCATCACAAATTCTTGTTTAAGACGCAGATGAGACAAAAAGCAGAATGCCTCGGGAATGGTAAATTCTTTTCTCATCTACCTATATGGGATAGTATTTGACCCATTCTACACTTAAGACGAATATGACCGTCTTAAGAGAGACCAACTGAACATTTCATATTCCATACACACTGTCAAATTGTCAACTATGGTGACAGGTCAGAAGTTCAGAACTCAGATTAGTATCTGTTTATATTAATATGCATGATTTGCACAAGAGTATGAAGAAGACTTTATTTTTCTAGTGACTCTTGCATGGAATGTGCATAATATTTTACAAGTATTTTGAAGTTCATAATCATTGACCTTCAACAGTTATCTCTTGCTATAAATATGATGTTACTGTAATATACTAGATGGTACGTAGAAGAGTCTGCAACTCTGCATTATTGTTCTTTCTTCTAGGAAATCCTATATAGGTAAATGCTAGTTTCAAGTTCTTTATATGTTTTTGCACTGTATCACATACTTTCTCCGTCACAATCATTTGTTTATTTTGATATTCTTTGTAAGGGTTAAATGGTAAAATAATGATCGAGACGGAGGGAATACTTTTTCATGAAAGTACTTACTATTCTTTTGCATTATTTTCTGTCAATGAAAATGATGCTTTTGTGCTATGCTTTTGCTATTATTTGTATGTGGATTAGTTATCGAGTCTGTGATGTTTAGTGAGCCATTTTAATTTATTCCATTAGAATCCAGAACCGGAATGATTTAGTCTTTGTACTTATCCCATGGGTTCTCATAATAACATTCGTGCTTCTCGTGAAAATCCCTACAGTAAAGAAGCAGAGATACCCTGGTCTGACAAACAGATCGATCATGGACCGGGTAGACAGTTCAACTGAGGAAGAGATCACAGTACCACTGCTACTGTCCGTGGATGAGATAATCGAGCAGAGTATTGGACGCCTGAATTTTACTCAAATTCTGCAAATCATCCTCGTTTCACTGCCATCTTTTTTTGACAGCCAGCAAACCTTCATCAGCGTCTTTGCTCATGCCCAACCAACATGGCACTGCACCGGTAGTAACACCTCCTGCGCCTCCAACTCCAACCTATGTGACCTTTCCAAGACCGAATGGGCTTGGGATTCCGGTAATGTTTACACTTCAATCATATCAGAATGGAACCTTCAATGTCTCGGCTCTATAATTGCCGGCATGCCAGGGACCGCCTTCTTTATTGGTTGCTTTCTGGGTGGCTTGTTGCTTGCCACCCTTGGTGACTCATCACTAGGTCGAAAAAACTTGCTTTGTATTTCATCCCTGGTAATGTCCGTAGCTGCATTGGCCTCAGCATTTTCTCCTAATGTTTGGGTTTACTCGGTATTTCGTTTTTTATGTGGGATTGGGCGCGCACCAGTGGCCATCTGTGCCCTCGTTCTGTTGACAGAGCGAGTTTCTAAAAGGTGGCGTGCCCAGGCCGCTATGGCTGGATTCGTGACCTTCTCTCTTGGAATATTGGGCTTGACTGGTATTGCTTTTTTAACCAGGGATTTCTCATGGAGAACTCTGTATTTATGGACTTCAGTTCCGGGAATTATAAGTTCCGTACTGTGTTATCTCTTTCTATACGAGTCCCCTCGATGGCTTCTCATGCAGGGACGAGAAAAGGATGCCATGGCCGTCTTAAGAGGCCTAGGATCTGATACCATAATTAGCCCGAGCTTACTAAATGCCAAAACCGAACAAAAACTACCTAAAACAAATCCTTTCATTTCCCTTAAGATTCTACTCAGTAGACGATGGGCTGTGAAACGTTTGATAGCGTCCATGTTACTAGCTTTTGGCATCGGATTGATATTTTTTGGTATGTTCTTGGGTGTTGGAAACTTGGGTTTCGATATCTACTTGACCTCTGTATTCAATGCAATACTCACCCTTTTTTCTTATCTTCTCACTTTCCTTTGGTGGATTCAACACTGCAACCGTAGAAGCTCTTTACTCGGGTTCTGCACGATCAGTGGAGCAACATGCTTAATCTTTTCAGTCATGGGAACTAGCCATAAGGGTATACTCATTTCGCTAGAAATAGTATCTCTATTTTGTGCTTCTATGGCTAACAATCTGGTATTAATGTACATGGTAGAGCTCTTTCCGACATGCGTTAGAAATTCTGGTTCGTCTCTAGTAAGGCAGGCCATGATCTTAGGCTCAGTTTTTGATCCGATGCTGGTTATGTTAGGAACGAAAAACATTATTTACTCGTATGGAACATTCGGGTTGGTGATGCTACTGTGTGGGTTTCTGGTTCTCTGGCTTTCAGAAACTAGGGGTAAGGTACTTTGCGATACCATGGAGGAGCAAGAGTTAGTCGACCAGGACACGAAGTTACTTTTCTGATGACATTGCAGGAATAGCGATGTATTGTTTCGATAATTGAGAAACTGATGGTTAATATTTCCGATGTAGCTAAAGAGCGATTTGTACAACTGTTTGATTTGAATTATTATGAAATACTGTTATGTCTGTATATAAAAATGGTTCTGTAGATTGGTCGTGTTTCTTTTATTGATGAAGTAGCAGTCATTCAAGGCAATTATTGTCGAGTATGTAATTTTCCGTTTGTGGCTCCGAGAGCAACCTATTTACTTTGTTATTTTCAAATCATTGGAAGACCTGCAACACTTCTTGGAGCGCAGGTTACAAACAGATGTGCAAAGATATGCTGCACTTTTCTGAGCAGAAAGTAATCCCGAATACTCTTCATACTGAACTACGAAACCCGTTCCATTCCGAATAATTAACTGGGCTGAATGGCTGAACCTCATATAGTGTTTTCTTTTTTATTACTCCCTCCCATTCTTAATAAATTTTTCGTCAATTCATAATACATTTTTTTATTTTTTTTTTATTTTTTTTTTTTTTTTTTATTTTTTTTTTTTTTGCGGGTGGGGTAGTGTGTTGTGTTTTCCAAATTCAATTGCAGGTAGGGTAGTGTATTTTATATGGTAAAAATTTACTTTCTAATTCTTGTTTAAAGAAGAAATAACCCATTAAAACCTAAATAATGGTAATATCTTGTTAATTTTACCATATTACGTCCGAAAAACCAACGTAATTAAATAGTTTTGATTTTTTGGAAAAGTACAAAACCCCAGTGTTTCACCCGTAAGCTCTGCTCTCACCTCCCGAGCCTCCTCCCATGGTAAACCCTAATTTTCTTTCATTCATCTTTATTTATTCTTTTACTGTTTTACCCAAACCCTAATTTTCTATTTATTTTACTATTTATGTCTTCTTGTAAAAAATTAATTGAATTAGTTTGAGTTTGGACGTCGTTAATTTAGGGTATCGTTTGCTCCAATTGATTTTATTATTGAAATTTTTGCAGGCACTTCATTAAATATTAAAATTAAAATATAGTTTTAATCTAATTTCATGGACTTGGAGAAGGACAAGGGAGTTAGCAGATTTGCTCTCTCACCCGGCCCTTTAGTACACATAATTTCGGTTACCGTTCACCCGAATACGAAGAAGCATGGAACGTTTGCTATTTATGGAAATATAAATGCCGAGTTCTGGGATTCCGTATATGGTCGTATGGTGGACGTCGATATTTACACCCGTTTCCGAAATTTTCTATCGATCCTGATGAAGCATTCGTCCCAATGTTTAGAGCTAGGATATATGTGAAACTATTTGATGGGACGGACAATATATTTATGCAAGAGTCGTTTACTTTGGAGGATACCGATATGGGAGGTTGTAACGAACAAGTCAAATCTATGAGCATATGCTCTCAACAAGGATTACTCACCTTTCGCTACGTTGCAATTCCTCTGGGGATTAATTTCTTCTTTAATTTTAATTAAAATTCATTATTAGGGATCTCCGTGTCCACAAGAACAAGCCAGCGATATCTGAAGCCGTGAAGATTTTCTCGGTTGTGATAATTAGTCAAGACAATTTAAAAGAAATACAAATTCATGGTTCAATTGAACTATTATCCAACGACGAAAAAGTCTGTTATATTTTCAAAAGAGATGCAAATGATGCTTTGAAATTAACACAAGATACGAGATCATCATTGATATTTGACGGTTCCAGGAAATATGATGATTGCAGCACGTTGGAGCTGAGATTTGACATAAAAGATGTTGATAATCATATAGTTATCAAAGGTTTTAAAGAGTGGGATGAGTCGAAACTTGAGTATTGGCGTGACCAGCAGTTGTGTTGTTTCGTTCAAGGTAATAATGGATTTGCAGCAGTGCACTATTCAATTTTCCCACGCGCAGTTGCAGCCGTGATTAAGATTTCTGTAAATCTAAAAGCGGGTTCAAATTTGGATTTGGGACAATATGGGATTTATGGTAGTCTTATTTCTCAATATCGCGACTTTGACTACTCTTCGCGTTATAACAAAGATTACTACCGAGTAGTGTTGTTTGAGAGGATTCGAGATAAAGCAATACAACTAGGCCTTGATGGATCAATACCACTTTCAAGGTCTATGCTTGTTGTACCGTCCTATACTTCTCTTATTATCAATCTCGACTTATCAATTGGAGCATCCGGCCTGAATTTGTCATATGTCAAAGAGATTGAGATTGGAGAAGATTGCAAGACCATCGAGACAAATGAGCTTCTTCTTCGTATCCACGTAGATTGGTGCGAGATTAAATAAGTGACCGTTTATGTGCCTTTGCACGACAGTAATAATGTATTTACATTTCATATGGACTCGTCTCTTGATAATATTGTTATCGATCTTATATTATGAGTAGTTTCGACTTCCTGGATGTTTCGAGTGGTTGGCTCTTTCGTCTAAATTTAAATAAATATGTGATTGTTAATGTTATTACACTTCCCTAGTTGACTGAGGATATTAAAAAGAATGCAAGAGCCATGAGATTTTGTAAATTAAAGTATTGTTACAGGTGATATGTCATGTTTATTTGTTTACAGTCTAGTTGCAATTTCCTGCAAGTCTGTTAATTCCTGAAAAATTAGCCGATAATAGTGTATTACATCCGCGACATTAACAATTTAACACAATCGCCTTAAAAGCCCCTCCATTCCGGGTAATAATTTACAATTGCTTTATACACGTTATTAAGTTAAGGAGAGAGGAATGTGTTTATAATTATTAAAAAATCAAAAGCACCTTAAAATGAGGAGAAATGTAATGGTCCTCAACCACATGAGTTGATTTATTTACTAGTAAAGAAAAGTGTCATTGGCTGATACACTTTAAATAGGAAAGTATAAACTATTGACCGGACGGGAGGAGTATAAGCTTAATAGAGCTGTCACAAGGTATCTTGCATGTGTTATGGAGGTTTAAGTAGTTAAGTTTACTTAATTCTGCATGATTTGCACATCAGAATACTAAAGAGAACACTACTTTAATTTTCAAGTATTTCTTGCAAGGAATGTGCACAATAATTTTCTAATCTCAATCTTTGCCCTTTGGGATTTATTTTTTTCCTACCAAACTTTATTCTTTTGGTCTTGATTTAAAGTTATCTTATCTACAATCGCGACAATCTCTTTCCGGGTACGTAAGTCAAGTTAATGGGTAGACTTTCCCAAGTTGGATTTTTCATTCGGAAGAGTTAAAAGCAGGGTCATCGGATTCGCTCATGTACCGTACGAATCACGAATTGTTAAAGAGCGAATTCTATCCCGTTGTTTATGATAATACATATAACACACATTCTAAAAGAGCGAATAACGAATCACTAAGGGCGTATTCATAGTGGATCCGGTAAGCCATGATAGATGAACCATCTCAACCAAAACCTTAAGGTGACGGTTGAGGCCCAACTATTATAAATATTCCTATTAAGCCAAACCCTGAGAACGCGTTTAAGAGATGAGATGCCTACCACTCACAAGTCACACCAGGCCATCTCGGACTTATGGAATCGGTTTTCAAATGACTCATAATAAAAATTGCGTCGAGAATTACATCAACCACTACTAGTATAAGATTATACTCCGTAAGAGTTATCATAAGGTGTAGATGTATTACACAATTGGACCAACTAGGAATTTTGCATAACTCATATTGGTGACATAGACTGCAGCAACTAGAGCTGTTTTATGTTTACTTTAATTCTGCATGGTTTGCACATCAGAAGACTTTATTTTTTGTAGTGTTTTGTGTGCGGAATGTGAATATTATTTTTCTGATTCCAAAATATATAAATTTTGATGATGTCACATTTTTTCAGGCTATAAAAATGATGCTTCTGTACTACAGTTGGGGTATGTTGAGCTTCATTCGGATATCCGAAACCTAACATTGGTAAGTAGAAGTTCCAACTATCTTCCTTAACTGTTTTTTTCTGATTTCATATATATTTGCATTGTTTTACTTCAAATGGATATTTTTTGAGCGATGATTCCTGTTAGCCAACCTGAATTATTTTGGGACTAATGCTTGTTCTTTTGTACTGTATGTCATATTTTTTTGGATATTCTCTCGTGTACCCCTGAACTTTTTCGTTTTCTAAGGTATACCACTCGTTTTTCACAAAAAAAAACTTTGACCGACAATCATTCTCTATTACGAGTTCAGAAAGCGGCAATTTTTTTCTTCAAACCAATATATCGCCAAGGCCTCGAATTTGAAAAAAAAAATTCACCGCTTTTTGAACTTGTAGCTGATAGTTATGACTGGTCAAAGATTTTTAACGAATAAACTTTGACCGACCATAATTTCCGACTACGAGTTGAGACGTCAGTGAATTCTTTTTCAAACTGAAGACCTCCTAAAGACGGTCAATTTGAAAAAAAAGTTTATCGTATTCTGAACTTGTAGCCAAGAGTTCTTGACTGTCAAAGTTTTTTTTTGCAAAAAAAAGAGGGGTACATCTTAGAAAATGAAAAAATTGAAGGGTATACGAGAGAATATCCCTTGATGTTTTTAAGCGATGATTCATGTCAGCCAACCCGAATTATGTTGGGACTAATGCTTGTTCTTTTGTGGTGTTTCTCCTGAAAAACCTTGTAGGAAAGAAGCAAGACAGTCCTGGTCTAACAAATTGATCGGTCATGGAGCGGGACGAGCATAAGGCGGAAGAAGAGATCACAGCTCCATTGATACTGTCCTTGGATGACGTAATTCAGCAGAGCATTGGACGTCTAAATTTGACACAAATCCTGCAAACCTTCCTGGTTTCAATGCCGTCTTTCTTTGACAATCAACAAACCTTCATCAGTGTCTTTACTCATGCACAACCAACATGGCATTGCACCAGTAACAACTCCTCCTCCTCCTCCTCCTCCTGCACGCCCACGTCCAACCTATGCGACCTATCCAAGACCGACTGGACTTGGGATTCCGGAAATGTCCACACTTCAATCATATCAGAGTGGGACCTACAATGTGCCAGCTCAATATTTGCCGGCATGCCAGCAACTTCCTACTTTACTGGTTGCTTATTAGGTGGCGTGGTGCTGGCAACGTTAGGTGATTCATCGTTTGGACGAAAAAACCTGCTGACAATCTCAACCCTGGTCATGTCCCTAGCAGCTTTCGCTTCCTCGTTCTCTCCTAATATTTGGGTGTACTCAGTTTTCCGTTTTTTCTGTGGGGCCGGGCGCGCGTCAATAGGAACATGTGCCCTGGTCCTCTTAACGGAAAGAGTTGGGAAAAAATCCCGCCCCCAGGCGACCATGATTGGATTCACCTGTTTCTCTCTTGGGATGTTAAGCTTGAGTGGGATCGCTATTTTAACCAGAGGACTTTCATGGAGAGCTATGTATCTTTGGACTTCAATTCCGGGAATTATATGCGCGATACTGTGTCATTTCTGTCTGTATGATTCCCCTAGATGGCTGTTCATGCATGGCCGAGGAAAGGATGCCATGGAGGTGTTAAGATGTCTAGGAGATGTCAGTCAAATTATACCGCGCTTGTCAAACATTGAAACAGTACAGAAGGTAGCTAACACTAGCACGAATCCCTTCATTTCTTTCATGGTCATACTGAGTAGACGATGGGCTGTGAAGCGACTGCTAGCAATAATGTTTTTAGCTTTTGGTATCGGAATGATGTACTTTGGAATGTTCTTGGGTGTCGAAAACTTGGGTTACAATATCTACTTAACCCTGGTATTCCATTCACTTCTGTCGCTGTCGTCTTACGTACTGTTTTTCCTCTGGTGGATGCAAAACTGCAATAGAAAAACCTCTTTACTCGGTTTCTGCACTATCAGCGGAGCACTGAGCATCGCGATGTCATTGTTAGGCAAAGACGATAATCTAATGCTTATCGCGCTGGAGTTGGTGTCGCTGTTTTGCGCCTGTATGGCGTATAATATGGTGCTGATGTACATGGTAGAGCTGTTTCCGACCTGTGTAAGAAATTCAACGTCGTCTTTGGTAAGGCAGTCTATGATCTTAGGGTCGGTTTTTGATCCAATGTTGATTCTAGTTGGAAGGGATAATATGATCTACTCTTATGGCGTTTTCGGGTTGGTAATGCTTCTCTGTGGGTTCTTGGTGCTGTGTTTGCCAGAAACTAAGGGTAAGGTGTTGTATGATACTATGGAGGAGCAAGAGTTTGACAGTGACAACAAGCTCATTCTTTGAGTAATTTGTATACTCTTTCTTTCCGTCCCAGTCATTTGTTTACCTTTTATATTTATTATGAGGGAGTAATTCCTAATGATATTCCTTTAAAATGGAATCATTGAATGCTAGAAAAATAAATAGTACTATCAAGCATGTGTATAATGTATATTGTATATATGTACCATTTCCTAAGGAGTCAATGGTTTAGTAATGCTTTGGTTTGTAATTTATAATGAAATAAAAGCAAAATAGTGGTTTTTTGTTTGTTTATTAGTAAAGCACTTGTTCTTGATGCACTTTTCAATGCAATTTTCATTATGAGTAATTCAAGAAAAAGTTTTTGTTGTTAATATATGAGTAAGATTGTGGGCATCTATTCTCCTTTCCATGTCACTTGTAGAAGACCTCGAGACATTGAGATAATAATGACAATACTTCTAAATTAATAGTCGAGTTTGGGTAAGATGTGTCATGTATTCGGGTCATTCATGTTTTGATTTTATTTCCGGATTAGTTATATAGGTTATTTTGCATTTTCTTGTATAGGTCATTCAGGTCGAGTCTTTCGGAAAGGGTATGTGATTAAGGACAATTTTATATAAAAATGTTTTACAATTTATCTTCTATTATAACTTAAATAACATTAAATTTGATTTCAAATCCACCATTTAAGTCTTTTAAAACCGGTTATTTTCAGATCAAGTGGTTTGAGTTAGATGGTAAATCATCATGTGGGTCAATTAAAATCTAACACGAGGATTGTTATCTACCTTCTCCTATCTACGGGGGTGTTTGGCCAAGTTTAAAAAGTGTTTTTGTAAATGTAAAAGGAGAAATTTGGCCAAACACTATATTTTTAGAGATTGTAAAACTACTTTTAAAAAGTCAAAACCTAAAAAAAAGCCCCTAGAAACAGAAGCACTAAATTGCTGCTTCTGCTTCTGTTTCCCACTGATTCCACAAATATTGAGCGCCAAAACCAATTTTTTTTTACCGCCATTAATATACAACAAACCCTTTCTTATACCCTTATATATTTCATTGCTATAGAACTCAATTTTTCTCTCCTTTCAAATTTGTTGATCTGCTTCTTTAATTATTCTCTATAATACCAGGTAATCATCTATTCCTTTAATTATTTTTTAGTTTATCTGTATTGTTAAATCGTCAAAGGGATGTTGAATAATTATGGTGATGTATTTTACTTTTTTATTTTGATCTAGTAGTATTTGATTAAGTTGAAGAAATTGAAGAAAATAGGTTAGCACCCATCAAATCTTTCGAATCACTCCTCGCCAAGAAAATAGGTTTTTCAAAATGTTTTCTTGTAGCATGATTCAGATAGGAGGTTGGGTAGACTCCCCTCCCTTGTAAATTACTCTGTATGTATTTTGCTTTTGATTGTGATCTAATATTACTATACACACTCTGCATGATTTATGCCTAATCTCCAATATTCAAGCCCTGCACCTAATTTTTTTGTCAAAATTTCAAGTCGTCCTCCCATTTGTATGTCAAGATTACCGACTGCCATTGTCAGTAGAAGATGTATAGTGCTAAACTCTTCATGTATAGGTAAGGTCTTTGTTAGGCCTGCTTCAAGTCTTCAAGAGCCTTTGTTTAATCAAAGCGTCTTGCTTGTGACGGACTAATCCCGTCACAAGCTGAAGACCTCTCACAAAAAGGGAGAGGGGACAAGGTGGGGCACCCCCAATGTGCTTCCCACTCACCTCTCATTGGGTTTTTTGTGAAAGGAAACGGTATCCGTCACAAGCTTGTGACGGATATCGCCGTCTTCAATGATATTTTGTGTTGTTTAATTTACTAGATTGCTTTTCCCTGTTAATTATAATCTTTTTGACCTTGACTTGGGTCAAGCTGCCAAGCTGCTTCAACTGTGCATAATTTTCTATCTTTTTCTTTGTTCTTTGAAAAAGCAGCCCAAATGATTGTGCTAGTTTTATTTGATAAGGGGTCGGAAGTCGGAACGCTAGTCTAGTCTTTGTGCCTCTCCTTGCTTGTTCTATAATTTAAATTTGAGTCATTAACAATTAACATCCTTACGTTAGTCTTAAATGGGCAACATCTATGAGATACTATTGTTCAACACTAAGGTAAGGCTGATACAAATTTGACTCCGTTTTTCAAGTAGTCTCTCTTAAGACGATGTATATCCGTCTTAAGGTTAAATAAATCAATTAGTGTCCCATTTGTATGAATTGAATGGTCAAAATATTATAGCTAGAAATGTAGAAAGGCAGCTCCTATTTCTCTGATTTCCTGGAGGAGTTTGGCCAGGTTTAAAGTTGGTAATTCATCTCTGCCATTGTGCATTAGTCATCCACTCATCCAAGCATCTTGCTCATCTCATTCTTTGCTTAATACGAGTAATATTAGTACAGAAATGGACTCAAAGATTGATTTTCTGGATTGGATTACTTTTCTGTAAAATAATGTACTTTCTATAACTTTGTGCCATCTCTCACACTTTTTTCTAGCTTTCTTCCTTTTAAATGACTCAGATTAAAATGGAGTCAAAATGTATATGTTCAGTTTACTACACAATGGCTTTAATGGTGTCTTAAGTTCAATGAATGATTGTTCGTATGGCTGTCAACTTGTACAAATGGAATCTATTCTATTGACTGAAAATCTTTGTTTGTTTCATACTAGAAAACTACTATCATCAAGCTATGAATCATCAGTTTGCATCGACTCAACAATTTGCATCTGAAGAGATGAATAATGATTCCAATATGCGATTTTTGGCTAGAGCATCACTAGAAAGGGTAAATACTTTATCCTATTATCTCTAACTTTTCAAAGTGCGATAGTAGTAACATTTTATTCGTTTTTAAACTCTACCATTTAGGTGAAACAACCTGTTCGTCATAGTGTCCGTGATTTTCCTTCATCCCAAACTTTCACTGGACTGTTGACTTCTCATATGAACGATGAGGTAAATGTTCTATGTAGCTGAAAAATGATTTACGTATTTAAAATTGTATATAGTTCAAATAGAAATGTTGTCTTGAACACGATTGTGAATGTAAATTGCATTAGGCATGTAATCAAAAGATGACAAAAGGTCAACCTCGAGCACCTACTGGTACGTCAAACTTTGTAACGAAAAAGGAGAAGGCAAATTGGGATCATTTAACAACAAAGATATTTTGTGAAGTGTGTGCTGAGGAGGTACATGCTGGAAATAGGCCTAACACACACTTCAATAGGGTAGGATGGGAAAATGTAGTTAATAAGTTTCAGCGTAGAACTAGAAGAAAGTATGACCAGAAGCAATTAAAGAACAAATGGGAATCTTTGAAAAATCAGTATAAGGCATGGCAGCAATTAATTGGTTCCGAGACTGGATTAGGATGGGACCATAACAAGGGAACTGTGGATGCTGATGATGCATGGTGGGCCGAAAAAGAAAAGGTTAGTTTACTAAAGTAACTACTATGAGTACCTCAATACCATCTTCACTACCATTAGACTTGGAATTTTGTCTTGTAAGACTTAGAAGATATTATTTTAAACATTGCAGGTTGATCCTGAGGTTGCTAGCTTTCGGCATAATGGTATTGACAATTTAACTGAGATGGAAGTAATGTTTTCTAAGACATTTGCAACTGGTGATAATTCATTCAATCCGTACATGGTGACTGAGACGGAAGATGACGAAGGTTATGATGCAAGTAATGACGTTTTTAATGATAATATGGTAGGTGATGAGAGTAATGTTGACTTGGAGAACATTGAGGTAAGTAATGATTTGCCCTTAGAAAAAGACCACCAGCATGTTAAGAAGAGAAAAGAAACAGCTGAAAATGACAGGAAAAGTCATATAACACGTAAGGGTAAGAAATCAAAAGTGAGTACCGCCTTGGTAATGCAAAGTCAGCTGGACAGAATTTGTACTGTGATGGAGTCTACAGTTGCTAACAGTCAAACAAAGGATCAATCTGGATATAGTATTAGCGAGTGCATAACTGTGTTAAAAAAGATCCCGTCAATTCAGCCTAGAAGTGAATTGTTCATGTTGGGTACCCGTTTATTTGTTAAGCGCGAGTACAGAGAAATATTTATTGCACTTGAAGAAGATGATCTTCGAGTTAATTGGTTGGACGAAGAGCTTAAAAGAGAGAAAAATCACACTCCACGCCGCTAGATTCTACTTGTGCTATCTTATCATGTTTACCATTGTTTTTCGTTAATTCCAAGTTTTTGCTTTTGATTTCCCGATTTGTAGAAGTATGACAGTTGACATTTCTTTCAATTTCGGGTGAATTAATAATATTCTTCTTGTTGTTTGACTTGTTGGCAAATTTATGTCTTTGCTCTTAGTGTGTCAGCCTTGGGATTCTTCTATATCACTCTACCTTGTATTTAGTTTGTCCGTACTATAATTTCATTGTCAAGTAGCGTAGGAGTTCAAATTAAAGAGATCAGTTGTCTTTTTTTTTTTTCATTGTCTTGCAGGTTGACAGAGTTGGTGCAACAGTGTAATAATTTTTGTTGAATTCTTGAGTGGAGTATGACATTTAGTTCTTATTGTATAAAGTTATTATCATCTATTTACCTTTTAATCTTTATTTTTTTTAGTTTGCTGAAGATGATAGAGTTGAGGAAGTGAACAAAGATGTGGAAGAAAACGAAACGGGTAATAATGAGAATAATGAAGAACAATCGGATATCGAGTCAATGAGTGAAGATGAGGCAGCTGAGGAAGATCAGGACATGGATGGTGAAATATTGCTTCAGCAAACCCATGAAAAATTAATGATGTATGTGCTTGCTACCTTGGGATTGATTGTGTGCATACAATACTACCTTAAATATATTTATAAGCAAAACATAAGGACTTCAATTTGCTCAGGTTGGCAATTTGTGATTGAAGTGCTAAATACACCGGGTGAAAGCTACAGGACGTTTAGAATGGAGTCACATGTCTTTATAAGATTAGCTGAATTATTAGTGACTAAGTATGGATTACATCCCACTAGAGAGATGCGTGCAGAAGAGGCGCTCGCAATATTTCTTTGGGTTTGTGCACATAATCAATCAAATCGTACTCTCCAAACTAGATTCAAACATTCAGGGGAAACAATTAGTAGAAAGTTTAATGAGGTCTTAACGTCTTTAGTGAAGTTTTCTAGAGACATCATAAGACCGGCTGATTACAATTTTAAAGAAATTCCTAGAAAGATTCGAGATGATTACAAGTTTTGGCCTCATTTCAGAGGGTGCATAGGTGCTATGGATGGTACTCATGTTCGTGCAGTAGTTACACCAAAAGAAGACGAGATCCCTTATATATGTAGAAGGGGTTATGCAACTCAAAATGTCATGGCAATTTGCGATTTTGACATGTTATTCACATTTGTCGAAGCTGGATGGGAAGGGTCTGCACACGATTCTCGAATTCTCACTGAAACTTTAGCAAAATTAAAAGGGAAAAATATATTTCCATATCCACCGGAAGGTCAGTTACATAGTTTTTTTTTATCCCTTTCATTTCAATTTATATTTTATTTTATCTTTTAGTACTAAATGTGATTTTCTTTTCAGGTAAGTATTATCTAGTCGATGCAGGTTACTCAAATTCAAAAGGATATTTGGCACCTTTTAAGGGAAAAAATGCACGTTACCATCTTGCTGATTATAAGCGATCGAGTCAACCTCCAACTGGGTATTTTGAAATATTCAATTTTGCACATGCATCTCTTAGAAATGTTATAGAGAGATCATTTGGCGTTTGGAAAAACAGATGGAGAATATTATTTAACATACCCAGTTATAAGTTTTCTACACAATGTAAAATAGTGGTTGTAACTATGGCGCTACATAATTTTATTCGAAAAAATGCGCTGAAAGATGAAGAGTTTGATAAGTGTGACGCAGATCCAAATTATATGCCTAGCGTAGAAGATGATGATGATTTAAATGAGCATGGCGATGAAGATGATTCAGATGAGCATGGCGATGCTGCAGATGATGAAAATATGTCTATTGTTCGTAATTCTATTGCTACGTCTCTTATGAACATGAGATGATCTTAAAATTTTTATTACAAATGTTAACTTTATCTATCTATTTGTTGGCACACTTTTGATTTGACGAGGATGTGTAATCATAATAATTTATTTTCGATATGTCATAATTATATATTTGCTTGAATTTCTTAAGTTGGAGATTAATAATGCAACTTTACCAAAATTTTGATCTTCTTAACCCAAGTTTTCTTATTCAAAAGATGTTATTAATAATGTTAGTTTAAAAAGGAAAAAAAATTGGAAAATAGGAAGTAGGCCAAACACATCCATTTGTTAAGAAACTGTTTTTACAAAAGTTAGGCCAAACACCTACAACTTTTCCAAAAAGTAGTTTATGAAAAAACTCCTTTTAAGAAGTAAAACTCTTTCACATAAACTTGGCCAAACAGCACCTACATTCTCCTCTAATAATCGGTTAAAATATTATATATCTTGGCTCTTCCACCTGCCTTCCGACCCCCTCCCGATATATTTGATATAGATTGTGGTATTTGATATCGATTGTGAGAGGGTACAGAAAAATGTGGAAAAGGAGGTGGGAGGGGAAAGCTGGATAGCAATCCTTATCTAAGAAAGCTCGAGCCAAATTAGAGGTTAATCGGGCCAATTAAAGTTTTGGGTCACATTCGAGTTCTACAATCAACATCAATTTCGGGTCTCGGATCAATTCCGTTCTCCCAGTCACCGAACCCAGCTTGCCATTGAAAATCACCATTTCACAACAAAAGAAGATTTACAGAGAGAAAGAGAAGAAAGAGAAAATGGGTGGTGGACATGGAGATCAAACATACAGAGGAATGACAATACACGCTCCCAAACGCTGGCATTCAGTCACAGGAAAGGGCATGTGTGCTCTTATGTGGTATGAACTTCTCTCTCTTTTCTCCTTTTCCCCTCTTTTTTCTGATCCAATTATTGTTCTTTCTTTATTAATCTCTTGTTATTGAATTTGTTGTTGAAAAAGATCAAATCTTTGTTAGTGTTTTTTTTTATCTGATCATTGTTGCTTGTTGTTTGATGTCTCAATTTGGTGGGTTCATGATTATTTTTTTGCATTTTTGTGGATTTTCAGCTTTTTTTACACAAGAATTTGTGTGAGACGGTTTTTGGGTAACCGGTTTTTTAGTTTTTGCAATCAATTTTTTGTTGGTGGATCCGTTTTATGCTATATTAGTGTAAAACCGATTCATAGGAGACCAATTGTGGGACTGTTGTTTTGTTTGGTTTCGTTGAATGTGTGCGAGAATTGGGTTTTGATTTATATAGAGTTCTGGGTAGTAAATCAGTGATCTTAGTATTGATGCAACAACAACATCATCAGAGCCTTAATCCCGAATTGATTTGGGGTTGATAGATATGAATTGATTTGGGGTTGGCTTTTGGGGGTTTCACTAATTATTGTGTAAAATGGGTTTTTTGGTAACCACTTTTTTTAGTTTTTGTAACCAATTTTTTGTTTGTGGATCCGTTTTATACTGGTAGTGTACTAGTGTATAACTGACTATTCTGACTCATGAAGATCAATTGTGGGAGTTTTGTTTCTTTTCTTTGAATGTGTGTGAGAATTGGGTTTTGATTTATATGGACTTTGGGTAGAATCAGTGATCTTAGTATTGATGCAACAACAATAACAACATCTGAGCATTAATCCCGAGTTGATTTGGGGTTGGCGGACATGAATCTTCCTTTGAAACCGTCATGTACTGGTATAAAATGCTTTCTGATGTAATGGGATAATTGATCTTGGTATAAAATGGTTTCTGATGTAATGGGTATGATTTTTGAGTTTGATTGAATTGTATATCCTTGGAATGTGACCTGCCTATGCCGAAGTCGCAGGCCTTTTTTATTATACAAGGATGTTTGGAGGTAACAAGTAATCCGTATTCCGTATTTGTCTCTGTGTCTCACGGTCCTTGTATCTGAAGAGGGTTTCAAATTTGAAATAGACGAAACGAAATAAAAAAATTATGTGTAGGAAAATTTAATTCTTAGGCTAGTTGTTTGAGGTTGGTGGTAACCTTGTAGGTGCGTGAGTGCATCAAAAATATACTTGCTTTTGTGTTTAATTGTTGATTTCCCCTCAGTTTCTGACTATGCTGCCATTATATCAAAAGAATGAATGATGGTGGATGAATTGAATGCATATGCATGCCAAAATGTCTTCTTTTGGATGAATTGAACGCATATGCACACCAAAATGTCTTCTTTTGTCTGTGATAGTTGCAAAGCTCCTCTCAACTAAGGTTGTCTAATTTTATAAGGATACGTCACATTCAATTCGCAATACGCTTTTCATAGTGTAAATATATATAGATTTTTAATAGAGTTCTGTGATAGAATATGCTATAAACGATTCACGAACTGAGCACTCGACTATTGAGTGTGGGTTAAAGCGTTATCAAATTCAGAGTTAGGTTGTCTGAAAACTATCTTATTGATGTTTCAGGTTCTGGGTACTGTACAGAGCTAAGCAGGATGGCCCCGTTGTGCTGGTAAGCTTAATTTGACTTTTTTCATGATCGTCTCTTTCGGATTTGTCCTGTTAGGTATACTAGAAGGTCTCTTTGTGTTGACTATTGGGCCTGATGGACATTTATGCCTGTTTTAGGGTTGGAGGCATCCCTGGGATGGGCATGACGATCATGGACATGGACACTAGGTGGGTTCTTTTTTGTATTTGCTCAGACTTGTATCCTTTGTGTTGATTTTGCATGTTGTGTGTTGCTAGGTTACATCTGATTTCTCTGTGAATGGAACGTGGGAAACTACCAAACAACGTGAACCACATGACTATAAATTGGCCATGTAATGCGAAATGTTTGACTTGATTTAAAAAAAAAAGTATATTAATCTTCACTGGGGTATTGAGTATTGTAAAACTTACAAGTACAATTAGGCTATTCTTTGTAATGAGACGTGTCTAGAGGATTTACAGCTGATTTGACGTTTCTCATCAGATTTCGGTTGTGTGACTGCAATTCAAGTTCTGGTCCATCTTTGTTCTGCCTTAGGTTGAGTTGGATGTTAGGTGTTTGCTTTACAGAATTACAGGTGACTTTGTTGGTCATATGTCTTAACAGCTACAAATAATGTACTAAAAAAAGGAAAGATTACATGTGGCAAGTTTAAATATGGTCAACTCTAGTTAGTTGGAAGTTTAAAATGGTAACTAGGAGTAGCTCATTTGGAAGCCTATGTAGAATTTGGAATTGGGGAATCTAAATCGAACTTTTTCCTCACCTTTCTTAGAATGAGGGCGCTTTATAAGTATTGGGATGACGATATCAGTTGTTATTTATTCCATTATGGGATACATGGCTTTCATCGGACATGTTATATAGAAGCCATCTGCGCAAAGATATTGGATAGCATCCCTCTATAGGCAGATTATATTTGCATATAAGTACAACATTTAGAACGAAAAAAAATGTAGGCGGCTCTCAGTTTTCATTTTTTTAATGACATCAGCCTACCAGGACACTAAACTTGTCTTAGCAAACAAAAAGTAGAACTTGTTGCTGCATGGCTGAAGGTGCTGACAATCTGACATGGGACGAATCAATCAACACCTTAAACTTTTGGACTTTGGAGTACTGTAGCATCTAGACTGATACAATCACCCTGTACAAAATATTCGGTGTTTTATGTTTCCTCCGTGCGCAGTTGCACACTCAAAGCTCCCTTTTGACTCGATAGTTGTGGCTTGTGGAGGTTGCCTTTATCAGAATCTTGTTTACAGAATGATAATACGAGTCTTTGTGTAGACCAACGTCCCTTTTGTACTAGTACTAGTAGTGTAGGAGTCAGCGCTGAAAGTTACGGGGGCTAAAACATAAATTGAATAGTATAGGTTGGATAAATTAGTAATGTAGTGAAGTAACGTAGAAAAAACATAATTTACTAGCCCCCTCTCTCCACTTTTGTGTGCTAGTGGTCATAAACTAATGGTCATGGGACATAGCCCACATAGGCACTTAGCATCTCAGTTTAATGGGCTTGTCTTCACCCACTTTTCAACTAGGTAATGTTCGAACTGTTTTCAAGTATAAACTAGGCATTGTAGAACTTTTTTCTTCTTACGTGACTGCTTAATTCACTTGTGTCATTGTGTAGCATTTGCTCTTTTAGTAAATGTGCTTGAGCATGTCCTTTTGGGGTGAAAAGGAAGCCTTTAGGGCACTTTTAAAGTCGACGAGGTTTAAATCAAGGATCATGATTGACACCTCTTACTGACTTGAGTAGCACGTGACGGATCATGTTGATGTCGGACTGTGCCAAAGTTTTGATATGTTGCATCTGAGATCAGAGAGTGCAAGTGAGGCTCACTTGCTTTTCATTTGCGATTTTCAGGCGTGTAACCGTATTGCTGGATGGAGAGGCAATGCTTTCAGAGCCCCTTCATGAATGTAATATCAGACATATGGTCCATCAGCTGAATAATGTGAAATTTGTTTTGGTTGAACTTCTTGAGCTGAATAATTTGTGACCAAACTTTTGCGGTTGCGCTGTTCTTTTCTTCTTTTTTTTATCTATGTTCCGACTTCCAATTGAATAAGTTCATCTCATAAGGTCATCTTTTTACAAGTTAGAAAGTGTTTTCCTTGATTTATGCAATTTGACTTTCAGAATGATTGTTGGTTTCTTTGATTGCGGTGTTACTGAGCCATAAATCCTCCATGCCCAAAAGATCGATTTAATATCTAGTTGGGTTAAGTTATATGTCGAAGGAGTATAATATGCTGACTACCATGTTATATTGAAAATGACCAGCCTTTTCGGCAGGGGCGGATGCAGGATTTTACTTGAGGGAGGGCACCAGAAATTTTTTTTACTAAAACAATATTTGGTTTTGCATTTTTTTTCCAACAAGTACATTAAATGTGTGTATA
This sequence comes from Silene latifolia, assembly GCF_048544455.1. Classification (NCBI taxonomy): domain Eukaryota; kingdom Viridiplantae; phylum Streptophyta; class Magnoliopsida; order Caryophyllales; family Caryophyllaceae; genus Silene; species Silene latifolia. Next base: position 6,583,190 of record NC_133536.1, read on the forward strand.
TTATGGTTAGTATCTATTTGAATTTTGATATTATAATGCATTTCACTACGATAATAAGAAAACCAAAAATTAATGCTAAATTAATGATCTTGGTGGGATTTGAACCTGAGTGATCTTGTTTGGATATTAAAGCTTTAACCATTGAACCATTTAAAAGATTAATGTTATTAATAAGTATCAATAAGAACTTATTTCTAAAATTTCAGGGCTGGCACTTGCCCTCCCATTACACCCCCCTAATCCGCCCCTGCTTTTCGGGATCAACAAAACTTGAGACAGACGATCTTACAGCATTATTGGTCAATATGATTAACTAATGGGTGATTGGTTTTGTCTCACCCTTTTATTGAGTGAGATCGTCTCCGGTGAAATGAGCTCTTTAAAGTTTAGGAAGTACCAATATGAAACCAGTAGACCGAGTATGAAATCGTTTCATACATTGTTTCTGTGAAATGTGGTATCAGTGTTTTATGCTGGCCGTTCCACAAGCCGGTTAGGGTTTTCAGAAGATTGATATTTATGCAGTTGGTGTTCAAGTTAGTTACCCATGTGGTAAGAAATGTATTGGTACTCTGAAGAAAATACGATGCCTTTATTTTATTTCAAACAGAACATACATGGATTAGCCATACAGCAGGTGTTAATATTACAGTTCATCAATTCCTGAAGTATCAGCAATCTTTGGCTTGATGTAACTCAAGATGCCAATGTCAGGCTTTATTTCATCGACGTTTTTTACTGTCCAATACTTGGTTGGGTTTTCAGCAACCTGTATATCAATTGGTGTTTGAAAGACGCCAGCGTTAGAACCGACAATCTGCACTGAAAGTTTATCCCACTTGGTGACCAAGCTAGCCACCTCAACATCACTCGGGAGCTGTTTGACAGTCTTCTGCTCGATATATTTGAACCGTGCTGCTTCCGCAGCCATCTCAATGCTGTACAGAAGAAACAAAGCCTGTGTTTTCTTGAAGTCTCCTTGTGTTGTGCTCTTACCGTATGCATTTCTCATGGCATCATCCAGGTTTGGTAATCGGAACTCCAGTTGTTTGATTTCTTTCCCTGCTGCACCTTCAATGCTTGCATAGTCATGATCGCATTTCATTAATTCCTTTGCAATCCCCTTGACATCAGGGAAAACTTCTCCTGCGACTATTAATTCCTTAAAATAAAAAGCTCGGTCTTTGCCCTTGTCGTCTTTATCGTGATATGCAACTAAGTATAAGTCTGCTGTTTTCAGTTGCAGGGTTACTGAGATGGCTGCTGTTGCGCCCCGTGCTATAGCATTGACTTGAATGTACAAGTATTTTTTTCTTGACGTCGGTGGCAGGTGGTTTTATGATAGGTAAGCCATAGTAACTCCTTGTAGGATCCTTGACTTCATTTCGCACTTGTGTCACGAATGTTTCATAGTTTGCTGGTGTGTTTAAGTCGAAAATGATGTCACATGTCGCTGGCATGACCACCATCATGCATATTGTGACCATCTTCACAACTAATAACAAATTCATAGTGATTTCTTTCTGCACTTTGCTGCTTAGCCTGCAACTGCAGTGTACAATTGCCTTGCGTTAGAGATTGAACATCTGAATTGTCGAGTCTGAGTTTTTCTGAGTTCTTTTATTTTACTTTTCGAAATCAAAGTTGTAAACTTGTAGTATTTGACCACAAACTTGAAATTAAAAAAAAATATAACGAATTCTAATAAGATATTGAAATATTTACACTTGTAAAACAAATTTACTTTTTGCAAAAAATAAAAATAAAAATAAAAAAAATAAATAGTTTGGTAGATTTAATAGTCACGTGTGGCCATTTTTATCTGTTTTGTCAGCATTTACTTTTTTTGCAAAAGAAATTTGATGCAATATCTACCTTTTGTACTAAATGATCTAATGACAAATTCTTGTTTTAGACGGGTGTATATGTCTAACTTAAACTTAAAACGGGTCAAATAATATAAACAAGACAACCAGAAAGCACAAGGAAAAGCAAAAGATTTGTCACTGTCACTGACATTTGCTTTTTGCTATGGGTGGTTTTCAATTTTTCGTATTTTTATATCAATTTCGGCTATATATATAGTAGGGTAACTCAAATATTTGCAAAACATCAATTAATTTATTTTTTAACTTATTCAAGATCAAATTTTGATAAATTTGACCTTAAAAATGGGAAAAATAAATGTGTTGGAGGGAGTACAAATTTCTTTCTATAGCAAGGTACTAAAATAGAGTTCCTCTAATAAATCGTGGAGAACATACTCCTAAGAAGGAAATCTTTTCAATTCATCGCAATTTTAAAAATAAAAAACTCCCCTTTTATAGTTTATTTGTATATAATATAATTGTATATTAAGGGGAAAAAAAATTATACAAGAAATGTTTGGTCGATTGCGGTCGAAATTGACGTTAAAAATTGTTAAATAAAGTATGATGAATTGATGAATGACTTACAGTTTACTGCTGGACTTGAATTTGTTTGTATGAGAGATTACAACGTTGGATTATTGATTAATTCACTTGTACTCTTTTTGTGTGTGTACTCGACACTGAATTTATTTGCTTAAATAGGCATTATAATCATGTTAAATATATTAAAAATAGTACGATAATTATTTTAACTTGTTATTTTCACGTGTAAATTTACTCGTTTTCCTTGAACTTTCATGCACATGTAATTTGTACGATTTCAATATATAATTCTCCTAGGATCAATGATTAGAAATTTAATATTAATGATAGTTATCTAGACACGTCTTACTTGTACCAATTAATACTGAGTTAAGTTATGACTCAAATTCGTTTAGATGGTCGTGTGCTTGTCTACGTGTCAGATTTGATTATTTTACGAAAAAGTATGTATATTTTGGCTGATGTCGAGTGCGACAAATTGAGAAAAGTCGGAGTAACATAGCTATTGGGTATTGTTTTCTTCATTTCTTTTTTTTTTTTCAAGAAATCGGCTTTTCGACCATATTTCAGGAGACACGAAAAAGGGATAAAGGATCCAAATTCCGACCTAATATTTCATTTGTTTTCTGGATGAATACTGTCGTGTAATAGGATTCAACATGTGAAGATTAATGATAGTATTTTTTTTTTCTTTTCTGACAAAGACAAATTAAAATACTCTTGAGCGAAATTGCCAATGAATTATTGGTTACCGAATCTTTGAACTTTATATTTTTCAAGGCAGTTTCATCAAAAAAATGTCATTTTCATCGTACAATTATTTAATTAATTTTCTCTTTTGTGTGGCTGCTTAAGGGTTAATGATCATTAACAGTTTTCCATGCTCGCCGTTATGGTGTAGTGGCGTTTGCTCCTATATTTGGAATTTCCGTATGTGGAATCTCACATGTGATTAGGGATGTCAATGGATCGGGTTCGGGTCGGGTGAAGCCTCATCCGTCATCCATCCGTTCTTTTAAAATCTCATCCAACCCGTCCGTCATCCATGAAACATATCATCCATTATCCATCCATCCATCATCCATGGATGAAACGGATGGATCGGGTGATAAACGGGTGTTGCGTATTTATATGTTTCAAGTTAAAAAAAATGATGATTTTTTATTCTCTACAAAAATAAAGTTAGATTATTATTTTAGTTTAACTTTCAAGTGGGTAGGTTCACAAAATAGTTATATTGAAAGTATAAAAATATGACAATTTGAATCTTTTATATCTTAATAATGTGTTATTTGTAAAAAAAAACATTAAATAAAAAGTAATATAATCGGGTGATGGATGGATGGCGGGTGAAATTTCTTCATCCAACCCATCCGTCATCCGTTTCATCCGTCATCCATCCATCATCCATTTAAGTCGGGTTTTCATCCATCTTTTAGGATCGGGTGGATCAGATTTTGATGGATGCGAGTGAAATTGACATCCCTACATGTGATACTTATCGAGCTAGCCAAAGATCTGTTCTGCAGGCTGTTAACTCAAACAGTTTGATCAACAGCATTACAGTCCTTCAGTGTTCGGACTCTTTACCAGCTTTGACTTCGTGTAGCTTAAGATGTTAATATAATATTACTAATACTTCATATGAAACCGTTTTATACAGAGTTCGTTGAAAGTTGTCATTGGTGTTGAACCAATGCAGTGTTGGAAAATAGGGGCTTTTTTATGCCTTGAGTATTTTTCATTTGTCCCACATTGGTAGTGAAAGGCTTGTTTCTTTTGTTTATATAACAACCCTTATCATACCATATCACTAGTGGGTCATGGGAGGCTTTTGTGGAAGCCTTGCGAGGTGCTTAATTCAGCTCGCACGCGCGCGTGCCCGTGCCCGGCCCGGATCCGTGATTTGGGATTTGGCAATCGCCTGCGGCGGGCTGTGCCTATCTTTTTGGGCCAGAGATGCGTGTTTTGTTTTGGATTGAAGTGACCAGGTTCTTAGATAGACAAGTGTCCAGGTACAATGCAATTAAGAGCTGAATCTTTTGAGCTGAATCTTTTGTGTTAATGTTCCTTAATTGTGTCCAGGTACACGTTTTTGGCTCCTCTCCTGCTCCACTTCTCCTATAAATAGGACCTGCCTTTCACTTCAGAATCACACAACAACACTCTTCTCTTCTTCTCGTCTTATTCTTCCTCTATATAATTTCTGGGTAAAGATAAATTCTGTCGTTCCAATGCTCTCAGTCTCGAGTGGGCGCGCCTGAGTGCAGTAGTGTAAATCCTTGGGGAACTACCGGTCATTTGCTGATCGCCACCACGGTCGTACCGGAAATATAGTTTTCAAGGCAGTGGCTCTCATAACACGTCACTACGAATCGGTTATCTCTTTTCCTTTTACATTGTTACTGCAATTTTATTCCAACATGCAGTTCGACCAGTTCAAGTCTCCCAAGACAATCTATTGATGTCTGATTCGGGTTTCAAAAGTACTTAATCCGTATGTAGCAAGAAATGTACTGGGAACAAAATACGATGCCTTGATTTAGCCATAGCCTTTATTTAATTTTCAATAAAACATACGAGTACATTGATTTAGCCATAGAACGGTCTTTCACGAAGTTATTTTCTACGGCTTGATGTATTTTAAGAGGCCAATATCCGGCTTTATATCTGCCACATTCTTTACTTCCAAATATTTGGTTGGGTTTTCAGCAATCTGTACCTCAATAGTTTTTATAAAGTTGCCGTCTTTATCAGCACCAACAATTTGCACTGAAAGTTTATCCCAGAGTAACACCAAGCTAGCGACCTTGACATCGCTTTTTTGCTTATTTACAGTCTTCAGCTCGATATACTTGAACCGTGCTGCCTCTGCTGTCATCTCAATGCTATACAGTAGGAACAAAGCTTGTGCTTGCTTGAAGTCTGCTTGTGTTGTGCTCTTACCATATGCATTTCTCATGGCGTCTTCCAGGTTTGGTAATCGAAACTCTAGGTCTTTGATTTCTTTCTTGGCTGCTGTTTGAATGCTTGGATAGTCGTAACTGCATTTCGTTGGTTCTGGATTAATCCCCTTGACATCAGGGAAAACTTCTGTTTTGTCTATTAAGCCCTTGAAGTAAAAATATCGGTCTTTCCCCGTTGCGTCTTTATCACGATATGCGACTAAATATAAGTCTGCTGTTTTGAGTTGTAGGGTTACTGAGATTGCTGGTAATTTGCCATTTTTTCTAGCATTTACTTGGATGTACAAGTATTTTTTCGTGGAGTCGGGTGCTTTCATAATGGGTAAGCCAAAGTAACTCTTTGTCTTGTCCTGGACTTCACTTCGCACTAGTGCCACGAAGTTTGCATAATTTGTCGGCGTGTTTAAGTCGAAAATTATGTCACAGGTTGCTGGTGCAACCACCATCAGGCATAGTGTAACCACCTTCACTACTAGTAACAAATTCATTGTATTTTCCTTCTTCCGTTCCCCTGCTTTACCTGCAACTTCATTTTACCGTTGCCCTTGTGTTAGAGACCAAACATCTGAATTAGCAAAATTAAGTCGAGGATCGATAATGGATTCATTAGTACTGAAAGGATCCTACAACCGGTTGTAATTACAATTAGATTACTTTTATTGAGCTCCTTTGTAAAGTTTATTGTCCATACCGAGCTCCTTCACAAAGTTACTGCGTCAGCTTAGCTGAGTTTGTAACTTTGCAAAGAAGCTCGGCATGAAGCTGGCTCATTGACTTTACAAAACAGTTCAATAACTTCTGTGGCCGTCACTTTTGCTCCGTTGTTAAATTGGCGACTAGACATTGTAGACGTCTGTTTTAGTCGCCCTTATATAGAGTTGCAGTGAACCAAACAACCCTTTTATATACGAAGTAATTAAATTATACGTTAAGGAAACTAATTATTCAAGAAATTATACTAACGTCAAAAATTGTTAATTAAAGTAAAATGAATTGATGAATGACTTACAGTTTACTATAGCTGCACTTGAAAAGTTTGTACGAGAGATTTGATTACTTGACTTGTACTCTTTTTTTTGTGTTTACTCGACACTAAGTTTATTTGCTTAAATGGGCATTATAATCATTGTTGGATATATTAAAAAAATAAAAATAGTACAGTATGATGTTATTTTAAATTGTTGTTTCACGTGTTAAGTTAGGGCGGCTCGTAACGTGTTCTATTCGGTTCGATTCTCGTTTCTGTTGTTTTTAATAGGTATAATTATAATATTTGGGCATCAACCATCACTTTAAGATTTTGATTTTGATGATTCATCTATCATGTTATCAGAGCTAGGTTGACCTTAGGTCACGGGTTCGACACAGTACGGGAGAGCGAGCCAGGTTGACCTTAGGTCAGAGGTTTGAATCCTGGCAACCTCAATAACTCACGAAGTGGAATTTTAGCACACGGTACGGGAGAGCCTGACACTAACCACTCTTCAAGCCCAATGGGCATTTGTGTGAGGGGGCTTAATAAGAATAATTATAATAGTTAGGCCTCAACCATCACCTTAAGGTACATCAATTTCTTGATTGGGTTGTTCGCATTCCACAAAAGTCTGTGGTTCGATTCTCGTTTCTGTAATTCTGTTGATGACTGAAGAGTTTGATTGATTCACTCAAGTAAGTGTCTTTCTTTTCTTCAGTTAGTTAGTTTTGGTTTCATTCTTTTTTTTTTAAGCTCTCTAGTGTTTCTCATTTGTAGATTTTAAAAATAGTGACTATTGTTTTACCATTTATTAGCGACTTTGTTAACTTTACAATTTTCAAAAAATGATTCATTTATCAAATAAAACAGAGTTAAGTTATGTAACTTGTATTAATTTAGATGGTACAGGTGCATGTCTAGGCCATATTTGGTAAACAACATATTGAGCGAAATTAGTAGATTCCGGCGTAATTAGTAGTTTGACAAAGCAATCTACTATTTTTATGCTGTTTTTGAATAGCAGCATATTGCATTGAAAAATTTTTAGGTCTTCCGGGAGTACCATCAATGTGTCCTCCCTAACCAATAAGAATATTTTCCTTATATTTATCTTTATATTTATAACTTTTAAATGGAGATAATGCTTCTTATTGGTTAAGGAGGACACATTGATGGTCCTCCCGGAGGACCTAAGAATTTTCCGATTGCATTAGCATATTCAATTTATTCATGAAATCATTCTAATTATCCCAAAATCTGCTAATTACCAAATATTCTTTTCTAATTCTACTATTTTGTTTGATAGTCAAACCTGCTACTAAAATCTGCTAACCGTATTCTGCTAACGTTATCCGCTATCATGAATCTGCTTATGCTGTTTGCCAAACAGGGCCCTATCATACTTGATTATTTTGGGAAAAAATATGTATTTTGGCTGATTTATGTTGAGTGCGACAAATTGATAGCTACTGTATTAGGTAGTATTGTTTTCTTCATTTCTTTTTTTTTTTTTCAAGAAATCAGCCTTTTCGACCATATTTCAGGAGACACGAAACATTTCAGTAGTTTTCTGGATAAATACTGTCGTGTAATAGGATTCAACATGTGAAGATTAATGATAATATTTTTTTTCATTTCTGACAAAGACATTAAAATATTGTCGTGCGAAATTGCGAATGAATTATTGGTTTCGCAATCTTTGAGCTTTACATGTGTCAAGGCAGTTTCATCAAAAAAATGTCATTTTCATGTACAATTATTTAATTAATTTTCTCTTTTGTGTGGCTGCTTAGGATTAATGATCATTAACAATTTTCCATGCTCATCATAATGGTGTAATGCTGCTTGCTCCTATTTTCCGAATTTTGGAATGTGGAATCTCACATGTGATACTTATCGACGTAGCCAAAGATCTGTTCTGCAGGCTGTTAACTCAACCAGTTTCCTCAACAACATTACAGACAAATAAATTCAGAGGCGTAGCCAGAAACGGAACTTTGGGGTAGTTTTTCCAACAGCATTTCGTTGAATCAGGTGCTTTTATAATGGGTAAGCCAAAGTAACTCTGCGTCTTATCCTGGACTTCACTTCGCACTTTTGCCACGAATTTTGCATAATTTTTCGGCGTGTTCAAGTCGAAAATGATGTCACGGGTTGCTGGTGCAACCACCACCAGGCATAGTGTGACCACCTTCACTACTAGTATCAAACTCATTATGTTTTCCTGCTTCTGTTCCCCTGCTTTCAGGGGCGGCTATGGGCTGGTTCAGGCTGAGCCCAGGAACTGGGCCTCCAATTTTTTTGGGCCTCCAAAATGCTTGTTTACAGAATAAATAGATATTAACCTATGATATTATTAGCAAAAATAGAGTGGTGTAGTGGTACAATTATTGTATGCCAGCCAAGTGGTCCGTGTTCGATTCCCATTGTGTAACTTTTTTCCCCCTTTTAAAATATCGACATCATCTTAACATATTTTGGGGGCCTCCGTTTTGTTCGTGCATAGGGCCTCCAAATTAGTTGAGACGCCCCTGCCTCCTTTCCTTGTGTTAGAGACCAAACAACTAAATTAGCAAAACTAAGCCGATCCTACAACCGCTTGTAATTACAATTAGATTACTTTTGTTGAGCTCCTTTGTAAAGTTGTTGTCCATACTGAGCTCCTTCACAAAGTTACTGCGCTTGTAACTTTGCAAAGAAGCTCGGCATTGACTTTACAAAGGCAGTGAGGATCCTCTATCCCATTCCGTGTCCCACTCCATGCACATTGTGACACATCAATAGTTCAACACATTACCACATTTATTGTGTATTTTTTATTTGCAACATGTGTCAAGATGTGTACGGAGTGGAACACAGAATGGGACGCAAAAGTGGGACAGAGGATCCTCACTGTTACAAAGGAGTTCAATAACTTTCAAGTATTTGATGGAGTGAAAAAGATACGATTTAAAATCAGAAATTTTCATTTGTGACGAGCATATCCTTCGCAAGTTTGCGACGGGCCAAGTATTACCCGTGTGGACTTGATAAGACAAAAGCAGAATGCCTAAGGAGTAGCAATTGTTTTATCTTATATAACCACATGGATATTATTACTTGACCCGTCGCTTGTGACGGATATATCCGACGCAAGTTTGTGACGGGTAACTTGTTGATTTAAAATAGTTGTATAGAGAGAAAATGATGCGAAGGGCCGAAGACAACTCAACATTGATTTTGCATGGGCTTTTTGTCAAGTAACCCAACATCCCAAGTCATATTTTTTTATTTAATGAAGCGCAAGCCCAATGGCCCAATATAATATAAGAGGGAGGGAGATCCGAAGATCCAAACCCATAAGGCATAACCCCTTGTCGGTCTTATTTGTTTAACTGAGCTACTATATATCCTGTAATTTTTAGTATCAAACTGGTATAGATCCCGAGCGAATGCGCGGTTTTTTTAGAAAGGAATATTAAAGAAATAATAATTATGAAACTGATATTTAACTCAATTTAAAATTTAATTGTAAAATTGTTATTATTAATGTTTTGTATTAATCGGTGGAAAGGGAAAGTTCAGTATAATCCAGATGTAAATATAATATAATGAAAACCCAATAACAGATATGATATAATAAAAGCCCAATTACAGATATGATATAATAAAAGCCCAATTATAATCAAATTCATTTAGGCGGGAAAATTTTGGAGAACTCTTATTCTTTTAGTATAAGGGGGAAGTATAAGGGGGATGGGGCGCAAGACCAGTACAATATATAGAAGGGGATTTAAGCCCGTAACCTATTGATACCTCCGTCTTAATCATTGGGGTAATATTTTTTCGGTTGAGCTATGTCATATTGTCATGTGTAATGAAAATAAAACTAGGCCAATCTAATGCCTTAGATTTAATTGTCGAGTCTTTACTGTCGTCAACTCGTCATTAGACTCATTACAGTACATGATTGCTGTTGAATTGGTGTTCTTTACTGCTTATATTTGTTGAATGACTGTTGTTCCTCCAAGATTCTGTTTGTTCGGTTAGGGTTTCAAAACATTGATACTTACTCATGGTCTCATGTGGTAAGAAATGCAATTGTAGTTATTAACTCGGAAGAAAATATGATGCCTTTATTTTATTTCAAACAGAAGATACATGTAGTAGCCATATAGCAGTTTTTAATATTACAGTTCATCAATTCCTCAAGTATCTGCAATCTTTGGCTTGATGTAACTCAAGATGCCAATGTCAGGCTTTATTTGGTCCACGTTCGTTACTGTCCAATACTTGGTTGGGTTTTCAGCAACCTGTATATCAATGGGTGTTTGAAAGACGCCAGCGTTAGAACCGACAATCTGCCCTGAAAGTTTATCCCACTTTTGTACCAAGCTAGCCACCTCGACATCACTCGAGGCTTCATTTACTGTCTTCTTCTCGATATATTTGAACCGTGCTGCCTCTGCAGTCATCTCAATGCTGTACAGAACAAACAAAGCCTGTGCTTTCTTGAAGTCTCCTTGTGTTGTGCTCTTACCATATGCATTTCTCATGGCTTCTTCCAGGTTTGATAATCGGAACACCAGTTGTTTGATCTGTTTCCCTGCTGCAGCTTCAATGCTTGCATAGTCGTGATCAAATTTCATTAATTCTTTTGCAATCCCCTTGACATCAGGGAAAACTTCTCCTTCAGTTATCATTTTCTTGAAGTAAAACGCTCGGTCTTTGCCCTTGTCGTCTTTATCGCGATATGCGACTAAGTATAAGTCTGCTGTTTTCAGTTGCAGGGTTACTGAAATGGCTGGTTTTGTGCCTTGTGCTTTAGCATCAATCTGAATGTACAAGTATTTTTTCTTGATGTCGGTGGCAGGTGGTTTTATGATGGGTAAGCCATAGTAACTCCTTGTAGTATCCTTGACTTCATCTCGCACTTCTGCCACAAATGGCGCGTACTTTGAGAGCGTGTTTAAGTCGAAAGTTATGGCACAAGTCGCAGGCGCGACCACCATCATGCATATTGTGACCATTTTCACAACTAATAACAGATTCATAGTGATTTCTTTCTGCACTTCACTGCTTAGCCTGCCTGCAACTTCAGTGTACAATTGTCTTGCGTTAGAGATCGAACATCTGAATTGTCGAGTCTGAGTTTTTCTGAGTTCTTTTATTTTACTTCTCGAAATCAAAGTTGGTAGTATTTGACCACAAACACGAAATTAAAAAAAAAAACAGTAAGTCTTGTGAGAGACCGTCTCTCACTAATTTAGTGAGACATAAAAGGGAAATGGCAAAACTCCAACTTGCTCACCCCATCATGAGGGAGAGGTCTGAGAGTCATAATATTATTGAGAGACCGTCTCTCCAAAGTCTTTGTGAAAAAAAAATTATAATGAATTTTAATAAGATATTGAAATATTTACACTTGTAAAACAAATTTACTTTAAAAAAAAAATAGTTTGGTAGACTTAATAGTCATGTACTAAATGATCTAATGACAAATTCTTGTTTCAAACGGGTGTATATGTCTTAGTTTAAGATTAAGACGAGTTAAATAATATGAAAAAGAAAACCAGAAAGCGGAAGGAAACGCAAAAGATTTGTCACTGACGATTGATTTTTGCTATGGGTGTTGTTCAATTTTTTGTATTTTTATATCAATTTCGGCTATATATATATGGGTTGTGCTTTTTCACATACGGATTTTACTCTTTCACATACGTGTTTTACGATTTTATCCTTGCCATTTTTTCTACCTCTGCCAAGACCAATTTACCCACAGTTTCCCTCCCCCACCCAATAGGCCAGCGGCGACCACCAACTTCCAGCCGTCAAACACCAGCCGACTACCTAGTTCGACCAACAAAGACAACAATTAGCCGAATTAGGTTATCAACAATGACAACAATAATCACCCAAACTCTAACCCTAAAAACGACACAATCTGCAAATCATCAATAACTAAAATTCGCATTTCCTTCGTTCAATTGCCATTAATTAAGACGCACAATAAAAAATGAATACATGAACAAAAAACTTGAACAAATGTTGTATTTTCCACAAGATTGTCAGGATCATTGCTTACTTGATGATAATGATGACAATGAATTTATGAAGAAATGAAACGCTAATTTTGATAACATATCATGCATGATTGTTGCACAATGAATTCATGAAGAAATTAGATTTGTTAACTGATTTATTTATTGATTAATTGATCGATCGATATTCCGATTAGTTTTCTTTTCGAATGTCAAAATCTGTCTAACAAGTACGGAGTAAGTTACAATAATTTGCTAATTAAGATCCATTGTTCAGTTTTTTTTTTTGGAGTAACTGGATTAGATTTTAGGGAAAAAAAAAGTTGGAAGAGGAGTTAATTGATTTTAGGCAAGGGTAGCGGATGGAAAGATAATGAAAAAATGTATGTGAAAGAGTAAAATTCGTATGTGAAAAAGTAACTCCGTATATATATAGTCACAAATTCTTGTTTGTGACCAAGCATATCCGTCACTCTTGAGTGACGGATACCATTTTATCTCACAAAGTATCCAATTTTTCTCTCTCTGCAACACTATTCATGTGGTCCCCTTTCTCCACTAACCCATTTTTTTTTTTTTTTTTAACGTGCTTTTCCAGATACGGATTTTACTCTTTTACATACGTTTTTTACAATTTTACCCTTGTCATTTTTTTGTCATTCTCTCATCAAATGATTTTTTTCTCCCTTCCCTCATCTCCCTTCACCACCAACACCACCTCCGTTCAACACCCTTTGCTCGGTCAGTCTAGTCACCGGTCGATGTTTCTCCGGCCGACCTCGCTCCGACCACCCCTTGCTCCGTCGGGTTAGCAATACAATGATCGAGGATGAAATTAAAGGTATTTGATCTAGCAACAAATTAAAAAAACAAAGTCGATCTACTTGATTTAGCAACAAAAATTAATGAAAAACCAAGTCTGCATATTACACTGGTGGCCTACAGCATCATATGCAAATCATCACATAATATTGATAATAATAGTGCAAATGCTTATCTATAAATCTGGGCATTGCTAAATGATACGAAGTACACGAATACTTCCAACTTTAGTATGGTGCGAACAATGACGGTTACTCCGTAATTGATAAACAAGTAAACATGAATTTCATTAATTGATAAACTTTTATAATTTCAAAAAAGCAAAATATATTAATAATTGTTAAACAACAAAATCAATTCTTTAATTTGAGTATTATAATCCATTGTTCAAGTTTATAGAATAATTAAATTTGATTCTAAGGAAAAAGGTTTTTTTTGGAAGAATTAATTTGATTAGATTTAGAAACAAGGTATAATATGGAAAATTTATGAAAAAGTGTATGGGAAATAGTAGGGTCCGTCCGTATGTGAAAAAGTAATTCCGTTTTGTTGAAATATGTTTTGTGAAAGATTTTGTTTGATGACAAATCTAAATATTTATGTCTTTAAGTCTTAATAATATTTTTATTTTTTAACTTATTCAAGATCAATGTTTGATAAATTTGACCTTAAAAATGGGAAAAATAAATGGAATGGAGGGAGTGTGTACAAATTAATTTCTTTGAAAGAAATTAATATAGCAAGGTACTAAAATAGAGTTTATTACTCCGTATTAAGAAAAAAAAAATTTATACGAGAAATGTTCGATTGCCGTCGAAATTGACGTTAAACAGTATTAAATAAAGTACGATGAATGACTTACAGTTTGCTGCAGTAGCCAGTAGCTGGACTTGAATTTGTATGAAAGATTACAACTTAGGAATCTGATTATGGATTACTTCACTTGTACTCGACACTAAATTTATTTGCTTAAATAGGCATTAAATATATTAAAAATAGTACGACAATTATTTTAAAAGTAAATTATCGCTTCTTTACATTTACTCTCAGTTTATAATTGGCACCCAAAGCTATTTTCAAGTAAAAAAAATTTATGAAGTAGAAATTGCTCCCACGTTTATAACCATCACTCAAGTTGTGACTCTTCATTTACTTCTCTTCTTTCACCCGTTTAACCTATAATTTCATCAAAATATTTCCCCCAAAAAATCCCCCCAAAATTCCGCAATAATCCAAGTTAAACCATAATTATTGATCAATTGTTCATCCATCACCATCTATCACTTTAGTAATTGATGTAAGTTGTCTTTTTATCTCTTCTTTTGAATTTGTTTGTAAGTTATTGTTTGATTTCTGTTAATTTGGAAATGTCGTGAAATTGATATCATTGCTCTGAAATTGTTCATTATTTTTTACCCTAATTTGTGGGTTTATAATTGCTGGCATTGATTGAATTAGGTTAAAACTGTTCATTGTTTTTCTACCCTAATTTGTGGGTTTATAATTGCTGGCATAACAAAATAAAACGAAAACGAAATTTATTGACTGCTAATTAATTACACATAAACAAAACAATGGGGGATGAGATACCTTGAGAACGAGGAACACAATGAACAAAATCAAATTGGGAATGAATGAGAGAGAATGATGAAGAATTGAATGAATGAGGAGAAGCATGAACACATATATGCTTTATAAAGGAAGGAATAAGGGCAAAATCGTCATAAGTTAAATGTTTAAACCAAAAAAATTGAAATTTGACGGAAATTTGGCTTTGAATCCGATATTATAACCTGAGATATTAATTTGGGTGTAATTTAATAAAAAAAATTGACGTGAGAGTAAACGTAAAAAAGTGGATTAAACGTGGGAGTAAACGTAAAAAATGGATTAAGCATGGGGTAATCGATAATTTACTCTATTTTAAATTGTTGTTTTCACGTGTAAATTTACTCGTTTTCCTTGAACTTTCATGCACTTGTAATTTGTACGATTTCAATATATAACTAGTGTAGATCCCCGTGCTACATCACGGTATTTTTAGTTTTGTTTTATAAAGAGACGTTCTCATTAAATTAACTGCATAAATTAATTGTACTTGCAGTTTAATGTTATAATGTACTAATATAATCTTAATAAGAGGTAGAAAATAAAAGTTTACTACCATCAAAAGACACTTTAAGTTAAGTTATTTTTGTCTTAAATTATTTTTACTTTACTATAAAAAAAAACTCTATAATGCTATATCATTGCATGAAACTAATTTATGACATTAAAAATTAAAATACAATTAAGTGTTGTAAAATCTAATTAAAAAGAATATTAACCTTATAACAAAAACAGGTAAAAACATTTTACCACGCATTTAAAAGACGATTGTTATTGTTTCTATATATAGTTTTGGCACATGTTTAACTTGATAATTGAAATCCACTACAGTGGGCTGTTAATAATCTCATTACCAATCTCATTCCCAGTATGTATCCAATTAAATAAGCCCATTTGAGAGTTATTCTTTTAGGCGGGAAAAACTACTAAGAGTTTTATTCTCTTAGTAGTAAGGGGGATTCTCCTAGGATCAATGGTTGATTGGGAATTTAAAATCAATGATAGTTATCTAGACGTCGTCGTACCCATACCAAATAACATCGAGTTAAGTATCAGACTCGATTATTTTACAAAAAAAATATGCTTATTTTGGCTGATATCGAGTGCGACAAATTGAGAAAAGTCGAAGTAATATAACTATTGGGTACGTATTATTTTCTTCCTTTTTTTTCAAGAAATTGGCCTTTACGGCCATATTTCAGAAGACACGAAAAAGGGATAAAGGATCCGAATACCGACCTAACATTTCAGTAGTTTTCTGGATGAATACTGTTGTGTTATAGGATTCAACATGTGAAATTAATTTTAATATAATCCCTTCTATTTTAAATAACTGTCCCATTTGTCATTTTTGTCTATTCACATAACTGTCCCATTTGCCATATTTGGACATGATTTTTTACTTTCCTACCCTTAGCTCTTTTCTTTATTTACCACCCAACCACCCATAACTCATCATATTCAATACTTTTCATTATTTAACTCATATATTCTTACCCCTATACAATAATTTTCATTATTTTAACTATATTCCTTAATTTTCGTGTCACTGTTCAAATGGGACACTTATTCAGAATAGGAGGGAGTATTTTTTAAAAATTCTGACAATGACAAATTAAAATATTGTCGTACGAAATTGCGAATGAATTATTGGTTTTGGAATCTTTCAAGGCAGTTTCATCAAAAAAAATGTCATTTTCATCGTACAATTATTTAATTAATTTTCTCTTTTGTGTGGCTGCTTCAATTCCCCACTTATCCTCAACTTCTTCAACTTTTTTTTTCCATAAAACAAAAAGTTAATTTCCACTTTTAAGAAAATTAGCACTTTTATATTCAGTTTAAGTGTTATGTAGTGTTACATTCACGATATCACACTGTTATATTCACTAGTTTTATGCCCGTGCAAATTGCACGGGGTTGTCGTTTAGGGTTGAGAAGTAGGGTTGTTAATAGGGAATGCTCTTTCATGGTAGTATTAGTTTGGCAATTCTAGAAATACATAAAAAAAGAAAGAAATAAGTACAACAAAAAGCTGTTACGGGGTACAATCATAAATTAATTGAACTATAGCTTCTCAAAAACTTCTTTATACAGTACTTATTTGTTCTATTGGACACGCGTTTATCATTATCGCAAATCAGAATCTTCAATCCCTTTTTTCTTGTGACTCTTGAAATAGCGACATAGAGTTTGAATATTTAACTAATTTTGGTTAAGCAATTACCAACTCACCCTAATGCATCATGAAATATTCTCAACTACATTGATAATATTTATATTAATTAGTTATCTCATTTTAAAGTTAATTATCTTTAGAAATAAAGTTTTAAAATAAAGTAATAAAAAATTTCCACTTTTTGTCAAACAATTTTAAATTAAAGACATATTTAAGTTAGACTTGAATCATAAATTTCATTTGCAATCAGCTTAAATGATGCATTAGGGTCACTTGGTTGAGTAGTTATTGTGGTTCGATATGTCGTATTGCTTAACCAAAATTAAGTTTATTCTTTGTTTTATTAATAAGGCGGCTTCATACAAACCCGACTTATATATGAGTCAAAATTATTCGGATGAAAAATAACGCAAAGTTTGTAAAATTGAACGGGTCTTAATAAAGTTGCAAGCCCGTGCGATTGTTAAAACTATTTTGTCATAAAGTTGGAAGCCCGTGCAATTGTCAAAAACTAATTTTCATTCAGTCCAACTCTTAGACGGTTGTAGGACTTATGCACGGATAACATGCAGATTTTAACCCGTGCACGTTTAAAATGGCAGTTTCAACCCCTTTTTCGTTTAGTACATATAAGTATATAACATATTCTCTCGTATTCATTAGTTTTTTTACATTTTTCTTTTTTCGGTATATTCAATCGAAATTTGACATTTCCTTTTCTTGGGCTAATATGTATAATTATTACAATATAAGCACCCTTAAAAGTTACATGTATGTGAGGTTGTAAAAATTCGCATCAAAAGCAAATGTAAAGAACATATGATGGATGAGAAAGAGTATTATTATCTAGTAAATAGTGAAATAGGAAAAAATTTAAAACTCTGGCCTGTACACGTTTAGAATGATTCAGTCGAAAACTTAAATATTCAAACCCGTGATACTATCTTATAAATATTTAATAACTAAAAAGTAAGGGATAATATTATATCCTTCATAAATTTTACTAAAATATAAAACACGTCGTAAATAACGTTATGTATTAAAAATTATATACGTAATCCATATACATACACTACCTAAACAAATAACTAAAGTAACTGACACTTATTTTGACAATATTAAGATGACATGGATTCTCATTTAAAACGAAAGTATTTGTCTCAAGTTTAAAACGGGTCAAATATAGTAGATAAACCAAAATTAAAATGTATAAAGATAAACAAAATATTTTTGAGAGGGCATTGTAGATGGCCCAAAATCCCAACACTAAAAGTAAGAACTCCCCGTTATCAAGACTTGGCCCAATCCGAAAACAATTAACAATGACCCATAATAATCCTTCATTAAAACCCTAACCAGTCACATACTCCCTCTCATTCACTATATTGTTCCCATTTGATATGGACACAATACTTAAGGAAAGTATTAAAATATGAGTAAAAGAGTTGTGTGGGGTTGGTGATAGGAGAGATAGTGAATTATTAGTAGTTAAATAAAGAATTGTGGGGCCAAAATATAAAGAAAAGTAATAAAATAGGAGTAAAAGAGTTGTGTGGGGTTTGGTGATAGGAGAGAGGAATGAATAAAATAAGAGTAAAAGTTTCTAAAAATAGAAAGGGGAACATTAGTAGAATAATCCGTTTCGGGAAAGAGGGAACATTATAGTGACTGAGAGGGAGTATATAAATACATCACTATATATTGGGTAAACCCTAAACTCGCATCACTGTCACTCTCACTTGACCTCTCAAACTTGGTTTAATCGTCCTCTCATCACTCTATTTCTCTCCTTAAAATTACCATATCAACCCTCAATTTCCACAATTTCCGATCACTTTAATTTCTTACTTTTCGCTACGTTTTTTTACCTCTCGCTACGTTTTTTTACTTCTCGCTCATCCTCTTATTTTCTCTCATCTAAAACTACGAAAATCATCAATAGATCATTGGATGTTGTTGATAA
Organism: Silene latifolia; assembly: GCF_048544455.1. Classification (NCBI taxonomy): domain Eukaryota; kingdom Viridiplantae; phylum Streptophyta; class Magnoliopsida; order Caryophyllales; family Caryophyllaceae; genus Silene; species Silene latifolia. The sequence goes on from NC_133536.1 coordinate 6,602,135, forward strand.
TTGGATTTGCTATTGAAAATACTTTACATCTGTTCTCAAAGCCATCATGCATGTTGATATTGATTTCTGATTCTCGATTAAATTTTCAATTTCGTTTTGAAAATGAACTCTAATTATTTGATTAATTTCCGATTTCGATTTCATTAGCTTTTTTTTTTATTAATTTTCATCATGTATTTGGATACCGAACTTTAATTATTTTGAGTTCAATATTTTCCACGATTTTTCCATTTAATTTTTCGTTTTTAATTATTTTGACCACATATAATTATTTATATTGGTCTCTTAAAAATTATAGTGAACCTTGCACCTGTTATTTTCAATAATAATTAAAGTCATAATTGGATATGTGGTTTGATTAAACATCTGGATCTGTTGTGAATCGTGATGCTATTTTTTTTTGGTATAAATCGAGTAAATTATTTCATTCTGTCTATTTTGACATAAAGATTTAAATTTCTAGGTCGATTTAAGGTTGAATGACATTTAATTTTGGGGGTTTAATTTGGGGTTTAATAGTATAGTGCGTCAAGTTATTGGCCATTTTCGTCGATTTTATGAAAAAATTTGTTCTTTTTTTGCCGCTTTTCAATTGATTCTGGGTTTCTCCCCATTTCTGAGATTTTTGCAGTATGTATTTTCGTTTTTAATTATTTGACAACATGAGCAAATATTTATATTGTGCTCATAGTTATTATACTGTTTTTTTTTTTTTTTTTTTTGATGACGAGGGGGTTGAGAGTTATTATACTGTTAATTGAATCTTTTTTCTGATAAAACTTCTTTATCTGTTGAGATATTATTCTTTTGGTGTAAGTCGAGTAAGTTAAACGTTAAACGGCTAATATTAACTTATAGTGTAAACTAGTTTTCTTGCCCGTGCGTTGCACGGATATTAAAATAATATGTGATAAATTTCACAATAAAATGGAATATAGACATATAGTACATCGTTCATGTCTAAGATTTTATGTATGCCGTATGAACAACAAATAATTCTCGTTAACATAATATTGACATAAGAATAAAAGAGTGTTTGATTAATAAAATACTTTTTTTTAGGAAAATAAAACCAATATGAAGTTTATATATATGATACTTGGACTGATAGTTTTTAAAATTTGTTCATTAATACTTGTTTGTTTTTTAATTGGTCAAGGAAAACAATAATATCTACTCTGCATAATCAACTCAATAATGCAACAAATCTCCTTCTTGCGAATAACAACCATAATTTAATCATTGATGGATCAAATTGTAATTATGTAAAAACATTTAGAGGTAGTTAGAATGTTATAACTCCCGGTCAAACTATAGAAGTACGTTTGAATATGAACCAAATTCCGACGCAATACTTCATGCCTAGGGCTGCTTATGACCCCCTCTCTATAGCAATAGTCTTGGCCCCCATCTTCTCATTTGAAACAAAATATTTCACGCAGACCCCTATTTTTCTTCCCTATTCACACACATGATCTAAGGCTCCGTTTGGCAGTACACTTCAGGTACCTGATTTGCCTCGAGTAGCTTTTTTGTCAAAAAAATCAGGTACCTTATTTTTTTTAGAGTGTTTGGCAACTACCTTTTTTTACCTAAAAAGGTACCTGAAATGTAGCATTTGAGAAATCATGTTGATGGGGCATATTCTGCACCGCTGACCAAGTCAACATATTGAGCAAGGTCAAGGATATCCACAGCAAAGTCAACAACTTAGACGGTCTAGCCGATGCAATCCATCGGCCGGTCACCTGGGTCTCGGCCAGACAACCAGTTAGCCGGGGCACATATCCGCGTACTCATATCCAAGACCCTCGGCGAGCCTGCCACAGGTCCATCGGCCGAGGGTACAACGGTCTTTCCACCTGATAAGCACTTGGCCACTTGGCCACTACGTGACAAAAGGTGAATGCCTATAAATACTCCTCAACCTTCATTGAGGAAAGGATCCACAAATTAACCTAATAACCACTATTCATCTGGTAATATCTTCCTTATCTCTCTACAATACACTCTTAGCCAAGTTACACCAACTTCTCTCTAAGTTTTACTGACTTGAGCGTCGGAGTGAGTACGCTCGGCCAAAGCCGAGCCCTCAGTTTGTTCATCGTTTCAGGAGACCGCAAGGAGGATTCAAGCAAAGACATCATTCTACGGGCTACGAGTGGTAACAAATATCTGCTCTGGAATCATACCCGGAACAATTGGCGCCGTCTGTGGGGAAGACACTAGAAGCTAGTCACATTCATTCCCAAACAACAAAAACAAAAACACAAAAACCCACCCAAGAAGCCACGAAGATGTCAAAACAACAAGAGGTATTCGAGAATGACGAAACCACATTCCACCAAGATGATACCTTTCACAATTCTGGAGTCGTGCAGCCCTCCACCGGCGGAGTAATCCAACCGGAATTCGGAATGCCGATAATACCGGACACACCGCCGCCCATCAACCAGGTCACCATCATGGGACAGGTGGTTGACGTGGCAAAATTGAAGACACTCCTGGACCTAATTGGGAGTACACCAGCTCACACAGGCACGCCGACACGAGCGGCGGAAGCCGTCCAGGAGACCAGGACCCAGAACGTGACTCCCAGAAACCTGAACGGAGCACTGGAGGAGGCAGACCCTATCAAGACGCCGGAGGAGCCCAAAGTGGTCGTGGTAAACATAAGTCCTTCTCGCACTCGGGAGAGGACATCGCCGCCGCAACACCGACGAGGCACACCCCGGGAACCAGCGGCCCGACTCGGAGAGTCGGAGAAGAAGCCCAAGCCGGAGAAGGAGTCCTTCCCGCTACGAGGAGAGAAGTCGGACTAGGAATGCGAGGAGTCGGTCGCCACGTATCATCCGACACGTGGTCAAGCAGCCCCTCAGTGATTATGTCCTAGACATCGCCGTGCCACCTAAGTCGAAGTTGCCGGCGTTCACGCAAAAGGAGACAAGGACCCAACCGACCACGTCGAGGCCTTTGAGTCTTACATGTCGGTATGGGAGCAGCCCGATGAGGTCTGGTGCCGGGTTTTCCCGACGACTCTGCATGGGATGGCTCAGAGTTGGTACAAGGGGCTTCCCGACGGTTCGGTATACTGCTTTGCCGACCTAAAGGACGCCTTCTTGGCCCAGTACTCTTGCAATAAGAGGAAGGCCGTGGAGACATCGGACCTCCTAACTATCAAACAGGAAGAGGGCGAGTCTCTACGAAGCTATGTGAAAAGGTTCGACGGGGTACAAAGCAGATTCGGGAGATTAACCCCGAATTGGCGGCTTCGATCGATGAAGGGCCTCCCGAAGGGAAGCTTAAAAGACGAGCTCATCAAGCACGGGGCACGGCCTAGACGCCGCGAGGAAGTTGGCCGACCAGGCCATCAAGGTGGAAGATTACCACACGACCTGGGTAGGCCCCAGGCGAGGCCGAGCCCTCGAGAAGAAAAATCGCGGGATGACGGCCGGATGAGAGACGCCGTGACAATAACGAGTCACGGTCCGATGAGAAACGCCGTGACAATAACAGTCACGGTCGGATAGATCTGCGCCAAGAAGCGAGGATTCGACGGGCGCCGGGGGGAGTTCGGGAATGTTTTACCAAAGGCATTACCATGACAAAACCCCTCTGGTCGCATCGGCCGCCTAGGTCTTCGCCCTGAGCCGAAGCGAGGGCCAGAAGTGGGAACGGCCTCCCAAGCCAAAAGGAGACGGTGACTCGAGCCGATCGCGAGTACCACGGTAGCACCGCCACCTCACCGACAACTGCAGATCTCAAGAATGCTATCGAAGAGCTAATCCGGAAGGGAAGCCTCGACAAGTATGTGGCCAAAGGCGAGAAGACCGACGCCACGGCTCGATAAGAAATCCGTTTTTCAACGGATAGGAGTGATCAATGTGGTCATCGGGGGACGAGAACGGCGGGTCACTCATGGGCACAAACGGCACCTAAACGAATCAGATCGGGCCATCAACTTTGTGCCCAACACGCAACCGCCCCGACATTCCCGATATGACTATTGGGAGGAGGGACTACGAGGGAGTCATCGCCCCTCACAGTGACCCACTCGTAGTCAACTTGGACATATCCAACCACCTGGTGAAGAGGTGCCGATTGACACAGCGCCTACACGAACATCATGTTCGGGAGTGCTTCCTTAGTCTCGGCCGAGAGTGAAGGACTTGAGCCCCCGCACCAATCCACTATACAGCTTTCTCCGGGGCCGCACGGTACCCCGGGTTCAATCGGATTACGGTGATGTTCGGCGAGGGGAATGCGGCTAAGAATGTCTTAGCCGAGTTCGTGGTCATTGACGGCTCGTCCGCCTACAACGTTCTCATAGGCCGAGTCACTCTAAGCGACGCCGACGCAAAGAATGTCCATCCGGGCCCTCACACTGGTGTACGTCTCGGACCGGGGGGAAGCGCATAAGCTCGTCTCCAAAGACGAGAAGGACGAGGTAGTCAACGTCCAGATATCTGCCAGAGGATGCAACATGCAATCCCTCAAAGTGGCGAAGCAGTCGGAGAAGGGGAAGAGCTCGTTTTCAAAGCGGGAGGGCGACCTCATGGATGCGACCGACGGTGACGGGGAGGAGTGCCTCTAGTGAGGCGTTAGGAAACCGGGTAGACCTTGTATAGCGGCAGAGGTGTCCAAAACAGTTGTGGGCACCCCGACGCATGTTTATATCTAATGTAAAGTCGACCAAGTCTTCCATAAAGATGTCCATTTTCCCCATAAGTCACTAGCATGGAGAAAGACACCGACGCCGTCTCATACTGTCGATTGGACAAGAGCGGCAGTCGTTGTGAAGACACCGACGCCGTCTCATACTGTCGATTGGACAAGAGCGGCGATCGTTGAAGAAACCGACGCCTCTCATACTTGTCGATTGACAAGAGCGGCGATCGTTGTGAAGAAACCGACGCCGTCTCATACTTCGATTGACAAGAGCGGCATCGTTAGAAGAAACCGACGCCCGTCTCATACTTGTCGATTGGACAAGAGCGGCATCGTTGAAGACGCCGACGCCGTCTCATACTGTCGATTGGACAAGAGCGGCAATCGTTGTGAAGAAACCGACGCTGTCTCATACTGCCGATTGGACAAGAGCGGCATCCTTCTGTGAAGAAACCGACGCTGTCTCATACTTTTAAGCCGATTGACAAGAGCGGCGGTCGTTGTGAAGAAACCGACGCCGTCTCATACTGTCGATTGACAAGAGCGGCATCGTTGTGAAGACGCCGACGCCGTCTCATACTCAAGATTGACAAGAGCGGCATCGTGAAGAAATGTAGCGCCGAGCAGATCACCCCAAATAGTAGACGCTTGGCATCACTTAAAGTGGTAGACGCCGCGTAACACGCTATCCGGACGCCACCACACTCGTCATAGACAAGAGCGGTGGTCCCCATGAAGAAATGTAGCGCTGTAAGGCCACCCCAAATAGTAGACGCTTCCTGCATCACTTAAAGTGGTAGACGCCGCGTAACACGCTATCCGGACGCCGACTCATACTTGTCGTATCGACAAGAGCGGCGGTCCCCATCGAGCGATGCCGCGACGTCGCGGCGGCCAGCATGATTGATAAACAAATCAAAATGCCTTAAAAGCGTTAACAGTTGAGATGCACACTCTAAACTGCCTCGGCCAAGCCAAGGCGGAAATAAAAGAGACTCAATTAAAAACGTGAGGGGACAACTCAGACAAGCAAAAAGGAGGTAAAAACCTCGGCCACGCCGAAGGCAAAAGAAACGAACTCTTATTAATAATAACAGTTTACAGGCAAGAAGAATTCAGACGACGGCCGTCCCCGTCGGGATAGGCCAAAACACAACCTACCAAAGTTGTACAAAATACAAAGAAAAGCAAAAATTACAAACGTCATTTGAAGCACCAAAAGATGGCAGGGAGGAAGGCCTAAGTAATTGGCTCCCGAACAGCTGAAGCAGATCTGCTGTAAACTTGTTCTCATCAAGCAACACATGGTAGTGTATGAGGAGCTGAAGCAGATCTGCTGTAAACTTGTTCTCATCAAGCAGCCCATGGTATTAGTGAGGAGCTGAAGCTATCAGAGACGCCGGGTGAGCCTGGTGACGACCGCCCGCCTCCCTATGTCTGTCGCTGCTCACCAGTGAGGAGCTGAAGCTATCAAATACGTAAAATAAAGCGTTATCAAAGATATTATTAGCTTCCCCTGGAAATCCCGCTTCCTATCTAAAGCTGGGAGAATCTGTCTCATCAAATCCACCCTCAACGCCATTCCCAGTCACATTATGCAGTGCATTCGCCTCCCCTCCTCCATTCTTCGCGACATTGATAAAATCACAAGAAGCTTTCTTTGGTCTAGCCAGTCTTCTAGGAAACTCCACCTTGCCAATTGGGATCTTGTTACCCTTCCCCTCTCCTTGGGTGGACTGGGTATTAAGGCCGCCAAGCCGCACAATGATTCCCTTTCCGCTAAACTGAGCTGGAAAGTCCTCCTTGACAAGTCCTCCCTTGCCGCCAAAGCCTTACACAGTAAATACCTCACCCCCCGTCCTCGCTCTTTCTCCTATGGTTCCCATATTTGGAAAAATGTGGGAATTGGGTGGAGCTTTCTCAAGAATCACCTCACCTGGTCTATAGGAGATGGCTCCACTATTCGGTTGTGGGATGACCCTTGGACCAGTCTGGGGCCTCTCCGGGCTGCCATCACTGGCCCACTTAGCTTTACTTCCTCTACCGCGAGACTTTGCACCATTATCAGCAATGGAACGTGGTCTTTTGACTCCCTTGACTTCGAGCTCCCCGACCATATTACCCAAGTCATTCTCTCAATCCCTATCCCCTCCTCTCCTAGATGTGACATCCTCTCCACCTCCCTTGCCCCCAAAGGCAAGTTCTCTGTGGGGGACACTTACCATCACCTTTCTGGACCCCCAACCAACCCCTTGCCACCCAGCCCCTCCCTTTCCCCTGACTTGTCCTGGTTGTGGGATCTTCATACCCAACCAAGGATCAAAGTTTTCCTTTGGCTCGTGTGGTGGAACAAATTACCGCACAAGGCTTCCCTTTTTGCTAGAAACATCATCTTTTGTCCATCTTGCTCTCTCTGTCACAGTCCCTCCCTCCCTGAGACATCTCTTCACGTCCTCCGTGATTGCGGTTTTGCCTCTGATTTTTGGGCCTCACTTAATGTCCCAAACTCTTTCTTCTCCCCTGACCTTCACTCCTGGATCTTCGATAACTGTAACTCCCCTTCCCCTAGCTGGAACACCCTCTTCACTTTTGCCATCTGGCGCCTTTGGGTGAGGCGCCGCGACCGATCTTCTCCTCTCCTAACCTTTGCCCCTTTTCTTCTTTCTGCGCCTCTATTTTCTCCCAAGCCTTTACCTGGACTAGAGCCATTGACCGCACCCCCACTTCCCCCTGCACCGGTACCGCCCCTCTTGATGCTTTTAGCTTTCCTATTAGCTGGGCCCCTCCGCCGCAGGGTTGGCTCAAAGCCAACGTTGATGCGGCCCTTTCTCCCTCTTCTTGTTTAGCCAGTCTGGGGTGTGTCATTAGAGACTGTTCTGGGTCTTGGGTTTTAGGGTGGTCACTCCGCTTCCCTGGGAGCGACCCCTTCCTGTGTGAAGTGCTTGCCATCCGTGATGGGCTTTTACGTTCTAGTGTCCTTGTGAACAATGTCTTGATTGTGTCTGATTGTCTGGATGCCGTTAACTCTATCTTGCAGTCTACTGCCCCTTGTGGCCCTTATACTAACATCATCCTTGAGTGTAGGGCCCTCTTGCAGGACTCTCCCCATTTGAAGCTGATTTTTGAGAAGAGGACTGCTAACCGTGTGGCGGATGCTATTGCTCATCACTCCGTCCATGATACTAGTTCTCTTTTAGGTTGTTTTGAGTGGGCTCTTGCCCCTCCTTTTGTTGTTGAACTTTGTACTAGTGACTCTGTTTTGGCCTCTGAGCCGTTATCCCCCGACCCGCCCCGTGATGTACTCTAAACTTTGTTCTTTTTAATGCATGTTCCCTTCATCCAAAAAAAAAAAGATATTATTAGCTTGATCAGTTGATCGATCTCTATCCAAACTCATTTACACCTCATTTTCACAAAGTAAAAAACAAATTTCATGCAAGGAAATATAAAATTTTCTCGTGACCACCACCATGACTCCATGCATGCAATTAAAATTAACGTTAAGACATTGTTAATATATAAAGTATGATGCATGACTTACAGTTGCTGCAAGAGTGATGTTAAATAAAATTTTATAAAAAAGAAAATTCATAACAGATCTATATGTATTTAAGTTTCATAATTTTACCGGTATTTGCGGTCAAAGTTTTTTAACTATTAAAAAGTGAATGTAACATTTGGTTTGAATAAGAGGGTGAAAATAATGCACATATGTATTTGTACGATTTTATTAAATAATTCTCCTCCGATCAATGACACTTGGATTGATTAAACACGAAAGAGGTATCTAACTTACAAAAGGATTGTATTGTAAAACGGCTTTATATAATAATTACTGGACACGAATATAATATTATAAAGGATAATTTGATAACTTATACCTTGAATAAGTCACTTTTTCAAATCTTATACCTAAGATAATTTTCTTTAAAATCTTATACCTAAAATAACATTTTCTTACAAACTTGATACCAAATCTTATAAAAATCCCTAAATTAACGATTTTGCCCTTACTAATTTGATGGCTTTTAGTGGTGGTAATCGTAGATATGTGTGTTAATGGGTGAGGCAAATGATGACAATGTTAAATTAGTAAGTGTAAAATTGTCATTTTAAGGCTTTTTTTCAGATTTGGTATCAAGTTTGGAAGAAAATATTATTTTAGGTATAAGATATTAAAGAAAATTATCTTAGGTATAAGATTTGAAAAAATGACTTATTCAAGGTATAAGTTATTAAATTACTCTATTATAAATCATGAAACTATTTTGATCAGTAAATTGGCCTTAAAAAGACGCTAGTTTTTGCTTTAACTCATTGAGAATAAAGCTCCAACCTATATGAGTTACACATGTAAGGATCTCACATTGGATAATTATATAAGAGTATTCTACTATATAAGGCAATTGGTTACTCTCTCTATTGCTAATTGATTTTAGAGTGGAACCCTCTTCGGCTTATATTGTGAACTTTAATTTTTCTCATTCATTCGGGTGCAATCCAAATCCGTTATTGAATTTAACATGAACAAATACGATCAATAATCCAATATGGCAATATACCATCTCAAAATTAATTAATATTTGAACTTTTATAATTGTCTAAACAAGTAAAGACCTACAATGTGAGAGTTGAGACGATGCTTTTATATAGTATAAAAATAGCCATTGAAGAAATGTAGGGATTACTAGTTGATGTCTAATCTATTGTCTAAACTCTTTACGTACGAGCATAAACTACTAGACGTTATATATAGAACTTTCTTCATCTTACGTGATTGCTAAATTTTCTATGCAAATATGTTGCATTTTCTGTTTCAATAAATGTGATTTGAGTCATTGAGCACTCATTTATGAGTGGGATATCCATTTTAATTAAGCTTGACAAGTTAAATGTGCTCATGTGAGATAAATGAGAAAAAAGTAGAATATAGGGGAGAAAAGCAAAAAGATTTGTATTATATATATACTTATTTGGGATGATATTTAATCCGCCTTTAGCGCACTTTTAATGTCGACGAAGTTTCAATCAAGGATCGTGATTAACATTTGTTAATGACGTGAACAACATGTTAATGCGTCACTAATCACTTTGAAAAACTAGTGATCTGTTGTTGCATCTGACTATGACCATGTTTGACATAGTTTGCTTAAAATGAATTTCTATTTTTTAAGCTTAATTTTTCAAAAGTACTCCGTAGTTTTCAAGAAACAGAAACAACAAATTAATGCTTCTATTTTTATAGGCAAAAAGATGATATTTGAGCTTTTGAGAATCTACTACTCCCTCTGTTCCAGTGAATAGTTTACATTTGCTTTTCTTTGTGAGGGGGAAATAAATCAAATGTAAACTATTGACTAAGACGAAGGGAGTATTAGCTTTTAAATTTATGATATGTTTGACCAAAAAGTGTTTTTAAGTCTAAAAACACTTTGAAAAGTAGTGTCAAACACACACTATATGAGTTTGAGTGATAAGGTGAGTGTGAGAGTGAGGCCACCTTTTTACGCAAAAATTAACGTACGATCATTGTACGAGCGATTAGAAAATACGAAACGAAATTTATTCAAGGAAGTAATTTTTTTCACGTGCCAACCATGCAATCTTTATCATCTTAATTACGAATATATAATTTTGTAAAGGAAATAATTCCACATGATGAAATGTCGATTGCAATAAAAATAAACGGGTTAGGCATATTAATAAGGTAGGTACACAAATTCGTGTTTAATATAGACATAGTCGTTTCAAACTTGAAACGAGACAAATATGATTGATGAGATAAAAGCAAAATATCTAAAAATTAATACTCCGTAAATTTTTTGCCACGTTTATACAAGCCGGGGTGTTAGGTAAATGGCGGATCAGTTTACCTAACACCCCCATAAATAATACTGTAGAGGTGGCAAACGGGTGAAGCATTTTGGTAGGTTTTTAAAACAGAACAATGATCACTTAATTTAAGGTTTTTGCTGTGAGAATTTTTAGATATATAGAAAGAAAATGTTTCATATTTCTATAGATTATTCCATAAAATCGAAACAAATTAGCAAAAATAAAATGAGCTAATTTTGATCAATGATCATAAGACGGGGTGTATGATGACGTGGTACTCAAGTGTGAGGATCTATTTTTAAGCATAGTGATGGCACTAAGAGTATCCGTAAAGGTGAAGTGTCCCATATTTTATCTCTCTTTTTCTTATTCGTCCACCTCATTTTTCACTAACTTTTTCATCTATACTCCCCAATTTAAATCTACATCTATGCAACAATTGAGCTCCCCAACAATATTAATTTACACCTAAAAATTTGGGAACCTCTCCAAAAATATACAAATTAATCTTATTTTTTGGGGATCTCCCCTAAAAATGGTGGAACCTCATATTATGGGGAGGTATGTGCAATGGTGAGTATCCCCATTTGATGAGAGAGGGCATTTGGGGAGGTAAGTTCCCCAGCTTTGCGGATGCTCACAATTGGCATGGAAATTGTCAACAACAACAACAACATAATGTTGGAATATATAAGTCAAAACTAGTTTATGTAAAGTCAAAGTTGATTATTAGTTAGTTAATTAGTTACCTAATTATGGTATTAGTTGGTTAAGCTAACTATATAAGGAAAGCTCATCATTATTGTAAGACACAACACATAATAGCTGAAAGATTGTAATGCTTGATTATTATTGATAAATCAATGCGGTATATATACAATATAGACATACGATACTAAGAGATACCAAACCCTAATTACAAGAGATATTTTACCTAATATAATACATCCAATATATTTAGTAAATAATAACTTATTTACACTATATTCTAACACACCCCCTCAGTCGAAGCGGGAGGCTTGCAAACGCTTAGACTGTCTCGAAAGTCAAGAAACAGAACACCGGGCAAGCCCTTAGTAAAAATATCGGCAATTTGCGATCGTGAGGGAACATGGTGGACACGAACATCACCGCGAGCTACCTTTTCACGGACAAAATGAATGTCAAGCTCAATATGCTTAGTCCGTTGATGTTGGACTGGATTTCCGGAGAGATAAATGGCACTGACATTATCACAATAAACAATAGTAGCTTTAGCCAAAGGATGGTGAAGTTCTAGCAACAAATTGCGTAACCAGCAAGAGTCGGAGACAACATTAGCGACCCCTCTGTACTCGGCCTCGGCACTCGACTTTGACAAAGTAGGTTGCCGTTTCGAAGCCCACGAAACAAGATTGGTCCCGAGAAACACACAATAGCCGCTTGTAGAACGGCGAGTGTCAGGACATCCGGCCCAATCAGCGTCAGTATACGTGACAAGGGAATCGGTTTTGGACCGATTAAGCCAAAGACCATACTCAATAGTCCCCTGAACATATCTCAAAACCCGCTTTAAAGCGTTCATATGCGATTCCATGGGATTGTGCATGAAGAGACATACCTGCTGAACTGCATAGGAAATATCCGGTCGGGTGAAGGTGAGATATTGTAACGCACCAGCAAGGCTGCGATACAAGGATGCGTCGGAGCAAGGAGTGGAGGGTGCCGAGCTCAACTTAGGCTTTGTGTCAACTGGTGTAGAACTGGGCTTGCACATCGACATACCCGCGCGTTCAAGAATTTCTTTAGCATATTTGGACTGAGAAAGAAACATACCCGAGGCTTGTCGACGAACCGCTATTCCAAGGAAATAGCTAAGAGGACCCAAATCTTTCATTGCAAATTCCGAGCTTAATTGAGCAATGATAGTGCGACGTAAAGCAGCTGATGATGAAACAAGTACTATATCATCGACATATAGGAGAAGAAAAACCGTGTCTCTCCCGTTCTTGTAGATGAATAAAGAATGATCACACTTGCTATTAGTAAATCCCATTTTCAAAACAAAATTAGCAAACCGAGTGTACCAAGCTCGAGGGGCTTGTTTCAGACCATAAAGGGACTTATGTAGAAGACACACATGGTTAGGAAACTTCGGATCCCTATAGCCAACCGGCTGGTGCATGTACACGGTCTCATGGAGGTCACCGTGTAAAAACGCATTTTTGACATCAAGTTGATTGATATCCCAACCGTGAGATAGGGCAAGAGAAAGAACGACACGAATCGTGGCCGGTTTGACAACCGGACTAAAAGTCTCACCGCAATCCACACCTACTTGCTGAGTCTTGCCATCACCTACAAGGCGAGCCTTATACCGCTCAAAAGAACCGTCAGAATTATATTTATGACGAAAAATCCACATAGACCGAATAACATTTACATGAGAAGGACGAGGTATTAAACTCCACGTCTTATTGCTAATAAGAGCATTATATTCGTCATCCATAGCCAATTTCCAATTAGGGTCATTAAGGGCAGACACGGGATTACGGGGCAATGGTGAAACAACAACAGTAGTGTTTAGATCAAAAATAGGTTTTGGTTTACGGATGCCGTGGTCGCCGCGTGTGACTGCTTTCGTGACCGGTTGAGGACTTGGAACAGGGGACGAAGTGGGACTTGAATGCAGGGGGTCGTTATGTGGGGTATTGGGCACGGTTTGAGGCTGGGTAGGAGACGGAGGGATAGGAGCAGGGGTAGGGGACAACACTGAAGGACTAGGCTGGCCACTAGTGGATGACGCAGGGGAAGTTGCGGGTTGTCCATTGGTGGGTGACACGGGTGGGGCAGGGGTATGGTTTAGCTGGTGATGGATAACAGCAGGGTGAACGACACTCTCAAGAAAATCATAGTCGGGCAAGCGAGATGGTTGTTTTTCAGTGAAGGGAAAACGGGACTCATCAAAAATAACATGACGACTTATTTGAATTTTCTTTGTAAGAGGGTCATAACATTTGTAACCACGATGATTTTCCGGATAACCAAGAAACACACTCGGAGTGGACCGAGGTTGAAGTTTGTGAATTTTGGTAGACGGAATTAGTGGGTAACAAAGACAACCGAAGACTCGAAGATGTTCATATGAAGGCAATTTCGAGTAAAGGGCATAAACAGGAGAGTTCATTGCTAGTTGTTTATTTGGAAGAATATTAAGTAAATAGGTGGCCATTTGAAGAGCGTGATGCCAAAAATTCGATGGAACGGATGAACGAAGTAGTAAAGTCCTAACAACATTATTTATGGTACGAATTTTGCGTTCGGCCTTTCCATTTTGGGGTGATGTATATGGGAACGAAAAACGAAACGAGGTTCCGTGTTTCTCACACCACGCCCAAAATGGAGCATTGTCAAATTCCCTACCATTGTCACATTGTATAGTTTTTATATTTCGCTCAAATTGGGTTTTAATAAATTTTCGAAAAGTGACAAAAATGTCATAGACTTTAGATTTGTGAGACAAGGGAAAAGTCCAAACAAAATTGGTATAATCATCTAGTAAAACCAAATAAAACCCGTGACCCGAGGAGCTCGAAATCGAGACGTCCAAAGATCGCAGTGAATAATGTCGAATGGCAATACAGTGCGAGTATTTGAAGCATAAAATGGCTGTTTTATTATTTTTCCAATTGAACAAGTAGAGCAAACTAAAGGTATTTTATTTGAACTAAACGGAATACAATTTTTAATACGCAACGAATTAAAAACGGAGCTCCGGATGTCCTAATCTGTCATGCCAAAGGGAAGGAGAGACAACGGTGAAAGCAAATGGAATTTTGTGTGTCGTCAAGGTAATAGGGTAGAGCTCGCCACGACTATCACATCTCATGAGACGCGTCCCCGTCTTGTAATCCTTCACACAAAAACCAAACGGGTCAAATTCTACGGCGACCGAATTATCTTTAGTGAACTTTCGGACAGAGACAAGATTTTTGACAATTTGGGGTACATGTATGATATTCTTAAGGTGAAGGGGAGGGTGCGGGTTGTCTAGAGTAGCGTGCCCATGACCACTAATAGGAATAGATTGACCATTTCCAACAATTATACCGTTATTAATGCTCGAATTAACATAAGATGAGAGTTTACCTGCATCAGACGTCATATGCGAAGTGGCACCGGTATCCATAAACCATCTCGGATCAGGAGGATTCAAACCAAGAGTATACATAGCTTGCTCAATATCCGTCGCACTAGGAGGATTTTCAGCCGAGTAAGCCTGAGGTCTTGGAGTGACAGTGGGCCGTGGACTAGGCTGCCTAGGCCAAGTACCATACCCTTGAGTCGGATATGGACAAGGAGGATAGGGCCAGTTTGAAGGACCTCATGGCCAGCCGCCATAGCCACCCCACGGTGCAGAAACAGTAGTGCCGCCACTGGTTGCTGAACCGCTGCCTGAGTTCGTCTCATTCTGCTTCCCATTCTTGCCCTTGTTGTTACCTTTCTTCTTGTTATTCCCATTCTTATTCCCATTGTTTTTATTTGAAGAGGCAGGGGGTTTACCAAGAATTGATTGAGATGAGGAATTAGAGCCATCATCAGGGTGTCGAACATATAGCGCGGAGGAGGATGCAGCTGCTTTTGCGATGCTCGCTTCTTCTAAAGTGAGCATGGAGCGAGCACGATAAAACTGAGGCAGGGGTTTTTTTTGGCGAATAATTGTTCCTACGTTTTGATAGGCAGAGGAGAGTCCGGACACGAGTTGGAGAACCAGACGATTGTTGGAAACAGGAGCACCAACGTTCTTCAACTGGTCCGAAAGGCTCTTTAGCCTCTGACAGTAAGCGGAGACAGATGCAAAATCCCCCATAGAGGTAGAGGAGAATTCTTGCTCAAGAGTAACAGCACGGCTGTGTTGATTATCTTGAAAGATGTCTTCGATCCGTTTCCAACACTCCATGGCGGTGGAATCGGGTTCAACAATAGTTTCAAGCAAGTCCGTAGAAACCGTCGCATAAATCCATTGAAGGACCATCGCATCAATTGTCTCCCACATCTCTTTTTCATCATCCGTGACAGGAGGAGCGGGCTTCCCTGATTTTGGAGGAATGATATGATGAAGCACACGAGTAGATTTCGCATGATTCGTGAATAGGGCGACCCAGAGAGGATACTGATCGTTATCCATTCCAAGGGTAACGGTGACGTGATTGCGAATTTGCGTGACGGCTAGGGCTGGATGATACTGGTTCTTCTTCGACATGGCTGCAAGTTTAGGGACGAGAGGTCGAGGGAGAAGATGCAGCCGAGAGGAAGGAGACTAGGGTAGCGGAAGCGATTTGTTAGATCGATTTAACCTAGGAAGCTGATACCATGAAAGATTGTAATGCTTGATTATTATTGATAAATCAATGCGGTATATATACAATATAGACATACGATACTAAGAGATACCAAACCCTAATTACAAGAGATATTTTACCTAATATAATACATCCAATATATTTAGTAAATAATAACTTATTTACACTATATTCTAACAATAGCAATATTAACACGGGTAGTATCATTAGTACAAATGCATCTCCTGGCACTAATGACGGTAATAATGTGGTTGACAACACCATTCCTAATGCTAGACAATCTTCAAGAGTTTCTAAACCTCCTACTTACTTACAACACTATGTTTGTCAGATACCAAATAAAAGTTGTAATAATGCTCACAACCATTACTGTAGCCATACATTAACTTCTCTATGTGAGAACCAGCATTTGCCTTCTTCTGTTTGTTTGTCTGCTGCATCTGTCCCTAGTACAGGAAATAGTCCAGTGATGCCTGTGCAGGAACCAAAAAGTTATGCAGAAGCCTCTGAATATCCCGAGTGGCAGAAGGCTATAGAAGAAGAATTCCAAGCTCTTGACAGGAACAATACCTGGTCCATAGTACCTTTGCCTGCTGGGAAGTCATCAATTTCCTGTAAATGGGTGTTCAAAGTGAAGCACAAGTCAGATGGAAGTATAGAACGTTACAAAGCAAGATTAGTGGTTAAAGGTTACACTCAAAGAGAAGGCATTGACTACACAGAGACCTTTTCTTCTGTGGTGAAGATGACAACCATACGAAGTCTAGTTGCCGTGGCTGTCAAGAAGGGTTGGACCATGGCTCAGCTAGATGTCAACAATGCGTTCTTACATGGTGATTTACATGAAGAAGTCTACATGAAGATTCCTCCGGGTTTGCATGTCAAAGGGAAACATATGGTATGTAAACTACAAAAATCACTCTATGGTTTAAAACAAGCTTCAAGGCAATGGAATGCCAAGCTTTGTCATGCTCTCAAGTCTAAGGGTTATAAGCAATCTCTTAATGATTACAGTTTGTTTAGTAAGAAGAACAATGGGAAAGTGGTTTATTTAGCAATTTACGTGGATGATATACTAGTTGTTGGAGATGATGATACAGAAATTGCTAACTTAAAGACATTTCTGGACAATACTTTCAAGATCAAAGATTTGGGAAAACTCAGCTACTTCTTAGGGTTGGAGTTTCAGCATGTCAAAAATGGTGTGGCTATCACTCAAAAGAAATATGCCACAAAGTTATTAGAGGAATTTGGTTACAGCAACTGCAAGCCTGTCACTTGTCCATTAGACGTTTCAATCAAATTGGATGCTGAATCAAGCAACTTGCTAGAAAATCCTGCTGAATACCGAAAACTGGTAGGAAAGTTGAATTTTTTAACACATACAAGACCGGATATTGCCTTTGCAATTCAGCTCTTGAGTCAATTTATGTCTTTCCCAAGGGAGCAACATTGGAATGCGGCCATCCATGTTCTGAAGTATGTAGCTAAGGATGTTGCTCAGGGAATTCTTCTCAATAACAGGTCAGATTATACACTCACAGGGTACTGTGATGCTGATTGGGCATCTTGTCCCCAAACTAGAAGGTCAGTTAGTGGTTTTCTAGTGTTTATGGGTGGTAGCCTCATTTCTTGGAAGTCAAAGAAGCAACAAACAGTATCTCTATCATCCGCAGAGGCAGAATATAGGTCTTTAAGAAGGATAACAACAGAATTGGCATGGCTTAGCAGATTACTAAAAGAACTACAGGTGCCAAATATACAAGCAATTCCTATTAAGTGTGATAGTCAGGCAGCTATACACATAGCTAAGAACCCAGTATTCCACGAAAGGACGAAGCACATAGATCTTGACTGCCATTTTGTACGAGAAAAGCTACTAGATGGTTTGATCAGCTTGTCTTATGTTCCTACTGTTCAGCAACCAGCTGATCTTTTCACAAAGGCATTGCCAGGACCACAACATCATCAATTGCAGCGCAAGTTGGGGCTGTTTCATTCACACCCGCCAACTTGAGGGGGGGTGTTGGAATATATAAGTCAAAACTAGTTTATGTAAAGTCAAAGTTGATTATTAGTTAGTTAATTAGTTACCTAATTATGGTATTAGTTGGTTAAGCTAACTATATAAGGAAAGCTCATCATTATTGTAAGATGTTGGAATAATGGGGTCCCTCCAAGTGGGGGCCACATGCATTAAATGATAGAAGAAAAAAATGGGATTGCTGGAGTTTGCTAGAAGTAGTGAGCGTAGGACGGTGTCAGTAGTAGGACGGTGTAGCATACTCATTTTTCAAACTCTGCGTGCTCAGTTGCAAAATGTGCAGTGCCATGGAGTACTATAAATACCAAGCTTCGGAGCATTGCAAATCATCCCACATCCACAACAATCCCACAAAATCCAGTGAGTAAGCATTAATCTACTTACTGAGGAAAATACAGAGAGTTTGAGAGTTAGTGTGGTACTGCTCAAATAATCCTGTCAGTACGGTATCCAGTCGGAAAGGCGTAAAATCTCCGACTGAGTCCCACACATTTAGAATATTATTTCTGAGGGTCCGAGTGTTTATCCGGGTAGCCAGAATAATATTTGTAATCTCCTAGTGGGTACTAGGAAAGGCATTGTGTTCCCATTATTTTGCTTATAGTGGAGATATTAAGCGGCCTAAGGGTCCCGTGGTTTTTACCCTTATTCAAAGGGGTTTTCCACGTAGAAAATCGGTGTCCATATTCTCTATTTTGTTGACGTATTTATTATCGTCTTGTCCATTTTATAATTACACTTTCGCAAGAGGGTAATAGGTCCACGCTTCCGCTCAATATTTACGCCTGTTACCCAACAGAGTGGTATCAGAGCTCTGGTAGCTCTCGGTATACTTTGTGTAATTTTTTAAAATGAAGGATACCGTCACAATTAGTGGCATGATAAAATTAACGGCGACCAATTATCCAATATGGAAGCCAAGAATGGAGGATATTCTTTATTGTAAGGACATGTACCATGTCGTCGCATCTTCGACGAAACCCGTTGATAAAACGGAAGATGCGTGGAATACATTAAATCGAAAGGTTGTCGGATTGATCCGTCAATTTATCGATCAGAGTGTTTTTCAGCATGTAGCCAGTGACACAGTGGCTAATACACTCTGGAATAGATTGGAGTCCATGTACGAACGCAAGACGGCTCTCAACAAAGCCTCTCTAGTTAGACGACTAGTGAGACAGGAGTACAAAGACGGTCGTAGCATGGTGGAGCACCTCAATGACTACCAGGGCTTGTTAAATCAGATAACAAGCATGAAGATAAGTCTCGCAGATGAGGTTCAGGCACTCTTACTCCTCAGCTCACTCCCGGACAGCTGGGAAACGCTCGTGGTGTCCTTAAGCAACTCCGTTCCAGAAGGAAACCTCACAATGACAATTGTGAAAGATAGCTTGCTTAATGAAGAAGCTAGAAGAAAAGAATTTGGTACTTCCAACTCTGTGGAAGTCCATGTTGCAGAAACCTCTCGTGGAAGAGGTAAAAGCAAAGGGTCGCAAAAGCGCGATCAATCCAGGGGGAGATCGAAGGCCAGAAAAGAAGTTACCTGCTACTATTGCGAGAAGCCGGGCCACAAGCAAAATGAATGTCGGCTAAGGAAACGTGATCTAGCGAAAGGAAAATCTCGCAACAATGATCACGAAAGCCAAGGTGAAACCAGTGCCGTAGCTGCCAGTGCTGAAGTATTTTTCATAGGTGACGATGGTTACCTAAATGTGGCATGTGAGGATACTATGTGGGTTGTTGACTCTAGCGCGTCATACCACATCACCTCAAATGTCGACTTCTTCTCTTCTTATCTCTTTGCGGAAACTACGGTAGTGTAAGAATGGGAAATGATGGTTCCTCCAAAATCATTGGTATTGGAGATGTTTGTTTGCAAACCAACACTGGGCATAAGTTGGTACTGAAGAATGTCCGACATGTTCCTGACATCCGGTTAAACCTAATGTCTGCCGGGATGTTAGATGATGAAGGTTATTGCAGTCAACTCAATGATGGCAAGTGGAAGTTGACTAGAGGTTCTATGATCGTGGCGCGAGGAAAGAAGCAGAGAACACTTTATATGACTCAAGCGAAAGTGAGTCATGGAGAGGCAAACATTGTTGCACCAGATGCCTCTACCGAGCTTTGGCACAAAAGGCTCGGGCATATGAGCGAGAAGGGCCTACAAATCCTCGCTCGCAAGCAAATCCTCCCTGAAGTAAAAGGTGTGCTCCTAAAACCTTGTGTTGATTGTTTGGCTGGGAAACAACATAGGGTGGCATTTCAAAGAACGCCTCGGAAAAGGCGTAGCCACGTTTTGGATTTAGTCCATACGGATGTACATTCCATAATGAAAAAGTCACATGACGGTGCATTGTATTTCGTGACTTTCATTGATGATCATTCTAGAAAAATATGGGCTTCTGCTTTGGCGAACAAGTCCCAAGTACTAGAATCATTCAAGGTGTTCCATGCTAAAGTTGAGAGAGAAACTGGCATGAAGTTGAAAAGCGTTAGAGCAGACAACGGCGGTGAGTATCGGGGTCCGTTTGAAGAGTATTGCCGAGGCCATGGAATTAGGCTCGAGAAAACGGTTCCCAAGACACCACAACAGAATGGTGTAGCAGAGAGAATGAACAGGACAATCGGAGAAAGGATTCGATCCATGCTCTCTCACGCAAAGCTTCCAAAAACGTTTTGGAAAGAAGCACTAAGGACAGATGTCTACCTGATTAACCGATCCCCCTCAGTTCCTCTGGATGGTGATATCCCAGAGAGAGTCTGGACGGGAAAAGATGTTTCCTACAAGAACTTGAGAGTCTTCGGATGTAGAGCGTTTGCTCATATCCCGAGAGACGAAAGAGCCAAGCTTGACAGCAAGACGAAGCAATGCATCTTCGTTGGGTATGGGGAAGAAGATTTCGGTTATCGTCTATGGGACCCGGTAGATAAGAAGATCTTCAGAAGTAGAGATGTGGTATTCTTCGAAGATCAGACGATAGAAGACTTTGAGAAGCCAAGAAAACCAAAGTCTGACCCCATGAGTCCAACTAATGTGGATCCAAAAGCTCCTGAAGGGAATGATGATCATGGGGGAGAAGATCACTATGATGATCTTGACGGTGATGAGCCAGAGCCACCACAAGATCAAGTGATTCAACAGCCTCAACAACAACCTCAAGAAGTGAGGAGATCTGATAGGCATCGAAAGCCAAACTCCCTCCTTTCACCTGATATATGGGCATTGCTTAGTGACGGGGGAGAGCCAGAGTCTTATAATGAGGCTATTGCGGATGTTCACCAGAAAGAGTGGAAAATAGCCATGCAAGACGAGATCAAATCCTTGCATGAGAACCACACATATGATCTGGTAGAGTTGCCAAAGGGCAGGAAAGCACTCAAGAATAAGTGGGTGTTCAAGTTGAAGACTGAAGAAAATAGCTCACAACCAAGGTACAAGGCAAGGTTGGTTGTGAAAGGGTTCAGTCAAAAGAAGGGAATAGATTTCGATGAAATTTTTTCTCCGGTCGTGAAAATGTCTTCGATCCGAGTTGTGCTTGGCATGGCCGCAAGCATGGATATGGAGATCGAACAACTCGACGTGAAGACAACCTTCCTACATGGTGATTTGGAAGAAGAAATTTTCATGGAGCAAATGAGGGGTTTGAGGAGAAGGGAAATGAACACTTAGTGTGTCGGTTGAACAAGAGCTTGTACGGTCTAAAACAAGCTCCACGACAAAGGGTATAAGAAATTTGAATCCTTCATGATAGATCATGGCTATCGAAGACGATCGGACCACTTTGTGTATTCGTGAAGAAGTTTCCCGACGGGGATAATATTATTCTCCTGTTATATGTTGACGATATGCTGATCATTGGTCGTGATACTATGAAGATCGCTAATTTGAAGAAGGCGATGACCAAGTACTTTGCTATGAAAGACTTGGGTCCTGCAAAACAAATCCTTGGAAATTGGAATGAAAATCTCCCGTGACAGGGAAAATAAGAAAATATGGTTGTCACAGAGAGGTATATTGAGAAGTCATTAGAGAGGTTCAACATGTATAAGGCGGCCATTAAGTTCTCCACTAGCTGGTCATTTCAAGTTGAGCTCTCGACAATGTCCTGAAAATGAGGCCGATGAACAAGAGATGCAGAAAGTTCCTTATGCATCTGCAGCTTGGAAGTCTTATGTACGCGATGGTGTGCACAAGACCGGACATAGCTTATGCGATTGGTGTCGTTAGCCTGGTTCCTCTCAAATCCAGGGAAAAGCGCCTTTGGGAAGTCACAAATGGATCCTCGGGTATTTGCGCGGTACCTCCAAGATGTGTTTATGTTTTGGTCAAGGTGACCACGTGCTAGATGGATATACGATGCCGATCTAGCCGAGATCCGACTCCCAAAATCAACTTCGGGATACCCGATGACTTATGCGGGGAGCGATATCATGGCAATCCAGGTTCTGAAGTGTGTAGCTTTGTCCACTACAGAGGCGGAGTACATTGCAGTAACTGAAGCTTGTAAGGAACTTTTATGGATGAAGAAGTTCTTACAAGAGTTAGGGCAAGAACAGGAGAAGTATCGACTATATTGTGATAGTCAGAGTGCGATTCATCTCGCAAAGAATCCCACCTTCCATTCCAGGTCCAAGCATATAGATGTCAGATATCATTGGATCCGAGATGTGTTAGATTCCAATCTCCTAGAGCTCGAGAAAATCCATACCGACGATAATGGGTCGGATATGATGACGAAGACGTTACCCATGGAGAAGCTCGATGTGTGTCGAAAGAAAGCGGGTATGGCGATGTCCCCACCTAGTCGGGAGGGGGAGAATTGTTGGAATAATGGGGTCCCTCCAAGTGGGGGCCACATGCATTAAATGATAGAAGAAAAAAATGGGATTGCTGGAGTTTGCTATAAGTAGTGAGCGTAGGACGGTGTCAGTAGTAGGACGGTGTAGCATACTCATTTTTCAAACTCTGCGTGCTCAGTTGCAAAATGTGCAGTGCCATGGAGTACTATAAATACCAAGCTTCGGAGCATTGCAAATCATCCCACATCCACAACAATCCCACAAAATCCAGTGAGTAAGCATTAATCTACTTACTGAGGAAAATACAGAGAGTTTGAGAGTTAGTGTGGTACTGCTCAAATAATCCTGTCAGTACGGTATCCAGTCGGAAAGGCGTAAAATCTCCGACTGAGTCCCACACATTTAGAATATTATTTCTGAGGGTCCGAGTGTTTATCTGGGTAGCCAGAATAATATTTGTAATCTCCTAGTGGGTACTAGGAAAGGCATTGTGTTCCCATTATTTTGCTTATAGTGGAGATATTAAGCGGCCTAAGGGTCCCGTGGTTTTTACCCTTATTCAAAGGGGTTTTCCACGTAGAAAATCGGTGTCCATATTCTCTATTTTGTTGACGTATTTATTATCGTCTTGTCCATTTTATAATTACACTTCCGCAAGAGGGTAATAGGTCCACGCTTCCGCTCAATATTTACGCCTGTTACCCAACATAAGACACAACACATAATACAATTCCTAATATACAATACTGCTTCTCTCTCTAAATACAAGCTCTCTGATTCTCTATTCTTCCCTAATCTTCATCTTTCTCAATATTCATATCATGATCTCCTGTAGATACCAACACATAACGGGCTGACAAACCGAGTCCATGCCTAATAGAGTAATAGACTTTGAGTCTGTCACCCTCTCGGGTGGTTTACCTGGTATACGTGGTTTGCAGGCTACCACGTACACCCGCGAGTTTACTCAGTGCGCACCGAAGGTAGCGGCTGCTTGTTCCCTCGTTACCAAAAAAAAAAAAAAAAAAAATTTGACATCGCGGTTTTTAAGCTTCATTGTTTAAATTATTCTGTGTTGATAGAATGTTGACCTATGAAACTTATAGCAACATTGACTTCAGTTTTATAATCCGCTACTCCCTCTGTCTCAATCATTTATTTATCATTTTTATTTTTTGTGAGAGGTATTTTAATCAAAGATATACAGATGATTGATTGAGACGGATGGAGTATTAATTGAAGTATATAATTGGATCCACCAGTAGACTTTGCTTGTGTTTTCCCACAGAGAAAAAATAATGCATCTGGTAGAAGGTTGACTGAATGCAAAGTCTTAAACATGAAGCATATTGCTTTTCTTTATTTAATCCAGCAGTTGACTGTTGACATTTTAATTTGCTGACTAATCTTGTATAAGACGGTTTTACATATATAAAATGTATAGAATAGATCCAAGCATAATTATATTACTAGATAGAAGTCGTTGTGAAAAAGACCCGTTTGACAATATACTTGTATAAGACAGTCCGACAGAAGTATTAGTGATTTTTATATGTATATGATTGGAGGATTTGCAAGTCCAACAAGTTAAGCTAATACTTGATTTAATTTAATAAACATTATCCAACTACTATAGTTGCACCATATAACCATATTCATATGAACTTCCATCTGGCATTAAATGTTGATTAACATCTTCATTGTTCAACTAATTTGTTGAATTTTTCGAGTTTTCGTACCATTTCGACATACTTTTTGAAATCATGTATATGCAAAATAAACAAATTATGAAGAAACTTGTTTCTACTTGGGCTGATGGTAAGACATTGCCTGACAATTATGTTTTTCCGCCAGGGAAACGACCAGGCGATCATGTTGTTCCGACATCTCAGAGTATACCTGTTATTGATTTCAGCAAGTCGAAACATCAGGATCGCAATTATATAGTTCAGCAGATTGTTCAGGCTTCTCAGCACTTCGGTTTCTTTCAGGTTTGTTGATCATACTGTATCTTTGAACATATTTCCTGCAAGTATATCAGTTAATTTTGTAAAAGACGCGAAAGGAGAGATTATAACTTATATAAGGCCGAACCCAAGTGAATGTCTTCTGTTTTGTGATGTACTGATGTGTGTAAATAGGTGATTAATCATGGAGTGCCGAGAAAATTAATGGAAGAAACGAGGCGTGTTCTGAAAGAATTTTTTGAGCTTCCTGGTGAGGAGAAAGCCAAATTTTGTTCTGTGGATCTCCGTAAAAAGTTCATACTATTCACGAGTAGTATTGACTACGATACAGAAGCAGTTCATCATTGGCGCGATGCTTTAAGACATTCTTGTACTCCAATTGAAGAATGCAAGAAAGATTGGCCCCTGACTCCCCTTAACTACAGGTATCAGGAAAATTGTGTCGAGATTGTTGGACTAAAAAAATTGTAAGAAAAAACTACTCGGGCGACTACAAAGGGTCATTGAAAACAGTCGCCAAAGCCTATTTGACGACTGTAAATAGTCGCCCAATACTAGTCGCGGGCCTTAGTCGCCTAATAGAAATCGGGCGACTGAAAGCAGTCGCTAAATTTGGCGACGGCCAAATTTTGCTAAAATTTTGATGGTTTTTCCTTAATAACATGATTTCAGGAAGGTTGTGGGAGATTATGTTGTGAATCTGACCGAGTTGGGATCGAGAATTCTAGAGTTGATATGTGAAGGACTAGGGCTTGAACGAGGATATTTTGAAGAACTGAGTCAAGTACCGCTTTTGACAGTCAATCATTATCCTGCATGCCCGGATCCGAGTCTAACGCTAGGAGCTGGAAAGCATTGTGATCCGAACCTCATCACTATACTTCTTCAAGATGATGTTTCCGGTCTCCAAGTCTACAATAATGGCGGCTGGATTGGGATCGAGCCTATTCCTGACGCATTTGTCGTAAACATTGGATATCAGTTACAGGTGAATTTTATTCTCTGCACACTTAGAGATTAATTTCCTGATAAACAGTGTATTTAGCTATAACTGGCACTAGACCTAGCAAAATCGATCCGGCCCGAAAAGGCTGATCCGAGACCCAAATCGACCTGAACTGCCAAACCCGAACAACACCCGAAGCCCGAATTGACCCGACCCGACCCGAAAATGACCCGAGCTTTCATAGACCTGAAATGACCCGATCCGAAACCACCCAACTCGAAAATGACCTTGACAAAATATAACTTTAGTTGACCCCAAAAAACTATGAAATGTCGTTTGCTCTCTTAATCATTGACCCGAAAATGACCCAACCCGAATGGCCCGACCCGACCCGCTTGACCCGAAAACCCGAAATGGCCCGACCCGAACTAACCCCGAAAATTCGAGAAACCCGAAATAACCCGACCCGAACCCGACCTGTTTTGCCAGGTCTAACTGGCACAAGGTTCGGACCTAAGTCATGATGTGTAAGGAGACTAGACCCGTACTGGCATTAACTTTACGAGCTAAGCTAGCAGTCATGAGTAGATTAATTATCTCCTGATAAACAGTCTGTAACATGTAAATTTGTATGTTCTGACAGATAATTAGTAATGGAAAGTTGAGGAGTGTGGAGCATCGAGTAGTGACGAATGCAGAAGAAGCTCGAACAACTGCAGCGTTCTTCATTGGACCGAGAAATGATTGTCGGGTTGAACCAGCGAAAGCAGTGATAAGCCCGGAAAATCCAGCAATCTATAAGGGTATTCAATATGCTGATCTTGTGAAAACTGTTAGAGCAGCTTTTACAGGACAGATGGATTGTGCATTGAAACCTCATATGATAGAAACTTAAGTAACCAAGAGCACTCGGGCTCGAATTTCGATACAAGCTTAATCAATCTCGGGAAAAGATTATACATTTTCTTACAAATTACTTATACAATACTAATCATACATGATTGTTGCACAGCATCAAAATGTAATTTGAATGGAATTTATGCCTTACAATACTCATCAAGTTTTTTATTTCCTTGATCTAGCATACTACTCACACTCCATCCCGATCATTTATTTACTTTTAATTAAAATTTCTATTACAAAGAATAAAAAAAGTTAAAACAAATGAATGGAGCAGAGAAAGTATTTCATAAAAGGGTTATCACTATTTACCAAAAAGTGGCCATTTTTTTACAAAAGAACACGGAAAAAACCGTCATAGAAGAAAATTACTGGTTGGTTCACAAATTCTTTTGTGTGACCATCGTACGTGTAAGACGGTTTTATACAGAAGTTTTTTGTGAGCCAATCCATTAATCAACTAACTTTGTTTTCACTTGGGTTATGATATTTGTATCAATAACTCCATTTTACCCATTATTTATATAAGACGGTCTTATACAAGAATAACTCGTATAAAAAAGTAATTCTTGTGTATTTTCAAAACTACCCTTCAATTCTTGATAGTGTTTGTTTTACATTAGACACATGGGCATATTGCTTTGACATGTGGCATATTAAAAACTTGGGTTGTAACAGAAAAATGCACGGATATGTTATAGTATATGGCCAATATGGCTATCTTAGTTTTATCTACATAAGAAAGTCAGGGCCGGGCGTGCAAGCGGTGCGGCCGCACAGGGCCCCCGACTTGAAGGGGCCCCAATCGTAAGAAATTACTTGTTAGTTAATAAATAATGTAACGCGTATTTTTAACATAATAATCAGCTTGACTAAGTGGTGAGTGTAATGGTATATATTGTGAATGGTCTCGGGTTCGATTCCTGCCTTAAGAATTTTTTTTTTTTTAATTTTTACACAATGGAGTTGTTCAATATTTAGCAAAATAAAGCTGCTACAGGGAATCGAACTCGGGTGGTATTGCCTCTTTATCATTTATCTAACCATTATACCACTTAGTTGTTGTTGAAGAATGGAAAAGAAATTTGTTTATGTACTCCCTCCGATCCAGACCAAAGGTAACATTGACTTTTTCACACTTGTCGAGGCACATTTTGCAACGTAAATATCTTTAGTTACACATTATTAAAAATTATAAAAAAATTGATATTCTTATAGCATTCATGACGATGAATCAAACAAGATCTCACATGAATATATTTTGTCTTATAGATTAAGAATAATATCGAAAATTCCCTACGACCATGAATAGTGTCAAAAAGTCAATGTTACCTTTGGTCTGGATCGGAGGGAGTATGTTTTAACAGGATTTTCCTGAAAGGAATCCGACTTGATAATTTAATAATCAGGGTATCTAGTTCTATATATATCTGGAATAATATGAGCAAATAACAGAAGAAGAATTAAGTATATAGAATAACGTTTTTATTATCTTGATCAGCCGAGTACAATATTGTATGTAAAATCTATGTAATCAAGAATGGAAAGAGATAAGGTGTAAAAATAATTGACCAAGATTGAATGACTTTACAAATGTTTAGATTCTGCTATTTATCATTCTACAAATGATACCGTTGCCTTCTTCAACGTCTTTCTCCATTATAGGAGTTGTTGCCGGATTAATAGGTCATGCTCCCTATTTACTCGCTTGACCCGTTCCAATCTCAACCAATTTATAGCCTTTCCTCTTCTTTCCGTCCAAATTCATAGATTATATAGTTTTAAGTTTGGACTTGGTCTTCCTTGAGAATAGGGCATGGTTATTTGACTTATGCAATTATATTTCTTGTTTATCTTCTTAATCCAAATTCGCTTCAATACTCTGCCAAGCTATTCCACACCGACCATCGGCTCTTCCTCCGGATTTAATGGCCTCGCTCGTTATAATATTTCTCAACAAACTAGATAACATTAGATTTGTCCGGCCCTTGTCTTAACCAATCACCTTGTTAAGTCGGGCCAGGTTATGGTCGACCAGCTAAATGGGCCTAACAATTGCCCTTGACATTTTACCCGCGCTGGATCTGGCCAGGGGTGAGATGTCAACTTTACCGGGTTAAACAAGAAGAAGAGTCATATTTATTCAGTGACTCTTAGACTCCTACTTACCGTTGAACACTACAACGGCTAAATGACATCACGCTGACAGTTTTGCAATTCCTAGGTTTTTCATGCCGTTATTCATCTCCTATAAATACGGTATTTAGGGCAAGTTTATTTTTCACCAAATTTCTTCCACTTTCTTTGCTGAATATTCCTCTAAAATTCTTCTGAAATTCTTCTGAAATTCTTCTCAGTAATCCTGTTCTGAGTACTTTGTATTTTCTCAACAATTTCAATCATAATAAATCAAACACTTAGAAATATGGGAGCCAAAAACGCCCGCATCCCGCAAATCTGCTGAGCTGAGAGCTGAACCTTCGGCGTCCGGGAAGAAGAAGTGATGGAGATTGATCCTCCCCGCTCGTCGTCTTGTGGCTTTTAAGTACCAGGATTCTTTTCTTTCACCGCCCTTCAATCTTTGGATCCTTACTTTCCTGAAGAGAACTTGTTAAAAACAAATTATGACAAGATATTAAGGGAGAAGAAAATAATTCTGAGTCGACGAGGTATGGATTCCGAGTTTTGTCCAGATCGGGCTAACGGGTATCACCTGGTTGGTTCTCGTATTTTCGAATGGGCATTCAAAGCGGTGTAAGTTACCTTTTACTCCCTTAATGATTGACACCATTCGTGCTATGGAAGTGTCACCTTTTCAGATTATGCCGATGGTTTGGAAACTTGTTCATTCCATAGAAAATTTATGTGCTAAACACAATCTTGTGATTACTCTTAATGATATCAAGGCAGTATATCATTTTAAAAATCCTTCTGTTGGTCGTTTTAATTTGAGAATTAAGTCAAAGATGTCTCCATTAATTACTAACCTGGATTCTGGAGATGACAAGAGTTGGGCAAAGACTTTCCTGTTTATCCGGACTGAGACTCTGGGATCAGGCTTTGATTACCTGAGATATCCTCCCTTGGAGAGTGGTAGGTTTCCTGTACTTTTAATTTGTAATTGTATTGAATGAGAGTGAGGTATATAGGTCTTACCTGTATATTTTGTTCCTGTAATGTTTGTAGCTCCTGATTGGAATCATGATCCTCTGGACGAAGAGGCCGTTGCCAGGATAGATGCTTTCCTCGCTATTCCTGAGGAAGAGAGGGCCCGCCACTTGTTTGGGCGGAATTGTTGCCCCTGGTATATGAAGACCAAGTTGATCAAGGGTTAAAGTACCCAAAGGCAAGCCTAGTTCTCTTGCTCTTTCTGTACGTCTTCTATATGTTTTTATGTTTATCTGTTATCTTCTTGTCGTTTTCTTGTTTGATACTCACATATATGTATTTTTATACATTCAGTATTTAGGTCTTCTGCTAGGCTGGCCAGTTTCTCTGCAAAAGATTTGAAGGCCGGGGTGGCTATGATTGCTGAACAGTCTAAGAGCCAGGAGGCTAGTGGGAGTGACAAGACACCTGATATTCTGGTCTCCGATATCCAACCTACCCAAGATCTACCCAGGATAGCGTCGCCTGAGGTCGTCCAGGCTCAAAAAAGGAAGAGGGAAGATGTGATCTTGGAAGAGGAAGAGAGAGGGAAAGAGCCTATCCAAGCTCAGCCTCTCAGGAGTATAAGGCAGGTGCCCGCCAGGATTGATGATATGGATGCTGCCCGGGTACGGATAGATGAGTTTTCTGCGAAGATGAGCGACCAGCTATTGTCTGCTAGTACCCTTGAGTCGTCTACCAGGGTGGTTTCTATTCTGGCTTCTCTTGCTTCCCAGGCTAGGGAGGTTAGTTGTAAAGGGATATTTTTAATTGTTTATGTGCTTTTTGTTTTACCTTGTATTTGGCTAATTGATTTCGTATGTATGTAGGGGTTGGATGTCGGGCAGCTCTTCGCTTGTCGGCTTAGGGATGCCTAGGCCAAGGTTACTAATTTGGAGGAAAAGCTGGATAAGCTAAACCGTGACCTGCACACATCCAGGGGTAATGAAGTGGTACTTCAATCTCAGTTGGGGACAGCTAAGGAGGCGGTCAGGGCTGCTGTAGTTTGTGAGGTGGCCGCAAAAAATGCTGAGAAGGCTGTCAGGCTGGAGTTGGAGGCTGAGAAGCAGGCAATGCAGGATCAGTTGAGAAAAAATGAGGAGCTTGCTGCTGAAAAGGAATTGGTGGAGGCGAGGTTGGGCGATCTTTGCTCAATACTTCTTCGGGAAAGGCCGGGTTGATGCTATGAGAGATCCAGAATCTGACCGGGCTAATTGGAATCCGGACCGGGATGAGATGGCTTTGGATACTCAGTATCCTGATTTGGCCAGTATGGGTCAAGAAGAAGAAGTGGATTCTCCTCCTTCCAAGGCAAAGTCAGGTGATCATGAAATGGTGGATGGTTGTGAGTCGGTTACTGGCTCAAAAATAGCTTAGTTTTTTCTTTTGGGTTTTGGTCTATCCAGGGGGAATGTCTCTGGAATGAATATTTAATTATTAATTTTGGCCCATCCAGGGGGAATGTCCCTGGAATGGATGGTTATTAGGTAGGACCAATTATTTTGGGTGAATAAATATTTGGTCTTTGTTTTGTTTCTTTTTGTGTTTTGACAAGGTACTTTTGTGATGTTGGACACGTCATCGGATCTGCCGCTTATTCGACCGATCAAGCCGTTTTGTCTTGATCTCGCCGCTTTAATATGTTATGGGTGGGATAGTTGCCTGTCTGGAGGGCTTATGTCCCTTGCCTGTCTGGAGGGCTTATGACCCATTTATACAATCCAGGAATAGATTTTCCAGGTTTGTATGTTTAGTTGAGCTCAGTATTATAAGGCCTATTTTGCAACTGAATTTTGGATATCAGTTGGATATTAGTTGAATGTTGGTGGGGGTAGCCCCCAATCTTTAAGATTTGTTTTAAATAAAATGCAGTATGTAAAAACAAGTATTGAAGATTCTACTTTGCAAAGATATGGAACATAGATCAGTATTTGAGCATGAAAAATCATGTATTGCATTTATTCATGTAATGGCAAGTATCATACATGTAATTTCAAATCAGGCTAGACAGGAAATGTGAACATGAAAATTATACCTGAACTGGGAGATATATTTTATATGTGAAATAATTCTAGGTGTGCAATGTTCCAAGCTCTTGGGATCATTTCGCCTTCCAGGGTTTGTAATCTATAGGCTCCCTGGCCGACTATTGAGTCAATCAGGTAGGGACCTTCCCAGGTTGGGGCCAATTTGCCAGCATTCTTTTCTTTTGTGTTTTGGAAGACTTTCCTGAGGACAAGGTCTACTACCCTGAATACCCTGGCTTTGACAGTCTTGTTATAGCTTTTCGCAACCCTTTGCTGGTATGCTGCTAATCTGATGCTGGCTGCATCTCTTAGCTCTTCTGATAAGTCCAGGCTGTCTTCCATTAGAGGTATATTGCTTGTTATTGTATTCAGACTGCATCTGGCTGATGGAACGTCCACTTCTGCTGGGATTACTGCTTCACATCCATAGACCAAGGAGTAGGGGGTTTGGCCTGTGGATGTTTTAGGTGTGGTTCTGTCAGCCCAAAGGACCAGGGGAAGTTCTTCAGCTCATCTGCCTTTTCTTCTTTCCAGCTTTTTCTTTATGCAGCTGATTACCACCTTATTACTGGATTCTGCCTGACCGTTAGCCTTTGGATATCCTGGTGTGGATGTTACCAGATTGATGTTCCATTGAGCACGTAAGGTCATTTTCTTTTTCCCACAAATTGTGTGCCATTGTCGCATACTATTTCAGAGGGGATGCCATATCTACATATGATGTTGTGTTTGATGAATGCTATGACATCCTTCTCCTTGACTTGCTTGTATGATTCAAACTCTATCCACTTGGAGAAGTAATCACCATTGCTAGCATGAAAACTTTCTGTCCGGGTGCTTGAGGTAGTTTTCCCACTATATCCATGCCCCACTTCATAAATGGCCAGGGTGCGGATATGGAATGTAGTTCTTCAGATGGTTGATGGATATATGGTCCGTGAATCTGACAAGCTTTGCATTTAGAGCTAAAATCCGTGGCAATCGGCTCTCAAGGTAGGCCAATAATAACCTGTTATGAGTACTTTGCTTGCCAGGCTTCTTCCACCTTTGTGATTTCCACGTATCCTTCATGGATTTCGACAATATTTGCTCGGCTTCTTGTGGTTCCAGGCATCCGAGATACGGCCCGGCTGCGATTTCTTAAAAAGCACGCAATAATAGTATATGAAGCGACTTTTATTTTTAGTCTTTGTGGCATCTTGCTTATTTAAGGGAAGGATTCCTGTTGTAGCCATCATAGTAAGGTTTTGTCCAAGAATTAGCAATATAGATTGGGAAACTTTCATCTTGTTTATTTATTGCAGGTTCTAATAGATGCACGATGAGTATTTTGTCGAATTCAAGGGGGCTAAAGTTGGATCCTAGGTCGGCTAGGGCATCGGCCTGGGTATTCAAATCCCTGGGTATTTGATCAATATTAAATTTTCTAAATTTTTTTTTTAAAATTCGGACAACGTCTAGATAAAGTATCATTTTGGAGTCTTTTGCAGTATATATTCCATTTACTTGGTTGGAGATAAGAAGGGAATCAGTGCGTACCTTTAGGTTTTGCACACCAAGGTCAATACATACCTTTAATCCTAGCTATCGGGGCTTCATATTCTCGCCTCATTGTTGGTGGCCTCAAATGCGCTAATAATAGCTTGTGCTATCTTATCCCCCGTGGCGATTTTAGTACTAACCCCAGTCCTGTGCCCCTCATGTTGGCTGCACCATCGATGAATAGGGTCCATTCTAGGTCTATTTGGTCGCTGGTCAGTTTATTCACTTCTTTTATTAGGTCTGGTTCTAGGGTCGGACTAAAATCAGCCACAAAATCAGCCAATGCATGTGATTTAATTGCTGTCCTTGGTTCAAATGTTATATTGTATGTGCTTAGCTGGACTGACCATTTGCACATTCGTCCGGACAATTCAGGTTTTCTAAGTACAGACTTGATAGGGAGATTGGTTCTGACTATTATTGGGTGACTTTCAAAATATGGTCTCAATTTTGTGCAACTCATAATTAAAGCTAAAACATATTTTTCAAGTAATCCATACCGATCTCTCGCATCCAGAGACTTTTACTTACATAGTAGACAGGGGTGTTGTTGTCCGTCTGCTTCTTTGACCAGGACTCGCACCGATAGCGATAGTCAGTGATCGATGTATACTTTGCCAGGGGGTTCATCTTTGATTGGTTTTGCCAACAAGGGGGGGAGGATAGGTATATCTTCAAGTCTTCAAAGGCAGCCTGATGATCAGGGGTCCATTGGAAGTCCTTGTTTTTCCTTAGCAGGTTATAAAATGATTTGCATCTTTCTGATGATCTTGAAATGAACCTGTTTAGGGCTGCTATCCTTCCAGTCAGCTTTTGTATGTCTTTGACTGTTTTTGGTGGTTCTAGCTCCAGGATAGCTTTGATCTGTTCAGGGCTGGCTTCTATTCCTCTTTTTGTCACCATGTAGCCCAGGAATTTGCCTCGCCGAGACTCAAGTGGCATTTTTGTGGGTTGAGCTTCATGTTGAATTTTTCCAGTATTTGAAAGGCTACTTCCAGGTCTTTGACGTGGTCTTCTGCCTTTTTTGATTTGACTACCATGTCATCTATGTAGACTTCCATGGTGTCTCCTATCTGATCTTTGAACATCATGTTGACCAGCCTTTGGTAGGTTGCACATGCATTTTTTAATCCAAAGGGCATAGCAGTATAACAATATATACCTCTTTCAGTGATGAAGGCTGTGCTTTCCTGGTCTGCTGGGTGCATTTTTATCTGATTGAATCCGCTGGAGGCATCCATGAATGTCAACATTTCGTGGCTGCAGTGGCATCTACCATTGCATCTCGATGATGTGTGGTAGGAAATGGATCTTTTGGGCAGGCTTTGTTTAGGTCATGTAATCTACACAGACTCTCCATTTGCCATTTTTCTTTTGGACAACTACCACGTTTGCAAGCCGGTCGGGTACATTACTTCCCCGATCATTCCCATGTCCAATAGCTTGTCAACTTCTTGGTTGATGATTTCGTGCCTCTCTGCAGAAATTTTCTTCTTTTTTTTCTTTGCATGGGCTTAAAAGATTTGTCAATGTTCAACTTATGAGTAATAACATCAGCATCTATACCAGTCATATCAAAATGCGACCAAGCAAAACAAGACATTTTAGTTTTGAGAAAGTCGACCAGATTTGGTCCGATTGAGTCGGTGCATCGACCCTACAAGTACTTTCCGTCGGGAATTCTGGATCTAATGTGACTTCTCCCGTTTCCATCTCGTTTGTGCTATAAATTTCTCCCGACAGTGACTTTAATTGCTATGCAGGGGACTTACCTGACTTTGAGGGTTTCAAAGCCTGAGTGTAACATTCCTGAGCCGTCCTTTGTTCTCCTCTGATGGTGGTTATCCCCCATTCTGTTGGAATTTTCACGCATTGATGGTATGTTGATGGGATTGCTTTGACATTGTGGATCCATGGTCCGCCCAGATTACATTATACGAGGATAGGCAATCCATTACTCCAAATCTCTCATATGAAGCCACGCCTTCCACATAGGTAGGCAAGTTGATTTCTCCCAGGGTGTTCTTTGTTTCTCCACTGAATCCAACCAGGACGCTGGATTTTTTGATGATCTTTCCTTCGTCTATCTTCATAGCTTTAAGGACGTCAAGCATCACCAGGTTGATTGAGCGCCTCCGTCTATCGGGATTCTTGACACTTTTGTCTGGATTGCATGGTGATTACCAGGCTGTCATGGTGTAGATCTGATATTCCTTGCAAATCCGAGTCATCAAAGGTAATAGCAGGCAATGACTTTGGCCTGGGAGGAGGTTGGAGTCTGGATTCCCTGGATATTCTTTTGGCGGGCCGAGCTGGTCACCATCAGATTTCGATCCTCCATTTATGAATTTGACTTCATAGATGGGAGGAGGAGGAGGAGGGTCTCTCTTGTTTTGTCCTTCATCTTTGTTCTTTGGCTGTTGGATTATGTCTTTCAAGTAGCCTTTCTTTAGGAGATATGCCACATGTTTCCCGAGTTGGATGCATTCTTCCGTTGTGTGTCCGATATCCCGATGGAAGTCACACCATCTCGTTGGATCTTTCCCGGGGTTATCGACTTCTTCGGCCATCCGACCGTATCTCCCGTGTTTTCCGGCGTTTGATTAATCCCGCAGATTAATAGAAAAGTTATATTCAGGAATAGTTGGGAGGCTAGAAAGGTTACCTTTATGTTCTTGTGCCATATTGACTTGGATCGTTCGGGCCTAGAATAGGGTGCTTGATCTAGGATTGCCTCCTTTCTGGTATGAACTTTTCCCGTTGGTGTGTCCATAGCCTTGCTTTCCTCCGGATGAGTTCGTCCCGAAGTTGAGATCTTCTTCTAATCGACATGCTCTAGGGCGATGGATTGGACAATGTGGCAAAGGTTGGACATGCTTTCTTGGTCGATCTGCATAGATGTCACCGCAAGGACTCCTTGTCTGAATGCTTCTCTTCTTTGTTTCTTCATCGCATCTGGGAATGGCCACCTTTTCTTTGACAAATCTGGCCAAGAATTCTTTGAGAGATTCTTCAGGAAGTTGTTTTACCCCAACAGTTCTTTTGGGTCTCTTGGCCATATCTCTGCCGCTTTGCGAATTGTTGATTGAAGGCATTGATCAATTCTGCAAAATTCTTGATACCTCCGTTTGGTAGATTGATGAACCACCGTAATGTCTTTGCTCGGTCGTGGTTGTGCCAAAGCCTTTGCACATGCAGACTTGCCTGAGCTCACTGGGTATCGAGGCAGCCAACATTTTTTGTTTGAATATGGCAACATGATTTTGTGAATCAGAGGTTCCATAATAAGTTCTCATGGATGGGACAGTAAATTTCTTGGGAAGATCAATCTTTGCAATTTCATCTGCAAAAGGTGAATCTGCAAAGCTGTCAACTTCTACTTCAGTCACAGGGTCTGGTACTCCGGGTATATTTTCTATTTTGTTGTGGAGTTTTTGAATTTCCTGAAGCATAGCCATCATTATTGCTGCTTCAGTTTTGTTTGTCTCATCATTGGGAATGGTTGGAGTGCCGGATAGGGTATCCTTCTCCGGGGTTCCAAAATTAGAGAAATCTATGTTTTTGATAATGGATGAGAATGGAGTTCCTGGTTCGAATCTGGTCCTGGAACCCGAAGCCTGATTTTCCAATTTCTTTTTCAGGCTAGACTCAGATTCCTTCAGCCTATTGTAGACACCTCGTTTCTGCACCTCTCGCAAACCACCCGGTGATGATTGGGCCGCATGTTTGGTACGCGGAACGATTTGTGACAGTTCGTAAGATTATCGTCAAGTGATTGCTCAAAAATTAATGTCAACCTCTTAGTTGTCATCTACGTGCCGATACGGTCGTTTTGGCATAATTAGAGTACATTCGAGTCCGGTCAAAAACCGTCTCCATTTTCTCGATAACTGTTAAATCCCGAGTCGAATGTTCTCGGAATGTTCCGGATATTTCTATTCCATATTTCTCAAATTTTATCTTTTGGCAAATAATATCCCGTAATATTCAAAAGATAATCGAATTAAATCCGTCCTACCATAACTTAAACACGGAAATCTTTCTTAAACAGAGGAAACCTCCCCGGGAATAGACGCAAGTCTTTGCGCGCTCTTCCAAGAGACGCATGGCTCGCTGCGCCTCTTCCCAGGCCCTTCTTTGCATGATTTACGTATCTTTTTTATATCTTTCCGAGATTCACTTCCAAAGAGTCTCCGAAACCCTATTCCTCCGTGTGATTAGTATAAATAGGAGCTTTCGTTCCTCATATTTCTCACGCGAGTGTCCGCCCTTCTCTTCTCCCTTTGCATTCTAGACTTTGTTCTTACTAATTGGCGCCTACGTGCTTGGACTTCCGACCACGTAAGCTCGGATCTTTCCGGGTACCAGCCTCTCCGTTGCATGACCGACCAATTTGACCACTACACTCAATCAATCTAATTAATCAACTTGTTAAATCGTTTTCCTCTTACGAGGGCACTCTTTCCTTACGTTCGCGTCGAGCATCACTAATCGATCTTCTTAGTTCTTCTCGTTCCGTCAACATGTAAGTCTGAGGGTGTATTAATCTCTCTTTTATTTATTGTATTTTATTATTGTATAACAATTGTAAGGTTTATGTCGAAAGTACCTCGTTAAAACCGATTTCTAAAACCGTCTTCAAAACCTTTTTTTTGCGGATTCCCGGAGAGATGACGTCGAGAAAAGACGCAAGAATCGCTGCGCCTCTTGAAGGAGCGCAAGCACTGCTGCGCGCCTCTTCGTGAGGGCCGCCGCAGCTTCGCTTCTTTTCTTCTTCCTCCGTCCTCTGTAATTCGTATCAAATTGATTTCTTTCGTTTTGTTCGTTTGTTAATTCGTTCATCATGATAATTTAATAATTCACATGTATATTTATTCATCATTAATTAACATGTTTTAATTCATCATAAATCCGACTCAAATCCCTAATAATTAATATTTGCGGGTTTTTCGTCATTAAATTCAATTCGAGTTTTAGAAATTCAATTCGTTCATATTGAGTTTCTGGGATTCATTGTTGATATATTTTCACCTGTTTGTTCATTAATCCGTCGTCATTCATCATGTTTGGTTAATAATTCGTTTCGTTAGTTAGTTTAATTAATCATTCATTAACATCGGCCCTTCACATAATTAATCCATTTATTTCCGTCTCATCCATGTTTTACTGTTTTATGACCTCAATCATATGTAAATAATTTGCTAATAACTTTCATCCGAGTCAAATATCGCAATCAATCCATTAAAATTACCAATTAACATTAACGGTTTGCAGTTCCGGCTTCACAGCCAGAGTTCACCCTTGGAACAGACGCAAGAATCGCTGCGCTCTTTCCAAAGGGCGCATGTCTCTTTGCTGTTCCAGGATGAGTTCTGTCTCTGAACTCCTTTCTGCCTTGACGTAGTTTAATTAGTTCATGTATTGATCAACTAATATTCGTATTATCACCTTCTGATCTGTCTTTTTATTCTTTTATTCCTTTTTCTCAAATTATCCGTTTTAAAGGTATTTTCGACATAAATCACCTTTCCAAATGTAATCATTGTAATTTTCATTATTGTAATTTATAATTATTGTATTTCATATTCCTTGTATGTTTTCACATGTAAATCAATATTAAATCCTACTTCGACATTAATTGTATGCTAAACTAATTGTTCACCGACTTAGCCTAATATTCACATGTTAGGATTAAAACTTGGATGTTGCATTGCATGCATATAGCCGACGATATATCAAGTACGAATAACTTCCCTAATCATTAGTAGAGGCCGCTATCGAGGCGGGCGGGATTAGGTGTTCGATCAAAAGAGCTTCCTAATACGTACCCTCACCCCTTACTCCAGATCTCCGTGAGCACCCGTGTTCATTGGCATCCACGAGAGTCATTCTAGACATAGAATGCTAAGGGTTACGATTGCTTAGTGTTCATGTCATTACTTTATGTCTTGACATGACATGAGGTATTCGAACGGTTCCAATTTCCCATAAAATTTGGTGGCGACTCCATACAAAATGCAAACGCTTGTTTTCGCTCCTCACCAAGCGCCCCGTGGCGGCCCGCTGTCCACGCTTTGGCGACTCATTGGGAAATACACTTACGTGTAGCTAGGGTGAAACTTGAACAAGGTTAGGGAATAAGTTTGTACGAGACAATTGTCGGTTTTCATAACTCGGTCTTCCTAGATCGTTTATTCGGCCTTCCTAGGCCCAACCCAACCCATTCGACCAATCGTCCCGTCTAAACGGTCCTAATTCTTATTTGGGCCTAAGGATGGATAGCGATTGACGTCATCCATACCATGATGCTTACTCTTGTTTGTATCAAGGGCCTTCACTACTTGAGGAAATGGACTAGGAATCGGCCTTACTCTTGTTTGGCACGAGCCTCTCCACAGACTTCGGGTTTGATGGTTCGGTATGGCAACCCACCCTTTAAACCAAAACCCTTCTAAATGCACTCAGCATCCCGTTATAATGCTTGTATAAATGTGTAAACCTTACGTGATCACCATTTCTAAACAATACCATGACGAATTTTCAAAAAAAAAAATCAAAACCTTTTTTCAAACAAAAATTTCGAAAATAGGCTTTTATTTAGCGCAAAACCGAGTCGAAACTCTGTCCATATGTTGAGTCAAACTTCGGGCCTAAAACCCATTTCAAAACCAAAAACAAAAAAAAAAAAACAAAAAAAAACAAAAAAACAAAAAAAAACAAAAAAACAAAAAATCCAAAAAACGAAAAAAAACCAAAATATTTTTCAAACCATGTAAATGTAAATATGTAAATTCAATTGGGCTAAGTTAGAGTCGAAGTTCAAACTGACTATGTCCTAGTCGGAACTCTGTCGAGTCATAAACCCGTCTTCCTTTACTTTTTGGGTCTTTTCAAATTCAAGTCAAGTCCTAAGGCGTCACGCCGTCATTTTGGACCCCCTACCCCAATTCAGTTAGGATCTAAACACTCGAGTCACACGTTCCGAGGCTTAACACACGAGTCTCAATGGGCCTCATATTTGAGTCTAAACTACAACAATCTTCTTAACACCTATAAGCAAACCTCGAGTCCAGAATCAACATGTGTCATCAATCCCGTCAATAAGGTCAATCATATAAGGGTCACTCCGTCAAAGTCAACACTCGAGTCTAATTTAAAGTCAAGCACCGTGAATTCAAACACAAGAAGTCGCTCACGACATTTCATGAATTCACAAGTCAAGTCTAGATTTGCCATCTTGTCCCTTCCTTTGTTTGTTGCTCTAGTATGCGTGATCCCATGTCAAATCGAGTTGTAATGCGCGTCATTTCTGTCAAGTAGGAATCCAGCAAGTTCCGTCAATCAGCAAAGTCATGAAGGAGCTCAAGCCACCATCACCGTGTCTCTCCAGGACGTTTATGCCATGGTCCTGCAAGTTCAAGCTACAGTAGAAAATTTGAGCATTCGCGTCCTCTCCCTCGAAAACGGAACGGTGGAAAAGAACACACCACCTAGAGAAACCTATAGTCTAGGTCGTCCAAAGTTTACCTCTTGTAATAACCATCGTCCTAGAAAGCCGAAAACAGCTGAAAGGAAACCTGGGAGGCATCAAAGGGTGCTTACTGATTTAGGCATGTCTTATGCCGATGCTTTGAAGAGACTCTCTACCCAAAGCAAGCTGCATCCAATAGGGCCGACTCCGGATCCACCTTTAGAGAAGCAAGTAAACCTCTGGAAGGGCAACAAATACTGCTTATATCACCAAGGTAGAGGCCATGATATTGAAGAGTGTTTTCTCTTGAAACACACCATCCAAGATATGATCGAAGAGGGCAAGCTTCCTAAGCCACCTTCTGTCGGAAAATCCAAGAAGACCGACCCTCTTGGGTCCAATGTCATTAAACATGACGAAGCGTCATCTCTAGACTGTTCTCATCTCCTCGATCCTCATGATGATAAAGAAATCAATGTCCTCGAAGACGGAGATATCCAAGATGGAATGCTCATGCTTTCCAGGGCCTTTGACAATAAATTTTCCAAAATAGAGGGAGCTATTGATATCCTAAACTCTCGACTTTCCAAGATGGAGAATCAATTTGCTGAAATGGATAGGAAGCTTGAGACCCAATCTTTCAAGATGAAAAGTGTCCAGACAAACCCTCAATTTGGCAGTCTTAAGGAGAAAGTAACTAGTGAACGATCTATTCCTAACAACCCTCCAAGGTCATTTACAAAGGCTACCGAAAATAAAGGCACATCTCCTAGGAAATTTACCAACATTGGTATTACATACACCGATGCCCTTCAGAGACTCATGGAACAACGAATGTTGAAGCCTATAGGACCTACGCCTAACCCTGAAAGGAAATCAAAGTTCTGGGATGAGAACGCCTACTGCAAATACCATAGAGGCAAAGGGCATGATACAGAGAAATGTTACAAATTAAAACATGTCATCCAAGATATGATTGAAAACGGGAAATTGTCTCTCTCTACTTTTAACCCACAAGGTAGCTTAGGCAATCCTCATGGATATACCACTTATCAAGAAACTCTTCTTGATTGTTACCCTTCCAATGTTCCCAATGATGAGGATGGGGTGCTCAAATGGGTGAATGCTCAAAGTCAGATGCCGAAGCCAGTTGCTGGAAGAGAAAATGTTCAATCATGGGCCGATGATTACGAGTCTAGTTCTAGGATCGAGTCAAAGTCCGAGTCCGAGTCCGAGTCTTAGGCTTTCTATCTCATATTTGTTCTAGTATCTTTCTTCGTGTCCATTTCCATTTCCAGTGACAACCTGGGGGCTGTCCCACGAGTCACATATCTTCTCGAGTCTATATACATTTATTATCCATTTCAATAAAAGTACAATTTTCCATCCACATATTCAATCATATCTCTTCCTTTACCGTTTCCTGTGACAACAAGAATTGGTTTGAGACATTTTAAAAATGAACAACAACCACACGTCCCAAGTCGTTGTGAGTATACTTGGACGATGTTCCGTTCTGAGTTGTAGAGGACCTGAGACTCCGTGTTCTTTCCTTTACCTATTCCATGTCTGGCAATAGAAACCACAATATAACCCTAATTTAGGACGAGCCTATCTCAAGAGATTCTAGGACGAATCCAGACCATCTCCCTTGTTTACGATCCATGACGGAAGGCAAGCCCATTCCCCACAATAAACAACCCATGTTACTAAAAAACCAACCTGTTTCACACCAAAGGTGCTAGTTTGACCCAAATTCATAGTAACAAGAAAATCCTAGACAATACGAGCCATACTCAAAGGCAAAGGCTCAATCAAGAGAAATGCCCAAAGTCAATATTCATAGGCCGTAGTTATGCCCGTAATCCAAGACGAAAGAGTCATAAGAACAAGGTTCGATCAAGCAAGTCAAGTCAATACCCAAGGTTAAAGTTATCATCAAAAACCCGAATCAAAAATCTGAGCAAAAAGCCGAGATATATTCCAGACCAAGAATCTGAGTCTGAGTCAAGAACAAGCCTGAAATCAAATGCTATACAGAATACTGCTGAAGAATCAAGACATCAATGAAGATGGTCATCTAGCACCCTCGCTTAGCCTTTCATACATCACACACCCTAAGTCCTTCTCGAGACCGTTACCAGGGAGATAGTTAGGAATTTTGAGAATCCTCTCAAGCTCGTCAAGTATACCCATCCTTTAGGGCCAAGACATGGAAACTTGATCCCACGTCAATTAACCCACCTTTATGTGCTCAGGCTACATCAAGCCAAGAGACTCTATTTCCAAGCCATATTACAAGCCATAACCCCATCAAGCCTTAACTCCACAAAATCAAAGCTCCAGAGATTAGTTCATCAAAGCCTCTTATTACCGAGCTCCACATTCCAAATATCCAATCCAGTTTCACCTTGACCCCAGACACGGAGTCTTCAAATACTTTGCTACCTAGAACGGGACATACCCATATCATCCTTAGGGTCCACTTTTAGGTGTGCTCACGCGACAAGGAAATTTTTTACAAAATTAATTATACCTCTTTGGTCTATGATCAGAGGGAATTATCTCAAGTCGATTCTTCGAGTCACCAAAGGAATATTACCCTTGTGACCCCTGCATTTTAAGGTCCTAACAACATAGCTTAGGCACACACCTGAACTACGAGCATGGTTTGATTTCACCTCTTCAGGTGGATACGTAGGCAGTCCTTTCTTACACAAGAAGGATACAACCACAACACCCAAACAAAATTAACCAAACCTCAGAACTACGATCTGGTTTGATTTCACTTTACGTGAATACGTAGGCAGTCCTCATGGACACAACCATCCCAACTTTCAATCTCAATTGTCAACCATCCCAATTTTCAACCTTTCAACCTCAATTAACATCCCTTCCACAACCAACACCTCTATACTGGGGGCTCCTTATTGTCGCCCAGTCTCCCTTTTTACCAAAATTCCAGAGTCATCTTCTCATCCTGGGGGCTTCTCTTCCAAGATGCCACCCATCCTTTATTCCTCTAAGTCTAGCTAGTACTCGGTCCGGACAATGACAAAGGTTTTAGATCGATTCTCCAAGTCATCGTGCTTCAAGAGGGGTCTCTTTTACAGCAAACGATGGCAAAGGATGTCCAAGTAGAAAGCTAATCTATGGCTCATGTCTTGCTTTTATATGCCCCCATCTTTCTTGCAATTCTTCTACCTTTGGAATTGATACGCGTTGTCACCCATACTTGGCTAGGGGTTGCGCGTACTTAAGCAAAGTCTGTCAAAGTCATCCATGTGTCGCGTCAAGTCTAAGTTGGTGTCGCGTCAGACCAATCTAAGTCCACATTTCGCGTCGCGTCCGCATAAGGTCTACGTCATGTCAAGCCCTATGTCTAAATCCCATTGAATATGCATAAACGCATTACAAGCGATAAATTTCTTTGAACAAGTTTTAAACGACTTTTATAAAGAAACAACTTTTGCTAAACCTATGTGTTTCCTCATTTGAGGTCCATGTGATAATTGCTTACGTGCATATGTGCTTATGTGCTATTTTTTCCTATTGGATCGCATTCTTGTGTGGCTACTAACCATGCAGGTGAGCATCCAGCGCAGCAGTATTTTGCAGTATTGCTCGAATCCTTATATCCAGTAGCGAGATTTTTGCGCAAGATTGCTCGAATCCTTATATCCAGCGCAGTAGTATTTTGCAGTATTGCTCACTCAAGATTTTTCCCATGACGATCAAGATGTTCCTAGTCGTCAATATATTCCCCAGCGAGAGTTCATGACAGCCGATTGCACTTCTCGAGAGACGGAGTTTGTTTGAAAGCGATCTGCGATTTTCCAAATGATTCAATCCAGACAAAGTCATTCCCCAGCAAGAGTTTGTTTGAGACCGACGCAAGCAGATTCAACCTCAAGTTTTGCCAGAGTTCGCTTGAGACCAACGCAAGCGGATTCCCCAGCAGTTTCTACCGACGTCCTGCTGTTTTCAATATTTCTTGTTTCCCCGCGGAGTTCGGCGAAGGTGTCGTTCTCCAGAAGTTCCCAAGCCAAGGCCTCATTCCTTAGGTTCGTAAACCCAAAGTTAGGATTCTTACCCCTAGATTCTTAGATCCCAAAATGGCTTCCTTTAGGTTCATAAGCCTTTAAGCTCCCACACCAACGACCTTAGGTTCATAAACCCATAAATCCTTTAGGAGTTCTCATACCTCACGTGTTTAAAACAAGAATTAGCAACCCAGTAGTTCCTAAACTTAACCCTA
This sequence comes from Silene latifolia, assembly GCF_048544455.1. Classification (NCBI taxonomy): domain Eukaryota; kingdom Viridiplantae; phylum Streptophyta; class Magnoliopsida; order Caryophyllales; family Caryophyllaceae; genus Silene; species Silene latifolia. The sequence continues at coordinate 6,647,085 of NC_133536.1, forward strand.
GAATCCCAAATCCTCTTAGGTTCACAAGCCTTTAAGTTCCCATACCGACCGTCCTTTTAGTTTCATATACCCAGGTTCACACATCTAGCTCTTTAGGTTCCCAAACTCCCTAGAGTTCATACACTTTTCCTCTTAGGATCACATTCCTTTAAGATCACCTTTTCCTCTTAGGATCATATTCCTTTAGGATTACCTTTTCCCTTTAGGATCACATTCCTTTAGGATCACATTCCTTTTTAGAATCACACTTCCTTAGAGTTCCTACACCCAAACCTTGGTTACCCCTTAAATTGAACTTATATTTGGCTTCCTTCCCGTCGATGCTTTCCTTTAGGGTCCCCACGCCCTAGCATAAATCCTTACTTAACTTTTAGGTCTTAACCTTAGCTCCTACGCTTACCCTTAGCTCCTATGCACCTCCAGAAGCATCTCGAGAAAGAAGTCTCAGGTATGGTCTCTTCTTATGGCTGGCGAGCTTCCTTACGTAGTCTAATGGACTTTAAACGACCCTCCCCGATAGTCGACAGACTCTAAAATGTTCCCGACGACAGGTCCTTGGTTCAGACCCCTTGAGCCGCCTCGCGTCGCCATAGTCGTCAGGTTGTAATCTTCGATTGACCTGATGGCTATACTTTGACTTTCGCCTTGTCCAAGCCTCAGTCAAAGTGGGGGCTCTGTAGACACCTCGTTTCTGCACCTCTCGCAAACCACCCGGTGATGATTGGGCCGCATGTTTGGTACGCGGAACGATTTGTGACAGTTCGTAAGATTATCGTCAAGTGATTGCTCAAAAATTAATGTCAACCTCTTAGTTGTCATCTACGTGCCGATACGGTCGTTTTGGCGATAATTAGAGTACATTCGAGTCCGGTCAAAAACCGTCTCCATTTTCTCGATAACTAAATCCCGAGTCGAATGTTCGGAATGTTCCTGGATATTTCTATTCCATATTTCTCAAATTTTATCTTTTGGCAAATAATATCCCGTAATATTCAAAAGATAATCGAATTAAATCCGTCCTACCATAACTTAAACACGGAAATCTTTCTTAAACAGGAGGAAACCTCCCACGGGAATAGACGCAGAGTCTGCGCCTCTTCCAAGAGACGCGATGGGCTCGCCGCGCCTCTTCCCATGCCCTTCTTTGCATGATTTACGTATCTTTTTTATATCTTTCCGAGATTCACTTCCAAAGAGTCTCCGAAACCCTATTCCTCCGTGTGATTAGTATAAATAGGAGCTTTCGTTCCTCATATTTCTCACGCGAGTGTCCGCCCTTCTCTTCTCCCTTTGCATTCTAGACTTTGTTCTTACTAATTGGCGCCTACGTGCTTGGACTTCCGACCACGTAAGCTCGGATCTTCCGGTACCACCTCTCCGTTGCATGACCGACCAATTTGACCACTACACTCAATCAATCTAATTAATCAACTTGTTAAATCGTTTTCCTCTTACGAGGGCACTCTTTCCTTACGTTCGCGTCGAGCATCACTAATCGATCTTCTTAGTTCTTCTCGTTCCGTCAACATGTAAGTCTGAGGGTGTATTAATCTCTCTTTTATTTATTGTATTTTATTATTGTATAACAATTGTAAGGTTTATGTCGAAAGTACCTCGTTAAAACCGATTTCTAAAACCGTCTTCAAAACCTTTTTTTTGCGGATTCCCAGTAGACAGACGTCGAGAAAAGACGCAGCAACTGCTGCGCCTCTTCGAAGGAGCGCAGCACTGCTTTAGCCTCTTCGTGAGGGCCGCCAGCATTCTGCTTCTTTTCTTCTTCCTCCGTCCTCTGTAATTCGTATCAAATTGATTTCTTTCGTTTTGTTCGTTTGTTAATTCGTTCATCATGATAATTTAATAATTCACATGTATATTTATTCATCATTAATTAACATGTTTTAATTCATCATAAATCCGACTCAAATCCCTAATAATTAATATTTGCGGGTTTTTCGTCATTAAATTCAATTCGAGTTTTAGAAATTCAATTCGTTCATATTGAGTTTCTGGGATTCATTGTTGATATATTTTCACCTGTTTGTTCATTAATCCGTCGTCATTCATCATGTTTGGTTAATAATTCGTTTCGTTAGTTAGTTTAATTAATCATTCATTAACATCGGCCCTTCACATAATTAATCCATTTATTTCCGTCTCATCCATGTTTTACTGTTTTATGACCTCAATCATATGTAAATAATTTGCTAATAACTTTCATCCGAGTCAAATATCGCAATCAATCCATTAAAATTACCAATTAACATTAACGGTTTGCGTTCCGGCTTCACAGCCAGAGTTCACCCTTGGAACAGACGCAAAGAATCGCCGCGCCTCTTCCAAAGGGCGCAGTGATGTCTCTTCGCTGTTCCAGATGAGTTACTCTCGAACTCCTTTCGCCTTGACGTAGTTTAATTAGTTCATGTATTGATCAACTAATATTCGTATTATCACCTTCTGATCTGTCTTTTTATTCTTTTATTCCTTTTTCTCAAATTATCCGTTTTAAAGGTATTTTCGACATAAATCACCTTTCCAAATGTAATCATTGTAATTTTCATTATTGTAATTTATAATTATTGTATTTCATATTCCTTGTATGTTTTCACATGTAAATCAATATTAAATCCTACTTCGACATTAATTGTATGCTAAACTAATTGTTCACCGACTTAGCCTAATATTCACATGTTAGGATTAAAACTTGGATGTTGCATTGCATGCATATAGCCGACGATATATCAAGTACGAATAACTTCCCTAATCATTAGTAGAGGCCGCTATCGAGGCGGGCGGGATTAGGTGTTCGATCAAAAGAGCTTCCTAATCGTACCCCCTCACCCCTTACTCCCGGATCTCTCGTGAGCACCCGTGTTCATTGGCATCCACGAGAGTCATTCTAGACATAGAATGCTAAGGGTAACGATTGCTTAGTGTTCATGTCATTACTTTATGTCTTGACATGACATGAGGTATTCGAACGGTTCCAATTTCCCATAAAAATTGGTGGCGACTCCATACAAAATGCAAACGCTTGTTTTCGCTCCTCACCAAGCGCCCCCGTGGGCGGCCCGCTGTCCACACCTATTGATTTCTGTTTCAGCCTGGGCTGCCTTCTCTTGGATTGTTTCCAATTCTTTGATCTTGGCCAGGGCAGCCGCTAATTGTTGTTCTGCGGTAAGTTCTACCATTTTTTGTGTGTGAATATTAAATGAAAGATGATAAGGAGAATTTTATTGATTGAAGAACTAGATGCCCCACGGTGGGCGCCAATTGTTTTAACAGGATTTTCCTGAAAGGAGTCCGACTTGATAATTTAATAATCAGGGTATCTAGTTCTATATATATTTGGAATAATATGAGCAAATAACAGAAGAAGAATTAAGTATATAGAATAACGTTTTTATTATCTTGATCAGCCGAGTACAATATTGTATGTAAAATCTATGTAATCAAGAATGGAAAGAGATAAGGTGTAAAATAATTGACCAAGATTGAATGACTTTACAAATGTTTAGATTCTGCTATTTATCATTCTACAAATGATACCGTTGCCTTCTTCAACGTCTTTATCCATTATAGGAGTTGTTGCCGGATTAATAGGTCATGCTCCCTATTTACTCGCTTGACCCGTTCCAATCTCAACCAATTTATAGCCTTTCCTCTTCTTTCCGTCCAAATTCATAGATTATATAGTTTTAAGTTTGGACTTGGTCTTCCTTGAGAATAGGGCATGGTTATTTGACTTATGCAATTATATTTCTTGTTTATCTTCTTAATCCAGCCTGCTTCAATACTCCGCCAAGCTATTCCACACCGACCATCAGGCTCTTCCTCCAGGATTTAATGGCCTGCTCGTTATAATATTTCTCAACAGCTAGATAACAGTTAGATTTGTCCGGCCCTTGTCTTAACCAATCAGCCTTGTTAAGTCAGGCCAGGTTATGGTCAGACCAGGCTAAACTGGGCCTAACAATGTACTACATTTTTTCTAGAATGAAGAAAAAAAAACTAGTCATATAAAAGTACTCAAAATAGTAAAAATATATTTTTTCAATTATTCTATTAATAAAAATGGTACCCGGAGCCCTTTTTAAGATTTCGCACAGGGCCCCCAAAATTACCGGGACGACCCTGAAGAAAGTTACGGGGCTTTGAAATATAGTTGGAAAAGAGACTCGAGGTTCGACCAATGCTGGTTTATGGCATATCGACAGCCCCAAATGTCTTTCGTTGCTACTTAAATTTTGCGTGACCGCTTTATCTGACTCGAGGAACTTTCTGTGTGATTTCCGAAGAATTTTGTTCCGCGACCCTGAAATCTCGAAAAACTGTGTATTACACTTCAATTTCAACCGTTTGGGAGGTCGTACCGATCCCTGTTTCTTTTTCTCCCTGTTTTTGTATCACGTGCCCGAGGTCATTTCAGGAGTTATCCTATTCGATTTCAGCCTCGGTCAACGAGTATTAATTCATTTTTCACGATTATCCAAGGTTCAACTAATGCTAGTTTATGGCATAATGGGACCCCCAAATCTCTTCCGATGCTACTCAAATTTTGCGTGGCCGCTTTATCTGACGCGAGAACTTTCTGTGTGATTTCCAAAGAATTTTGTTTCGGGACCCTAGAATCCCGAAAAACTGTGTATTATACACTTTAATTTTAGCCGTTTGGGAGGTCGTACTGGTCCATGTTTCTTTTTCTCCCTGTTTTTCTATCACGCGTCCGAGGTCATTTAAGGTGTTATCCTATTCGATTTCAGCCTCGGTCAACAAGTATTAATTCATTTTTCACGATTATCCAAGGTTCGACGAATGCTAGGTTATGGCATACCGGGACCCCCAAATCTCTTCCGATGCTACTCAAATTTTGCGTGGCCTCTTTATCTGACACGAGGACTATCTGTGTGATTTCCGAATAATTTTGTTCCGGGACCCTGAAATCCCCAAAAACTGTATATTATACACTTCAATTTCAGCCGTTTGGGAGGTCGTACCAGACCCTATTTCTTTTTCTCCCGGTTTTTCTATCACGCGTCAGAATTCGTTTCAGGAGTTAACCTGTTCGATTACAGCCTCGGATAACGAATATTAATACATTTTTCACGATTATCCGAGTTTCGATGAATGCTGGTTTACGGCATACCGACACCCCTAAATGTCTTCAGTTGCTACTCAAATATTGCGTGACCGCTTTATCTGACCCTACGAACTTTCTGTGTGATTTCCGGAGAATTTTATTCCGGGACCCTGGAATCCCGAAAAACCATGAATTTATACACTTCAATTTCAGCCGTTCGGGAAGTCGTACCGGTCCCTGTTTCTTTTTTTTCCGGTTTTTCAATCACGCGTCAGAGTTCGTTTCAGGAGTTAACCTATTCGATTTCAGCCTCAGATTACGAATATTAATACATTTTTCATGATTATCCGAGTTTCGACGAATGCTGGTTTATGGCATACCGACACCCCTAAATGTCTTCCGTTGCTACTCAAATATTGCGTGACCGCTTTATCTGACCCTAGGAACTTTCTGTGTGATTTCCGGAGAATTTTATTCCGGGACCCTGGAATCCCGAAAAACCATGAATTTATACACTTCAATTTGAGCCGTTCGGGAAGTCGTACTGGACTCTGTTTCTTTTTTTCCCGGTTTTTGCTATCACGCGTCAGAGTTCGTTTCAGGAGTTAACCTATTCGATTTCAGCCTCGAATAACGAATATTAATACATTTTTCACGATTATCCGAGTTTCGACGAATGCTGGTTTATAGCATACCGGCACCCCCAAATGTCTCCCGTTGCTACTCAAATTTTGCGGGGTCGTTTTATCTTACCTGAGTAACTTTTTGTGTGATTTCCGGAGAATTTTGTTCCGGGACCCTCGAATCCCGAAAAACCGTGTATTATACACTTCAATTTCATCCGTTCAGGAGGTCGTACCGGACCCTGTTTTTTTTTCTCCCGGATTTTCTATCACGCGTCCGAGGTCATTCAGGAGTTAACCTATTCGATTTCAGCCTTGAATAACGAGTATTAATACATTTTTCACGATTATCCGAGGTTCGACCAATGCTGGTTTATGGCATACCGGAACCCCCTAAAGTCTTCCGTTGGTACTCAAATTTTGCGTCGCCGCTTTATCTGACCTGGGAAACTTTCTGTGTGATTTCTGGAGAATTTTGTTCCGGGACCCTGGAATCCCGAAAAACCGTATATTGTACACTTCAATTTCAGTCGTTCGGGAGGTCGTACCGGACCCTGTTTCTTTTTCTCTCGGTTTCTCTATCACGCGTCAGAGGTCATTTCAGGAGTTAACCTATTCGATTTCAGCCTCGGATAACGAGTATTAATAATTTTTTCACGATTATCCAAGGTTCGACGAATTTTGATTTATGGCATACCGGGCATATGGCTACCTTAGTTTAATTTTATCTACACAAAATTAAGGGGTTTGAAATATAGTTGGAAAAGAGACACTCTATTTCTATTTCTATGGTATTATATAACATATCGGGTAAGTCTTCTTTAAATTATGTGTTATAATTTTATAATAAAACATTATAAAATCATCGATAAAAGACAAAGATATCTTTATTATAATAGTAGTGGGCGAAAATATATTCAATAGGATTATTGAAGTAAAATGTCATTTTGTAACAACAATATTTGTGTAAAATCGTTTTAGCAAATACGGAGTATTTATTTATATATCCCATGTGTTATCTCAATTAATTGATTCGATTCATGTGTTCAATTATGATATTTTGTTTTATCGAAGATGTCTTATACCAATGGTTAAGACAAACCTATTGTGAATAATAGGTCATAAGTTTATTTTCCCTCTCCTCTATTACACAAATTCTTGTTTCAGACGGACACTTTTGGTCTTATTTGTCAGACGGATAAAATGTTGCCATTTTTTAAGAAAATGTAACCAATTAATTCACAAAATGTTATGACTAGAGTTGTCATTTTTTACCCTGAAAATGATGTGAACAATAATGGTAACATGTTATCAGAAAATAACAACATTTTATTGTAAAATGATGACATGTTACCCGTCTTATTTCAGACCAAAAGCAATGGTCTTAAGAAAAACGGACTGCCTCTATTATAATGCGACTTAAAAAATAAATTTATGATATCATGTTTGTTTTATTCCCTTTGCTTAGAATTTCAAGTTGACCGTAGCTAGGGGTACATGGTGAACTCATTTGGAATTAGGCCGTAAATTATGTCGCTCAGACTCGTTTAAAAGTATCCAATATGGATAGGTGTCAAAGTTTCAGACTCGGCTAATTTTATGAAAAATATGCAATCTTTGACTTAAAAGTCCAAGTGTCATACCCTTGTCTGAGTTTAGTGTCATTCGCCCGTCTTCAATGAGATTTGTTGATTAGTTTTAATGTTGTTGCATTCCCAGGGTCTGAACCCGAGACCTCTAGCTAAGCTACAAAAGCCCTTTTCCAGCTGATCTAGGAGGTCATGAGTAAATACTTCCGATACGTTGACATACATAATGCAATTTTGAAATGCATGAATGCAATCTCATTCTCAAAAATGGTTCTAAATGCATAATAATGTAATCATAATCTCGAAAATCATACTTGATACTTTACCATCTGCATATAGATTATAGAATGCACAATATTGGTAAAAAATTTGGAGTAATGAATATTTGTGATTTTTATATGTACCATTTCGACATACTTTTTGAAATCATGTATTTGCAAAATAAACAAATTATGGAGAGGCTTGTTTCTACTTGTGCTGATGGTAAGACATTGCCTGACAATTATGCTTTTCCGCCAGGGAAACGACCAGGCGATCATGTTGTTCCGACATCTCAGACTATACCTGTCATTGATTTCAGCAAGTCGGGAGATCAAGATCGCAATTATATCGTTCAGCAGATTGTTCAGGCTTCCCAGCACTTCGGTTTCTTTCAGGTTTGTTCATACTCTATCAGTTAATTTTGTAAAAGACGCGAAAGGAGAGATTATAACTTATATAAGGCCGAACCCAAGTGAATGTCTTCTGTTGTGAATTTGTGATGTACTGATATGTGTAAATAGGTGATTAATCATGGAGTGCCGAGAAAATTAATGGAAGAAACGAGACGTGTTCTGAAAGAATTTTTTGAGCTTCCTGGTGAGGAGAAAGCCAAATTCTGTTCTGTGGATCTCCATAAAAAGTCCATACTATTCACGGGTAGTATTGATTACGATACAGAAGCTGTTCATTATTGGCGGGATGCTTTGAGACATTCTTGTACTCCGATTGAAGAATGCAAGAAAGACTGGCCCCTGACTCCCCTTAACTACAGGTATAAGGAAAATTGTGTCGAAATTGTTAAAGAGTAAAAAAACACTACAAGAAAAAACCACTCGGGCGACTACAAAGGGCCATTGAAAACAGTCGCCAAATCCTATTTGGCGACTGTAAATAGTCGCCCAATACCAGTCGCGGGCCTTAGTCGCCTAATAGAAATTGGGTGACTGTTTTGATGGTTTTTCCTTAATAACATGATTTCAGGAAGGTTGTGGGAGATTATGTTGTGAATCTGACCGAGTTGGGATCAAGAATTCTAGAGTTGATATGTGAAGGACTAGGGCTTGAACGAGGATATTTTGATGAACTGAGTCAAGTCCCGCTTTTGACAGTCAATCATTACCCTGCATGCCCGGATCCTAGTCTAACGCTGGGAGTTGGAAAGCATTGTGATCCGAACCTCATCACCCTACTTCTTCAAGATGATGTTTCCGGTCTCCAAGTCTACAATAATGGCAGTTGGATTGGAATCGAGCCTATTCCTGACGCATTTGTCGTAAACATTGGATATCAATTACAGGTGAATTATATTGTCTGCACACTTCAGATTAATTTCCTGATAAACAGTGTATTTATCTATAACTGGCAGTCTGGCACCAGACCTAGCAAAATCAATCCGACCTGATCTGAGACCCAAATCGACCTGAACGGCCGAACCCGAATAACACCCGAAGCCCAAATTGACCTGATCCGACCCGAAAATGACCCAACTCGAAAATGACCCGACAAAATAAAACTTTAATTGACCCCAAAAGACCATGAAATGCCTTTTGCTCTCTTAATCATTGACCCGAAAATGACCCAACCCGAAATAACCCGACCCGCTTGACCCGAAAACCCAAAATGACCCGACCCGAACGAACTCGAAAATTCGAGAAACCCGAAATGACCCGACCCAAATTGGCCCGACCCGAACGCGACCCGTTGTGCCAGTTCTAACCGGCACAAGGGTCGGACCCAAGTCATGATGTGTAAGGAGACTAGACCCGTACTGGGATTAACTTTACGAGCTAAGCTAGCAGTCATGAGTAGATTAATCTCCTGATAAACAGTCTGTAACATGTAAATTTGTATGTTCTGACTTCTGACAGATAATTAGTAATGGAAAGTTGAGGAGTGTGGAGCATCGAGTAGTGACGAATGCAAAAGAAGCTCGAACAACTGCAGCGTTCTTCATTGGACCGAGAAATGACTGTCGGGTTGAACCAGCGAAAGCAGTGATAAGCCCGGAAAATCCAGCAATCTATAAGGGTATTCAATATGCTGATCTTGTGAAAACTGTTAGAGCAGCTTTTACAGGACAGTTGGATTGTGCATTGAAACCTCATATGATGGAAACTTAAGTAACCAAGAGCACTCGGGCTCGAATTTCGATACAAGCTTACCCAAGGGCAAAGATTATACATTTTCTTACAAATTACTTATACAATACTAATCATACATGATTGTTGCACAGCATCAAAATGTAATTTGAATGGCATTTATGCCTACAATACTCATCAAGTTTTTTATTTCCTTGATCTAGCATACTACTCCCTCCATCCCGATCATTTATTTCCTTCATCCATCATCCTTGGTATTGCGGCTCTAACGGGGACTAACAACCTTTATAAATCATAATGTCATCAGAAAATAACTCATAACAAAAGCAAGTATGCGAAAGATAATGATAGACTCGACAGAGTTCCTACAAGATGGACTCGACAAAAATAATGATAAGACACCTTGTAAATGGTCTGGTTTGTATGGTCTTCTAAATCCTGAAGATCGTCTTGATAGAGATAGCTCTTTACTTAATTGAATCATCATTTTGTTAGCGGTTCAATGACGATATTGGGAATATGTTGAATTTTAGGCCAATCTTCACCTGATGGCTTCAAGCATCTCTCCGCAAGCTGCCAGGAGCATTCTTTAAGGATTAGTGACTTCAAGTTGGATAGGTTGCTGATCTCGGACGGCAACATTTTCAATCTGGGGCATATGTATATAGTGAGTATTTTAAGGCAGGTAAGGCTATCAATCCACTTTGGAAGTGCCTCAAATGCTTCTGCGTTATATATATCTAGCCTTTCCAAAGAAGTCATTCCTCGAAACTCCTCAGGAAGAAGTTCCATTTGGTCATCCGAAAAATTTACCTCCTGGAGCATGGGAAGGTAGTTTTTGAGGAGGATGACGGGTTGTATCTGCTTAGGTGGCACATTTGAAAGAGATGTTTGTTCTGCAATAACCTTTGTCGTTTTCCCAAAAACAATGAGATGCGACACAGAAGAAATGCCTTGTGGAAAAACTTTGGCCAATGATTTGATAAACTCCATTTCCACATCCAACTTCTCCAATTTGGGAAACGTAGGCGTCCATTCCACGAGTTGGCTTAGACGACCTCGATCTTGAGCAGACTCTGTAACACTCCGCCACCCCTTCAACTGAGGTACGTTCCTTAGGGTGAGATATGTAAGAGACGGAAATAAGGGAGTGGAAGGATGATGCTCATCCATAAGAGCGGCTACCATGTCGTTGTTGTTGGTACTATCATTTTCTATGTAGTGCACCTTATCCAAATTGTCTAAGATTAGATGTTTTAGATGAGGAAGTCTCCCAAAGGAGCACATAAATATGCATTCTTGGCACCCATTGATTTCAACTATAACTAGATTTGGAAGCCATAAATGGATTTGTTCTCTCATCCAACACGGAAACCTCGTCCCTGCGTAGTTCTCTATAAAGAGTTGTTTTAGTTCAGCACAGGGTTTGAGGTTCTCTAGGACCATCTCATCCTGTATTCTGCTCCTTTTAAATCTCATACGCAAGCGCTTAATCCCTTGGATGTTATTCAGATTTGCAGCTTTGGCTTCTGAAACTATATTACTTGATCGATCAACCAAAACGATTGTCAACCAGCCCTTAAGATTTTCCAAGTAACTTAGGTCCGCTAAACTACACGCAAGATTAGCCTTAGATCCATATAGACTGAGAGAGTTGCTTGGTTTCCCTACAACAAAATGGTATAATGTTTCAAGACCTGTCAGTCTTCGCAACTTAAATCCATCCCAGTCATGCATCAGGCTGTTCATCCAAAAATATTTAGGCAACTTAAATCCATCCCAGTCGGTAGTTTTGAAAAATCCTCGATTTAGTAAGCACAACACATATCCTTCCGCCACTTCTTCTAGACTTTGGTCTGTATACTCGCCCTCAACATATCCCATGGCGATCCACAGATGAATGAGAATACTTTTTTGGTATAGAAACCCTTTTGGGAACAAACAGCAGTATGCAACACAAAGTCTTAGCCTTATTCCCAATTGATCATAACTGAGTTTAAGTGTGCCGATGACATCTTGGCCATAAGAGGCAAAATTTTTAAGCTGATCATTCCTAAACGCACGCCATTCCCGAACAGTATATTTCCCAGCTAAAACGCTTCCAATTGCCTGTATAACAAGGGGTACTTTGGGACACATCTTTGCAATCTCCTTTCCGATGCTTTCCACCCCTGGCTCATGCCACTCTGTTGTAGCCACATGTCGAAAGAGACTCCAAGAATCATCATCTCCTAATTCATCAACCAGGTATGGGTCTTGGGTTCCAATAATTTTAGCAACCGTGTTGCTACGTGTGGTAAGGAGAACTTGACTCCCCTGAGCCCCGACCCTGAGCAATGCTCTCAATTCTAACCATTTTGTTCTCAAGTTATCTTCATCCCATACACCATCCAAAACAAGCAGAAACCTCTTCCCGGCAATCGCCTGAAATAGGTGTCGTTGGAGCTGATCCATCTCGCAGTCAAGAGATCGCTGCTCACGTGTGACACATGCTACTATTTTCTGTAACACGGACTTTACACTAAAATGTTGGGTGACGAAAACCCAAAGCTGCAAATCGAAATATCTTTTAATCCTTTCATCACCGTACACATATTGAGCTAATGTAGTCTTCCCAACTCCACCCATCCCAACTATAGGAGCAACAGAGAGGATCCCTGCCGCGTTGGAGGAGTCTAACAGCAAGCTTACCATCTTATCCTTGTCTCCATCTCGTCCAATCACCATATCAGTACTCATATAAGACCCTGATACATTGCTCAATGTTCGGGTTTGGTTCAAAGATGACGAGCTAAATATGCTTCCAAATTGCTCATGGTTTCTTGCAATAAGACTTAGCTCCTCCGTAATACCCTTAATCTTCCTAGCATCCTTAAAGGAGGAGACAAGTTGATTTGAAGCAGAAAAGAACAAGCGCGTCTCTTTGGTGAGCTTACTTCCAACCATGAGTTGTTTCTGCTTGGCTTTTGCAGCTTTTGCATCTTGAAAATCGATTAATTTAGCAAGTCCACGTTCAAGCTTATCGATCACATCTCGTTGAGATTGACTGCACACCTGCAGCAATGAATCTGCGTCAAGAAGAGTCGCTTCAAGGGTATTTTTGATATCGTTAAGCCCTTTTATTTGGGAATCGATATCAGCTTCGCCCGCTATTCTTCTGCAAACTTCCGAACTCACTTTGTCTGCAATAATTTTAACCAGCTCCGTCACAATCGATTCAGCCATCAAGCCTCTCACGGTTGTTTCTTCACAGTTGTATCAGTTTATTTAGGTGAAAGAAATGAACAGGTTCGTCTAATGAATTTGAGGGGCTCGGTTCAAAAAGTCGATTTAAGCCCTCCAAATAATAAGAAAATATTCAGCAAGTAATGCAAGTTTTATATCAGCTTCAAATATTTTTTGTGTTCTGAACTTGTTATTAGACGGCCCTGGAAATGGAAAGCTCATATTGGCATACTAGTATAGATCCCGCGCGAATGCGCGGTTTTTAGATAGGAATATTAAAGAAAATAACAATTATACAAACTAATATTTAACTCAAATTGAAATTTAATTGTAAAATTTATTATTATTAATATTTTGTATTAATCGATGGAAAAGAGAAAGTTCAGTATAATTCAGTTGTAAATATAATACTATAATGAAAGCCCAATTACAGATATGATATAATAAAAGTCCAATTACAGATATAATATAATGAAAGTCCAATTATAGCCAAATTCATTTAAGCGGAAAAATTTTGGAATCTCTTATTCTTTTAGTACAAAGGGGATTATACTACTAGTCGTATAACTTTCGGCTTTATTATATACTAAATTTCAACTTTTTGAGCCAATCCTGCACGCCTGCATTAGTGCACATAACTTTGTCGTATAAATTTTACCGATCAATGGACATTATCTCCAATTCTCCGCTAATTAAGGGCTGACAGTTTATTTAATGAAAAATTGACGGTCCTAATTAGACGTGGCAGTTCACGATTGGATAATTAAAATTTAGTTTTGCTCCATAGATCTCATCACCTCTTGACTATTGTGCTCATTTTGTTTGTATCAAGAAAAAGTTGAGAATAAGAATAACCAGCTACTCTTACTGAAGACGGGTCGGAGCAATGGACGGGTAATGCCACTCACAAAACGGATAAGGGGACAAGGTGGGGGCACCCCCATGTGCTTCCCTCTCTCCTCTACTTGGGTCATTTGTGAGAGAAAATGGTATCAATCACTCCAAAGTGACGGATATGTGCCGTCTTCAATAAGATTTTGTGAAAACTTTTTCATTACCTTCTCATCCACTACCCTTCCTTACCAAAAACCTATTTCAACATATTTCCTAAAATCTAATCCATTTGCTCCAAAAAAAGCTGAACAATGAATCTTACTTCGCGAATTACCCTGATAACTTACTTGTTAGTTGTTAGACAGATTTTCACATTCGGACAAAAATAAGAATTGGAACATTGGTGAATTAATCAAGGAAAATTTGACAGGAACAATCCCACCTTTAACTCATCTTCTAAGAATAGTCCCACCTTTTGATAATCCGAAAATAATCCCACCTTTTAACCTCATCTTCCTTGAACAATCCCCTTATAAAAATGACTTGTTATAGAAGGTAATAACATGAGTGACAGTATGAATTTCTCTTTTAATTCTTTTAGTTCATTACCAACCCTTTCTACCTCCTTTAAATCTCTCTTCATCTCCTTTTATCTCGGTTTATTACAAGGCCATTCGCGCCCAATGCACGGGACCAACGTAATCGTGTTGTGTACTGTACACGAACCGCCATGGAATTGTCGTGTAGAACGCACGGGACTACCGTTGGTCAGTGACATTAATTGATGTGTCATTCAAGTTGATTAGTTTTCTTGGTGGGGAGGAAAGTGGTCTGCTGATTTATTCTAAGTGCATCAATTTATTCCCACCTATTTGTTCGTGTGCATTCAGCGTATTGTCTCAATTTTTTCCCTGATTTTTTTTCATGGACAATGACAAAGTTTCAATTAATCTACAATAATGTTGCAAAAATTTATATGAATTACCAAGTATGATAAGTAAACTAAATGATGGAAAACTAAAAAGAGATATATTGTTTGTCATGATTATAGGTGAACGTGAAGTTGTATGAAAGTCGGAGATGAATTATGGTGGGAGGTGAAAGAGATTAATGGAAGGGGTATTTTTAACCTTTACTCGGGCGAAATATACAATTTGCGGGCGATATAAAGAACTCTCTTTTAAGACACTTAAAACCGTTTAAGCAAGTAATAGGTAAAAGGGATTGTTTAAAGAAGATAGGGTTAAAAGGTGGGTTTATTTTTGGATTATTAAAAGGTGGGATTATTCTTGGAAGATGAGCTAAAGGTGGGATTATTCCCGTCAATTTTTCCATTAATCAATTAATAAATTACGAAGTAATTAACAAATTGAACCGATAAATTGGCGATAAATTACTTGAACCAACGCCATTATCAACATATCAGCACCAATCATGATGATGTAATCAGCACTAGCGTTTGTTCATGGGTTCGTTGTCATGATTATCATTATGTGAGCAACAGTCATAACAATCTTTGTGGAAAATACAATATTTCTTCAAGTTTTGGGTTCATGAATATTGTCATGTTTGTCTCTTCGCTCCAGGTTATTTTCTTCTTGTGATTGAGCCGAGGAACTGGGACTAGTTGTTGTTGATGGTTTTGTGAATGTGACGTTTAATTTCTAGGGTTACACTTTGGGTGATTGGTGGCAAAGCCGACCTAATTGACGTCATTGTTGGTCGAACTAGGTAGCCAACTGGTGTTTGTCGGCTACGAAGGTGGTGGTGGCAGTGCTGGGTGGGGTGCAAAGGTGTGGGTAATTGTTTTTCGAATAGAGAAAAAATGACAAGGGTAAAATCGTAAAATTCGTATATAAAAGAATACAATTCGTATGTGAAAACGGAATTACTTTTTCACATACGAACTTTACTCTTTCACATACATTTTTTCATTAAGTTTCCATATCATACCCTTTACTTAAAACCTAAACACACTAACTCTTATATGTATTTTTTTTCCCCAAGATCGAATCTAATTGTTCCAAAAACTTGACTAATGGATTATAATTCTTCAATTAGTGAATTAATTTTGTTGTTTAACAATCATTAATTTGTTTTGTTAAAAGTAGGGTTTATTAATTAGTTAAACTAATTACCAATTACCAATTGATACGAGTGCTGTCTTAAAACCTATTAACATATGAGATTAAGTGGTGAGATGTTTATCAATTGTTTAACAATGTGAGTTGTGAGTCATTGGAATCATCTAAATTGATAGAAAATGGTGACTTGAAGATATCAAATAGTAATGGGCAAACATCGATTACGCTGAGTTCAAAAAATCAAGGGATTGTCATAACACTTGTTGCTCCTTTTACTAATACCAGCAATTTTGTGTTACGAGAGGTGTTGTCGGAGAAGGACAAGAACGGGGTGGTCGTCAGACGGAGCGGGGTGGTCCGGACAAGAGGAGCGCGCGGCAGAGGGGAGTGTATGGAGGTCGGACAAGGGTCGTCGGAGAAAGGAGGCAACGAGGTCGGCCGGAGCACGGGTCGTCGGAGTACGGTTGTACGGAGGGAGGTGAAGGGTAGGGAGTTGCAAAAATTAATTGAGTTGGGGAAATGACAAGGGTATAATTGTAAAAGACGTATGTGAAAGAGTAAAATCCGTATGTGAAAAAGCACGACCCATGTGAAAAAGCACAACCTTATATAAATTTACGATTAAATTAAGAAAAAGGAATAATTGATGAAGCGGTATCAATACTGTAAAACCTCTTTACATAAGTTGTGGTTACATTTTCCCCCTGTCAGTTAGTAGACTATAATATACCTCATCTGGTATAGTGTTATTATACAACCAATGTTAGTTTAGTCTTTTTCACTCTAATTTTTGTTTCCCTAATTTATGTAGCCTAAATCAATATTCAGTTATATTCAGTAACTGGATATTCAACGCAGTCAAAAAATTTCTCTCTCCCTCTCTCCATATTTTTCTAACTGATTCTTAATTATGCAGTTACTCAATTATCTATTTCTTCAATATTATTTTTTCATCTATATTAAGTCACGATCTTTAATCATAATCAAATATCTATACAAAGAATTACAATCGATGGATGATGAAGCTTATGTAATACATAGTCATGTTTTATTGCAATTTAGCATATAAAATTACAGTGCTCGAAACCTTTCTTACGGAGCTCAAAACCTTTCTTACCAAAATTTTTACATAGTCCTAACAGAGCTCGAAATCTTTCTTACGGAGCTCAAATAGTTACGTATGGAGCTCGAACCCTTTCTTAAAAAAATTGTACATAGTCTTGGTTTATTGCAATTTTAGCGTATAAAATTACAGAGCTCGAAACCATTCTTACGGAGCTCGAATAGTCACGTACGGAGCTCGGAACCTTTCTTACGGAGCCCAAATCATTGTCATCATCAGTGTCTTCTTCTTCACCATTTTTTGTCTTTTCGAAGGCCTAAGAGTATAGGGATGTCATTGGGCGGAGCGGTGGTGGATATAGATTCCCTCGTACCCGTACCCACCCAGAAAAACTCGTACCCATCCCCGCCCCACCACCCGTGACGGGTAGAAGTTTCCAAAACCATCCCCGCCCCAACGGGCGGAAATATAAAGCCGTACCCTCCCCGCTTACCCATTAACCTGCTACACCATAATTTTATTCGATACATTTTTTCGGAAAGGTTGATTTAATCATTATTAATTTCCATTTTTTTAAAATTTATCATTATAATTTTAGTTTTTTACCAAAGTTAGTAAAAAACTTTATAAAATAGCTATTATTAACATTATATCTTAATTATAACTAAATAAGATTTAAAAAATTGTTTTAATCGTATTAATTTTTTTAATGATTGGCGGGTATGAGGCGGGTAAGATGCAAAATCCATCCCCGCCCCATTACCCGTGGCGGGTACTGTAAGTCTGTAACACCCCACGATAATTGAAGAGGTCCAGTGATAGGCTTAAATGACTAGTGCTTAAAGGGATTGGAAGTACTACTCATATCAACAAAGTGCACTTTCTTTTATGGTCATCCATGCGAAAGAACTCCAAAGTTAAGCGTGCTTGGCTGGGAGTAGTTTCAGGATGGGTGACCTCCTGGGAAGGTTCCCGGGATGCGTATGAGTGAGGACAAAATGTCCTATAAAGGACCCGTGTTGATCTGTGGGCCATGTACACAGCCTGGTGAGCTATCATAAGTAACCGCTCCCGATCCGGTTTGGGTCGGGGTGTTACAAGTGGTATCAGAGCAACCCTGCGACCGTGTGGTGATCGGAGGCAGTTGTTATACGCTCCTGGAGGCAGTGGTTATACGCTCCATTGTGATCACACACCGAGCGGGGAGGATTCTGGGATAGCGGTTATGCTCCCAGGCGCAACGAGGACGTTGCGTTCTTCAAGTGGGGGTGACTGTAACACCCCACGATAATTGAAGAGGTCCAGTGATAGGGTTCCCGGGATGCGTATGAGTGAGGACAAAATGCGCTATAAAGGACCCGTGTTGATTTGTGGGCCATGTACACAACCTGGTGAGCTATCATAAGTAACCGCTCCCGATCCGATTTGGGTCGGGGTGTTACAGGTACAATTTTCGTACCTGCACCCGCCTCACCACCCGCCAAAGCTCTACCCATCCCCGCCCCAACTGGGGCGGGTGCGGGGCGATATCCACTTATACCCGCCCCCTGACATCCCTACCTAAGAGAGGGAATAGACAACATGAATTGTGATATAAAAGTAACATACAACCAGTCTGTAATATATAATTGTTCTACGAAGTTAGCATTCATGAACTCGAAATTTTTGTAGATTACCTAGGTTTATGCCTCTAGATTTTTCTAGATTACCAAGGTTTACCAAAACCCGGAATGAAAAATGCAAAGAATAACGCAAGAGATCATATTATTTCAGTAACAATAAGTGCTTGTTTGTTTGCCCATCAAAATCTCATGCATTGCATTATTTGGAACTTGTTTGGTTACCCCAAATATTGCAAAATGGAGAAGTTTTCAAATCCCATGAAGTTCCCAACTCCTACATTATATAAGAGTTTAATTACCTACCCCTCTTAGGTAATTGAAAACTCCTTCATTTATTCCCCCACCCAATTTACCCTTAATAAAATATGTTATTTAGATTAGATAAAGGTATATTTGTATTTATAAATCAAAATCATGTGAATTGGAGTAGTTTAACCAAACATAACATTGGAGTTTAATTCATGGGAAAAACAAATTCCCCTAAAGCTAACCAAACATATTTTTGTCATTTCATGGGAATTGTGTACAGAATTTGGAATCCGGTGAGTTGCAAATTACCACATGAATTCAACTCCTGCATGAACCAAACGAGCACTAAACCCAAATCATCAAGAATATAAAACTAAAATATATTGTCGATTGCATATCTTTTTCCATTATAGAACAAATTGGAGAGTAATGGAGGTTTTCTGAGAGAAATGTGGAGAGTTGAGAGGCTGAACGAATGTTTTTTGAGAGGTTTATGATTTTTTTTCTTTTTTTTTACTATTGGGTTGGATAATTGGACAGTTGTATAATGCTCATATACAAGTGGTTATAGGATGAAATTTGTGCTTTACAGATTAGAATATCGTTGTTTTACCGTACATTTAAGCTGAGACTATCTTATAGAAATGGAGAGAAAGTATTCAAATTGAAAAATAATGATACATACTCCGTCTGATTTAGAAATGCTCTATTTGTTCCGGTTGTAATTTCGGAGCAGTGTTGTTACCACGTGAGCTTGTTGAATGATGTCGTTGACTTGACTCTTCCTTTCGTTCTTTCCTGTTTAAGATGAAAAAACCGAGGACTCGGCTTGGGGCCAAGTGTACTCACTCCGACGCTCAAGTCAGTAAACTTAGAGAGATAAGTTGTATGTTACTTGGCGAAGTATATTGTAGAGAGATAAGGGAGTTTATACCAGATTATGTGATTTGTGAGATAGATTTGGGATAGATTTGGGATCATTTTCTCGTTGAGAGAAGTCGAGTATTTATAGACTTTCACCTTTTGTCACGTAGTGTCCAAGTGGCCAAGTGGCAGAGGAGGTGGAAAGAATGTTCTACCCTCGGCCGGGTGACCCATGGCAGGCCGGCAGGCCTGGTTGTCTTCATGCCGAGGGGACTGGATGTGAGTACACGGATATGTCTCTCGGCTGGCTAGTTGCCGAGGCCGAGACCCAAGTGACAGGCCGGCATGCTTCGTCGGCTAGGCCGTCCTTCTTGTTGACTTGTTGTCTTATGACTTTGACCTTGGTCAATATGTTGACTCGGTCAGCGGGTGCAGAATATGCCCCATCACTATTTATTTATTTTTGCACAAAGATTAAGGCTGTGAATGGATGCCAAAGTGAAGGAGGCCAGGGAGGAAGCTGAGAGGGCTAAGGCAAGTCAAGCTGCCAAGTCGGCTTCTGAGCCACCCGCTGTTGGTGATGCTGCCACTGCTGCCGGTGGCGAGCAGGGACAGGCATAGGGAGACGGGCGGTCGTCACCGGATTCACCCGGCATTTCGGATAGCTTCAGCTGTTCGGGGGCCAACTTTTGAGCCTTTCCTCCCTGCCATCCTTTTGGCGCTTCAAATCTTATGTCTGTAATCTTTTGTTGTACCTTTTTGTTTTTGTTTAAACATTGGTAGGTTGTGTTTAGGCTATCCCTATGGGGACGGCCGTCGTCTGTATTCTCCTCACCTGTAAACATTTTTTCAATAAAGTTTGTTTGTTGGTCCTCGGCTTGGCCGAGGTATTACGATTCAACATATTGAGCGCTTATTTCATTTTTACTTTCGGCTTAGCCGAGGCAGTTAGAAGGCGCACTCAATTGTACTTAAACGTTTATCAACATGTTGGCATGTTGGTCGCTTCCTCCTCCGCGCACGGTCTTAGCCGAGGCGGTCAGATTTGCGTTTCCCAACCACCGTTGTGAACATGTTAGCGTATCGGTCGATGTGTCCCCGTCGCTCCCGGTCTTGGCCGAGGCAATCGGGGTTACGGCTCGACAGCGTTCGTATCTGTAGACATATTGATCGCTTCCTCTGCCAGACCCTCGGTTGGCCGAGGCGGATAGATTTGCGTCTCAACTGTACTTATACGTTCCTAAGCATGTTGGCCGCTTTCGCGAGTCTTAACTGCACTTGTAGTGACTGCACGGGCTTGGCCGTGGCGTCTTCTTTGGCATGACTTATGGAGGGGACAAGTACTTTGATGGAAAACTTGGATCATTTTTCATAAGGTATAATCATGCGTTGGGGTGCTCACAACGGTTTTGGACACCTCTGCCGCTATACGAAGTATTTCCTTAGATTGTCTGTGTTCCAATGGCTCATTAGAGGAACACCCTCCGTGTCTCTGTCGACCTGTATTCATCGGTTTGCCCTCCCCGCCGTAAGGATGGGCTCTTTTGTGCTTCCCCTGGCCCGAGACGTAAATTAGTGTCGGGGGCTGATGGGCATCACCGGATTACTCTCATCCGTTGAAAAACGGATTTTCTATCCGCCCGTCGAGCTTGCTCCCCGGGTCTCCACTACATACTTGCCGAGGCTCCCCTTTCGGATTAGCTCCTCGATGGCGTCCCTTAGGTGCCGATTTAAAAGTCGGTCTTATGGCCGGTATGGCCGTGGTACTCGCAGATCGGCTCGTGTCACCGTCCCTCCCCCCCTCGTCTCTTGGGGGCCTTGCCCACTTCTGTCCGTCGTTCTTGCTTAGGGTGAAGACCTCGGCCGGTGATTTGACCAGGGGGTGAGACTGGCATGCATCGCTCGGGGTGTATGGTCCCGAACTCCCCGCACCCGCCGAGTTCTCGTTTCCTATTAAATCTCTCGGACCGTGACTTATTCCCGTCACGGTGGTCTTCATCTACGTCGTCCGGCGCTCTTTCCTCTCTCGGGTGCCCGATTCACCGTGGCCTACCCAGTCCCGTGATAGTCTTCCACCTTTATGGCTCGGTCGGCCATCTTCCTGGCGGAGTCTAAGTTGAGGTCCTCGCACTTGATGAGCTCGTTTTTGAAATCGCCTTTCGGTAGGCCTTTCATCAGCGCGAAGGCCGCCAGTTCAGTGTTCAGCTCTCGGATCTGCTGAACCTTTGCGTCGAATCTCTTGACGTAGCTCCGGAGGGACTCGTCCTCCCCCTGTCGGATAGTCAGGAGATCAGACGTCTGCACGGCCCTTCGCTTGTTGCAAGCGTACTGGGCCATGAAGTTGTCTCTTAGGTCGGCATAACAATATACCGAGCCATTGGGTAGCCCCTTGTACCAACTCTGTGACATGCCATGAAGAGTCGTTGGGAATACTCAGCACCACACCTCATCGGGTTGCTCCCACACCGACATGTACGACTCGAAACCCTCGGCATGGTCGGTGGGGTCGTTATCCCCTTTGTATGATATGGGCGGCAGCTTCAGTTTAGTCGGCACCGGGACTTCGAGGACGCAGCACCGAGGGGTCGCCCGACCACGTGTCGAATGACACGCGGCGATCGGCTCCTCGCACCCTTTGTCCGGCTTGCCTCCCTCTGGTGGGAAGGGCTTCCTGTCCGACTTTGGTGAGTCGGACTTCTTTCTTCTCTTCGGGGCGGGCCTCGTTGTCTCCGTGGCGACGCTATCCTCCCGTGAGTAGGGGAAGGACTTTGG
Organism: Silene latifolia; assembly: GCF_048544455.1. Taxonomy (NCBI): domain Eukaryota; kingdom Viridiplantae; phylum Streptophyta; class Magnoliopsida; order Caryophyllales; family Caryophyllaceae; genus Silene; species Silene latifolia. The sequence continues at coordinate 6,669,447 of NC_133536.1, forward strand.
TCAGCCACTGGCAACACGGGCACCGCTGGCGTTTTGGTACGCCCAACATCTTGCATTGCTCCGGACAGGTTGTTCGGAGTCACCTTAGGGGCCCTGGTCACCTTTGGGTGCGTTAACAGAACCGTTTGCGACGGGGTTAGCGGCGTACTACCCATCGTGTCCAGGAATAGCTTCGATTTGGGCCGCATCAACCACATGTATCATGACAAATGACTTGGTCGGCGGGGCAGGTGTTTGTGGCTCTCTTGGCATCCCGTACTTCACCGGCTCAATCACTCGGCCGGTGGGGGACTGCCCGATCTCAGAATTAGGGAACGTCTCGTCCTGGTAGAATTCAGTTTCTACACTCACAAGTTCTGGCTGTTTTGACATCTTCGTAGCTTTTTGAATGGGTTTTGGGTTTTTTTTATAGGAGGTGATTAGCTTTTAGTATCTAATCCCCACAGACGGCGCCAATTGTTCCGGGTGTAATTTCGGAGCAGTGTTGTTACCACGTGAGCTTGTTGAATGATGCCGTTGACTTGACTCTTCCTTTCGCTCTTTCCTGTTTAAGATGAACAAACTGAGGACTCGGCTTGGGGCCAAGTGTACTCACTCCGACGCTCAAGTCAGTAAACTTAGAGAGATAAGTTGTATGTTACTTGGCGAAGTATATTGTAGAGAGATAAGGGAGTTTATACCAGATTATGTGATTTGTGAGATAGATTTGGGATAGATTTGGGATCATTTTCTCGTTGAGAGAAGTGGAGTATTTATAGACTTTCACCTTTTGTCACGTAGTGGCCAAGTGGCCAAGTGGCAGAGCAGGTGGAAAGACCGTTCTACCCTCGGCCGGGTGACCCATGGCAGGCCGGCAGGCCTGGTTGTCTTCATGCCGAGGGGACTGGATGTGAGTACACGGATATGTCTCTCGGCTGGCTAGTTGCCGAGGCCAAGACCCAAGTGACAGGCCGGCATGCTTCGTCGGCTAGGCCGTCCTTCTTGTTGACTTGTTGTCTTATGACTTTGACTTTGGTCAATATGTTGACTCGGTCAGCGGGTGCAGAATATGCCCCATCACTATTTATTTATTTTTGCACAAAGATTAAGGCTGTGAATGGATGGTGAATTTCAATAATAATGTAGAGTAAATTTTGTTAACATAAACATGATTAGAAAGAAAATGGGGCATTCTGGTGAATAGTCCAAAAAGAAATATAGAGCATTATTTTCAAGGAATCGGAGAAAGTCCATTGTTTTTCTGGCTTGATTTTAACTCGTTTCGTTTCTACTCAGCACTATTTAGATCAGTTCCATTCAATATAATTCAACTCATCTCTTCATAAATTAACTCTAACTTCAGTTATATTATTCAATTTAGCTCAGTTTCATTCAATTATATTGTAGTGATCAATTTATATTCAATTTAGTTCAGCACCATTAAGTTCAATTAAGCTCTTTTCAACTGAAAACTGAAAAGAACATAAAAGAACTGGGCTTAGTGTGTTGAAAAGAACAAGGCTTAATGTAAAATTCTTTTACAGGTAATTAATAACTAGTTTAGATCTCGCGCAATGAATGTGCGGTATTTATAGAGTTACTAATATAGACTGATATGCCGTGTTTAGCACGGGTTTAAGAGTCGTGAATTATGCGAATAACTATGGTATAAATTGGTTGTTGGAGGAATAATTGCATTAATACTCTTATTAAGTTGTTGGTACTATATTGGGATAATTAGAAGAGATTATGGATCAATGAAGTTTGGGTATTATTTGGATTGGAGTATGTTGTATGGATGGATCTTTTGCATATGGTTTTGTCCCTTATGGCCCATCAGGTGAATGAATCAAGCAAGGAGGAAAGCCCATTGTTGAGCAAAGAAAGACGGAAGAAGAGAAAAAAGCAACACGCCTTTTTACAGGAATCGGCGCGGGTCGCGGGTCCAGGCGCGGGTCGCGGGTCCAGGCGCGGGTCGCCCGTGTCACAGCTTCAGACGTGTTTTATTTCCTTTGTTTCAAACTTTCAGCTAGGAATTATGATTATTATTATTTTTAGGAATAATTGTTATGAGGTTAAGTACTTGGTTAGACTCTAGCATGGAGTGTTAGGTATTATTTTGGAGACAAGAACCCTAGGTATTTTGCTAGCAAGAAAGACATGAGCAACTAATCCTTCCATCTCGGATTAAGATTTGAAGCATCTGATTTATTCAAATTGTGAGACTATTATTCATCTTCCTTTTATCTCTTGAGTATTGTTAATTCTCTGTTTCAATTTTATGGTTGTTGGATGTTTAGATTAAAGTAGCTAATTAATCTTCACAATTATCAATCTATTGTTATTCTAGTTAATGAATCCGTAATTGTTCAACCTCGCTAGATAAAGTAACAATCTTTACCCTTCGTATTGGATGCGTTTCATCATATCTAGGTTAAAGAGAGAATTAACTTGTGATTCGAACTAATAATCGCGTGTTTTATTGGTCGTCACTTCTATCGTTCCTTATTCGTTCATGCTGTTATTAAATTAAACTTAATCGCGTGTATTAGGTTGTTTGATAATTAGGTTATTTGATTATCGCGTTTCGAGTCAAATAATATTACAAAGGAATTGGGAAATTGTTCCCACGATAGTTTGCTCAAGAGTCAATTGGAACTTGTTAGTCTATGATCAATTTGATAATCAGTTTGTGGAAATTCTTACCCCGAGACCGTTTAAACCATCTGAATTCACATTTATTATTCTTCATTCAACTGTTTATTTAAATCTCTTGTTTAGTTACTCAATCGTTTAAAATCCCCCCATTTTGGTTACCTGTTTTCTATACTTTAATTCACGTAAATTACATCGCCTTCTCTGTGGATCGATCCTTATTACCATATACTATCATTTAGTTAGAGGTTTTAAGTGTTATAAATACTATCTTTGGGAGCATACGACTTCGGCTCACCAAATTTTGGCGCCGTTGCCGGGGAAGGCAATAGTTAATTTTTGTGTTTCTTTAGTATAGACTTTCACTTTATTGTTTTAGTTTATGCCTAATACTCGTTCTTCTGACCAACCACTCGAGCCTTACGACTCAGAGATTGAACGCACACTTTTCAGGTTAAGGCAAATTGGAGAAGGTTCGTTAGTTGTTTTTGAGCATTCAGATTCCGAGAAGGATATACACTCTGATTCAGATACTGCGGAAATTCCTGTTACTACTGAGAATATGGCTAGGGAGACTCGAACATTAAGGGAGCTCACAGCTCCAAATCTTAACGTTCAACCATTGTGCATCACTTTTCCAGCATTGGATGATGGGGTTACTTTTGAACTGAAATCTGGTTTGATACATCAATTACCAAGTTTCAGTGGGATGAGCATTGAGGATCCAAATAAGCATCTTTCGAGACTTTCATATTGTGTGCACTTTGGTATGAAGCCACTGCTTATTGTGAGCGATTGAAATTGAGAGCATTTCCTTTCACCTTGAAGGACAATGCGAGAGACTGGTTAAACTATCTACCACCGGGAAGTATCACTACTTGGGTAGGTATGAAGAAGGCATTCTTGGAGAAATATTTTCCTCCTTCTCGATCATCTCAACTGAAAAGAGCCATTAGTAATGTTGAACAAAGAAGACGGGAAACTATGTATGAGTACCTTGAGAAATTTAAGAAGCTCTGTGCTAGTTGCCCTTATCATGGTTACTCTGACCAGGATCTCATTATGTATTTTTGTGGTGGACTGAACCAAGATGACCGTCGCATGATTCACTCTGCTTGTGGAGGAAATATAGCCAACAAAAATCCAGATGAGGCTTGGGAGGTTATTTCGAGCTAGCTAGGCGAGACCTCTAGACAGTTTGAGAGGAAACCATCACGAAGAGGAGTGAATGCTATGGGTGTTAGTCCTGGTTTAGAGGAAAAGGTTGATAATATTGTTTCCACTCTCCGTGACATGTTATCTGGGAGACAAATGGCCACTGTTTGTGGCATATGCGCTACTGAGGGTCACCCTAATGATTTGTGCCCTTACTTGCGAGAGAGTGGCCAAGAAGAGGTGAATGGTGTTTGGGAGAGTACTACAAATAACAAGAAATGGGATCCATATTCCAAGACCTACAATGAAGGATGGAAGGCTCACCCTAACTTCCGTTGGGGAAATTCTCAAGCCGGTCCATCGTCTGGCCCTCCCAGAGGCCAGTTTCTCCAAAGACCACAAGGACAACAATTTAATCAACAAGTACCTCAACAAGCAGCTGAGCAAGCACCACCGAGCTCATCAATGTCCACGGAGGATATGATTCGGGCTCTTACTCTCAATGTTACTCAAGATAGAGCTGATAATAAGCAAAACTTTAAGAATCTTGAAAACCAGGTGAGTCAACTAGCTACTGCTGTCAATCGGTTGGAAGCTAAACAGTCAGGTGCTTTACCATCTCAAACGGTAGAGAATCCGAGGAAGAATGTGAGTGCAGTGTCCTTGAGAAATGGAAGGCAATTGGTAGAAGTAGAGAAGCCTAAAGCTAAGTCTAAAGAAGTTACAATCCAGGAGGAAGAGGAGATTGTGATAGAAGAAGGGAGTTCACAAGTGATTGAGGAAGATATTGTGGTGCCTAGTTCGATTGCTAAGGATCCACCGGTCCAGATTTATGAGCCCACACCACCTTTTCCCGAAGCATTGAAGGATACTCGGAAGAAGGAGCATGACAACGATGTTTACGAAACCTTTCGTAAATGTGAGGTAAATATTCCCCTTCTAGAGTTGCTTAAAAGTGTCCCTCGATATGCAAAGTTTTTAAAAGAACTTTGTACTATAAAGAGGAATAATAGGCTTAAGGGAGTTAAAAAGGTGAAGGTAAGTGAACATGTCTCGGCAATGTTTCAACAAAAATTGCCCACTAAGTGTGGAGATCCGGGAATGTTCACAATACCTTGCACTATTGGAGACACCAAAATTCATAATGCTATGTTAGATTTGGGTGCCTCTATTAATGTAATTCCCCATTCCATCTATCAATCATTAAAACTTGGACCTATGAGTAAAACAAATGTTGTCATTCAATTGGCGGATCGGTCCAATGTTTATCCAAAGGGAATAGTTGAGGACGTATTAGTTATGGTTGATAAATTGATTTTCCCTGCGGACTTTTATGTGCTAGATATGGAGCACGATAGACATGCTACCCCTATACTGTTAGGGAGACCATTTATGAAAACTGCAAAAACTAAGATTGATGTTTTTAGCGGTTCTCTTACTATGGAGTTTGATGGTGAAGTGGTGGAGTATAATATTTTTGATGCTATGAAATTCCCCACTGATGACCATTCTTTATGTCTTATTGATACGTTTGAGCCATTAGTGCAGGATACCTTTGATTTTGACAATCCAGATGAGTACCAGGTTGTGATTGAGAAGGGTATAGTAGAAGATGATTTTGATGATTTATTGCCTACTAACCTGCAGGAAAGAGCTACTGAGTTGACGGGGGTGTCATTCATGCACACAGAGCCACCTCCTTTAAAACTAACCGTGCCTAGTGAAACCTTGTTACCATCTATTTTGCAGGCACCCGTTGTAGAATTGAAACCACTCCCTGATCATTTGAAGTATGTGTTTCTTGGTGAGGGAGATACATTGCCTGCAATCATCTCTAGTAAGCTCACCGAGGAACAAGAAGAGAGGTTGGTTGAAGTGTTGAAGGAGCACAAACAAGCAATAGGTTGGACGATTGCTGATATCAAAGGCATAAGTCCATCAACTTGTATGCATCGGATTCTATTGGAGGATGAGGCAAAACCGGTAAGGCAACCGCAGCGGCGGTTGAATCCTCCTATGATGGATGTTGTGAAGAAGGAGGTATTGAAACTTCTCCAAGTAGGTATGATTTATCCTATTTCTGATAGCAAGTGGGTTAGTCCCACTCAGGTTGTCCCTAAGAAAAGTGGAGTCACTGTTGTAGAGAATAAAGATGGGGATTTAGTACCTACTAGAGTCCAGAATGGGTGGAGGGTGTGTATAGATTACCGTAGGCTGAACACGGTAACTAGGAAAGACCATTTTCCCCTCCCCTTCATTGATCAGATGTTAGAGAGACTCGCTGGAAAGGCATACTACTGCTTTTTGGATGGATATTCAGGTTATTTTCAGATCGCTATTGCTCCTGAGGATCAGGAGAAGACTACTTTTACATGCCCTTTTGGCACATTCGCGTATCGGCGCATGCCATTTGGGTTGTGTAATGCACCCGCAACATTTCAGCGCTGTATGATTAGTATTTTCTCTGAGTATGTGGAAAATTTCATTGAGGTATTTATGGATGATTTTACTGTGCATGGTGACTCTTTTGATGCATGTTTAAATCATTTATCACTTGTTTTGAAGCGTTGTATTGAAACTAACCTTGTGCTTAATTCTGAGAAGTGTCATTTCATGGTTGAACAGGGTATAGTTTTGGGACATGTTGTGTCGGGCAAGGGAATAGAGGTAGATAAAGCTAAAATTGATACAATTAAGAGTTTACCTTACCCTACTAATGTGCGCGAAGTTCGATCCTTTCTTGGACATGCAGGTTTTTACAGAAGGTTTATTAAGGATTTTTCGAAGATTGCACAACCATTGTGCAAATTGCTGCAAAAGGAGGTTGACTTTGTGTTTGATGAGGCTTGTAAGACGGCATTTGATCAGCTGAAAACCCGTCTTACAACTGCTCCGATTATTCAGGCCCCTAATTGGTCTCTCCCTTTTGAGATCATGTGTGATGCGAGCGATTATGCTCTTGGAGCGGTCCTGGGTCAAAAGAATGGGAGAGCTTCCCATGTTATTCATTATGCATCTATGACCCTAAATGATGCACAACGCAACTACTCTACTACTGAGAAAGAGATGTTGGCTGTTGTGTTTGCTTTAGAAAAATTTCGTTCTTACTTGCTTGGCACTAAAGTTGTTATTTATACAGATCACACTGCACTTCGCCACTTGATGGTGAAGAAGGAAGCCAAGCCGAGGTTAATACGCTGGATTCTCCTCCTAAGTGAGTTCGACATTGAGGTGAGAGATAAGAAAGGTGCAGAGAACGTGGTTGCTGACCACTTGAGCCGGTTGGTAAGGAATGATGACCATGACCAAGGTTTAGAGGTGGTAAAGGGAGTTTTTCCTGATGAAACTTTATTTGCTTTACGTACTATCGAACCTTGGTATGCTAATATTGTTAACTATTTGGTCTCTAACAAGTTTCCTGCTTGGTTTTCTAAAGCTCAGAAAGATAAGATTCGCAGTGACGCGAAATACTATGTGTGGGATGACCCATATTTATGGAAGCATTGCTCTGATCAAATTATTAGACGGTGTGTTTCTGAGAGTGAGATGACTTCTATTCTCACTTTTTGTCACTCTCATGCATGTGGTGGCCACTTTGGGTCGAAGAGAACAGCAAAGAAGGTGCTCGATTGTGGTTTCTATTGGCCACATCTGTTTCGAGATGCTCATGGGTTTTGTAAGTCTTGTGACAACTGTCAAAGAGTGGGGAATATATCCCAACGCAATGAAATGCCTCAAACCCCCATTATATATTGTGAAATTTTCGATGTATGGGGGATTGACTTCATGGGACCGTTCCCTAACTCTTCTGGATTTATTTACATATTACTTGCTGTTGATTATGTATCGAAGTGGGTAGAAGCAATACCCACTAAGACTGATGATTCTAAAGTGGTTGCAGATTTTATCAAGTCTTTCATATTTGTTAGGTTTGGATTTCCGAGAGCTATAATCAGTGATCGTGGGACGCATTTTTGCAATAGAACAGTTGGTGCTTTACTGAAGAAGTATCATGTTACCCACAAGGTTTCGACGGCCTATCACCCGCAGACTAATGGCCAAGCAGAGGTGTCTAATAGAGAGGTTAAATCTATTTTAGAGAAGACGGTAAATCCTAATCGTAAGGATTGGAGTCAACGCTTGGAAGATGCGTTGTGGGCATACCGTACTGCTTATAAGACGCCTATAGGTATGTCTCCCTACCGATTAGTGTTTGGTAAACCGTGTCATTTGCCAGTGGAGTTGGAGCATCGAGCTTATTGGGCAGTGAAGAGTTTTAATACAAGCATGATAGGAGCGGGTGAAAGTCGAAAATTGGAGTTACAAGAGCTTGAAGAAATACGAAATGACTCATATGAGAACGCGGCTATTTACAAGGAAAAGACGAGATTATTGCATGACAAGATGATATCTAGAAAGGAGTTCACTGTTGGTCAAAAAGTACTCCTTTTTCAATCTCGTTTTAAGCTATTTCCCGGTAAATTAAGGTCGCGTTGGGTTGGACCGTATGTGGTTACGGATGTAGCATTTCATGGAGCTATTGAGATACGTAGTTTGGCTACTAACAAAGTTTTGAAAGTAAATGGTCAACGATTAAAGCCTTACTACGAGGGGTTCCAAGTTGAGACGGTGGAGAGTTTGACTCTCTACGAGCCTCTTTATGAAGACTAAATCTCGCCCCTAAGTCGAGCAAACGACTATAACCAAAAGCGCTTACGGGAGGCAACCCGGGTTTTATTTATGTTTATTAGTTTTCTTCTTTCAATTTCAAGTTAATTTATTTCAACCGTTTTTAATCATTTTCTATACTAATTGTGTGTTTTTGTCTCAGGTCGGAAAATGCTATCCCGTCTATTCCAAAAAAAAAAAAAAAAAAAAAAAAAAAAAAAAAAAAAAGGACGATATAAGGAAAAAAAGTCAGACCGAGCTGCGGCCCGTGGTCCTAGAGGCGACCCGCCTGTTTCCTTATTCTACCCTTAAAAAAAAAAAAAAAAAAAAAAAAAAAAAAAAAAAATCAAAAAAGTTTACATCAAAAAATTCTTCCTTCATCGTCATTCACCTTTCACAAATTCCCTCACCATTATTGCTCCTTCTACTCCCTAATTCACCATTGTTATTCTTATCTCATACTCTCCCTTCATACACATCAAAAATTCGTCCCCAAAAACACCCCTAATTGCTGCTCCAATTACACAAAACGCAATTCCACTGCAAACCCTAGAAATTGGGGTTAATTGCGAATAAAAAAAAAAAAACGAAGTAAGGGGCGATTTTTCGGGTTACTTGGTTCGTTTTAGTGGTCTTTGGGTCTGTTTCGGGACCTTCTTGTTCAAGGTTTGTTTGATTTTCACCCCTTCTTTGAATTTGTATCGGTCTAGTCGATATGCATTGCGTCGGACTCTCGCTGAAATTGTTTATTGCTGAATTTGTGTCCGTCTAAGTGCTGAAATTTCTGTCCGTCATACGGTTTATTACTGAAATTTGTGTTAGATTAATTGCTAAATTTGTGACGGTCTCTTGCTGAAAATTGTGTCGGTCAGTGCTGCAAAGTTGAGTTGCTTATTGCTGCAATTGAGTCGAACTATTGCTGGATTTGTGTCGGTCTATTGCTGAATTTTTGTTGGATTAATCGCTGACAGTTGAGTTGGTCTATTTCTGATAGTTCAGTCGGTTAATTGCTGACCTCTCACAAAGTTGCTGAGAGTTGTTGTTTGGTAGCTGATTATTGTTCTTATGGGTAATAAGAAGCCAAAGAAATCGGTTGTTGATTTTATGGGGTGTGGGAATTTGAGTGCTGAGCATAAGAAAGTGTGGAGAATTTTGTATGATAGGGTTATTATGGCTACTAAGTTTGTCGATCCCTTTGCCACTGAAATGCTTGGGATTGAAGATGCAGTGGAGGAGTTGCTTGGTCGGGTTGGTTTGGGAGCGTTCTGTGACCTCAAAGTGCCCACTTTCCGGAGGTTTACCTTAGAATTCCTCTCCACTTTGCAAATACACAGAGATGATGACCCACCTAGGATCACCTTTCATCTTGATGGCGAGGAGAGGGAATTGAATTATGAGGAGTTGAGGGAGATTTTTGGGATTGATGAGAAAGGTGATGGAGAGTGTCAAAAGTTGAGCCCACTAGAGCAAGAGGTTTTTTGGAAGGCTATTACGGGGGGAGAAGGATTCCGTCCTGCTGGTGAGAAAAATGCTGATATTCCACATCCGGCCCTTCGTTATATTCATAGAGTTTTGACTTCTACCTTCTTGTGTAAGGGTGAACCAACACATCTTCCTCGAGCTGATTTGAAATATTTGTGGGCCATGATGCCCGAGAGTCACAGCCACCCGGATTGGCTGGAGATTTTTCTGTCCGGGTGTGAGAAACACCAAAAGGCTGCTTCTGGAAATATTCCATTGGGGGGCATGGTTACCTTACTTGCTCGTCACTTTGAAATTGAGGATCCTGAAGATGTGGTTGCAGGAGAGATCTCGGTTAGTCTGGAGTTGATGAAGAGTTGTGAAATGGTTGTGTGGGTGGCTGATTTTGCGGGGTATGTATGGACCCGTGGCACTGATCATCGTTATTACTTGCGGTTACCTAGAGGCAGAGAGGGTCGGCCACTGCCGTTAGGACCCACTCCGGCCCATTTCTTCATTCCACATGATGTAGAGCTCGGAGATTCTGAGCGAGCTTTACCACGAGTGTCACCATTTGTGTCTTCTCCTCTTGAGGCGGCCGGTCCATCTCGTTCATCAGATTTCGAGAAGTGGGGTGAGTGGAGGGAGAAGATGGAGGATATGCAAGAAGAGAGCTTAGATAATTCTCTTCTTTGTGCTGAGATGAACCGGTGTGTGAACCAGTTTTACTTGAAGAGGTACCCGGGAGAGTACGTGGAGCCTTCTTCGGAATTCTATGCTGAGCTAGCTGCTAGGAAGGAGGCCCGGTTGGCTAGGAAGACGGCACGTGAGGCTCACTCACGTGGCGCTACTTCCTCTCCCCCTTCTTGAGCTTATGAGGTGCTCCCTTTCCTTCTTTTTGTTTTGTCTTATTTTCACACATTTGAGGACAAAGTGTCGTTCAAGCGTGGGGAAGGGAGTTACACTCATTGTATATCGTTTTACTTGTAATTGTTGTTACATACTTTCTTTCATCATCGCATCTTCAAAAAAAAAAAATGGTGAATTAGGGCCGGATGTGGAATATCGTTTTACTTGTAATTGTTGTTACATACTTTTTTTTTTATTCGCAATTAACCCCAATTTCTAGGGTTTGCAGTGGAATTGCGTTTTGTGTAATTGGAGCAGCAATTAGGGGTGTTTTTGGGGACGAATTTTTGATGTGTATGAAGGGAGAGTATGAGATAAGAATAACAATGGTGAATTAGGGAGTAGAAGGAGCAATAATGGTGAGGGAATTTGTGAAAGGTGAATGACGATGAAGGAAGAATTTTTTGATGTAAACTTTTTTGATTTTTTTTTTTTTTTTTTTTTTTTTTTGAAGATGCGATGATGAAAGAAAGTATGTAACAACAATTACAAGTAAAACGATATACAATGAGTGTAACTCCCTTCCCCACGCTTGAACGACACTTTGTCCTCAAATGTGTGAAAATAAGACAAAACAAAAAGAAGGAAAGGGAGCACCTCATAAGCTCAAGAAGGGGGAGAGGAAGTAGCGCCACGTGAGTGAGCCTCACGTGCCGTCTTCCTAGCCAACCGGGCCTCCTTCCTAGCAGCTAGCTCAGCATAGAATTCCGAAGAAGGCTCCACGTACTCTCCCGGGTACCTCTTCAAGTAAAACTGGTTCACACACCGGTTCATCTCAGCACAAAGAAGAGAATTATCTAAGCTCTCTTCTTGCATATCCTCCATCTTCTCCCTCCACTCACCCCACTTCTCGAAATCTGATGAACGAGATGGACCGGCCGCCTCAAGAGGAGAAGACACAAATGGTGACACTCGTGGTAAAGCTCGCTCAGAATCTCCGAGCTCTACATCATGTGGAATGAAGAAATGGGCCGGAGTGGGTCCTAACGGCAGTGGCCGACCCTCTCTGCCTCTAGGTAACCGCAAGTAATAACGATGATCAGTGCCACGGGTCCATACATACCCCGCAAAATCAGCCACCCACACAACCATTTCACAACTCTTCATCAACTCCAGACTAACCGAGATCTCTCCTGCAACCACATCTTCAGGATCCTCAATTTCAAAGTGACGAGCAAGTAAGGTAACCATGCCCCCCAATGGAATATTTCCAGAAGCAGCCTTTTGGTGTTTCTCACACCCGGACAGAAAAATCTCCAGCCAATCCGGGTGGCTGTGACTCTCGGGCATCATGGCCCACAAATATTTATGCATAAACCCTTAAGGACTTGCCCGGGCCGTCCCAGCGTTTCTTCGTGATGCGTGGGGGGCGACGTCCCACTATGCCAGGAAGCTGCACATTGCTCGCTTCCACTTCGCCTCGCGTGGTTCTCGAGGGTGGGGACGATCTTCTAGGTACTTTACCTTAAGACACCTCGCTCTATTAGACCGCAAAAGGATGGAGGGCATAGACCTTCTTATAGAAGACTTGCCGAGACCTAGAGATGTCTAGGAGCATACATCCTTATAACATGAGAATGACAATGTGCAATGTGTTTTCCCGAGTCTTGTTTTTCGAAAATTCCCATGTCCCTTTCAAAACCGAACTTTTGAACAACTTACTTTCAAAATAACATGGTTTTAAAAACGCGGAATGCTGCCCAAATAGGACTAGGATTTTCGGCCCAAAACAAGCTTTTATAGCCGGCATGCTGCCCATTTCAAATCTCATTTTTCAAATCGATCATTCGTTTTTCAAAATCAATCCAAAATGTTTCTCGAACCTCAACCAAGCATGAAATGCGTCGAGTCGTGTCCGGGTCATGGCCGTGTTAGGCCGGGTTTGTTTCAAGAGTCTAGAACACGACCTTGTTGGGTCACCCAAACTCACCTCTTGGGCTTTGAGTCATGTTGGTCGACCTTTTGGTCTAGAATAGTCCATAAAAAAAAAAAACGTCCAAGCTAGGCCTTATGGACGTTTCACTCGAACCCTGGGCTATGTTAGCCCAATCACGGGTTTAGTTACATCAAGTCCAGTTTAGAATCGAGTTATGACAGTTTGAGTCATGTCGTTTTGTCTAAAATGAACCGATGTCTAAATCAAACCGTGAGTCGAACCTTTGGTTAGTCAATCTCAAGTCGAGTCTTTGTTCAAGTCAAGTTAGGGTCGTGTCCTTAAGTGTGCAGGGGCTCTTACTTTAAATATTGACTCGATGCGGGGTTTTCTTGTAGAAAGGCCGCCAAAAACCCGACGTCAAGCAATGGAAGATGCTATCAACAAGCTCACGGAGGCCGTGAACCTCATGATGACCCGAATGGATGTGATCGAGTCTAAGTTGGTTGAAGATTCCTCTTCATCTACTCCACCTCTGACTGATTTGGAGAAACAGTTCAAGTTCATCGAGGACCGTTTGAAGTTCTCCCAAGGGAAGAATATCCACTATGAGAATGCTAGGGCCTATGCCCCAGTTCAGGACAAGTTGCCCACGAACATGGTACTCACTGACATCCCAAAGTTCAAGGGCACTGAAGATCCAGTCCACCATGTTAAGGCCTATAAAGGGTACTTAGCACTGAAAGGAGTACCTGCTGATATGCTCTCTGAAATTTTCGCCCAATCTCTGGGTGAACACCCAAAGGCTTGGTTCTATAATCTTGACCTCAAGAACTTCCCCACTTTCGAAGATATTACGGTGGAGTTCTGTAAGCACTATGCTGACAATGTTGAGATTCAAACCAACATAAGAACTTTGGAGGTTATGACACAAAAGGAGAAGGAGGGTTTTACTGAATTCCTCGCAAGATGGCGCGCTGAAAGCGTGAAGCTAGCTAAGAAGCCTGATGAAGTCGAAATGGTAGATAAGTTCGTGAAGAATTTACGATCGGTTTACCGTAATGCTCTGAAATACCAAAATTTTGGTTCTTTCAAAGAATTGATAAGGATCGGGATAAAGGTAGAGGACGATGTCCGAATTGCTGAAGCTGAGAAGCCAAAGGGATACCAAGGGGCTTCATCATCAAAAGCAAAAGCACCCGCAGCGGCCCATATTGATGAAGCCATCAATCTCTTAGAAAGGCAATCGAAGAAGTCGCAGCGCCAAACACCTAGGGCATTCACCGATATCGGATGCACTTATACATACGCTCTCCAAAGGCTCATAGCCCAAGGAAAGCTGAAGCCTATTGGTCCAACTCCGGACCCTCCCGCTGATCAACAAGGTAAATGGTATAAACCAAATGCCTCTTTGTGCCTTTCATCAAGGAAAGGCCATGATACTGAAAGGTGCTATCGACTGAAGCACGAAATTCAAGACATGATTGAGAATGGAACGCTCCCAATCCCAGCCGTTAAACCCAATAACATCACCAATCCATTTGGCGATCACGCCAACTTTGTTTCTGTCGAAGACAATGTCGATTATTCCCATCTTATCCGCCCATGTCACTTGAAAGGGGTGTTTATCGGGAAAATATTTGTGGATTGCATCGAATTCTTGCTAAACCCGAAGAATGAAATTCAAGTCGGGAGTCTCGCTCTAGAATGTACTCCTCTCGTTAACGAAGTTAATAAAGGACAATTCGATTCACCAACTTTCATCACTGGCGTAGATCCTCAGAGGACTACCTCGGGATGGAGGCAAACCATCACAGGGATCAAGGACAAGAGCCGAGCATCTAAGTTGACAACTGAACAAGGGAAAGCTCAAAACTAGATTTGAAAATTATGAGTCGGATCTGTTTTCTTATCTTAGTCGAGTCGAGTCTAGGACTTTCTTTTCTTGGAGATGAGTCGTTTGTTCCGCGATGACCTAGGGTGTGTCCTAGGAATCGTTCTTTCGAGTCTCTTAAGCTTTTGCCTTTCCAATAAAAAGTTGCAGTTTCGTTTCCCAATATGTCTTGTTTTCAATCCTCAATCATTCCGAAAACATGATAAAATGCACAACACACTCAAAGGCATCCCTGGGGTAGAAATATGTCCCATTTCAAAATGTAAGGTACACTAGGATCCTGTGTTTGATTCCTTTACCTATTCCATGTCTGGCGGTAGAAAACCTCCATCAGAACCAGTGTTTGTGACAAGCTTTTAGATGATTCTATGACAAACCCGGACTAGCTCCTTGTTTCCCCTATCGATGATGGAAGGCAAGCCTTTTCCCCACCAAAATCATCCCATCTCGAAGAGAGAAGATATCAACCCGTTCTAACAAGGAATTGTTAGTTCTTACCCAAATTAGTTGGCGAAGCCCGGTTTTCAAGGTGTATCCATTTATGACTAAGAGAATGAATAGAAGATCATTTTCAAGAAGAGAAGAAAAAAAAAAAAGGTGAAAAAGAATGAAAAGATGAGAAAAAAAAAGGACGAAAAAAAAAAGCAAAAGAAAAAGAATGAAAAAAGAATGAAAAAAAGAAAAAAAAGAAAAAAAGAAAAGTGATGAAAGGAAAAGGAAAAAAAGAGAAAAAGATGTTGAAGTCATTGCAGAACGCCTTTGGTTGAATGTCGAATTTACGGAAGCCAGAATTCAAGTCAAGTACCCATAGTTGAAGTTCAATGGGCGAAGCCCAAAAGCTTAAGTAGTAACCTCTTTACCCTCTAAGTCCTTCCTGAGACGATTCTGAAAAGGGATAGTCGGGAATTTTGAGAATTATTCCGCTTGTGTCGTTACACCCAGCCTTTAGGGTCCAGACATGGAAATTCGAACCCACATCAATTCCCAACCTATTTGTACTCGGGTTTCATCAAGCCTGAGACACCATTTCCAACCACGTTATAAGCCATAGCCCTTGGCCTTAGCACCACAAAACGAACCTTCAGAATGATGGTTTACCTTGCGAACCTATTTTTACCAAGCTCCACATCCCAAAGAATCACAACCTTTTGTACCAACCGTAGACACGGGATACAACGGTACCTTACAGGCTAGAATGGGATACGACATGATACCTTAGGTGAAACCTTCGAGTGTGTACACACAATGAAAATGCCATGTTTATGCACCATGATCGAACTACGTCGGATTTGATTTCGCTCCACGCGAATACGTAGGCAGTCCTTCAGAATAAGGGATTCAATCCACTCATCAACCAAGTTGTCATCTTGTCGGTTTATTACGGGTCTTAACCAAGTACAAATGAAGCCACCTTTGTTTGATCGGTCTTAGCACTCGATGTAGGCTAGGATAAGAATATAGGTTCGGATGAATAGTATCAAGTCTCAGAATGAGCTTTATCTAACGGTGTAGGCAAAGATGCTGAGGCACATAGATGTGGGTTTGTGTTGGGAACAAAAAATATGAAAAACCCGCTGAAAAGAAAGAAGGCGTGGAAGAAAAAATAGTAAAAGCCCGCTGAAAAGAAAGAAGGCGGTGGCAAGAAATGATGAAACTCGCTGAAAAGAAAGGAGGCGAGGAGAAGAGTGACAGAATGTTCCCAACAAGAGTGATGTGTGATGTCTAAGTGCTTTCATAAGATCAGTCTGTGTTTAGTGTCGGGCGAAGCTAACGTTGTTGCTCCGTGAGTTTAATCCACCTTGTCAATGTCAAGTGATCTTGATTCCCGTGTGCCCTCGGGAGCACGCCCATGCCATACGATATCCCTGTCTCAAGTCCGATGGCCTTGTGATTGCCATTTGCCATCTTTTGGCGCCAGAATGGCCAATTTACATTTCTACCCCCAACAAGTCAATAATTGAATTTAAACTCGTGCACACTTACGGTTTTATTTTCCTTTTTTGTTTTACGGTAGCGGGCTACGCCCACGTGGTTTACGAGTCATACAGAGTGTCTGAGTCGTATTTCATGCTCACCCATCAAGGTTCGATTTCAAAAATTTCAAAATTTCAAAAACTTTTTGCGAATTGTGGATAGATGATCCAAGTAGTAGAATCTTTTTGGGTCGATAGCCCAATTATTCAAAAGTTTCAACATGTTCAAATTTCGGGTCGATGACCCAGTCTTTCAAACTCAAATTTCGGGTCGATGACCCAACATACCAAGTGATGTCAAATTTAAACTTCGGGTCGATGGCCCAATTATTCAAAATTTTCAAATTCAATTTTCGGGTCGATGACCCAATCTTTCAAATGATCCAATTTCAAGATCGATGATCCAAATGTGCTTAAGTGATGATTATTTCTCGTACATTTCTTATGTTTCAAATATAGCAGGATATGCTTCAACTGGGGGCTCTAAAGTCTTCGACTTTAGAGCCATTGCAAACTGGGGGCTCTGAAGCCGTTGGCTCCAGAGACCATTATCAAGATGTAAAGGATGACATCCACCAAGAATTCAATTCGATACAAGAGTATGAAATGGAAGAATTCCGCAGCTGAAAGCAAATGATGGAAGTGGCGGCAACCTCCTCGGAAAGTCCCGTCCCATTTTGGCACCTGCCAGCAGATGATAAATTTTGGGCAAATGTCAGAAGATGATGAATTTTGGCACCTGCCAGCAGATGATAAATTTTGGGCAAATGTCAGAAGATGATGAATTTTGGACATACGCCAGCAGATGATAAACTTTGGGCATGTGTCAGCAGTTGCCGAACTACGACGCGGGTTTGATAAAAAAAAAAAAAAAAAAAAAAAAAAAAAAAAAAAAAAGAAAGAAAAGAAAAAAAAAAAAAGAGAAATACCCGGCTAGGTGAAAACCCGAAAGGGCGCCTAGGCAAAAATGGGAAAAGTGGCCGAGGACGAAGTGAAAACCCGAAAGGGCGCTCCGAGCAAAATGAAAAATTGAGAAGCGTGCCACGAGAGTTAGTGTGAGGAAATAGCTAGAGTGAAAACCCGCAAGGGCGGGCGCTCTAGGCAAAATGAGAGAAATAGGAAAAAAACAAAAAGCACTAAGTTCTTCCATTTTTGATGTGGCGTCATAAGAAGGGTGCGAAAGAAGGTTGTTTGGGTAGGACTAGTGGCTAAGGTGAGGAGAACCGCGGTGCGTTGTTGTTGGGTGCACCTTGCTGATGCGGTTGTTGGTAGTATGCTAGCTAAGGAGTAGAGGCGTCTAGGGAATTTTTCATGGCATGTGGTTAATATGTTGTTGAGACATGTTAGGTTGGTTGTTGAGTTGACATGATCATTTTTGTGGCCATGAGAATTTTTTGTTATTGTCTAGGTCGGAGACATAAGGGGTGTAGACATATGTACTTGCCAAGTGAAGCTTGTTGGTGACGGTGTGAGCCGTGTTTTGCTGGGATGCAGGAGCTTTGTTGATTTTACCTTTGTCATTATGTTGGAGGGATGATATAAGGAGGGCGAGTGAGAGATGTTGTGTGGTTATTTGTGTTCGGATTTCTTCCATGCTACTCTTCTAGGACCTTGGGTATGTCTATTGTTTGTTTCCGAGTTTTGCTCGGGGACGAGCAAAGGTCTAAGCGTGGGGAAGTTTGATATGCCGTGTTTAGCACGGGTTTAAGAGTCGTGAATTATGCGAATAACTATGGTATAAATTGGTTGTTGGAGGAATAATTGCATTAATACTCTTATTAAGTTGTTGGTACTATATTGGGATAATTAGAAGAGATTATGGATCAATGAAGTTTGGGTATTATTTGGATTGGAGTATGTTGTATGGATGGATCTTTTGCATATGGTTTTGTCCCTTATGGCCCATCAGGTGAATGAATCAAGCAAGGAGGAAAGCCCATTGTTGAGCAAAGAAAGACGGAAGAAGAGAAAAAAGCAACACGCCTTTTTACAGGAATCGGCGCGGGTCGCGGGTCCAGGCGCGGGTCGCCCGTGTCACAGCTTCAGACGTGTTTTATTTCCTTTGTTTCAAACTTTCAGCTAGGAATTATGATTATTATTATTTTTAGGAATAATTGTTATGAGGTTAAGTACTTGGTTAGACTCTAGCATGGAGTGTTAGGTATTATTTTGGAGACAAGAACCCTAGGTATTTTGCTAGCAAGAAAGACATGAGCAACTAATCCTTCCATCTCGGATTAAGATTTGAAGCATCTGATTTATTCAAATTGTGAGACTATTATTCATCTTCCTTTTATCTCTTGAGTATTGTTAATTCTCTGTTTCAATTTTATGGTTGTTGGATGTTTAGATTAAAGTAGCTAATTAATCTTCACAATTATCAATCTATTGTTATTCTAGTGAATGAATCCGTAATTGTTCAACCTCGCTAGATAAAGTAACAATCTTTACCCTTCGTATTGGATGCGTTTCATCATATCTAGGTTAAAGAGAGAATTAACTTGTGATTCGAACTAATAATCGCGTGTTTTATTGGTCGTCACTTCTATCGTTCCTTATTCGTTCATGCTGTTATTAAATTAAACTTAATCGCGTGTATTAGGTTGTTTGATAATTAGGTTATTTGATTATCGCGTTTCGAGTCAAATAATATTACAAAGGAATTGGGAAATTGTTCCCACGATAGTTTGCTCAAGAGTCAATTGGAACTTGTTAGTCTATGATCAATTTGATAATCAGTTTGTGGAAATTCTTACCCCGAGACCGTTTAAACCATCTGAATTCACATTTATTATTCTTCATTCAACTGTTTATTTAAATCTCTTGTTTAGTTACTCAATCGTTTAAAATCCCCCCATTTTGGTTACCTGTTTTCTATACTTTAATTCACGTAAATTACATCGCCTTCTCTGTGGATCGATCCTTATTACCATATACTATCATTTAGTTAGAGGTTTTAAGTGTTATAAATACTATCTTTGGGAGCATACGACTTCGGCTCACCATAGACCCCGTGTATTATATGCACGGTATTTATAGAGTTTTACGTTTTAGTGTATTATTTATAGAATTTAAATTGACAATTCACTTATTTTTCATGTTTCTCCTTAATGTATGTTGGTTAGAGAAATAAATAAAAATTTAAATCGTAAGAAGTAAAATAAAATGAGTGTTTCTTTTGAATTTTTTTTAGCTCCAAATTTTTATTATAAAAAGTCAATTAATTTTTACAAATATTTACTAATACTATATTTTTTAGCCGCGACTTCTTATCATAAAAAGTCAATAAATTTGTATCAATAAGTTCTTTAAAAAAAAAAGAATTTCCTTATCCTAAAAATATCGGAGATAAATTTGTGCAGAATGTGAAATATTAAATGTTATAAATATTTAAATACAAAGATTATATATCTATTTATAACTTATCATATCTACACCTATAGTATATGATAAAAATATCAAGCATTATTTTAGAAAATATGTTTTAGGCGAAAAAAGTTAGAGTTTTCCCTATTTTTTTTTTGTAGTAAATAGGGGATTTTGTGTCTTTATGATGCCCCTTTTGTATTTTCCAAACTACCCTTTTCTTTTTCATGGTGATTGTTTTACATTTGACACATGGGCATATTGCTTTGACATATGTCATATTAGAAGCACAGGTTGTAACAGAAAGATGCATGGATATGTTATACTATATGGCACCTTAGTTTTATCTACAGAAAGTCAGTCAAGGGGCTTTGAAATAATTGGAAAAGAGACCCTCCATTTCTATGGTATTATATAACACATCGGGTAAGTCTGTTTTAAATTATGTCCTACGATTTTATAATAAAGCATTGTAAAATCATCGATGAAAGACAAAGATAACCTTATTATAATAGTAGTGGGCGAAAATATATTCAATAGGATTATTTAAGTAAGATGTCATTTTATAATAGTAATATTTGTGTAAAGTCTTTTTACCAAATACGGAGCTCCGTATTTATTTATATATCCCATGTATCATCTCAATTAATTTGATTTTGATTCGTGTGCTTAGAATTTCAAGTTGACCCTAGCTAGGGGGGTACATAGTGAGCTCACTTAATTAGGCAGTAAATTATGTTGCTCAGACTTGTTTAAAAGTATCCGATATAAATGGGTGTCAAAGTTTTAGACTCGGCTAATTTTATGAAAAATATGCAGTTTTTTTACTTAAAAGTCCAAGTGTGAGTTTAGTGTCATTCGAGCTTGATAGGACCACTAAGATGGTATAATATTCTTCCTTATTAGTTTTAATGTTGCTGCATTCCCAAGTTCGAACCCGAGGCCTTTAGCTAAGTTACAACCCCCTTACCGGTTGATCTAAGAGCTCATGAGTAATACTTCCGATATGTTGACAAGTACATAATGCAATTTTCAAGTGCATGAATGTAATCTCATTCTCAAAAATGTTTCTAAATGCATAATGTAATCATAATCTCGAAAATTATACATTCATACTTGATAGTTTACCATCTGCATATAGATTATAGAATGCACAATATTGGTAAAAAATTTGGAGTAATAAAAATAGTACAGAATGGCTACCAGATTACATGCATACTAGAGGAAATAAATAATCCATGAACTCAGTATATATTGAGATACTTTCGTCGATTCATGATTTTTACCATTCATTGTATATCTAATTCAACAAGTAAATAAATTGCAGGTTTAAGCAATCACAGAGTTCTATAATTCAAGTGGGTTTTATAGCAAGCACAGGTTAATGTGAGTTGTGCTTTTACCTTTGTACTAACTTTTAGTATATTTAGCAATTATTTTTTGTGTGGAAGGTTTCGGGCTATGTTGCCCAGACTCGTTTAGAAGTATCCGATACATGTGCGTGTCTAAATGTCCGACTTGGCCATTTTTCATCTAAATATGCATATTTTGGCTTAAAATAAGGTGTCGACCCTGATACCCTTGTCTGAGTGTAGACGGTCGGACACGGATACGTGGGTGAATCAGAAGAGTCAGAGTAACATAGGTTTCGAGTACATTTATGTTAAAATGGACTCATTAGCTAGCGACAAGGTTGCGTACATTAATTTGAAATAAAATTGACGCGGTTGTGATACATTCCATACATTTTGGTATTTTAGCTAGTCTTTTAATTATAATTCTGTATTTTTTAACTTTGAGGTTCATTTTGTGACCTCTCGACCTTGATGTTTGGTAAATACTAAAATTTACAGCTGTCAAAATTTGTGTTACTGTCGATATTCTTCTTGTTTGGCCTTGGTGTTCTTTCTGTTGTGCATCAGTGTATTATTTCTTTTACTGTGTTTCGACTTTCAAGCTTTTCCACAACTGTGTAAAGCAGAACTGGTTCGATATCTGATTTTTTTTACTGTAATTCATCCATGAACTGCAGTTGACAGGAGCCGATCTTGTTGAAGATGTCGAAATTTCAGGCTGCAGAAGTAGTACGTCCAAAGCGAAAGAAAACAATAGTGGACTTTCTAGTCCAGTTCCGATGGATTCTCGTTATATTTGTTGTCCTCCCATTCTCCGCCACCTTTTATTTCCTAATATATCTCGGCGACTTAAAATCCGAATGGAAATCCTACAAAAGACGTCAGCAAGACCACGACGAGAATGTGAAGAAAGTCGTCAAGCGCCTCAAAGAACGTAATCCTGCTAAAGATGGTTTGGTCTGCACAGCCAGGAAACCATGGATTGCTGTGGGAATGAGAAATGTTGATTACAAGAGGGCCCGCCACTTTGAAGTCGATCTCTCGGCTTTTAGGAACATTCTTGAAATCGACAAGGAAAGAATGGTAGCCAGAGTTGAGCCTCTGGTTAACATGGGTCAGATCTCGAGGGCGACTGTGCCAATGAATCTTTCTCTTGCAGTAGTTGCGGAACTAGACGATCTCACTGTCGGTGGCCTTATTAACGGGTATGGGATCGAAGGAAGTTCCCATATTTACGGTCTATTTTCTGATACAGTTGTCGCGTATGAGATAGTTTTGGCCGATGGACGTGTTGTCAGAGCAACCAAAGATAACGAGTATTCTGACCTGTTTTATGCCATTCCGTGGTCTCAGGGTACTCTCGGACTTCTTGTTTCCGCTGAAATTAAGCTGATTCCGGTGAAAGAGTACATGAAAGTGACGTATATGCCAGTCAGAGGAAACTTGAAAGAATTAGCGCAGGCTTATGTAGATTCATTTGCGCCCAAAGACGGAGATCAGGACAATCCTGAGAAAGTCCCTGATTTTGTAGAAGGTATGCTTTACAATTCCTCTGAAGGAGTAATGATGACAGGACGGTATGCTTCTACTAAAGAGGCGAAGAAGACGGGAAATGTGATCAATAACTGCGGATGGTGGTTCAAACAGTGGTTCTACCAACACGCTCAGGAAGCGCTGACAAAAGGGACCTTTGTCGAGTATATTCCGACCAGGCAGTATTACCACAGGCATACACGGTCGTTGTATTGGGAAGGAAAGCTTATTATCCCATTTGGCGACCAGTTTTGGTTTAGGTTTCTTCTCGGGTGGCTGATGCCGCCAAAAGTTTCGCTCCTTAAAGCTACTCAAGGTGAAGCCATCCGAAATTACTACCATGAGAATCATGTTATTCAGGATATGCTTGTGCCTCTTTACAAGGTTGGAGACGCTCTTGAATGGATCCATCATAATATGGAGGTAAAGTCATTTTTCCGTCAAATCATAATCTATTTACATTTTGAAGCGTATCAAACTGTCAGTGTAGGCGACAATAAAGGCCAGGAAAAATATGTTTGCTGTGTGACCTACTGAACTGCAGGAATCTTGATCAGTAGCGAAACATGTTCGAAATAGGGATATTCTACGTGTTAATCTCGTGTTTTTTATTTTCTACATGGTAACCTCGTTTTTAACAAAAACGCCTTTGACTAGCGATAACTCACGATCAAAACATCTGAAAGCGGCGATTTTTTTTTCAAATAGACCGGCTTTACGAGAGCTTTGATTTGGAAAAAAAATATCAGTTTCTGAACTCGTGGTAAAAATTACGGTCAGTCAAACTTTAAACTTTAACTGACCGTACATCTTTGGAGCGAGTTCCGAATGCGACATTTTTTTTTTCAAATTGACCGCGTTTATGATATCTTTGATTTGGAAAAAAATCGTCGTTTTCGGAACTCATGGTTGTGAGTTATGGCCAGTCAAAGGCGTTTTTGGTGAAAATGAGGTTAACGTGTAGAAAATAAAAAAAAAACACGGGGTTACTACATAGAATATCCCATCTGAATAACTACAATGCTTGCTAGAATGCTAGGAATCCCGAGTTCTTTATAATTTAACCCGAAAATTTTATGTTACGCTAGGTGTACCCGATTTGGATTTGTCCACACAAACTATTCAGGCTGCCCATCAAAACCATGATATATCCTGAACCAGGCTTCGAACAGCACAGGAGACAAGGCGACACGCCTTATGCACAAATGTACACCGATATAGGAGTCTACTACACCCCAGAGCCCATTTTCCGAGGAGAGGAATTTGACGGAGTTGAAGCTGTGCGTAAAATGGAGAACTGGCTGATAGAAAACCACGGATTCCAGCCACAGTATACCGTCTCTGAACTGAATGAGAAGGATTTCTGGAGGATGTTTGATGTCTCATTGTATGACAAGACTAGGAGAAAATATGGAGCTGTAGGAACCTTTATGAATGTATATTACAAGTCTAAGAAGGGACGGAAAAGCGAGAAAGAGGTTGCCGAGGCTGAGAAAGAGCGAGCTGAAGTCGAGACACCGGAACTCGAAGATGCTTATTAGTTTTTTTTTTTTAGAAGTATGAGTTGGAGCTTATGTTTTTTTTTTTTGGCGAACTTTTTTATCTTCCTTTCAATAGATGGATGCATTTAGAAAAATAAAATGGTTATTAAAATTAAGTTATGTCGGATAATTAGCCAAACCATTGTTGAGCTCGGATAAGTTTGAGATGGGATTGTATGATAAAGATCAAACCCGGCATCTAAAATGTCGTGATGGTCTTTGAGAGTTGTTAGGGCATCCACAATAGATGAACCTCTAAAGAGGTTTGTCACATGACACATCATCAATTTAACAAACCTCTTCAATAACAAACCCATATACAACAATAGACAAACCTTTTCAAGGTTCATATCATAGGACCCACATAAAATTACCCATTTTTTTCCCCTCATATATATGTTGTTGGAGAATAAAAATATACTAACTTTTAGGGGACCACTTGCCATGTCAATCAACAAACCCGTATACAAATGTGTAACCATTCCTATGGATGAACCTCAAACCCCATCTCCAACAATAGAGAGGTTTGTCAACAAACCTCTAAAAAGTACACAAACCTTTGTTGACAAACCTCTATTGTTGATGCCCTTAGCATTGTCGATGTTGTGAATCTTGAAGTTTGTGCCCAATTTACGGTACGCCCCCGTGATTTTTGACACGCAGACATAGTTTTTTTCCCTGCGGTAGCGGGAATTTTAGTTAAAAATTAAAATGATCTATAAGTGTTAAGTAGAGAGCCAAAAAAGTTGTACGAGTAGTGCTATTTTTAGATGTAGTTTGTTGCCACGAAATTTAGGCTCAATGAAAATTAGGACCAAATCCAAATTCAAATCCGAACCAAGACTCATATTGTCACTAATCCAAATTAGTTTAATTCGGTCGTATGGCCTTTTGTTAGTAAGAAGTTTAATAGGGTAGTGCATGAACTTGCTCATACTTGACCGTTGTTATTTGATATGCACTATCGGTCACATAATTTTCGGAACTATATTGTTGATATTGTAATTTCAAAAGCTAATGGAATGAATTGAACACGCTTTAGGTTTTCTCAAAAAAAAAATGTTCTTTTTATTGGTAGTCTACGCCACAATAATGGAGGTCAAAAGCTAATCCTCATTGTATAAGATCATCTTATCTCGGACTATATATAAGACTGATAAATAAAAGAATTCCAACTTAATCTTTTAATAGAATAAAAATATACAATAATGTTTTATTTTTAGACTAATACGATTATTTCATAGTGACAAATTGCATTTTAAATATGTTATCATCATACTCCGTACTTTTCGGCTGATAGGAACTGAACTGGATGGAGCTAAGCTGAATTGAACCGAATGAAGTTGAAGCAAGAGTTAATTTGTGAAGAGCTGAACTGAACTCAACTGAATGAAGGTAAACTAAACTAAATAGACTTGGGCTTAGGTGTGTTAACGAGCCGAGCCCGAGCTTGACACTGCTCAATTTATGCCCAAGAACCAAAATCCGAGCTCGAGGCTCGAGCCGATCTCGAGCTTACCCGAGCTTGAAAAAAATGTGCTCGTTATCAAGCTGACGAGCTTTAACGCGAGCTCGAGCCAAACTAGAGCTCAAATCGAGCATATACATATAATTGTTTATTTTTTTTATTTTTTTTTCTTCCGATATTTTCAATAACAAGGCTCAAAGGTATATGTAAAAATATTTGGCAAATAAGTGAGACATTAGATATATGTGATACAAAGATATAATCATGATAAAATATTTTTATAAAATATCAGCAATATATTATCTAATCACACAAGATCGAGTTTCTCGTGAACTTTCTCGAAACCCGAGTTTTTGCTTTTTGACTCGTTAAGTTCTCTCGAGAAACTTTGACCGTCTCAAATTACTCGCGAGGTGTATCGTCTCATTAATATCCTTAATTGGGCTGAAATAGGCCGAGATTAAACCAAAAAGAACAATTTTGAGCCTGGTTCAACAAAACGATAAAACCGCCATCACCTCTCTTACACTAACCCGTACGGCCGTCCGCATCATATATATATACAAGCAAAATTCCCAAAAGAGGGAAGAACACAAAAACCCTAATTCATCCAAATTTTTCGATCAATTGCATATTTGCATCCTCAATCAACCGCAAGATCCAATCTTTATCTTCAAATAACCCTAGAAATCCCAAATCAAGTCAAATATGAGGCCAATTTTGATGAAGGGCCATGAAAGGCCATTAACGTTTCTCCAATACAACAGAGATGGCGATCTTCTGTTCTCGTGTGCTAAAGATCATAATCCTACTGTTTGGTTCGCTGATAATGGCGAACGTCTTGGGAACTACAAAGGCCATAACGGCGCCGTTTCGACCTGCTCGATTTCTCGTAATTTAGTCTTCTCCTATTTCATTTTCTCGGATTTGATTGTCCGCGAAATTAGGGTCCTTTTTTTTTTGCGTTTGATGATTGGTTAATAAATTTGACACCTCTATGTTTAATTGTTAGCGTGAATTGATTGTTTTTTCTTTACCTAATTTGAATTAGGGTTTCGTTCTCTATGTTATAATTTTGCGTCGACTTTTTTGTGGGTATTGTGAAAAAGATGATTTGTTAGCTTTGTTTTGATACCCCTTTGCTTAATTGGTTATTTTTGTTGGTTTGTTGGATTGTATGATTAATGTGGTTGATAGTGAAAATTGGTGAAAAATTGAATTTTGGAGGAGGCTCTGAAAAGGGTTAAATGGCGGTTGTTTGATTCGCTAAATTGGGTGTTTTGATTTGAATTGATTGTTTTTCCTGGGTTGTTTATAGT
The DNA here is from genome assembly GCF_048544455.1 of Silene latifolia. Lineage (NCBI taxonomy): Eukaryota > Viridiplantae > Streptophyta > Magnoliopsida > Caryophyllales > Caryophyllaceae > Silene > Silene latifolia. Next base: position 6,696,596 of record NC_133536.1, read on the forward strand.
TGTATATTTGTAGAAAATTTATGGTCAATGAAAACTGGTGAAGAATTGAAAATTTTAGCTCATTATGCTTCTTTGAATTAAAATTTCGCCTATAAAAATTCGGGTTTTCTTTGTTTCTCAAGGATTTTCCTTTGCTTCGGCTAATTTGCATTTGGAATTTGGAAGTATTTATGTATTAATTTGGTTTGTGGTTGTTTTGTTTGACGAATTTTTTTTGTTTTATTATATTGCCTTGTTGTTCATTAATGAGGAATTCATTCATTACATCAGGGGATTCGTCGCGTCTTCTTACTGCAAGTGCTGATCAGACAGTGAAGCTATGGAATGTCCAAACAGGAGAGCAATTGTTTACCTTCGATTTTGACGGTCCTGCTAGGTCTGTTGACTTCTCAGTTGGTGATAGACGAGCTGTTATAACCGTTGATCCTTTCATGAAAAGGCCTTCAGAAATTCACGTGAAAGAAATTGCAGAAGATGTTGCTGACCGTAAGTCTCTACCTGATCAACTTGCTTGCTGCATTTAAATGGTGTTTATAGATGGATTAATTTAGTCTTTTACTCCTTTCGGACATAAATTTTCTTCCCATTTCTCTAATATATGTGAGGAGTAGCCAGAGGAAGTACTCTATATTTCTGTTTTCGTCTGACTTTTCAAATTTGCATTCACATAATTTTGAAAGAGGTCAGAAAACAACAAAAATCAAAAATGAAAAGACATTATTTCAAGATGTTATCTATTATGGATGTTGGTGTGTCTTAGTAATTACCAATGTGGCTTTTTTCTTGGTTGCATCTGCCATATATATGTGAGTTTAATATAATTCTAAATTTTGATGTCCTGTTTGGATTGAGGGATTTGGAGGGAAAAGAAAGGGAGGGAGGGAAACTAGGGGATTTAAAATCCCTTGTTTGAATAGCAAATGAGGATGAAAGGAAATTTAGGGGGAGAGATTTGGAGGGATCCATTTCCCTCCTCCAAGCCTAATCAAGATCTCTCCACAATAGGCAAGATTTGGAGGGAAATTGTATCCAAACAACCACACTCCATTCCCCCTTCCCTCCCTTTCCCTTCCCTCCTTCCCCCTCCCCTCCCTTTCCCTCCACTTTTATTATCCAAACACACCCTAAGAGCTGATGATAACTGATGTGTTATTTAATTTGCAGAGACTGCTGCCTCTGTTCTTGTTGTGAGGGGCCCAACTGGACGAATCAATAGAGCTGTTTGGGGGCCCTTGAACAAGACCATTATCAGTGGTGGTGAAGATGCCATCATTCGTATTTGGGATCCTGTGGTAAGTAGATTTTCTTCCAGTTTCTTGTTGATACTGAACAGGGTTATGCACTGGCCTAAAGCTTTTAAGCTTTGTGAAATATACACCGTAGTTGTTTACTTTTAGTCTTGCACCCGTTTGCTTGAGCTGCCATCTTGACGTCCTCTTCCTTTTGTACTTGAACAATGCAGACTGGTCAAGAGATAAGGTCAACAAAAGACAATGTGAATGGTCATACGGATTCTGTTACATCAATTTGCTTATCGGCTGATGGGTCCCACTTCCTGACTGGCTCCCATGATAAAACTGCTAAGGTGAATGCGTAATTTCTACCAAGATTTAATTTTTGTGTTGGGCATGTGTACATTTTTTTTGCTAATATGGCTATTCCCTTGCACAGCTGTGGGACACCAGAACCCTTACTCTCTTAAAGACCTATGCTTCAGAGCGGCCAGTGTTGGCAGTCACAATGTCTCCCCTTCTTGATCATGTATGTATCCATTATTCTCTGTTTGTTGTTTTGCTGTCACTTATGCGTGGTTATGTTTACATGGCTAGTGTGGACCTCTTGAGTCATTTATTTGACCATAGTCATATTTGTTTTTGTTTCTCGGTCATTCTGCTTGTTGGTCATCTAGTTTATTTTCAGATCATATTATCACACTGAAAAGCTTTAATCCAACAATTACACTAGATATTCTGATAACGTGATAAGAGTGATTCTAGTATTTGATTTGATCTCATTGCTAACTCTCTTTACAGGTTGTGCTTGGAGGTGGTCTGGATGCTAGTAAAGTGACCATTGATCGTTCTGCCGGAAAATTTGAAGCCAAATTTTATGACAAGGTAACTAAGCTGTCTAACATCTTAATACCCAAACTATTTGAGCATGGGCGTGGTTTCATTTTGCTTAAATCTGGGCTTGGGCTCTTTGAAAGAGAGCTTTAGCTGAGCCCGTGACTATACCAGGCTTTTGCTAACGAAATATGTTCAGTTATACACTTATGTCTGTAATCAACGCGGCCATGGGGAGATGAAGTGAAGAAGTTGGAAGCCTTTCGTTCTTCATTAGACAAAACTGAACTATTAGATTGTGGGACAATTAACCTTTGGACCTTTCTACACTTTTGTTCGCGCCAAAACTGAACTATTAGATTGTCGACTCACATTTAAAGTTCCACATCTGAACTTCTACCCGTATATTTTTTTTAGCTTAGATTGATTCTGTGAAATTTTGATGTTCTGAATTGGAAACCATCGAGGAGAACTTAAATGTTGCTCGCCCGTTTTGTATATCTTTAAACCTTGATCATTTATCCAACTTGTATTTTGAACTTGTCTGTGTAGATTCTTCAAGAAGAAATTGGAGGAGTTAAAGGACATTTTGGTCCTCTGAATGCGCTAGCATTCAATCCTGATGGCAAGAGGTAAACAACTTATCTTAACATGCTTCGTTACTGCACCAGAACATGTTTTGATAATTGACATTGATATAATGCAAGTCTTCCTCCCCGATGCAAAAGTTAGGACCTCTTAGTGTGCATGCGACCATTTGGTCTCTTTGATTCCAATTGATTTTTTTGGGGTATTACTGTATACTCTCACCTGATGAGGTGAGAATATAATGGTGTGTTTTGTTTCCAAGTAGACCTGTCAAAATCTTACCCAACCCGCTTTTCAGGGTAGACTTGTGATCCAAAACCTAAGTAGCACCAAAACGGACACGACACGGACACGTGACACGTGACATGGCATCCCATGAAATTTAGGACACGGGACACGTTATTTAAATTTAATAAAATATATATTTTATAATTATAAATGTTCAATTTTATTTTTATAAAAGTATTTGATATTAAATTTAAATAAGTGAAGTTAAAAATTGCCATTAATTATAACTCATTTTCATTTACCATATAAGCGCACCTTCTAATCAATCTCTTTTGACAACTCATTTCTCTTTTAAAGAACATCATTCACCTCAAACGATGTCCAAATGTCATGGACACGCGTCGGACACGGCCCAAATACCATGGACACGCGTCGGACATGTGCCCGAATAAATGTAGAAAGTTAGACACGGCTTCATAGGTGTCCGACACGTTTCGGCGTGTGTCCGAGGAGTGTCGGTGTCGGACACGGGACGGCTGATTTGGAGAAGTGTCCGTGCTACCTAGTCCAAAACTACCCAAATCCAAAATGACCAACTATTTAGGCTTACTGTTGAGTTTGGCCTAACCCGAATTGTTCACAAGTATTGTCTCATTTTTTATTTTTATGCCGCACAAGCGCATAGCTCTTAAAACGTTCTTGTTTCTCGATGTGCAGTTTTGCGAGTGGAGGTGAAGATGGTTATGTGAGATTACATCATTGTGACCCAGAATATTTTCACATCAAGCTTTAATTTTTTGAGCTTAGTTCTTCCAAGAATAATACTCCGTATATGATTAGTATGTCGACAATAGTACTCCTTGATAATGTAAATGTTGTGGATTATGCTCCATCAACATGATTTTGAGGCCTGCCTTAGTTTTCGTCTTGTGTTGGTACTAGTTTTAGTTAGTTAAATGACAAAATAAAGTGGTTCTATTTTTTACTAATATGGACCAAACCCAAGCCAATGCAAATCCAAATCCAAAGCCGAACAAGGAAACCAGTAACAAAAATTAATAAGACTGTAGGAGGATAGGACTAACCTGCTAACAAAAAGCCAACAAAAGTAGTTAATAAATTTGAGAAAAATTATTTTGTTTTGATAATTAAATATTTATACTGATAACCTGTTGATTTAAATGTCGTATCTATCATAAAATAATATTATTAAAATAAAGTTAAAATATAAATAAATCGAAATCTTAACTTTGGTTGATGATCCTGTACGAGCTAAATGTATAGAGATGGTTTTTGGGATTTTAGGGTCACGAACAAAAATGTTTGAAAATCATACGGACAATTCATCGGGTTAGATAAAGCAGCCACACAAAGTTTAAAAAGAGACAGGGGACATTTGAGGGTGCCGGGATGCGATAAATTAGTCTCGACGAAAATCAGGTACTCGGAAAATGATGAATATTTCAAATTTTGGGTTGAAAATCGAATACGGTAATTCATAAAGCGACCCCCGACACGTGATAGAAAAAATGGGAGGAGAAGAAATATGACCTGATATAACCTCCCAAACAGCTCAAATTTAAGTATATAATACACGCTTTTCGGTAATTTCCGATCTCGAGACAAAAAGGTCCGTAAATCACACGGACGGTTCCTCGGGTCAGATAAAGCAACCACATAAATTTTGAGAAAAAACAAATGACATTTGAGTGTGCCGGTATGCGATAAACCAGTCTCGAGTACTCCTTTAAAATAGATGATAACTTGTTATTTAGGGTCGAAATCGAATATGGTAACTTATGAAGCGACCTCAAACACATGGTGGAAAAATTGGGAGGAAAATAAACATGATACGGTACGACCTTTCAAACGGCTCAAATTTAAGTACACGGTTTTTCGGGATTCCGGGGTCCCAGAACAAAATTCTCCGGAAATTACAGATAAAGTTCCTCGGGTCAGATAAAGCGGCCACGCAAAATTTGAGCACCAACGGAAGACATTTGGGGGTGCCGGTGTGCCACAAAACAGCATTCGCCGAAACTCGTATAATCGTGAAAAATGTGTTAAAACTCGTTATTTGAGACTGAAATCGAACAGGTTGAATCCTGAAATCGAACACGTTGATTCCTGAAAAGAGCTCGGATGCGTGATTGAAAAACAGGGAGAAAAAGAAACAGGGTCCGATACGACCTTCCGAACGGCTCAAATTGAAGTGTATAATACACGGTTTTTCGGGATTCCGGGGTCTCGGAACAAAATTATCAGGAAATCACATAGAAAATTCCTCGGGTCAGATAAAGCGGCCACGCAAAGTTTAAGCACCAACGGAAGACATTTGGGGGTGCCGGTGTGCCACTAACCAGCATTCGCAGAAACTCGGATTATCGTGAAAAATGTGTTAAAACTCGTTATTTGAGGCTGAAATCGAACACGTTGATTCCTGAAATCGAACAGGTTGATTCCTGAAATGAGCTCGGATGCGTGATTGAAAAACAGGGAGAAAAAGAAACAGGGTCCGGTACGACCTTCTGAACGGCTGAAATTGAAGTGTATAATACACGGTTTTTCGAAATTCCGGGGTCCCGGAACAAAATTTTCCGGAAATCACATAGAAAGTTCCTCGGGTCAGGGAAAGCGGCCACGCAAAGTTTGAGCACCAACGGAAGACATTTGGGGGTGCCGGTGTGCCACAAACCAGCATTCGCCGAAACTCGGTTTATCGTGAAAAATGTGTTAAAGCTCGTTATTTGAAGCTGAAATCGAACAAGTTGATTCCTGAAATGAGCTCGGACGCGTGATTGAAAAACAGGGAGAAAAAGAAACAGGGTCCGGTACGACCTTCCGAACGGCTGAAATTGATGTGTATAATACACGGGTTTTCGGGATTCCGGGGTCCCGGAACAAAATTCTCCGAAAATCACATAGAATGTTCTCGGGTCAGATAAAGCAGCCACGCAAAGTTTGAGCACCAACGGAAGACATTTGGGGGTGCCGGTATGCCACAAACCAGCATTCGCCGAAACTCGGATTATCGTGAAAAATGTGTTAAAGCTCGTTATTTGAGGCTGAAATCGAACAGCTTGATTCCTGAAATCGAACAAGTTGATTCCAGGAATGAGCTCGAACGCGTGATTGAAAAACAGTGAGAAAAAGAAACAGGGTCCGGTACGACCTTCCGAACGGCTAAAATTGAAGTGTATAATGCACGGTTTTTCGGGATTCCGGGGTCCCGGAACAAAATTATCCGAAAATCACGTAGAAAGTTCCTCGGGTCAGATAAAGCGGCCACGCAAAGTTTGAGCACCAACGGAAGACATTTGGGGGTGCCGGTGTACCACAAACCAGCATTCACCGAAACTCGGATTATCGTGAAAAATGTGTTAAATCTTGTTATTTGAGGCTGAAATCGAACTGGTTGATTTCTGAAATCGAATAGGTTGATTCCTGAAATAAGCTCGGACGCGTGATTGAAAAACAGTTAGAAAAAGAAACAGGTTCCGGTACGACCTTCTGAACGGCTGAAATTGAAGTGTATAATACACGGTTTTTCGAAATTCCGGGGTCCCGGAACAAAATTCTCCGGAAATCACATAGAAAGTTCCTTGAGTCGGATAAAGCGGCCACGCAAAGTTTGAGCACCAACGGAAGACATTTGGGGGTGCCGGTGTGCCACAAACCAGCATTCGCCGAAACTCGGATTATCGTGAAAAATGTGTTAAAGCTCGTTATTTGAGGCTGAAATCGAACAAGTTGATTCCAGGAATGAGCTCGAACGCGTGATTGAAAAACAGTGAGAAAAAGAAACAGGGTCCGGTACGACCTTCCGAACGGCTGAAATTGAAGTGTATAATGCACGGTTTTTCGGGATTCCGGGGTCCCGGAACAAAATTCTCCGGAAATCACATAGAAAGTTCTCGGGTCAGATAAAGCAGCCATGCAAAGTTTGAGCACCAACGGAAGAGATTTCGGGGTGCCGGTGTGCCACAAACCAGCATTCGCCGAAACTCGGATTATCGTGAAAAATGTGTTAAAGCTCGTTTTTTGAGACTGAAATCGAACAGCTTGATTCCTGAAATCGAACAAGTTGATTCCAGGAATGAGCTCGAACGCGTGATTGAAAAACAGTGAGAAAAAGAAACAGGGTCCGGTACGACCTTCCGAACGGCTGAAATTGAAGTGTATAATGCACGGTTTTTCGGGATTCCGGGGTCCCGGAACAAAATTATCCGAAAATCACATAGAAAGTTCCTCGGGTCAGATAAAGCGACCACGCAAAGTTTGAGCACCAACGGAAGACATTTGGGGGTGCCGGTGTACCACAAACCAGCATTCACCGAAACTCGGATTATCGTGAAAAATGTGTTAAATCTTGTTATTTGAGGCTGAAATCGAGCTGGTTGATTTCTGAAATCGAATAGGTTGATTCCTGAAATGAGCTCGGACGCGTGATTGAAAAACAGGGAGAAAAAAAAACAGGGTCCGGTACGGCCTTCTGAACGGCTGAAATTGAAGTGTATAATACACGGTTTTTCGAAATTCCGGGGTCCCGGAACAAAATTCTCCGGAAATCACATAAAAAGTTCCTCGGGCCAGATAAAGCGGCCACGCAAAGTTTGAACACCAACGAAAGACATTTGGGGTGCTTGGTGTACCTGAAACCAAAGATTCGCAAAACTCGGATTATCGTGAAAAATGTGTTAAAGCTCGTTATTTGAGGCTGAAATCGAACAGGTTGATTTCTGAAATGAGCTCGGACGCGTGATTGAAAAATAGGGAGAAAAAAAAACAGGGTCCGGTACGACCTTCCGAACGGCTGAAATTGAAGTGTATAAATACACGGTTTTTCGGGATTCCGGGGTCCCGGAACAAAATTCTCCGGAAATCACATAGAAAGTTCCTCAGGTCAGATAAAGCGGCCACGCAAAGTTTGAGCACCAAAAAAAGACATTTGGGGGTGCCGGTGTGCCACAAACCAGCATTCGCCGAAACTCGGATTATCGTGAAATATGTGTTAAAGCTCGTTAATTGAGGCTGAAATCGAACAGGTTGATTCTTGAAATCGAATAAGTTGATCCCTGAAATGAGCTCGGACGCGTGATTGAAAAACAGGGAGAAAAATAAAAAGGGTCCAGTACGACCTTTCGAACGGCTGAAATTGAAGTGTGTAATACACGGTTTTTCGGGATTCCAGGGTCCCGGAACAAAATTTTTCGAAAATCATATAGAAAGTTCCTTAGGTCAGATAAAGCGGCCACGCAAAGTTTGAGCACCAACGGACGACATTTGGGGGTGCCGGTGTGCCACAAAACAGCATTCGCCGAAACTCGTATTATAGTGAAAAATGTGTTAAAGCTCGTTATTTGAGACTGAAATCGAACAGGTTGATTCTTGAAATCGAACACGTTGATTCCTGAAATGAGCTCGGATGCGTGATTGAAAAACAGGGAGAAAAAGAAACAGGGTCCGGTACGACCTTCCGAACGGCTCAAATTGATGTGTATAATACACGGTTTTTCGGGATTCCGGGGTCTCGGAACAAAATTATCCGGAAATCACATAGAAAATTCCTCGGGTCAGATAAAGCGGCCACGCAAAGTTTAAGCACCAACGGAAGACATTTGGGGTTGCCAGTGTGCTACTAACCAGCATTCGCCGAAACTCGGATTATCGTGAAAAATGTGTTAAAACTCGTTATTTGAGGCTGAAATCGAACAGGTTGATTCCTGAAATGAGCTCGGACGCGTGATTGAATAATAGGGAGAAAAAAAAAACAGGGTCCGGTACGACCTTTTGAACGGCTGAAATTGAAGTGTATAAATACACGGTTTTTCGGGATTCAGGGGTCCTAGAACAAAATTCTCCGGAAATCACATAGAAAGTTGCTCGGGTCAGATAAGGCGGCAACGCAAAGTTTGAGCACCAAAAAAAGATATTTGGGGGTGTCGGTGTGCCACAAACCAGCATTCGCCGAAACTCGGATTATCGTGAAATATGTGTTAAAACTAGTTATTTGAGGCTGAAATCGAACAAGTTGATTCTTGAAATCGAACAGGTTGATCCCTGAAATGAGCTTGGACGCGTGATTGAAAAACAGGGAGAAAAATAAAAAAGGTCCAGTACGACCTTCCGAACGGCTGAAATTGATGTGTATAATATACGGTTTTTTGGGATTCCGGGGTCCCGAAACAAAATTCTCCGGAAATCAAATAGAAAGTTCTCGGGTCAGATAAAGCAGCCACGCAAAGTTTGAGCACCAACGGAAGACATTTCGGGGTGCCGGTGTACCACAAACCAGCATTCACCGAAACTCGGATTATCGTGAAAAATGTGTTAAATCTTGTTATTTGAGGCTGAAATCGAACTGGTTGATTTCTGAAATCGAACAGGTTGATTCCTGAAATGAGCTCCGACGCGTAACTGAAAAACAGGGAGAAAAAGAAACAGGGTCTGGTACGACCTTCTGAACGGCTGAAATTGAAGTGTATAATACACGGTTTTTCGAAATTCCGGGGTCCCGGAACAAAATTCTACGGAAATCACATAGAAATTTCCTCGGGTCAGATAAAGCGGCCACGTAAAGTTTGAGCACCAACGGACGACATTTGGGGATGCCGGTGTGCCACAAACCAGCATTCGCCGAAACTCGGATTATCGTGAAAAATGTGTTAAAGCTCATTATTAGAGGCTGAAATCGAACAGGTTGATTCCTGAAACGAGCTCGGATGCGTGATTGAAAAACAAGGAGAAAAATAAATAGGGTCGGGTACGACCTTCCGAACGGCTAAAATTGATGTGTATAATACACGGTTTTTCGGGATTTCGGGGTCCCGGAACAAAATTCTCCGGAAATCACATAGAAAGTTCCTCCGGTCAGATAAAGCGGCCACGCAAAGTTTGAGCACCAAAAAAAGACATATGGGGGTGCCGGTGTGCCACAAACAAGCATTCGCCGAAACTCGGATTATCGTGAAATATGTGTTAAAGCTCGTTATTTGAGGCTGAAATCGAACAGCTTGATTCCTGAAATCGAACAAGTTGATTCCAGAAATGAGCTCGAACGCATAATTGAAAAACAGTGAGAAAAATAAACAGGGTCCGGTACGACCTTCCGAACGGCTGAAATTGAAGTGTATAATACACGGTTTTTCGGGATTCCGGGTTCCCGGAACAAAATTATCCGAAAATCACATAGAAAGTTCAACGGGTTAGATAAAGCGGTCACGCAAAGTTTGAGCACCAACGGAAGACATGTGGGGATGCCGAAGTACCACAAACCAGCATTCACCGAAACTCGGATTATCGTGAAAAATGTGTTAAAGCTAGTTATTTGAGGCTGAAATCGAACTGGTTGATTTCTGAAATCGAACAGGTTGATTCCTGAAATGAGCTCGGACGGGTGATTGAAAAACAGGGAGAAAAAGAAACAAGGTCCGGTACGACCTTCCGAACGGCTGAAATTAAAGTGTATAATACACGGTTGATTCTTGAAATCGAACAGGTTGATTCCTGAAATAAGCTCGGACGCGTGATTGAATAACAGGGAGAAAAAGAAACAGGGTCCGGTACGAGCTTCCGAACGGCTGAAATTGAAGTGTATAAATACACGATTTTTCGGAATTCCGGGGTCTCGGAACAAAATGCTCCGGGAATCAAATAGAAAGTTCCTCGGGCCAGATAAAGCGGCCACGCAAAGTTTGAGCACCAACGGAAGACATTTGGGGGTGCCGGTGTGCCACAAACCAGCATTCGTCGAAACTCGGATTATCGTGAAAAATGTGTTAAAGCTCGTTATTTGAGGTGAAATCGAACAGGTTGATTTCTGAAATGAGCTCGGACGCGTGATTGAAAAACGAGGAAGAAAGAGAAACAGGGTCTGGTACGACCTTCCGAACGGCTGAAATTGAAGTGTATAATACACGGTTTTTGGGGATTCCGGGGTCCCGGAATAAAATTCTCCAGAAATCACATAGAAAGTTCATCGGGTCAGATAAAGCGGCCACGCAAAGTTTGAGCCCCAACGAAAGACATATAGGGGTGCCGGTGTGCCATAAACCAGCATTCGCCGAAACTCGGATTATCGTGAAAAATATGTTAAAGCTCGTTATTCGAGGCTGAAATCGAACAGGTTGATTCCTGAAATCGAACAGGTTGATTCCTGAAATGAGCTCGGACGCATGATTTAAAAACAGGGAGAAAAAGAAACAGGGTCCGGCACGACCTTCCGAACGGCTGAAATTAAAGTGTATAATACACGATTTTTCGGGATTTCGGAGTGTCGGAACAAAATTCTCCGGAAATCACATAGAAAGTTCCCCGGGTCAGATAAAGCGACCACGCATATTTTGAGCACCAACGGAAGACATTTGGGGGTGCCGGTGTGCCACAAACCAGCATTCTCCGAAACTCGGATTATCGAGAAAAATGTGTTAAAGCTTGCTATTTGACGCTAAAATTGAACAGGTTGATTCCTGAAATAACTCGGACGCGTGATTGAAAAAAAGAGAGAAAAAGAAATAGGGTCTGGTACGACCTTCCGAACGGTTAAAATTGAAGTGTATACCACACGGTTTTTGGGGATTCCGGGGTCCCGTAATAAAATTCTCCAGAAATCGCATAAAAAGTTACTCGGGTCAGATAAAGCGGCCACGCAAAGTTTGAGCACCAACGGAAGACATTTGGGGGTGCCGGTGTGCCACAAACCAGCATTCGCCGAAACTCGGATTATCGTGAAAAATGTGTTAAAGCTCGTTATTTGAGGCTGAAATCGAACAGGTTGATTCCTGAAATGAGCTCGGACGCGTGATTGAAAAACAGGGAGAAAAAGAAACAGGGTCTGGTACGACCTTCCGAACGGATGAAATTGAAGTGTATAATACACGGTTTTTGGGGATTCCGAGGTCCCGGAATAAAATTCTCCAGAAATCACATAGAAAGTTCATCGGGTCAGATAAAGTGGCCACGCAAAGTTTGAGCCCCAACGAAAGACATTTGGGGGTGCCGGTGTGCCATAAACCAGCATTCGCCGAAACTCGGATTATCGTGAAAAATATGTTAAAGCTCGTTATTCGAGGCTGAAATCGAACAGGTTGATTCCTGAAATCGAACAGGTTGATTCCTGAAATGACCTCGGGCGCGAGATTTAAAAACAGGGTGAAAAAGAAATAGGGTCCGGTACGACCTTCCGAACGGCTGAAATTGAAGTGTATAATACACGGTTTTTCGGCATTCCGGGGTCCCGGTACAAAATTCTCCGGAAAACATATAGAAAGTTTCTCGGTTCAGATAAAGCGGCCACGCAAAGTTTGAGCACCAACGGAAGACATTTGGGGGTGCCGGTGTGCCACAAACCAGCAATCGCCGAAATTCGGATTATCGTGAAAAATGGTTTAAAGCTCGTTATTTGAGGCTGAAATCGAACAGGTTGATTCCTAAAATCGAATAGGTTGATTCCTGAAATTAGCTTGGATGCGTGATTGAAAAACAGGGAGAAAAAGAAACAGGGTCTAGTACGACCTTCCGAACGGCTGAAATTGAAGTGTATAAAACACAGTTTTTCGGGATTCCAGGGTGCCGGAACAAAATTCTCCGGAAATCACATAGAAATTTCCTCAGGTCAGATAAAGCGACCACACAAATTTTGAGCACCAACGGAAGACATTTGGGGTGCTTGGTGTACCTGAAACCAAATTCGCCGAAACTCGGATTATCGTGAAAAATGTGTTAAAGCTCGTTATTTGAGGCTGAAATCGAAAAGGTTGATTCCTGAAATGAGCTCGGACGCGTGATTGGAAAATAGGGATTAAAAGAAACAGGGTCTGGTACGACCTTCGAACGGCTGAAATTGAAGTGTATAAATACACGGTTTTTCAGAATTCCGGGGTCCCAGAACAAAATTCTCCGGATATCACATAGAAAGTTCCTCGGGTCAGATAAAGCGGCCACGCAAAGTTTGAGCACCAACGGAAGACATTTGGGGGTGCCGGTGTGCCACAAACCAGCATTCTCTGGAACTCGGATTATAGGTGAAAAATATGTTAAAGCTCGTTATTTGAGGCTGAAATCGAACAAGTTGATTCCTAAAATCGAACAGGTTGATTCCTGAAATGAGCTCGGATGCGTGATTGAAAAACAGGGAGAAAAAGAAACAGGGTCTGGTACGACCTTCCGAACGGCTGAAATTGAAGTGTATACACGGTTTTTCGGGATGCCGGGGTCCCGGAATAAAATTCTCCAGAAATCAAATAGAAAGTTCCTCGGGTCAGATAAAGCGGCCACGCAAAGTTTGAGCCCCAACAAAAGACATTTGGGGGGCCGGTGTGCCATAAACCAGCATTCGCCGAAACTCGGATTATCGTGAAAAATGTGTTAAAGCTCGTTATTAGAGGCTGAAATCGAACAGGTTGATTCCTGAAATCGAACAGGTTGATTCCTGAAATGAGCTCGGACGCGTGATAGAAAAATAGGGAGAAAAAGAAACAGGGTCCGGTACGACCTTTCGAACGGCTGAAATTGAAGTGTATAATACACGGTTTTTCGGGATTCCGGGGTGCCGGAACAAAATTCTCCGGAAAACACATAGAAATTTTCTCGGTTCAGATAAAGCGGCCCCGCCAAGTTTGAGCACCAACGGAAGACATTTGGGGTGCCGGTGTGCCACAAACCAGCAATCGTCGAAACTCGGATTATCGTGAAAAATGTTTTAAAGCTCGTTATTTAAGGCTGAAATCGAACAGGTTGATTCCTAAAATCGAATAGGTTGATTCCTGAAATTAGCTTGGACGCGTGATTGAAAAACAGGGAGAAAAAGAAACAGGGTCTGGTACGACCTTCCGAACGGCTGAAATTGAAGTGTATAAATACACGGTTTTTGGGGATTTCGGGGTCCCGGAATAAAATTCTCCATAAATCACATATAAAGTTCCTCGGGTCAGATAAAGCGGCCACGCAAAGTTTGAGCACCAACGGAAGACATTTGGGGGTGCCGGTGTGCCACAAACCAGCATTCGCCGAAACTCGGATTATATGTGAAAAATATGTTAAAGCTCGTTATTTGAGGCTGAAATCGAACAGGTTGATTCCTAAAATCGAACAGGTTGATTCCTGAAATGAGCTCGGACGCGTGATTGAAAAACAGGGAGAAAAAGAAACAGGGTCTGGTACGACCTTCCGAACGGCTCAAATTGAAATGTATAATAAACGGTTTTTCAGGATTCCGGGGTCCCGGAATAAAATTCTCCAGAAATCACATAAAAAGTTCCTCGGGTCAGATAAAGCTGCCACGCCATGTTTGAGCCCCAATGAAAGACATTTGGGGGGTGTCGGTGTGCCATAAACCAGCATTCGCCGAAACTCGGATTATCGTGAAAAATGTGTTAAAGCTCGTTATTTGAGGCTGAAATCGAACAAGTTGATTCCTGAAATCGAACAGGTTGATTCCTGAAATGAGCTCGGACGCGTGATTGAAAAACAAGGAGAAAAAGAAACAGGGTCTGGTACGACCTTCCGAACGGCTAAAATTGAAGTGTATAATACACGGTTTTTCGAGATTCCGTGGTCCCGGAATAAAATTCTCCTGAAATCGCTTAATAAGTTCCTCGGGTCAGATAAAGCGGCCACGCAAAGTTTGAGCACCAACGGAAAACATTTGGGGCTGCCGTTGTGCCACAAACCAGCATTCGCCGAAACTCGGATTATAGGTGAAAAATGTGTTAAAGCTCGTTATTGGATGCTGAAATCGAACAGGTTGATTCCTAAAATCGATAAGGTTGATTCCTGAAATGAGTTCCTGAAATCGAACAGGTTGATTCCTAAAATCGATAAGGTTGATTCCTGAAATCGAACAGGTTGATTCCTGAAATGAGCTCGGACGCGTGATTGAAAAACAAGGAGAAAAAGAAACAGGGTCTGGTACGACCTTCCGAACGGCTAAAATTGAAGTGTATAATACACGGTTTTTCCGGATTCCGGGGTCCCGGAATAAAATTCTCCAAAAATCACATAGAAAGTTCCTCGGGTCAGATAAAGCGGCCATCCAAAGTTTGAGCCCCAACGAAAGACATTTAGGGGTGCCGGTGTGCCATAGACCAGCATTCGCCGAAACTCGGATTATCGTGAAAAATGCGTTAAAGCTCGTTATTTGAGGCTCAAATCGAACAGGTTGATTCCTGAAATGAGCTCGGACGCGTAATTGAAAAACAGGGAGAAAAAGAAACGGGTCCTGCGACCTTCGAACGGTGAAATTGAAGTGTATAATACACGGTTTGTCGGGATTCCGGGGTCCCGGAACAAAATTCTCCGGAAATCACATAGAAAGTTCCTTGGGTCAGATAAAGCCACCACGCATAGTTTTAGCACCAACGGAAGACATTTGGGGATGCCGGTGTGTAATACTACGGATTTTCTTAAGTGAATACTCGACCGAGTAGAGCTTACTCGGCCGAGGATTGGTGATGGTGTAGTCTGTTTTGGTTCTTCCGAGGAATACTCGGCCGAGTAGAGGATACTCGGCCGAGTATACACTTTACTCGACCGAGTATCCGGTCTGGCGAGTAGTAATTCAGCGGTTTGAGGCGGGAGTGTTTAGGGTTATTTTATATTCAAAGTCAGTTTCTAAAACGTCATTTTCTACCCTAATCACTTTACGATTTCCCTAATCACACTCTAATCACTCCCCAAATCATTCCATAATCTCATTGTGTCTGCAATCGTTGTGGTCCTTGCGTGTAATCTCTCACTCTACTGTTGGTAAGTGTTATTCCCATGTTATTTATATTCTTTTGGGGTTACTGTGTGTATGGAATTTGGGAAATATGGGGGAGATTGTGCAATGTGTAATTGTGTTATGTGGTTATTGTATAGGAGAAGACTTCATAGAAGAGCCTTTCTGATTGTTCGGTTTCCGTCTGCAATTGAATGCTAAGGTAGGGTTTTCCCTACTCAGTTTACTGTTCATTGCTTAAGATATAATTGTGTTGTGATTGTTGTTATCTGCTGATCATCGGTGTTCAGGCTTTGTTGTGACGGTGTTGGTGTGGAGATGTGTTGACAGCTGTGATGCTGTGTGTGTTATGTTTGTGAAGGAGTCACTTGCGGGAGTGGCTTCACACCCTAGTTCGCCCTCCGTGGAACCCGCCACGGGAGGGGATGTGCACATTAAGGGACAGGGATTGTTAGCCGCTCGTTGATGAGCTGGACTAGATGGGATCGGCTGCGGTCACCCACTGGCGGCGAGGATTACCTGTTGCGGTGGGTAATCTGGTAGGGCTACACATTTCAGTGTGTAGTCGGTTACTGTGTGAGATCGGGAGACTGGGGGTGGAGGATGATCAACTAGTTACCTTGTTTATTTGTCTTATATGGTTTGAGTAATACTGACCCCGTTGTTGTTTGTGGAATCTGCGGTGATCCATTCGGGGATGGTGAGCAGGCTTGTCAGGTATTGCTAGTGGTGAGCTTGGGGCAGTCGTGGGAGTGTCGTCATCACAAGTCGTAGCATCACCGTCTGAGTCTTTGTTTTGATTTCTTTAGTTGCCAGACATTGGAGTTGTTTTATTGAATCAGTTTTGAATTTTGGTTTGATGTAAACTTAAACACTTTATGGTATTTTAATAAATGTGCTCAGTTCAGACGCTTTTGATATGTACTAACCTCAGGCAACCGAGATGGTAACACACTTTCATAGTGGGGTGGTCCTGGTAAGGCACCTTGGTATGAGGGGGTGTTACACGGTGTGCCACAAACCAGCATTCGCCGAAACTCGGATTATCGTGAAAAATGTGTTAAAACTCGTTATTTGAGGCTGAAATCGAACAGGTTGATTCCTGAAATGAGCTCGTACGCGTGATTGAAACAAAGGGAGAAAAAGAAACAGGGTCAGGTACGACCTTCTGAACGGCTGAAATTGAAGTGTATAATACACGGTTTTTTCGGGATTCCGGGGTCCCGGAACAAAATTCTCCGGAAAACACATAGAAAGTTCCTCGGGTCAGATAAAGCGGCCACGCAAAGTTTGAGCACCAACGGATGAAATTTGGGGGTGCCGGTGTGCCACAAACCAGCATTCGCCGAAACTCGGATTATCGTGAAAAATGTGTTAAAGCTCGCTATTTGAGGCTGAAATCGAACAGGTTGATTCCTAAAATCGAACAGGTTGATTCCTGAAATGATCTTGGACGCGTGATTGAAAAACAGGGAGAAAAAGAAACAGGGTCCGGTACGACCTTCCGAACAGCTAAAATTGGAGTGTATAAATACACGGTTTTTGGGGATTACGGGGTCCCGGAATAAAATTCTCCGGATATCACATAGAAAGTTCCTCGGGTTAGATAAAGCGGCCACTTAAAGTTTGAGCACCAACGGAAGAAATTTGGGGGTGCCGGTGTGCCACCAACCAGCATTCGCCGAAACTCGGATTATAGTTGAAAAATATGTTAAAGCTCGTTATTTGAGGCTGAAATCGAACAGGTTGATTCCTAAAATCGAACAGGTTGATTCCTGAAATAAGCTCGGATGCGTGATTGAAAAACGGGAGAAAAAGAAACAGGGTCTGGTACGACCTTCCGAACGGCTCAAATTGAAGTGTATAATACACGGTTTTTCGGGATTCCGGGGTCCCGGAATAAAATTCTCCAGAAATCACATAGAAAGATCCTCGGGTCAGATAAAGCGGCCACGCAAAGTTTGAGCCCCAACGAAAGACATTTGGGGGTGCCGGTGTGCCATAAACCAGCATTCGCCGAAACTCGGATTATCGTGAAAAATGTGTTAAAGCTAGTTATTTGAGGCTAAAATCGAACAGGTTGATTCCTGAAATCGAACAGGTTGATTCCTGAAATGATCTCGGACGCGTGATAGAAAAACAGGGAGAAAAAGAAACAGGGTCCGGTACAATCTTTCGAACGGCTGAAATTGAAGTGTATAATACACGGTTTTTCGGGATTCCGGGTTCCCGGAACAAAATTCTCCGGAAAACACATAGAAAATTTCTCGGTTCAGATAAAGCGGCCACGCAAAGTTTGAGCACCAACGGAAGACATTTGGGGGTGCCGGTGTGCCACAAACCAGCAATCGCCGAAACTCGGATTATCGTGAAAAATGTTTTAAAGCTCGTTATTTGAGGCTGAAATCGAACAAGTTGATTCCTAAAATCGAATAGGTTGATTCCTTAAATTAGCTTGGACGCGTGATTGAAAAACAGGGAGAAAAAGAAACGGTGCAGTACAACCTTCCGAACAATTTGAAATTGAAGTGTAATACACACTTTTTGGGGATTCCGGGGTCCCGGAATAAAATTCTCCAGAAATCATATAAAGTTCCTCGGGTCAGAGAAAGCGGCCACGCGAAGTTTGAGCACCAACGGAAGACATTTGGGGGTGGTGGTGTGCCACAAACCAGCATTCGCCGTAACTCGGATTATCGTGAAAAATGTGTTAAGACTCGTTATTTGAGGCTGAAATCGAACAGGTTGATTCCTGAAATAAGCTCGTACGCGTAATTGAAACAAATGGAGAAAAAGAAACAGGGTCAGGTACGACCTTCTGAACGGCTGAAATTGAAGTGTATAATACACGGTTTTTTCGGGATTCCGGGGTCCCGGAACAAAATTCTCCGGAAAACACATAGAAAGTCCTCGGGTCAGATAAAGCGGCCACGCAAAGTTTGAGCACCAACGGAAGAAATTTGGGGGTGCCGGTGTGCCACAAACCAGCATTCGCCGAAACTCGGATTATCGTGAAAAATGTGTTAAAGCTCGCTATTTGAGGCTGAAATCGAACAGGTTGATTCCTGAAATGATCTTGGACGCGTGATTGAAAAACAGGGAGAAAAAGAAACAGGGTCCGGTACGACCTTCCGAACAGCTAAAATTGGAGTGTATAAATACACGGTTTTTGGGGATTACGGGGTCCCGGAATAAAATTCTCCGGATATCACATAGAAAGTTCCTCGGGTCAGATAAAGCGGCCACACAAAGTTTGAGCACCAACGGAAGAAATTTGGGGTGCTTGGTGTGCCTGAAACCAAAGATTCGCCGAAACTCGGATTATAGTTGAAAAATATGTTAAAGCTCGTTATTTGAGGCTGAAATCGAACAGGTTGATTCCTGAAATAGAACAGGTTGATTCCTGAAATGATCTCGGACGCGTGATAGAAAAACAGGGAGAAAAAGAAACGGGGGTCCCAGTCGACCTTTGGAACAGGACTAAATTGAAGTGTATAATACACGGTTTTTCGGGATTCCGGGGTCCCGGAACAAAATTCTCCGGAAAACACATAGAAAATTTCTCGGTTCAGATAAAGCGGCCATGCAAAGTTTGAGCACCAACGGAAGACATTTGGGGGTGCCGATGTGCCACAAACCAGCAATCGCCGAAACTCGGATTATCGTGAAAAATGTTTTAAAGCTCGTTATTTGAGGCTGAAATCGAACAAGTTGATTCCTAAAATCGAATAGGTTGATTCCTGAAATTAGCTTGGACGCGTGATTGAAAAACAGGGAGAAAAAAAAAACGGGTCTGGTACGACCTTCCGAACGGCTGAAATTGAAGTGTAATACACACTTTTTGGGGATACCGGGGTCCCGGAATAAAATTCTCCAGAAATCACATATAAAGTTCCTCGGGTCAGAGAAAGCGGCCACGCAAAGTTTGAGCACCAACGGAAGACATTTTGGGGGTGGTGGTGTGCCACAAACCAGCATTCGCCGAAACTCGGATTATCGTGAAAAATGTGTTAAAACTCGTTAATTGAGGCTGAAATCGATCAGGTTGATTCCTGAAATCGAACAGGTTAATTCCTGAAATTAGCTCGGATCGTGATTGAAAAACGGGAGAAAAAGAAACGAGGGTCCGTACAACCTTCCGAACGGTTTGAAATTGAAGTGTATAAATACACGGTTTTTCGAGTCCAGGTCCGGAACAAAATTCTCCGGATATCACATAGAAAGTTTCTCGGGTCGAGATAAAGCGGTCACGCAAAGTTTGAGCACCAACGGAAGACATTTCGGTGCGGTGTGCCACAAACCAAAGATTCGCCGAAACTCGGATTATAGGTGAAAAATATGTTAAAACTCGTTATTTGAGGTGAAATGGAACAGGTTGATTCACGAAATGGAACAGTTGATTTAAAATGAGCTCGAGACGCGTGATTGAAAAACAGCAGAAAAAAAAACGGTGCAGTGCGACCTTCCGAACGGCTGAAATTGAAATGTATAATACACGGTTTTTCGGGATTCCGGGGTCCCGGAATAAATTTCTCCAGAAATCGCATATAAAGTTACTCGGGTCAAATAAAGCGGCCACGCAAAGTTTGAGCACCAACGGAAGACATTTGGAGGTGGTGGTGTGCCACAAACCAGCATTCGCCGAAACTCGGATTATCTTGAAAAATGTGTTAAAGCTCGTTAATTGAGGCTGAAATCGAACAGGTTGATTCCTAAAATCGATAGATTGATTCCTGAAATTAGCTTGGACGCGTGATTGAAAAACAGGGAGTTAAAGAAACAGGCTCTGGTACGACCTTCCGAACGGCTGAAATTGAAGTGTAATACACGGTTTTTGGGGATTCCGTGGTACCGGAATAAAATTCTCCAGAAATCACATATAAAGTTCCTCGGGTCAGATAAAGCGGCCACGCAAAGTTTGAGCACCAACGGAAGACATTTGGGAGTGGTGGTGTGCCACAAACCAGCATTCGCCGAAACTCGGATTATAATTAAAAATGTGTTAAAGCTCATTAATTGAGGTTGAAATCGATCAGGTTGATTTCTGAAATCGAACAGGTTAATTCCTGAAATTAGCTCGAACGCGTGATTGAAAAACAGGGAGAAATGAAACAGGGTCCGGTACGACCTTCCGAACGGCTGAAATTGAAGAGTATAAAGACACGGTTTTTCAGAATTTCGGGGTCCCGGAACAAAATTCTCCGGATATCACATAGAAAGTTCCGCGGGTCAGATAAAGCGATCACGCAAAGTTTGAGCACCAACGGAAGACATTACGGGGTGCCGGTGTGCCACAAACCAGCATTCGCCGAAACTCGGATTATAGGTGAAAAATATGTTAAAACTCGTTATTTGAGGCTGAAATGGAACAGGTTGATTCCTGAAATGGAACAGGTTGATTTCTGAAATGAGCTCAGACGCGTGATTGAAAAACAGGGAGAAAAAGAAACAGGGTCTGGTACGACCTTCCGAACGGCTGAAATTGAAATGTATAATACACGGTTTTTCGGGATTCCGGGGTCCCGGAATAAAATTCTCCAGAAATCGCATATAAAGTTACTCGGGTCAAATAAAGCGGCCACGCAAAGTTTGAGCACCAACGGAAGACATTTGGAGGTGGTGGTGTGCCACAAACCAGCATTCGCCGAAACTCGGATTATCATGAAAAATGTGTTAAAGCTCGTTAATTGAGGCTGAAATCGAATAGGTTGATTAATAAAATCGATAGATTGATTTCTGAAATTAGCTTGGACGCGTGATTGAAAAACAGGGAGAAAAAGAAACAGGGTCTGGTACGACCTTTCGAACGGCTGAAATTGAAGTGTAATACACGGTTTTTGGAGATTCCGTGGTCCCGGAATAAAATTCTCCAGAAATCACATATAAAGTTACTCGGGTCAGATAAAGCGGCCACGCAAAGTTTGAGCACCAACGGAAGACATTTGGGGGTGGTGGTGTGCCACAAACCAGCATTCGCCGAAACTCGGATTATAATTAAAAATGTGTTAAAGCTCGTTAATTGAGGCTGAAATCGATCAGGTTGATTCCTGAAATCGAACAGGTTAATTCCTGAAATTAGCTCGAACGCGTGATTGAAAAACAGGGAGAAAAAGAAACAGGGTCCGGTACGCTTCCGAACGGCTGAAATTGAAGAGTATAAAGACACGGTTTTGAAATTGAAGAGTATAAAGACACGGTTTTTCAGAATTCCGGGGTCCCGGAACAAAATTCTCCGGTTATCACATAGAAAGTTCCCCGGGTCAGATAAAGCGATCACGCAAAGTTTGAGCACCAACGGAAGACATTACGGGGTGCTTGGGTGTGCCTGAAACCGATTCGCCGAAACTCGGATTATAGGTGAAAAATATGTTAAAGCTCGTTATTTGAGGCTGAAATCGAACAGGTTGATTCCTAAAATCGAACAGGTTGCTTCCTGAAATGAGCTCGGACGCGTGATTGAAAAACAGGGAGAAAAAAAACAGGGTCTGGTACGACCTTCCGAACGGCTGAAATTGAAATGTATAATACACGGTTTTTCGGGATTCCTGGGTCCCGGAATAAAATTCTCCAGAAATCACATAGAAAATTCCTCGGGTCAGATAAAGCGGCCACGCAACGCATTGTTTGAGCCCCAACTAAAGACATTTGGGGGTGCCGGTGTGCCATAAACCAGCATTCGCCGAAACTCGGATTATCGTGAAAAATGTGTTAAAGCTCGTTATTTGAGGCAGAAATCGAACATGTTGATTCTTGAAATGAGCTCGGACGCGTGATAGAAAAACAGGGAGAAAAAGAAACAGGGTCCAGTACGACCTTCTGAACGACTGAAATTGAAGTGTATAATACACGGTTTTTCGGGATTCCAGGGTCCCGGAACAAAATTCTTCGGAAAACACATAGAAAATTTCTCGGTTCAGATAAAGCGGCCACGCAAAGTTTGAGCACCAACGGAAGACATTTGGGGTGCCGGTGTGCCTGAACCAAAGAATCGCCGAAACTCGGATTATCGTGAAAAATGTTTTAAAGCTCGTTATTTGAGGTTTGAAATCGAACAGTTGATTCCTAAAATCGAATAGGTTGATTCCTGAAATTAGCTTGGACGCGTGCTTGAAAAACGGGAGAAAAAGAAACAGTGCAGTACGACCTTCCGAACAGTGAAATTGAAGTGTAATACACGGTTTTGGGGATTCCGAGGTCCCGGAATAAAATTCTCCAGAAATCACATATAAAGTTTCTCGGGTCATATAAAGCGGACACGCAAAGTTTGAGCACCAACGGAAGACATTTGGGGGTGGTGGTGTGCCACAAACCAGCATTCGCCGAAACTCGGATTATCGTGAAAAATGTGTTAAAGCTCGTTAATTGAGGCTGAAATTCGATCGGTTGATTCCTGAAATCGAACAGGTTAATTCCTGAAATTAGCTCGGACGCGTGATTGAAAAACGGGGAGAAAAAGAAACGGGGTCCGATCGACCTTCCGAGCAGTGAAATTGAAGTGTATAAATATACGGTTTTTAATTCGGGGTCCGGAACAAAATTCTCCGGAAATCACATAGAAAGTTCCTCGGGTGAGATAAAGCGGTCACGCAAAGTTTGAGCACCAACGGAAGACATTTCGGTGCGGTGTGCCTGAAACCAGATTCGCCGAAACTCGGATTATAGTGAAAAATATGTTAAAGCTCGTTATTTGAGGTTGAAATCGAACAGGTTGATTCCTATAATCGAACAGGTTGATTCCTGAAATGAGCTCGGACAAGTGATTGAAAAACGGGAGAAAAAGAAACGGGGTCCTAGTCGACCTTCTAAACGGTTTGAAATTGCGTGTATAATACACGGTGTTTCGGGATTCGGTCCGGAACAAAATTCTCCGGAAATCACATAGAAAGTTCCTCGGGTCGGATAATGCGGCCACGCAAAGTTTGAGCAACAACGGAAGACATTTGGGAGTGCTTGGTGTGCCTGAAACCGCGTTCGCGAAACTCGGATTATCGTGAAAAATGTGTTAAAGCTCGCTATTTGAGGCTGAAATCGAACAGGTTGATTCTGAAATGAGCTCGGATCGTGATTTAAAAACGGGAGAAAAAGAAACAGTGTCAGTACGACCTTCCGAACGGTGAAATTGAAGTGTATAATACACGGTTTCGGGATTCGGGGGTCCGGAATAAAATTCTCTTGAAATCACATAGAAAGTTCCTCGGGTCCGATAAAGCGGCCACGCAAAGTTTGAGCACCAACGGAAGACATTTGGGGGTGCCGGTGTGCCACAAACCAGCAATCGCCGAAACTCGGATTATCGTGAAAAATGTTTTAAAGCTCATTATTTGAGGCTGAAATCGAACAGGTTGATTCCTAAAATCGAATAGGTTGATTCCTGAAATTAGCTTGGACGCGTGATTGAAAAACGGGGAGAAAAAGAAACGAGTGCAGTACGACCTTCCGAACGGCTGAAATTGAAGTGTAATACACGGTTTTTGGGGATTCCGGGGTCCCGGAATAAAATTCTCCAGAAATCACATATAAAGTTCCTCGGGTCAGATAAAACTGCCACGCAAAGTTTGAGCACCAACGGAAGACATTTGGAGGTGGTGGTGTGCCACAAACCAGCATTCGCCGAAACTCGGATTATCGTGAAAAATGTGTTAAAGCTCGTTAATTGAGGCTGAAATCGAACAGGTTGATTCCTAAAATCGAATAGGTTGATTTCCGAAATTAGCTTGGACGCGTGATTGAAAAACAGGGAGAAAAAGAATCAGGGTCTGGTACGACCTTCCGAACGGATGAAATTGAAGTGTAATACACGGTTTTTGGGGATTCCTGGGTCCCGGAATAAAATTCTCCAGAAATCACATATAAAGTTCCTCGGGTCAGATAAAGCGGCCACGCAAAGTTTGAGCACCAACGGAAGACATTTGGGGGTGGTGGTGTGCCACAAACCAGCATTCGCCGAAACTCGGATTATCGTGAAAAATGTGTTAAACCTCGTTAATTGAGGCTGAAATCGATCAGGTTGATTCCTGAAATCGAACAGGTTAATTCCTGAAATTAGCTCGGACGCGTGATTGAAAAACAGGGAGAAAAAGAAACAGGGTCCGGTACGACCTTCCGAACGGCTGAAATTGAAGTGTATAAATATACGGTTTTTCAGAATTCCGGGGTCCCGGAACAAAATTCTCCGGATATCACATAGAAAGTTCCTCGGGTCAGATAAAGCGGGCACGCAAAGTTTGAGCACCAACGGAAGACATTTCGGGGTGCCGGTGTGCCACAAACCAGCATTCGCCGAAACTCGGATTATAGGTGAAAAATATGTTAAAGCTCGTTATTTGAGGCTGAAATCGAACAGGTTGATTCCTATAATCGAACAGGTTGATTCCTGAAATGAGCTCGGACAAGTGATTGAAAAACAGGGAGAAAAAGAAACAGGGTCCGGTACGACCTTCTAAACGGCTGAAATTGCAGTGTATAATACACGGTGTTTCGGGATTCCGGGGTCCCGGAACAAAATTCTCCGGAAAACACATAGAAAGTTCCTCGGGTCAGATAATGCGGCCACGCAAAGTTTGAGCAGCAACGGAAGACATTTGGGAGTGCCGGTGTGCCACAAACCAGCATTCGCCGAAACTCGGATTATCGTGAAAAATGTGTTAAAGCTCGCTATTTGAGGCTGAAATCGAACAGGTTGATTCCTGAAATGAGCTCGGATGCGTGATTTAAAAACAGGGAGAAAAAGAAACAGGGTCTGGTACGACCTTCCGAACGGCTGAAATTGAAGTGTATAATACACGGTTTTTCGGGATTCAGGGGTCCCGGAATAAAATTCTCTTGAAATCACATAGAAAGTTCCTCGGGTCCGATAAAGCGGCCACGCAAAGTTTGAGCACCAACGGAAGACATTTGGGGGTGCCGGTGTGCCACAAACCAGCAATCGTCGAAACTCGGATTATCGTGAAAAATGTTTTAAAGCTCGTTATTTGAGGCTGAAATCGAACAGGTTGATTCCTAAAATCGAATAGGTTGATTCCTGAAATTAGCTTGGACGCGTGATTGAAAAACAGGGAGAAAAAGAAACAGGGTCTGGTACGACCTTCCGAACGGCTGAAATTGAAGTGTAATACACAGTTTTTGGGGATTCCGGGGTCCCGGAATAAAATTCTCCAGAAATCACATATAAAGTTCCTCGGGTCAGATAAAGCTGCCACGCAAAGTTTGAGCACCAACGGAAGACATTTGGGGGTGGTGGTGTGCCACAAACCAGTATTCGCCGAAACTCGGATTATCGTGAAAAATGTGTTAAAGCTCGTTAATTGAGGCTGAAATCGATCAGGTTGATTCCTGAAATCGAACAGGTTAATTCTTGAAATTAGCTCGGACGCGTGATTGAAAAACAGGGAGAAAAATAAACAGGGTCCGGTACGACCTTCCGAACGGCTGAAAATTGAAGTGTATAAATATACGGTTTTTCAGAATTCCGGGGTCCCGGAACAAAATTCTCCGGATATCAAATAGAAAATTCCTCGGGTCAGATAAAGCGGTCACGCAAAGTTTGAGCACCAACGGAAGACATGTCGGGGTGCCGGTGTGCCACAAACCAGCATTCGCCGAAACTCGGATTATAGGTGAAAAATATGTTAAAGCTCGTTATTTGAGGCTGAAATCGAACAGGTTGATTTCTAAAATCGAACAGGTTGATTCCTGAAATGAGCTCAGACGCGTGATTGAAAAACAGGGAGAAAAAGAAACAGGGTCTGGTACGACCTTCCGAACGGCTGAAATTGAATTGTATAATACACGGTTTTTGGGGATTACGGGGTCCCGGAATAAAATTCTCCTGAAATCACATAGAAAGTTACTCGGGTCAGATAAAGCGGCCATACAAAGTTTGAGCACCAACGGAAGACATTTGGGGGTGCCGGTGTGCCACAAACCAGCATTCGCCGAAACTCGGATTATCGTGAAAAATGTGTTAAAGCTCGTTAATTGAGGCTGAAATCGAACAGGTTGATTCCTAAAATCGAATAGGTTGATTCCTGAAATTAGCTTGGACGCGTGATTGAAAAACAGGGAGAAAAAGAAACAGGGTCTGGTACAACCTTTCGAACGGCTGAAATTGAAGTGTAATACACGGTTTTTGGGGATTCCGGAGTCCCGGAATAAAATTCTCCAGAAATCTCATATAAAGTTCCTCGGGTCAGATAAAGCGGCCACGCAAAGTTTGAGCACCAACGGAAGACATTTGGGGGTGGTGGTGTGTCACAAACCAGCATTCGCCAAAACTCGGATTATCGTGAAAAATGTGTTAAAGCTCGTTAATTGAGGCTGAAATCGATCAGGTTGATTCCTGAAATCGAACAGGTGAATTCCTGAAATTAGCTCGGACGCGTGATTGAAAAACAGGGAGAAAAAGAAACAGGGTCCGGTACGACCTTCCGAACGGCTGAAATTGAAGTGTATAAATACACGGTTTTTCAGAATTCCGGGGTCTCGGAACAAAACTTTCCGGATATCACATAGAAAGTTCCTCGGGTCAGATAAAGCGGTCACTCAAAGTTTGAGCACCAACGGAAGACATTTCGGGGTGCCGGTGTGCCACAAACCAGCATTCGCCGAAACTCGGATTATAGGTAAAAAATATGTTAAAGCTCGTTATTTGAGGCTGAAATCGAACAGGTTGATTCCTAAAATCGAACAGGTTGATTCCTGTTATGAGCTCGGACGCGTGATTGAAAAACAGGGAGAAAAAGAAACGAGTGCAGGTACGACCTTCCGAACGGTGAAAATCAAATGTATAATACACGGTTTTCGGGATTTTGAGTCCCGAATAAAATTCTCCGAAATCACATAGAAAGGTCCTCGGGTCGATAAAGCGGCCATGCAAAGTTTGAGCTAACGAAAGACATTTGGGGGTGTCGGTGTGCCATAAACCGAAGATTCGCGAAACCCTGGATTATCGTGAAAAATGTGTTAAAGCACGTTATTTGAGGCTGAAATCGAACAGGTTGATTCCTGAAATCGAACAGGTTGATTCCTGAAATGAGCTCGGACGCGTGATTGAAAAACAGGGAGAAAAAGAAACAGGGATCGGTACGACCTTCTGAACGGCTGAAATTAAAGTGTGTAATACACGGTGTTTCGGGATTCCGGGGTGCCGGAACAAAATTTTCCAGAAATCACATAGAAAGTTCCTCAAGTCAGATAAAGCGACCAGGCATATTTTGAGCACCAACGGAAGACATTTGGGGGTGCCGGTGTGCCACAAACCAACATTCGCCGAAACTCGGATTATCGTGAAAAATGTGTTAAAGCTCGTTATTTGAGGCTGAAATCGAACAGGTTGATTCCTGAAATGAGCTCGGACGCATGATTGAAAAACAGGGAGAAAAAGAAACAGGGTCTGGTACGACCTTCCGAACGGTTAAAATTGAAGTGTATAATACACGGTTTTTCGGGATTCCGGGGTCCCGGAATAAAATTCTCCAGAAATCGCATAAAAAGTTCCTCAGGTCAGATAAAGCGACCACGCAAAGTTTGAGCACCAACGGAAGACATTTGGGGCTGCCGGTGTGCCACAAACCAGCATTCGTCGAAACTCGGATTATCGTGAAAAATGCGTTAAAGCTCGTTATTTGAGGCTCAAATCGAACAGGTTGATTCCTGGAATCGAACAGGTTGATTCCTGAAATGAGCTCGGACGCGTGATTGAAAAATACGGAGAAAAAGAAACAGGGTCCGGTACGACCTTCCGAACGGCTGAAATTGAAGTGTATAAATACACGGTTTTTCAGAATTCCGGGGTCTCGGAACAAAACTTTCCGAATATCACATAGAAAGTTCCTCGGGTCAGATAAAGCGGTCACGCAAAGTTTGAGCACCAACGGAAGACATTTCGGGGTGCCGGTGTGCCACAAACCAGCATTCGCCGAAACTCGGATTATAGGTAAAAAATATGTTAAAGCTCGTTATTTGAGGCTGAAATCGAACAGGTTGATTCCTAAAATCGAACAGGTTGATTCCTGAAATGAGCTCGGACGCGTGATTGAAAAACAGGGAGAAAAAGAAACAGGGTCTGGTACGACCTTCCGAACGGCTGAAAATCAAATGTATAATACACGGTTTTTCGGGATTTCGGAGTCCCGGAATAAAATTCTCCAGAAATCACATAGAAAGGTCCTCGGGTCAGATAAAGCGGCCATGCAAAGTTTGAGCCCCAACGAAAGACATTTGGGGGTGTCGGTGTGCCATAAACCAGCATTCGCCGAAACTCGGATTATCGTGAAAAATGTGTTAAAGCACGTTATTTGAGGCTGAAATCGAACAGGTTGATTCCTGAAATCGAACAGGTTGATTCCTGAAATGAGCTCGGACGCGTGATTGAAAAACAGGGAGAAAAAGAAACGAGGATCGATGCGACCTTACGAGCTACCGAAATTAAAGTGTGTAATACACGGTGTTTCGGGATTCCGGTGCTTAGGAACAAAATTTTCAAAATCACATAGAAAGTTCCTCAAGTCAGATAAAGCGACCAGGCATATTTTGAGCACCAACGGAAGACATTTGGGGGTGCCGGTGTGCCACAAACCAACATTCGCCGAAACTCGGATTATCGTGAAAAATGTGTTAAAGCTCGTTATTTGAGGCTGAAATCGAACAGGTTGATTCCTGAAATGAGCTCGGACGCATGATTGAAAAACAGGGAGAAAAAGAAACAGGGTCTGGTACGACCTTCCGAACGGTTAAAATTGAAGTGTATAATACACGGTTTTTCGGGATTCCGGGGTCCCGGAATAAAATTCTCCAGAAATCGCATAAAAAGTTCCTCAGGTCAGATAAAGCGACCACGCAAAGTTTGAGCACCAACGGAAGACATTTGGGGCTGCCGGTGTGCCACAAACCAGCATTCGCCGAAACTCGGATTATCGTGAAAAATGCGTTAAAGCTCGTTATTTGAGGCTCAAATCGAACAGGTTGATTCCTGGAATCGAACAGGTTGATTCCTGAAACGAGCTCGGACGCGTGATTGAAAAATACGGAGAAAAAGAAACAGGGTCCCAGTGCGACCTTCCGAAGGCTACCAAATCAAGTCTATAATACACGGTTTTTCGGGATTCCGGGGTCCCGGAACAAAATTCTCCGGAAAAGACATAGAAAATTTCTCGGTTCAGATAAAGCGGCCACGCATAGTTTTGGCACCAACGGAAGACATTTGGGGATGCCGGTGTGTAATACTACGGATTTTCTTAAGTGAATACTCGACCGAATAGAGCCTACTCGGCCGAGTAGTGCTGATGGTGTAGTCTGTTTTGGTTCTGCCGAGGAATACTCGGCCGAGTATAGTGAATAGTCGACCGAGTAGAGGATACTCGGCCGAGTATACACTTTACTCGACCGAGTATCCGGTCTGGTTAGTAGTAATTCAGCGGTTTGAGGCGGGATTGTTTAGGGTTATTTTATATTCAAAGTCAGTTTCTAAAACGTCATTTTCTACCCTAATCACTTTACGATTTCCCTAATCACACTCTAATCACTCCCCAAATCATTCCATAATCTCATTGTGTGTGCAATCGTTGTGGTGCTTGCGTGTAATCTCTCACTCTACTGTTGGTAAGTGTTATTCCCATGTTATTTATATTCTTTTGGGGTTACTGTGTGTATGGAATTTGGGAAATATGGGGGAGATTTTGCAATGTGTAATTGTGTTATGTGGTTATTGTATAGGAGAAGATTTCATAGAAGAGCCTTTCTGATTGTTCGGTTTCCGTCTGCAGTTGATTGCTAAGGTAGGGTTTTCCCTACTCAGTTTACTGTTCATTGCTTAAGATATAATTGTGTTGTGATTGTTGTTATCTCCTGATCATCGGTGTTCGGGATTTGTTGTGACGGTGTTGGTGTGGAGATGTTGTGACAGCTGTGATGCTGTGTGTGTTATGTTTGTGGTGGAGTCACTTGCGGGAGTGGCTTCACACCCTAGTTCGCCCTCCGTGGAACCCGCCACGGGAGGGGATGTGCACATTAAGGGACAGGGATTGTTAGTCGCTCGTTGATGAGCTGGACTAGATGGGATCGGCTGCGGTCACCCACTGGCGGCGAGGATTACCTGTTGCAGTGGGTAATCTGGTAGGGCTACACATTTCAGTGTGTAGTCGGTTACTGTGTGAGATCGGGAGACTGGGGGTGGAGGATGATCAACTAGTTACCTTGTTTATTTGTCTTATATGGTTTGAGTAATACTGACCCCGTTGTTGTTTGTGGAATCTGCGGTGATCCATTCGGGGATGGTGAGCAGGCTTGTCAGGTATTGCTAGTGGTGAGCTTGGGGCAGTCGTGGGAGTGTCGTCATCACAAGTCGTAGCATCACCGTCTGAGTCTTTGTTTTGATTTCTTTAGTTGCCAGACATTGGAGTTGTTTTATTGAATCAGTTTTGGATTTTGGTTTGATGTAAACTTTAACACTTTATGGTATTTTAATAAATGTGCTCAGTTCAGACGCTTTTGATATGTTCTAATCTCGGGCAACCGAGATGGTAACACACTTTCAAAGTGGGGTGGTCCTGGTAAGGCACCTTGGTATGAGAGGGTGTTACACGGTGTGCCACAAACCAGCATTCGCCGAAACTCGGATTATCGTGAAAAATGTGTTAAAACTCGTTATTTGAGGATGAAATTGAATAGGTTGATTCTGAAATCGAACAGGTTGATTTCTGAAATGAGCTCGGACGCGTGATTGAAAAACAGGGAGAAAAAGAAACAGGGTCTGGTACGACCTTCCGAACGGCTAAAATTGAAGTGTATAATACACGGTTTTTCGGAATTCCGGGATCCCGGAACAAAATTCTCCGGAAATCACATAGAAAGTTCCTCGGATCAGATAAAGCGGCCACGCAAAGTTTGAGCACCAACATAAGACATTTGGGGGTGCCGGTGTGCCACAAACCAGCATTCGCCGAAACTCGGATTATCGTGAAAAATGTGTTAAAGCTCGCTATTTGAGGCTGAAATCGAACTGGTTGATTCCTGAAATGAGCTCGGACGCGTGATTGAAACACGGGGAGAAAAAGAAACAGGGTCAGGTACGACCTTCCGAACGGCTGAAATTGAATTGTATAATACACGGTTTTTGGGGATTCCTGGGTCCCGGAACAAAATTCTCCGGAAAACACATAGAAAGTTCCTCGGGTCAGATAAAGCGGTCACGAAAAGTTTGAGCACCAACGGAAGACATTTAGGGGTGTCGGTGTGCCACAAACCAGCATTCGCCGAAACTCGGATTATCGTGAAAAATGTGTAAAAGCTCGCTATTTGAGGCTGAAATCGAACAGGTTGATTCCTAAAATCGAACAGGTTGATTCCTGAAATGAGCTTGGACGCGTGATTGAAAAAAGGGAGAAAAAGAAACAGGGTCTGGTACGACCTTCCGAACGGCTAAAATTGAAGTGTATAATACACGGTTTTTGGGGATTACGGGGTCCCGGAATAAAATTTTCCTGAAATCACATAGAAAGTTACTCGGGTCAGATAAAGCGGCCACGCAAAGTTTGAGCACCAACGAAAGACATTTGGGGGTGCCGGTGTGCCACAAACCAGCATTCGCCGAAACTCGGATTATCGTGAAAATTTTGTTAAAGCTCGTTATTTGAGGCTGAAATCAAACAGGTTGATTCCTGAAATTGAACAGGTTGATTCCTGAAATGAGCTCGGACGCGTGATTGAAAAACAGGGAGAAAAAGAAACAGGGTCGGGTACGATCTTCCGAATGGCTGAAATTGAAGTGTATAATACACGTTTTTTCGAATTAAAGTCGCGGAACAAAATTCTCCGGAAATCACAGAGAAAGTTCCTCGGGTCAGACAAAGCGGCCACGCAAAGTTTGAGCACCAACGGAGGACATTTGGGGGTGTCGCTGTGCGACAAACCAGCATTCGCCGAAACTCGGATTATCGTGAAAAATGTGTTAAAGCTCGTTATTTGAGGTTGAATCGAACAGGTTGATTTCTGAAATCGAACAGGTTGATTCCTGAAATGAGCTCGGACGCGTGATTGAAATACAGGGAGAAAACGAAACAGGGTCTGGTACGACCTTCCGAACGGCTGAAATTGAAGTTTATAATACACGATTTTTGGGGATTACGGGGTCCCGGAATAATATTCTCCAGAAATCACATAGAAAGTTCCTCGGGTCAGATAAAGCGGCCACGCAAAGTTTAAGCACCAACAGAAGACATTTAGGGGTGTCGGTGTGCCACAAACCAGCATTCGCCGAAACTCGGATTATCGTGAAAAATGTGTTAAAGCTCGTTATTTGAGGCTGAAATCGAACAGGTTGATTCCTGAAATCGAACAGGTTAATTCCTGAAATGAGCTCGGACGCGTGATTGAAAAACAGGGAGAAAAAGAAACAGGGTCCGTCGACCTTCCGAACTAGCAATTGAAATTGAAGTGTATAATACACGGTTTTTCGGGATTCAGGGGGTCTCGGAACAAAATTCTCCGGAAATCACATAGATAGTTCCTCGGGTCAGATAAAGCGGCCACGCGAAGTTTGAGCAGCAACGAAAGACATTTGGGGGTGCCGGTGTGCCACAAACCAGCATTCTCCGAAACTCGGATTATCGTGAAAAATGTGTTAAAGCTCGTTATTTGAAGCTGAAATCGAACAGTTTGATTCTTGAAATCGAACAGGTTGATTCCTGAAATGAGCTCGGACGCGTGATTGAAAAACAGGGAGAAAAAGGAACGGGTCCCAAGATTTACCTTCCGAACTAATTTGAAATTGAAGTGTATAATACACGGTTTTTCGGGATTCCGGGGTCCTGAACAAAATTCTCCAGAAAACACATAAAAAGTTCCTCGGTTCAGATAAAGTGGCCACGCAAAGTTCGAGCACCAACGGAAGACATTTGGGGGTGCCGGTGTACCACAAACCAGCATTCGCCGAAACTCGGATTATCGTGAAAAATGTGTTAAAGCTCGTTATTTGAGGCTGAAATCGAACTGGTTGATTCCTGAAATGAGCTCGGACGCGTGATTGAAACACGGGGAGAAAAGAAACAGGGTCGACGACCTTCCGAACGGTGAAATTGAATTGTATAATACACGGTTTTGGGGATTCACGGTCCGGAACAAAATTCTCCGGAAAACACATAGAAAGTTCCTCGGGTCAGATAAAGCGGTCACGAAAAGTTTGAGCACCAACGGAAGACATTTAGGGGTGTCGGTGTGCCACAAACCAGCATTCGCCGAAACTCGGATTATCGTGAAAAATGTGTAAAAGCTCGCTATTTGAGGTCAAATCGAACAGGTTGATTCCTAAAATCGAACAGGTTGATTCACTGAAATGAGCTTGGACGCGTGATTGAAAAAAGGAGAAAAAGAAACAGTGTCCGATGCGACCTTCCGAACGGCTAAAATTGAAGTGTATAATACACGGTTTTGGGGATTACGGGTCCGGAATAAAATTTTCCAAATCACATAGAAAGTTCCTCGGGTGAGATAAAGCGGCCACGCAAAGTTTGAGCACCAACGAAAGACATTTGGGGTGCGGTGTGCCTAAAACCAAAGATTCGCCGAAACTCGGATTATCGTGAAAATTTTGTTAAAGCTCGTTATTTGAGGTGAAATCAAACAGGTTGATTCCTGAAATTGAACAGGTTGATTCCTGAAATGAGCTCGGACGCGTGATTGAAAAACAGGGAGAAAAAGAAACAGGGTCGGGTACGATCTTCCGAATGGCTGAAATTGAAGTGTATAATACACGTTTTTTCGGAATTCCGGGGTCGCGGAACAAAATTCTCCGGAAATCACAGAGAAAGTTCCTCGGGTCAGACAAAGCGGCCACGCAAAGTTTGAGCACCAACGGAGGACATTTGGGGGTGTCGCTGTGCGACAAACCAGCATTCGCCGAAACTCGGATTATCGTGAAAAATGTGTTAAAGCTTGCTATTTGAGGCTGAAATCGAACAGGTTGATTCCTAAAATCGAACAGGTTGATTCCTGAAATGAGCTCGGACGCGTGATTGAAAAACAGGGAGAAAACGAAACAGGGTCTGGTACGACCTTCCGAACGGCTGAAATTGAAGTTTATAATACACGATTTTTGGGGATTACGGGGTCCCGGAATAATATTCTCCAGAAATCACATAGAAAGTTCCTCGGGTCAGATAAAGCGGCCACGCAAAGTTTAAGCACCAACAGAAGACATTTAGGGGTGTCGGTGTGCCACAAACCAGCATTCGCCGAAACTCGGATTATCGTGAAAAATGTGTTAAAGCTCGTTATTTGAGGCTGAAATCGAACAGGTTGATTCCTGAAATCGAACAGGTTAATTCCTGAAATGAGCTCGGACGCGTGATTGAAAAACAGGGAGAAAAAGAAACAGGGTCCTGTACGACCTTCCGAACGGCTGAAATTGAAGTGTATAATACACGGTTTTTCGGGATTCAGGGGGTCTCGGAACAAAATTCTCCGGAAATCACATAGATAGTTCCTCGGGTCAGATAAAGCGGCCACGCGAAGTTTGAGCAGCAACGAAAGACATTTGGGGGTGCGGTGTGCCACAAACCAAAGATTCTCAAAACTCGGATTATCGTGAAAAATGTGTTAAAGCTCGTTATTTGAAGCTGAAATCGAACAGTTTGATTCTTGAAATCGAACAGGTTGATTCCTGAAATGAGCTCGGACGCGTGATTGAAAAACAGGGAGAAAAAGGAACAGGGTCCGGTACGACCTTCCGAACGGCTGAAATTGAAGTGTATAATACACGGTTTTTCGGGATTCCGGGGTCCTGAACAAAATTCTCCAGAAAACACATAAAAAGTTCCTCGGTTCAGATAAAGTGGCCACGCAAAGTTCGAGCACCAACGGAAGACATTTGGGGGTGCCGGTGTACCACAAACCAGCATTCGCCGAAACTCGGATTACCGTGAAAAATGTGTTAAAGCTCGTTATTTGAGGCTGAAATCGAAGACGTTGATTCCTAAAATCGAGCAGGTTGATTCCCGAAATAAGCTCAGACGCGTGATTGAAATACAGGGTGAAAAAGAAACAGGGTCTGGTACGACCTTCCAAACGGCTAAAATTGAAGTGTATAATACACGGTTTTTGGGGATTCCGGGGTCCCGGAATAAAATTCTCCAGAAATCACATAGAAAGTTCCTCGGGTCAGATAAAGCGGCCACGCAAAGTTTGAGCACCAACGGAATAAATTTGGAGGTGCCGGTGTGCCAAAAACCAGCATTCGCCGAAACTCGGATTATTGTGAAAAATGTGTTAAAACTCGTTATTTGAGGCTGAAATCGAACATGTTGATTCCTGAAATGAGCTCGGACGCGTGATTGAAAAACAGGGACAAAAAAAAAACAGGGTTCGGTACGACCTTCCGAACGGCTGAAATTGAGGTGTATAATACACGGTTTTTCGAAATTTCGGGGTCCCGGAACAAAATTCTCCGGAAATCACATAGAAAGTTCCTCGGGTCAGATAAAGCGGTCACGCAAAGTTTGAGCACCAACGGAAGACATTTGGGGGTGCCGTTGTGCCTGAGCCAAAGATTCGTCGAAACTCGGATTATCGTGAAAAATGTGTTAAAGCTCGTTATTTGAGGCTGAAATCGAACAGGTTGATTCCTGAAATCGAACAGGTTGATTCCTGAAATGAGCTCGGATGCGTGATTGAAAAACAGAGAGAAAAAGAAACAGGGTCCGGTACGACCTTCCGAACGGCTTAAATTGAAGTATATATACACGGTTTTTCGGGATTTCGGGGTCTTGGAACAAAATTCTCCGGAAATCACATAGAAAGTTCCTCGGGTCAGATAAAGCGACCACGCATAGTTTGAAAACCAACGGAAAACATTTGGGGGTGCCGGTGTGACAAACCAGCATACGCCGAAACTCGGATTATCGTGAAAAATGTGTCAAAGCTCGTTACTTGAGGCTGAAATCGAACAGGTTGATTCCTGAAATGAGCTCGGACGAGTGATTGAAAACAGGGAGAAAAAGAAACAGGGTCCGGTACGACCTTCCGAACGACTGAAATTGAAGTGTATAATACACGGTTTTTCGGGATTCCGGGGTCTCGGAACAAAATTCTCCGGAAATACCATAGAAAGTTCCCCGGGTCAGATAAAGTGGCCACGCAAAGTTCGAGCACCAACGGAAGACATTTGGGGGTGCCGGTGTGTCACAAACCAGCATTCGCCGAAACTCGAATTATCGTGAAAAATGTGTTAAAGCTCGTTATTTGAGGCTGAAATCGAACAGGTTGATTCCTGAAATGAGCTCGGATGCGTGATTGAAAAACAGGGAGAAAAAGAAACAGGGTCCGCTACGAACTTCCGAACGGCAGAAATTGAAGTATATAATACACGGTTTTTCGGGATTCCGGGGTCTCGGAACAAAATTTTCCGGAAATCACATAGAAAGTTTCTCAGGTCAGATAAAGCGGCCACGCAAAGTTTGAGCACAAACGGAAGACATTTCGGGGTGCCGGTGTGCCACAAACCAGCATTCGCCGAAACTCGGATTATCGTGAAAAATGTGTTAAAACTCGTTATTTGAGACTGAAATCGAACAGGTTAATTCCTGAAATCGAACAGGTTGATTCCTGAAATGAGCTCGGACGCGTGATTGAAAAACAGGGAGAAAAAAAAACAGGGTCCGGTACGACCTTCCGAACGGCTGAAATTGATGTGTATATACACGTTTTTTCGAAATTCCGGGGTCCCGGAAAAAAATTCTCCGGAAATCACATTGAATTTTCCTCGGGTCAGATAAAGCGGCCACACAAAGTTTGAGCACAAACGGAAGACATTTGGGAGTGCCGGTGTGCCACAAACCAGCATTTGCCGAAACTCGGATTATCGTGAAAAATGTGTTAAAGCTCGTTATTTGAGGCTGAAATTGAACAGTTTGTTTCCTGAAATCGAACGGGTTGATTCCTGAAATCGAACTGGTTGATTCCTGAAATCGAACAGGTTTATTCCTGAAATAAGCTCGGACGCGTGATTGAAAAACAGGGAGAAAAAAAAACTGGTTCCGGTACGACCTTCCGAACAGCTCAAATTGAAGTGTATAATACACGGTTTTTCGGGATTACGGGGTCCCGGAACAAAATTCTCCGGAAATCACATAGAAAGTTCCTCGTGTCAGATAAAGCGGTCACGCAAAGTTTGAGCACCAACGGAAGACATTTGAGGGTGCCGGTGTGCCACAAACCAGCATTCGCCGAAACTCGGATTATCGTGAAAAATGTGTTAAAGCTCGTTATTTTGAGGCTGAAATCGAACAGGTTGATTTCTGAAATGAGTTCGGACGCGTGATTAAAAAACAGGGTGAAAAAGAAACAGGGTACGGTACGACCTTCCGAACGGCTGAAATTGAAGTGTATTATACACGGTTTTTCGGGATTCCGGGGTCCCGGAACAAAATTTTTCGGAAATCACATAGAAAGTTCCTCGGGTCGAATCGAGCCCACGCAAAGTTTGAGAACCAACGGAAGACATTTGGGGGTGTCGGTGTGCCACAAACCAGCATTCGCCGAAACTCGGATTATCGTGAAAAATGTGTTAAAGCTCGTTATTTGAGGCTGAAATTGAACAGGTTGATTCCTGAAATGAGCTCGGATGCGTGATTGAAACACAGGGAGAAAAAGAAACAGGGTCAGGTACGACCTTCCGAATGGATGAAATTGAAGTGTATAATACACGGTTTTTCGGGATTCCGAGGTCTCGTACAAAATTCCCCGGAAATCACATAGAAAGTTCCTCAAGTCAGATAAAGCGGCCACGCAAAGTTTGAGCACCAACGGAAGATATTTGGGGGTGCCGGTTTGCCACAAAACAGCATTCGCCGAAACTCAGATTATCGTGAAAAATGTGTTAAAGCTCGTTATTTGTGGCTGAAATCGAACAAGTTGATTTATGAAATCGAACAGGTTGATTCCTGAAATAAGCTCGGACGCGTGACTGAAAAACAGGGAGAAAAAGAAACAGGGTCCGGTACGACCTTCCGAACGGCAGAAATTGATGTGTATAATACACGGTTTTTCGGGATTCCAGGGTCCCGGAACAATATTCTCCGGAAATCACATAGAAAGTTCCTCGGGTCAGATAAAGCGGCCATGCAAAGTTTGAGCACCAACGGAAGACATTTGGGGGTCTGGTGTGCCACAAACCAGCATTCGCCGAAACTCGGATTATTGTGAAAAATGTGTTAAAGCTGTTTATTTGAGGCTGAAATCGAACAGGTTATCCCTGAAATCGAACAGGTTTATTCCTGAAATGCGCTCGGACACGTGATTGAAAAACAGGGAGAAAAAAAACAGGGTCCGGTACGACCTTCCGAACAGCTCAAATTGAAGTATATAATACACGGTTTTTCGGGATTACGGGGTCCGTGAACAAAATTCTCTGGAAATAACATAGAAAGTTCCTCGGGTCAGATAAAGCGGCACGCAAAGTTTGAGCACCAACGGAAGACATTCGGGGGTGCCGGTGTGGCACAAACCAGCATTCGCCGAAACTCGGATTATCGTGAAAAATGTGTTAAAGCTCGTTATTTGAGACTGAAATCGAATAGGTTGATTCCTGAATCGAACAGGTTTATTCCTGAAATGAGCTCGGACGCGTGATTGAAAAACAGGGAGAAAAAAAACAGAATCCGGTACGACCTTCCGAACAGCTGAAATTGAAGTGTATAATACACGGTTTTTCGGGATTCTGGGGATCCCGGAACAAATTTCTCCGGAAATCAGATAGAAAGTTCCTTAGGTCAGATAAAGCGGACACGCAATGTTTGAGCACCAATGGAAGACATTCGGGGGTGCCGGTGTGCCACAAACCAGCATTCGCCGAAACTCGGATTATCGTGAAAAATATGTTAGAGCTCGTTATTTGAGGTCAAAATCGAACAGTTATCCCCGAAATCGAACAGTTTATTCCTGAAATGAGCTCGGACACGTGATTGAAAAACAGGGAGAAAAAAAAACAGGGTCCGGTACGACCTTCCGAACAACTCAAATTGAAGTGTATAATACACGGTTTTTCGGAATTACGGGATCCCGGAACAAAATTCTCCGGAAATCACATAGAATGTTCCTCGGGTCAGATAAAGCGGCCACGCAAAGTTTGAGCACCAACGGAAGACATTCGGGGGTGCCGGTGTGCCACAAACCAGCATTTGCCGAAACTCGGATTATCGTGAAAAATGTGTTAAAGCTCGTTATTTGAGGCTGAAAGCGAACAGGTTGTTCCTGAAATGAGCTCGGACGCGTGATTGAAAAAACAAGGAGAAAAAGAAATAGGGTCCGGTACGACCTTCCGAACGCCTAAAATTGAAGTGTATAATACACGGTTTTTCAGGATTCCGGGGTCCCGGAAAAAAATTCTCCGGAAATCACATAGAAAATTCCTCGGGTCAGATAAAGAGGCCACGCAAAGTTTGAGCACCAGCGGAAGACATTTGGGGGTAACGGTGTGCCACAAACCAGCATTCACCGAAAATAGGATTATCGTGAAAAATGTGTTAAAGCTCGTTATTTGAGGCTGAAATCAAAAAGGTTCATTCCTGAAATCGAACAGGTTGATTACTGAAATGAGCTCGGACGCGTAATTGAAAAACAGGGATAAAAAGAAATAGGGTCCGGTACGACCTTCCGAACGGCAGAAATTGATGTGTATAATACACGGTTTTTCGGGATTCCGAGGTCCCGGAACAAAATTCTCCGGAAATCACATAGAAAGTTCCTCGGGTCAAATAAAGCGGTCACGCAAAGTTTGAGCACCAACAGAAGACATTTCTGGGTGCCGGTGTGCCACAAACCAGCATTCGCCGAAACTCGGATTATAAAGAAAAATGTGTTAAAGCTGTTTATTTGAGGCTGAAATCGAACAGGTTGATTCATGAAATGAGCTCGGACGCGTGTTTGAAAAACAGGGAGAAAAAGAAACAGGGTCCGGTACAACCTTTTGAACGGCTGAAATTGAAGTGTATAATACACGGTTTTTCAGGATTCCGGGGTCCGTGAACAAAATTCTCTGGAAATCCCATAGAAAATTCCTCGGGTCAGATAAAGCGGCCACGCAAAGTTTGAGCAATCAACGGAAGACATTTGGGGGCGCCGGTGTGCCACAAACCAGCATTCGCCGAAACTCGGATTATCGTGAAAAATGTGTTAAAGCTCGTTATTTGAGGCTGAAATCGAACATGTTGATTGATGAAATCAAACAGGATGATTTCTGAAATGAGCTCGGATGCGTGATTGAAAAACAGGGAGAAAAAGAAACAGGGTCCGGTACAACCTTCCGAACGGGTGAAATTGAAGTGTATAATACACGGTTTTTCGGGATTCCGTGGTCACGGAACTAAATTCTCCGGAAATCACATAGAAAGTTCATCGGGTCAGATAAAGCGGCCACGCAAAGTTTGAGCACCAACGGAAGACATTTGGGGGTGCCGGTGTGTCACAAACCAGTATTCGCCGAAACTCGAATTATCGTGAAAAATGTGTTAAAGTTCGTTATTTGAGGATGAAATCGAACAGGTTGATTCCTGAAATGAGCTCGGATGCGTGATTGAAACACAGGGAGAAAAAGAAACAGGGTCAGGTACGACCTTCCGAATGGATGAAATTAAAGTGTATAATACACGGTTTTTCGAGATTCCGAGGTCTCGGACAAAATTCTCCGGAAATCACATAGAACGTTCCCCGGGTCAGATAAAGCGGCACGCAAAGTTTGAGCACCAACGGAAGACATTCGGGGGTGCCGGTGTGCCACAAACCAGCATTCGCCGAAACTCGGATTATCGTGAAAAATGTGTTAAAGCTCGTTATTTGAGACTGAAATCGAATAGGTTGATTCCTGAATCGAACAGGTTTATTCCTGAAATGAGCTCGGACGCGTGATTGAAAAACAGGGATAAAAAGAAACAGAATCCGGTACGACCTTCCGAACAGCTGAAATTGAAGTGTATAGTACACGGTTTTTCGGGATTCCGGGGATCCCGGAACAAATTTCTCCGGAAATCAGATAGAAAGTTCCTTAGGTCAGATAAAGCGGCCACGCAATGTTTGAGCACCAATGGAAGACATTTGGGGGTGCCGGTGTGCCACAAACCAGCATTCGCCGAAACTCGGATTATCGTGAAAAATATGTTAGAGCTCGTTATTTGAGGCTGAAATCGAACAGGTTATCCCTGAAATCGAACAGGTTTATTCCTGAAATGAGCTCGGACACGTGATTGAAAAACAGGGAGAAAAAAAAACAGGGTCCGGTACGACCTTCCGAACAGCTCAAATTGAAGTGTATAATACACGGTTTTTCGGAATTACGAGATCCCGGAACAAAATTCTCCGAAAATCACATAGAAAGTTCCTCGGGTCAGATAAAGCGGCCACGCAAAGTTTGAGCACCAACGGAAGACATTTGGGGGTAACGGTGTGCCACAAACCAGCATTCACTGAAAATATGATTATCGTGAAAAATGTGTTAAAGCTCGTTATTTGAGGCTGAAATCAAAAAGGTTCATTCCTGAAATCGAACAGGTTGATTACTGAAATGAGCTCGGACGCGTAATTGAAAAACATGGATAAAAAGAAACAGGGTCCGGTACGACCTTACGAACGGCTGAAATTGAAGTGTATAATACACGGTTTTTCGGGATTCCGGGGTCCCGGAACAAAATTCTCCGGAAATCACATAGAAAGTTCCTCAGGTCAGATAAAGCGGCCACGCAAAGTTTGAGCACCAACGGAAGACTTTTGGGGGTGCCGGTGTGCCACAAACCAGCATTCTCCGAAAGTCGGATTATCGTGAAAAATGTGTTAAAGCTCGTTATTTGAGGCTGAAATCAAACAGGTTGATTTCTGAAATCGAACAGGTTGATTCCTGAAATGAGCTCGGACGCGTGATTGAAAAACAGGGAGAAAAAGAAACAGGGTCCGGTACGACCTTCCGAACGGCTGAAATTGAAGTGTATAATACACGGTTTTTCAGGATTCCGGGATCCCGGAAATTTTTTTTCCGGAAATCACATAGAAAATTCCTCGGGTCAGATATAGCGGCCACGCAAAGTTTGAGCACCAACGGAAGACATTTGGGGGTGACGGTGTGCCTGAAACCAAAGATTCAAAACTCGGATTATCGTGAAAAATGTGTTAAAGCTCGTTATTTGAGGCCGAAAGCGAACAGTTGTTCCCGAAATGAGCTCGGACGCGTGATTGAAAAAAACAGGAGAAAAAGAAACGGGGTCCGTTTACCTTCCGAACGGCTGAAATTGAAGTGTATAATACACGGTTTTTGGGATTCCGGTTCGGAAAAAATTCTCAGGAAATCACATAGAAAATTCCTCGGGTCAGATAAAGAGGCCACGCAAAGTTTGAGCACCAGCGGAAGACATTTGGGGGTAACGGTGTGCCACAAACCAGCATTCGCCGAAACTTGGATTATCGTGAAAAATGTGTTAAAGCTCGTTTTTTAGGCTGAAATCGAACATGTTGATTTCTGAAATGAGCTCGGACGCGTGATTGAAAAACAAGGAGAAAAAGAAACAGGGTCCGGTACAACCTTCCGAACGGCTGAAATTGAAGTGTATAATACACGGTTTTTCGGGATTCCGGGGTCCGTGAACAAAATTCTCTGGAAATCACATAGAAAGTTCCTCGGGTCAGATAAAGCGGCCACGCAAAGTTAGAGCAATCAACGGAAGACATTTGGGGGTGCCGGTGTGCCACAAACCAGCATTCGCCGAAACTCGGATTATCGTGAAAAATGTGTTAAAGCTCGTTATTTGAGACTGAAATCGAACAGGTTGATTCCTGAAATCGAACAGGTTTATTCCTGAAATGAGCTCGAACGCGTGATTGAAAAACAGGGAGAAAACGAAACAGGTTCCGGTACGACCTTCCGAACATCTCAAATTGAAGTATATAATGCACGGTTTTTTGGGATTACGAGGTCCCAGAACAAAATTCTCCTGAAATCACCTAGAAAGTTCCTCGGGTCAGATAAATCGGCCACGCAAAGTTTGAGCACCAACGGAAGACATTTGGGGGTCTTTGGTGTGCCCTGAAAACCAAGATTCGCCGAAACTCGGATTATCGTGAAAAATGTGTTAAAGCTCGTTATTTGAGGTGAAATCGAAGAGGTTGATTTCTGAAATGAGCTCGGACGCGTGATTGAAAAACGAGGAGAAAAAGAAACAAATGCGTCCGATGCGACCTTCCGAGCAATTTGGTTGAAGTGTATAATAAACGGTTTTTCGGGATTTGGGTCCCTAACAAAATTCTCCGAAATCGGATAGAAAGTTCCTTAGGTCAGATAAACTGGCCACGCAATGTTTGAGCACCAACGGAAGACATTTGGGGGTGCGGTGTGCCACAAACCAAAGATTCGCCAAACTCGGATTATCGTGAAAAATGTGTTGGAGCTCGTTATTTGAGGTTTGAAATCGAACAGTTATTCCCCGAAATCGAACAGTTGATTCCTGAAATGAGCTCGGACACGTGATTGAAAAACGGGAGAAAAAAAACGTCGTCCGGCGTTCCGAACAGCTCAAATTGAAGTGTATAATACACGGTTTTTCGGGATTACGGGGTCCCGGAACAAAATTCTTCGGAAATCACATAGAAAGTTCCTCGGGTCAGATAAAGCGGCCACGCAAAGTTTGAGCACCAACGGAAGACATTCGGGGTGCTTGGTGTGCCACAAAAACAAAGTTATTCAGAAACTCGGATTATCGTGAAAAATGTGTTAAAGCTCGTTATTGAGGCTGAAATCGAACGGTTGATTCCTGAAATGAGCTCGGACGCGTGATTGAAAAACAGGAGAAAAAAAAAACGGT
Source organism: Silene latifolia (assembly GCF_048544455.1). Taxonomy (NCBI): domain Eukaryota; kingdom Viridiplantae; phylum Streptophyta; class Magnoliopsida; order Caryophyllales; family Caryophyllaceae; genus Silene; species Silene latifolia. The sequence goes on from NC_133536.1 coordinate 6,741,025, forward strand.
CCGGTACGACCTTCCGAACAACTCAAATTGAAGTGTATAATACACGGTTTTTCTACGGGATCCGGAAACAAAATTCTCCTGAAATCACATAGAAAGTTCCTCGGGTGAGATAAAGCGGCCACGCAAAGTTTGAGCACCAACGGAAGACATTCGGGGTGCTTGGGTGTACTCAAACCTGAAAGATTCTGCCGAAACTCTCGGATTATCGTGAAAAATGTGTTAAAGCTCGTTATTTGAGGTGGCGAAGCGAACGTTGTTCCTGAAATGAGCTCGGACGCGTGATTGAAAAAATAGGGAGAAAAAGAAATAGGGTCTGGTACGACCTTCCGAACGGCTGAAATTGATGTGTATAATACACGGTTTTTCAGGATTCCGAATTTCCGGAAAAAAATTCTCCGGAAATCACATAGAAAATTCCTCGGGTCAGATAAAGAGGCCACGCAAAGTTTGAGCACCAGCGGAAGACATTTGGGGGTAACGGTGTGCCACAAACCAGCATTCACTGAAAATAGGATTATCGTGAAAAATGTGTTAAATCTCGTTATTTGAGGCTGAAATCAAAAAGGTTCATTCCTGAAATCGAACAGGTTGATTACTGAAATGAGTTCGGACGCGTAATTGAAAAACAGGGATAAAAAGAAACAGGGTCCGGTACGACCTTGCGAACGGCTGAAATTGAAGTGTATAATACACGGTTTTTAGGATTAGGGGTCCGGGAACAAAATTCTCCGGAAATCACATAAAAAGTTCCTCTGGTCGGATAAAGCGGCCACGCAAAGTTTGAGCACCAACGGAAGACATTTGGGGTGCGGTGTGCCTGAAAACCGCATTCTCAAAACTCGGATTATCTTGAAAAATGTGTTAAAGTCGTTATTTGAGGTTTGAAATCAAACAGGTTGATTTCCGAAATCGAACAGGTTGATTCCTGAAATGAGCTCGGACGCGTGATTGAAAAAAAGGGAGAAAAAGAAACAGGGTCCGTCGACCTTCCGAACGATGAAATTGAAGTGTATAATACACGGTTTTTGGGATTCGGGATCCCGAAAAAAATTTTCCGGAAATCACATAGAAAATTCCTCGGGTCGGATAAAGCGGCCACGCAAAGTTTGAGCACCAACGAAGACATTTGGGGGTGACGGTGTGCCCTGACAAACCAAAGATTCGCGAAACTCGGATTATCGTGAAAAATGTGTTAAAGCTCGTTATTTGAGGTTGAAATCGAAGAGGTTGATTCTGAAATGAGCTCGGACGCGTGATTGAAAAATAGGAGAGAAAAGAAACAAATGTCCATTTCGACCTTCCAACAACAATTGAAGTGTATAATACACGGTTTTTCGGGATTCCGGGGTCCGTGAACAAAATTCTCTGGAAATCACATAGAAAGTTCCTCGGGTCAGATAAAGCGGCCACGCAAAGTTAGAGCAATCAACGGAAGACATTTGGGGGTGCCGGTGTGCCACAAACCAGCATTCGCCGAAACTCAGATTATCGTGAAAAATGTGTTAAAGCTCGTAATTTGAGACTGAAATCGAACAGGTTGATTCCTGAAATCGAACAGGTTTATTCCTGAAATGAGCTCGGACGCGTGATTGAAAAACAGGGAGAAAACGAAACAGGTTCCGGTACGACCTTCCGAACAGCTCAAATTGAAGTGTATAATGCACGGTTTTTTGGGATTACGAGGTCCCGGAACAAAATTCTCCTGAAATCACCTAGAAAGTTCCTCGGGTCAGATAAATCGGCCACGCAAAGTTTGAGCACCAACGGAAGACATTTGGGGGTGCCGGTGTGCCACAAACCAGCATTCGCCGAAACTCGGATTATCGTGAAAAATGTGTTAAAGCTCGTTATTTGAGGCTGAAATCGAAGAGGTTGATTCCTGAAATGAGCTCGGACGCGTGATTGAAAAATAGGGAGAAAAAGAAACAGCGTCCGGTACGACCTTCCGAGCAACAAATTGAATTGAAGTGTATAATACACGTTTTTCGGGATTTCGGTCCCGAACAAAATTCTCCGAAATCGGATAGAAAGTTCCTTAGGTCATATAAACTGGCCACGCAATGTTTGAGCACCAACGGAAGACATTTGGGGTGCCGGTGTGCCACAAACCGGCATTCGCCGAAACTCGGATTATCGTGAAAAATGTGTTGGAGCTCGTTATTTGAGGTTTGAAATCGAACAGTTTATTCCTGAAATCGAACAGGTTTATTCCTGAAATGAGCTCGGACACGTGATTGAAAAACAGGAGAAAAAAAACGGGTCCGTGACGACGTTCCGAATAATCAAATTGAAGTGTATAATACACGGTTTTTCGGGATTACGGGGTCCCGGAACAAAAATCTCCGGAAATCACATAGAAAGTTCCTCGGGTTAGATAAAGCGGCCACGCAAAGTTTGAGCACCAACGGAAGACATTCGGGGTGCGGTGTGCCAAAACCAAAGATTCGCCGAAACTCGGATTATCGTGAAAAATGTGTTAAAGCTCGTTATTTGAGGTTGAAATCGAACAGTTGATTCCTGAAATGAGCTCGGACGCGTGATTGAAAAACAGGGAGAAAAAGAAATAGGGTCCGGTCGACCTTCCGAACGGTAAATTGAAGTGTATAATACACGGTTTTTTCGGATTCCTGGTCCGGAACAAAATTCTCTGAAAATCACATAGAAAATTCCTCGGGTCAGATAAAGCGGCCACGGAAAGTTTGAACACCAACGGAAGACATTTGGGGGTGCCGGTGTGCCACAAACCAGGATTCGCCAAAACTCGGATTATCGTGAAAAATGTGTTAAAGCTCGTTATTTGATCTTTGAAATTGAACACGTTGATTCCCGAAATCGAACAGGTTGATTCCTGAAATGAGCTCGGACGCGTGATTGAAAAACAGGAGAAAAAGAAACGGGTCCGTTTTACCTTCCGAACGGTCAAATTGAAGTGTATAATACACGGTTTTTCGGGATTTCGGGGTCTCGGAACAAAATTCTCCGGAAATCACATAGAAAGTTCCTCGGGTCGGATAATGCGGCCACGCAAAGTTTGAGCACCAACGGAAGACATTTGGGGGTGCCGGTGTGCCTGAAACTAGCATTCGCCCAAACTCGGATTATCGTGAAAAATGTGTTAAAGCTCGTTATTTGAGGTTGAAATCGAATAGGTTGATTCCTGAAATCGAACAAGTTGATTCTGAAATGAGCTCGGACGCGATTGTAAAACGAGGAGAAAAAGAAACAGAGTCCTACGACGACCTTCGAACGCCTTAGAAATTGAAGTGTATAATACATGGTTTTCGGGCTTCGGGTCTCGGAACAAAATTCTCCGGAAATCACATAGAAAGTTCCTCGGGTCAGATAATGCGGCCACGCAAAATTTGAGCACCAACGGAAGACATTTAGGGGTGCCGGTGTGCCACAAAACAGCATTCGCCGAAACTCGTATTATCGTGAAAAATGTGTTAAAGCTCGTTATTTGAGGTGAAAGCGAACAGTTGTTCCGAAATAAGCTCGGACGCGTGATTGAAAAAACAAGGAGAAAAAGAAACGGGTCCTAGCGACCTTCCGAGCAATGAAATTGAAGTGTATAATACACGGTTTTTCGGGATTCCGGGGTCCGTGAACAAAATTCTCTGGAAATCACATAGAAAGTTCCTCGGGTCAGATAAAGCGGCCACGCAAAGTTAGAGCAATCAACGGAAGACATTTGGGGGTGCCGGTGTGCCAAACCCGAGATTCGCCGAAACTCGGATTATCGTGAAAAATGTGTTAAAGCTCGTTATTTGAGACTGAAATCGAACGAGTTGATTCCCGAAATCGAACAGGTTTATTCCTGAAATGAGCTCGGACGCGTGATTGAAAAACGGGAGAAAACGAAACGGGTTCCGTCGACCTTCCGAATGACTCAAATTGAAGTGTATAATGCACGGTTTTTTGGGATTACGAGGTCCCGGAACAAAATTCTCCTGAAATCACCTAGAAAGTTCCTCGGGTCAGATAAATCGGCCACGCAAAGTTTGAGCACCAACGGAAGACATTTGGGGTGCTTAGGTGTGCCCTGAAACCAAAGATTCGCAAAACTCGGATTATCGTGAAAAATGTGTTAAAGCTCGTTATTTGAGGCTGAAATCGAAGAGGTTGATTCCTGAAATGAGCTCGGACGCGTGATTGAAAAATAGGGAGAAAAAGAAACAGCGTCCGGTACGACCTTCCGAACAGCTGTAATTGAAGTGTATAATACACGGTTTTTCGGGATTTCGGGGTCCCGGAACAAAATTCTCCGGAAATCAGATAGAAAGTTCCTTAGGTCATATAAACTGGCCACGCAATGTTTGAGCACCAACGGAAGACATTTGGGGGTGCCGGTGTGCCACAAACCAGTATTCGCCGAAACTCGGATTATCATGAAAAATGTGTTGGAGCTCGTTATTTGAGGCTGAAATCGAACAGGTTATTCCTGAAATCGAACAGGTTTATTCCTGAAATGAGCTCGGACACGTGATTGAAAAACAGGGAGAAAAAAAAACAGGGTCCGGTACGACGTTCCGAACATCTCAAATTGAAGTGTATAATACACGGTTTTTCGGGATTACGGGGTCCCGGAACAAAAATCTCCGGAAATCACATAGAAAGTTCCTCGGGTCAGATAAAGCGGCCACGCAAAGTTTGAGCACCAACGGAAGACATTCGGGGGTGCCGGTGTGCCACAAACCAGCATTCGCCGAAACTCGGATTATCGTGAAAAATGTGTTAAAGCTCGTTATTTGAGGCTGAAATCGAACAGGTTGATTCCTGAAATGAGCTCGGACGCGTGATTGAAAAACAGGGAAGAAAAAGAATAGGGTCCGGTACGACCTTCCGAACGGCTGAAATTGAAGTGTATAATACACGGTTTTTCGGGATTCCGGGGTCCCGGAACAAAATTCTCCGGAAATCACATAGAAAATTCCTCGGGTCAGATAAAGCGGCCACGGAAAGTTTGAACACCAACGGAAGACATTTCCGGGTGCCGGTGTGCCACAAACCAGCATTCGCCAAAACTCGGATTATCGTGAAAAATGTGTTAAAGCTCGTTATTTGATGCTGAAATTGAACACGTTGATTCCTGAAATCGAACAGGTTGATTCCTGAAATGAGCTCGGACGCGTGATTGAAAAACAGGGAGAAAAAGAAACAGGGTCCGGTACGACCTTCCGAACGGCTGAAATTGAAGTGTATAATACACGGTTTTTCGGGATTCCGGGGTCTCGGAACAAAATTCTCCGAAAATCACATAGAAAGTTCCTCGGGTCAGATAATGCGGCCACGCAAAGTTTGAGCACCAACGGAAGACATTTGGGGGTGCTTGGTGTGCCTGAAACTAGCATTCGCCGAAACTCGGATTATCGTGAAAAATGTGTTAAAGCTCGTTATTTGAGGCTGAAATCGAATAGGTTGATTCCTGAAATCGAACAAGTTGATTCCTGAAATGAGCTCGGACGCGCGATTGTAAAACAGGGAGAAAAAGAAACAGAGTCCGGTACGACCTTCCGAACGCCTGAAATTGAAGTGTATAATACATGGTTTTTCGGGCTTACTGGGTCTCGGAACAAAATTCTCCGGAAATCACATAGAAAGTTCCTCGGGTCCGATAAAGCGGCCACGCAAAATTTGAGCACCAACGGAAGACATTTAGGGGTGCCGGTGTGCCACAAAACAGCATTCGCCGAAACTCGTATTATCGTGAAAAATGTGTTAAAGCTCGTTATTTGAGGCTGAAAGCGAACAGGTTGTTCCTGAAATAAGCTCGGACGCCTGATTGAAAAAACAGGGAGAAAAAGAAACAGGGTCCGTTACGACCTTCCGAACGGCTGAAATTGAAGTGTATAATACACGGTTTTTCGGGATTCCGGAACAAAATTCTCTGGAAATCACATAGAAAGTTCCTCGGGTCGGATAAAGCGGCCACGCAAAGTTAGAGCAATCAACGGAAGACATTTGGGGGTGCCGGTGTGCCTGAAACCAAAGATTCGCCGAAACTCGGATTATCGTGAAAAATGTGTTAAAGCTCGTAATTTGAGACTGAAATCGAAACAGTTGATTCCCGAAATCGAACAGGTTTATTCCTGAAATGAGCTCGGACGCGTGATTGAAAAACAGGGAGAAAACGAAACAGGTTCCGGTACGACCTTCCGAACAGCTCAAATTGAAGTGTATAATGCACGGTTTTTTGGGATTACGAGGTCCCGGAACAAAATTCTCCGGAAATCACATAGAAAGTTCCTCGGGTCGGATAAATCGGCCACGCAAAGTTTGAGCACCAACGGAAGACATTTGGGGGTGCCGGTGTGCCTGAAAACCAAAGATTCGCCGAAACTCGGATTATCGTGAAAAATGTGTTAAAGCTCGTTATTTGAGGCTGAAATCGAAGAGGTTGATTCCTGAAATGAGCTCGGACGCGTGATTGAAAAATAGGGAGAAAAAGAAACAGCGTCCGGTACGACCTTCCGAACAGCTGTAATTGAAGTGTATAATACACGGTTTTTCGGGATTTCGGGGTCCCGGAACAAAATTCTCCGGAAATCAGATAGAAAGTTCCTTAGGTCATATAAACTGGCCACGCAATGTTTGAGCACCAACGGAAGACATTTGGGGGTGCCGGTGTGCCACAAACCAATATTCGCCGAAACTCGGATTATCGTGAAAAATGTGTTGGAGCTCGTTATTTGAGGCTGAAATCGAACAGGTTATTCCTGAAATCGAACAGGTTTATTCCTGAAATGAGCTCGGACACGTGATTGAAAAACAGGGAGAAAAAAAAAACAGGGTCCGGTACGACGTTCCGAACAGCTCAAATTGAAGTGTATAATACACGGTTTTTCGGGATTACGGGGTCCCGGAACAAAAATCTCCGGAAATCACATAGAAAGTTCCTCGGGTCAGATAAAGCGGCCACGCAAAGTTTGAGCACCAACGGAAGACATTCGGGGTGCGGTGTACCTGAAACCAAAGATTCGCCAAAACTCGGATTATCGTGAAAAATGTGTTAAAGCTCGTTATTTGAGGCTGAAATCGAACAGGTTGATTCCTGAAATGAGCTCGGACGCGTGATTGAAAAACAGGGAGAAAAAGAAATAGGGTCCGGTACGACCTTCCGAACGGCTGAAATTGAAGTGTATAATACACGGTTTTTCGGGATTCCGGGGTCCCGGAACAAAATTCTCCGGAAATCACATAGAAAATTCCTCGGGTCAGATAAAGCGGCCACGGAAAGTTTGAACACCAACGGAAGACATTTCCGGGTGCCGGTGTGCCTGAGAAACCCGATTCGCCAAAAACTCGGATTATCGTGAAAAATGTGTTAAAGCTCGTTATTTGATGCTGAAATTGAACACGTTGATTCCTGAAATCGAACAGGTTGATTCCTGAAATGAGCTCGGACGCGTGATTGAAAAACAGGGAGAAAAAAGAAACGGGTCCTACGACCTTCCGAACAGTTGAAAATTGAAGTGTATAATACACGGTTTTTCGGGATTCCGGGGTCTCGGAACAAAATTCTCCGGAAATCACATAGAAAGTTCCTCGGGTCAGATAATGCGGCCACGCAAAGTTTGAGCACCAACGGAAGACATTTGGGGGTGCCGGTGTGCCACAAACTAGCATTCGCCCAAACTCGGATTATCGTGAAAAATGTGTTAAAGCTCGTTATTTGAGGCTGAAATCGAATAGGTTGATTCCTGAAATCGAACAAGTTGATTCCTGAAATGAGCTCGGACGCGCGATTGTAAAACAGGGAGAAAAAGAAACAGAGTCCGGTACGACCTTCCGAACGCCTGAAATTGAAGTGTATAATACATGGTTTTTCTAAGCTTCGGGTCTCGGAACAAAATTCTCCGGAAATCACATAGAAAGTTCCTCGGGTCCGATAAAGCGGCCACGCAAAATTTGAGCACCAACGGAAGACATTTAGGGGTGCCGGTGTGCCACAAAAAACCATTCGCCGAAACTCGTATTATCGTGAAAAATGTGTTAAAGCTCGTTATTTGAGGCTGAAATCGAACAGGTTGATTCCTGAAATCGAACACGTTGATTCCTGAAATGAGCTCGGACACGTGATTGAAAAACAGGGAGAAAAAGAAACAGGGTCCGGTACGACCTTCCGAACGGCAAAAATTGATGTGTTTAATACACGGTTTTTCGGGATTTCGGGGTCCCGGAACAAAATTCTCCGGAAATCACATAGAAAGTTCTTCGGGTCAGATAAAGCGGTCATGCAAAGTTTGAGCACCAACGGAAGACATTTGGGGGTGCCGGTGCGCCACAAACCAGCATTCGCCGAAACTCGGATTATCGTGAAAAATGTGTTAAAGCTGTTTATTTGATGCTGAAATCGAACAGGTTGATTCATGAAATGAGCTCGGACGCGTAATTGAAAAATAGGGAGAAAAAGAAACATGGTCTCGTACGACCTTCCGAACGTCTGAAATTGAAGTGTATAATACACGGTTTTTCGGGATTCCGGGGTTCGTGAACAAAATTCGTTGGAAATCACATAGAAAGTTCCTCGGATCAGATAAAGCGGCCACGCAAAGTTTGAGCAATCAACGGAAGACATTTGGGGGTGCCGGTGTGCCACAAACCAGCATTCGCCGAAACTCGGATTATCGTGAAAAATGTGTTAAAGCTCGTTATTTGAGACTGAAATCGAACAGGTTGATTCCTGAAATTGAACAGGTTTATTCCTGAAATGAGCTCGGACGCGTGATGTAAAAACAGGGAGAAAAAGAAACAGGTTCCGGTACGACCTTCCGAACAACTCAAATTGAAGTGTATAATGCACGGTTTTTTGGGATTAGGGGGTCCCGGAACAAAATTCTCCTGAAATCACATAGAAAGTTCCTCGGGTCAGATAAATCGGCCACGCAAAGTTTGAGCACCAACGGAAGACATTTGGAGGTGTCGGTGTGCCACAAACCAGCATTCGCCGAAATTCGGATTATCGTGAAAAATGTGTTAAAGCTCGTTATTTGAGGCTGAAATCGAACAGGTTGATTCCTTAAATGAGCTCGAACACGTGATAGAAAAACAGGGAGAAAAAGAAACAGAGTCCGGTACGACCTTCCGAACAGATGACACTGAAGTGTATAATACACGGTTTTTCGGGATTTCGGGGTCCCGGAACAAAAATCTCCGGAAATCAGATAGAAAGTTTCTTAGGTCAGATAAAGCGGCCACGCAATGTTTGAGCACCAACGGAAGACATTTGGGGGTGCCGGTGTGCCACAAACCAGCATTCGCCGAAACTCAGATTATCGTGAAAATTGTGTTAGAGCTCGTTATTTGAGGCTGAAATCGAACAGGTTATTCCTGAAATCGAACTGGAGGATAGCGGCTATTTAGGTGAAGAATTGGAGGACGAGTTCGGGGACTCGTATATTGTAGAGGATAGCGGCTAGTGTCGTTAGGGTTTGGGTTTTGAGGTGCTAATTGCTCTTTTTTCTAGCTTAAGGTAACATATTTCGAGTTACTCGACGGATTATCGTCACAATCTTTGTTGTTTTTGTATGTTTGGTGATTTTTGTTTGAATAGTAGTTTTCACATAATAAATTTGTTGCATGCATGCTTAAACTATGCTTAAATTATGCCTTTTGTTAGTTTAAATTAACAAAGTTGAATTGGGAACGATTAATTAATGTTCAGACGGTCTTTTACTAAATAAAAATGGAAAAAAATGGTGGTGTAGGGGACGGGCAGCAGGCATGGAGCCGTGGCAAGTGCCACGACCTAGCTAGCCGGTTGGCCGGGTCGGTGCATTGCTTGTTTCGCGGTTTTCCATGTTTTGTCCGACATTTTAGGTTCATTAAGGATGTAATTAGAATATGTACACATGGTTAAACTTGTGAAGTGAATCATAATAGTAACTAAAAGTTATGTTAATGGTAGAAAAATTATGTTATATGGATAATTATCACATGTTAGGATAGTTTACAAAATGAAATTGTAATTAATAGGCTCAAAATGAATTTTATAGTGATAATTGTAATGTTTTGTTGATTGTGCTTGGCGAGCCTTAGTCCCTTTAAGCGATGCGATGTCGATTAATTGAGTGATTAGTCGGCCCGCAATTTTGACCGCACTGTCGCAGTGGGGTTGCGGGTAAAAATTCGATTGAATGAATTAGATAATCGGCCTTTTTCTTGTTTTAGGCCATTTATTATATCTCTATTTCACATGTGTAGTTAGTTGAATTTAAATAGCTTCTTATTTAGTTAGTTGAATTTAAATAGCTTCTTATTTTGTGGTAATGGCCCTAGATTCCCCTAAAGCCTTTAATATTGTTAAAATTGCTAGAATTGGAAGTTAGTATTGAATTCTTATTGAGGAACTGTTGGTTTATCTGCTGAATAGACATTTATATAGCCTTTCACATGATATAATGTTAGAATTCATGTTGGTAAGTAGGACTTTTTGCCCTCTTATGGTTAAGTGGGTGTCTTAATTGACTTATGTGGTGAGTCTTGTGTGGTGTGGGCTAAAGTATTCAAGCTGGGACTAGCTGGGACTAGGTCCTAGGTGAGTACTTCGGCCTTCATCATAGATAGGTCTTTATAGTCTTTGACGAGTATATGTTCAACGCTTGATAGCCTTTGTGTTCTGACTAGTGGATGTTTATCCAAGTTGGGGCATGACCTCGTTACTTATTTTGATAGTAAGTGGTCGGCTTAAGTACTAGCCAACCCTTCGGTGGTGTCCTTAGGGTACTCACTTCACTTTGTTTTAAAAAAAGTTGTGGGTCTTGGGTGCGGTGGTGTGTATCCGCATGTCTAGGTCTGCGCAGATTTTAGGCTAGGGTTGTGTTGTCTCTTGGCCATGTTTTATTAATATTAACCGCTGAGCCAGGATACCGGTTCGATTACCTTCCCTACCTCGTGGTATAGACTCGAGTTACAAAGTGACTATTGACGGTGCTAAGAACTTATGCCTGTCTTTGGTATATTGCCTTTTCTTGTATGGTGATTTTATGAAGCGTAATAGGTGAGATGTAAGCCGATTCTGATTGATAAAGTTTGGATTACTATTTGTTATATGATTCACATGATAGTTTAGTTTGGTCGGTTTAGGGTCATTTGTCGGAATACATGATAAGTAAATGGTTTATCAAATTGTTTACATGTTACATTACATGTTACATTAATTTTGACGATTCGTGGCTGGGAGGACTCGAAGTTACTCCCCACTGAATTGCGGCTTTCGTGTTTGTATAAAATGCGAATGACAGGTTGTTGATGCTTAGTTGGGGTCACAGACGAGCTAGTGAGCAAGGAACCTTGGACCTAGTTTGGCTTTCTTTTGTAGAAACCTTTTATCTTTTGGTTATGTATATAACCTTTTAAGTTTTGGTTTTGTATATAATTTGAAGGGACATATGTCTCCCTTTTCTATTTTGGGTTGTAACATTATGTATTTTCTTACCTTTAGCGGTGTAAGTAAGTTAGATTGTTAGCAATTGCAGGTTTTGGCACCTGTCTATTGGGAACGTTGGAAATGTCGTGAATGGTTTAGTTAGAAATTTTTTTGAAATTGCAGGTTTCATCTAGTTGAACCATTTACAAACATATCCTACCAGTTTTTCCGTAGAATTTACGCCTTTAAGTAGTTAGATAACGCTAGTTTTTAAGGGTGTCACAGTTGGTATCAGAGCCTATTGCTCCCGACGCACGTTTGTGCACCCCACTTAGGATCACTTGACCTTTAAAAATAAACTTGAGAGAAGGGTAGGATGGGTAGAATTAGGATTTTATATGGTAGTCTGTTTGTGATTGCTAATTGATAGGTACTAATTAAATTTTTCCCTTTTGAAAGATGGCTCCGCCAAGAAGAGACATTGATGATGCTATCTTACTAGTTCTTACTCAAATTCTCCAAAATCAACAAAATCAACAAAATCAACAAGCTCCTCTTCCTCCTCCGCTTTCTTTGAGGGTACTCCCAGCACCTATGCAGGGTGGCTAATCAGTGACCGAATCAACACTCCCACTTATGGTGGAGAGATTGATCCAGTTTGCTCTTCGAGGATGGTTTCGAGCTGGAGAAAAGCTTTACACTGTATGATGTCAAGGAGGAACATAAAGTGAAGCTAGCCTCTCATTTCCTAGTACGAGAAGCAGACGGTGGTGGTCCATGATCGGGCCTACCGTTTCAAATTGAACCAGATTTGACCGGATACGTTTCAAGGAGTTAGTGGAGGCCGTTTCTATCCTCAAGAACTCAAACAGACAAAAGTTGAAGGGATTCATGGAGTTGAAGCAAGGAAGCCTTCGATTCAGGACCTTCAACGATAAATTCAATGAGTTGGCTCATTATGCCACTAGATTAGTGAAGGATGACAATGAAAAAGCCTTCTTCTATCTTGAAAAGCTCTCCCCTAAGATCAAAAGCATGGTCCGTCGGGATTCCACTAGCTTTGTTTCAATCTACAACGATGCTTTGTGGGCTGAAAATTCCATAAAAGACATTGAAAATGAAGCTCGTGTAACTAGTTCTAATCTTGGCAAGAGGCCTTTATATCCCTCTTCTAGGCCCTTTACTCCTTCACCTAGGTTCATTTCATCTCCATCTGACCCAAACAAGAGGAGATTTGTTTCTAATGTGCAAGTTAACCGGGGTGGTCAATCTTCAGCTGTTAATGATAATAAAGGTACTAGAGACCGACTGTGCTATAACTGCAAGAAACCAGCACACCCTGGTAAATGCTTCATTGATCCTATTATATGCTTTTCTTGTAACAAACCGGGCCACAAGGCTAATGTTTGCCCGGAGAGGAAGGTGACAGCTCCTACTACTCCTGTTGTCCCAGTGAGGCCAGTGAGGCCGAAGGGCCGTATCTTTGTCATGAGCAGTGAAGTAGAGGCACATCCCGATATCATTCTTTGTACATTTTCTATTTTTGATGCTCCTTGTTTGGTACTATTTGATACGGGTGCCTCTTTATCTTTTATTTCAATAAAACTTTCCAATAAATTATCACTTGAATCATCACAAGAAGAAAGCACATCTATATCCTTACCCTCTGGTGATATCTTTTCCTGTTCTAAAATCTATCCGGAAGTTCCTATTTCTATTATGGGATCTATATTTCCAGCAAATCTTTTCCAATTTCCATTTGAAGAATTTGATGTCATTTTAGGCATGGATTGGTTACATACTTATCATGCTCGATTTGAATGTAGAGATCAGAAAATAATTCTTACAAGCCCTTCAGGTCACCGTGTGTCTTATCAAATGGTTAAAAGACAAACCGGTACTAAACTAATTTCTGCTATGAAGTTTGTCAATGCAATGAAAAAGGGTCATCAAGCCTTTTTGTGTATGGTGACTATTTCTGATTCTTCCTCTTTGCCTCCTAAAGAGAACATTCCAGTAGTATGTGAATTTCCCGATGTTTTTCCTGATGAGCTACCGGGAATTCCTCCTGAAAGGGAAGTTGAATTTGCTATTGATCTTATTCCTGGTACCGGCCCTATTGCTAAAGCTCCTTATAGGCTGGCACCATCTGAAATGAAAGAGCTGAAGACTCAGCTGGATGATTTGATTGCCAAAGGTTTTATTCAACCCAGCTTTTCACCTTGGGGTGCTCCTGTTCTCTTTGTAAGAAAGAAGGATGGATCTATGAGATTGTGCATAGATTATCGTGAACTTAACCGAGTTACTATCAAGAATAAATATTCTCTTCCTAGAATTGATGATCTTTTCGACCCGACTCAAAGTGATTCTACTTTTTCTAAGATTGATCTTCGTTAGGGCTATCATCAAATTCCGATCCAGAAGTGATATTCCTAAACCGCCTTGATACGAGATATGGTCATTTCGAGTTTACGGTGATGCCATTCGGTTTGACCAATGCTCCAGCTGTATTCATGGATCAGATGAACCGTACTTTCAGAGAACATCTCGACAAGTGTGTTGTAGTGTTCATTGATGACATCTTGATCTATTCTAAATCTGAAGAAGAACATGTCCAACACCTTCGTGCTATTTTGGAGATTTTGCGCCATGAAAAATGGTATGCTAAATTCTCTAAATGTGAGTTCTGGTTACCTAAAGTGACCTTCCTTGGGCATGTCATTTCAAAAGAGGGTGTTATGGTAGATCCAACCAAAGTTGAAGCCGTTGTTGATTGGAAAAGTCCAACCAATGTTTCTGAAATCCGTAGTTTCCTTGGCTTGGCGGGTTACTATCGGCGATTTGTGAAGGATTTTTCAAAGATTGCTAGGCCGATGACTCAGCTGTTGAAGAAAGAGTCTAAATTCGTGTGGTCTGAAGAATGTAAAAATGCCTTCCAGGAATTGAAAAAGAGGTTGACTACCGCTCCGGTGTTGACCTTACCTGAAGAAGAAGTGGACTTTGATGTATACTGTGATGCTTCTAAGCATGGTTTAGGTTGTGTCTTGATGCAAAAAGGGAAAGTCATTGCTTATGCCTCTCGACAGCTTAGAGTTCATGAAGTTAAGTACCCGACTCATGATCTTGAATTAGCTGCGGTAGTACATGCTTTGAAGATTTGGAGACACTACCTCATTGGAGTCCATTGCAACATCTACACCGACCACAAGAGCCTGAAATATCTCTTTACCCAAAAAGATCTGAACATGAGACAAAGAAGATGGTTAGAATTGGTGAATGACTATGATGCCAATCTAATTTATCACGAAGGAAAAGCAAATGTGGTGGCTGATGCTCTTAGCGAGAAAATCCTGTCATTCTTTGAATTCTTTTAGAATTACCTCTGAACTTGCTTTGGAACTTCAAAAATTAGGAGTAAGCCTTGTAAAAGGGGCTCTTATCATCTTGAT